>NC_141610.1:25244730-25850980 GCF_047967505.1 Dipteris shenzhenensis
TTGTACTGGTTACTTTGTAATACAAACTTTGTTGGTTACTTTATTGATAAAATTAATGCTGAGCTGATAAATGTACTGGTGTTCTTACATGGTATTGGTGTTGTTAAATGGTACTGGTGTTTGCTGATAAAAGTACTAGGTGAGCCATTGTTTTAATGAGTGCATAAATAGCCAATGTCAATGCAATAAAATATATGGTCCTTTTTTATATGTTATCTTTTATGGCATTTTTTGCTCAACCATACAGTACCAATTTTGGTTCTCGATAAAATAATACGAATTGTTAGTCAGGTCTAAGCTAAGGAATCATGTGTCATGTCTGTTATGGTGCTCATATAGTTGGCTATTTTTGACTGGCATTACAGATCCATCAATGTGTAATAGAGCTGTACACTCTTCTGCTCTAGAGCTATAGGATGGAATTACAAAAAAAGTTGATAACATCTTTAGAGACCTTACAAATGTAGGGTACAGCCCAAAAGAAATAGCAACTTCGGATGTTCGAGACGACAGTCCCTTGGGTCAGCTACTAACGAGGATGCTGAGGAAGAAGGGCCAAAAACTCCTACATTCTAGGGTCATTCCTTCCTAGAACATAGTATATTGGGATGTGTGGAGTGCAGTGCCGTAGAGCTACTATATGTATCCAAGCCTGACCGGGTTGTATATTGGGGTGTCTAGAGTGCAGCGCAAAGCTGTTGTATCCAAGCCATTTGGGCTCCGTAATGTCATATGACTGATTCTATATGTCTCATTAGGATTTTATATGGCGCCTTCTAATTTTGTATGGCTCATTCTGAATTATAAGTGCAATATATTAAAAAGAGGAACAACATTACAAAAATATGATATGACAGTAGTACAATAGTTCTCTCTCTCTCTCTCTCTCTCTCTCTCTCTCTCTTTCTCTCTCAATTGACTAGTAGATGTGCTACTTAAGATAGTACTACATAGTATCACATAGTACTAAACAAATAGTACTAAGTAGTACGATATGACAATAGTACAATGGTTCTCTCTCTCTCTCTCTTCTCTCTCTCTATCTCTCTCTCTCTCTCAATCTCTCTCTCTCTCTCTCTCTCTCAATTAACAACAGATGAGTTACTTAAGATAGTAGTACATAGTACTAAATAGTACTAACCAAATAGTAATAAGTAGCATGATATGACAGTAGAACAAACTTAATATGAACTATAAAAATTACTGCAATAGTACACAATCACTAAAAAATAGGGCTAATAGTATGATATGACAGCAGTACCTGAATAGTAATAATATAATAGTACACAATTAAAACTAATAGTACTAAAAATTGTTAAAGTTTCTCATTGTGAAGCATCCCCGAGAGAAACAAATAAGTCATGTTGTGAAAAGATTTGTTTGCTAGCTCCACTATCACTACACTTGCACAATTTTTGGATTCCTTTTCTTTACCAGTAGATGCATATTCATTTGTCCCATTTAAACGCTTGATTTTAAACATTTGTCCCATTTGTCCCATATTCACTTGGCATGGAAACACCCCCATTTAATCAATGTATGGAAAAAAAACACACTTAACTTTTCATTTTTTTTGGTGAAGATAAGATGCTTTTGTATTACAAAAAGCAGCCCCCAAAGGGGCAGCTTAAAATACGAAATGCGCACAAAAATATGTAAGAGCCATTGCAAAATTACATGCTCAGCAACAGTTCATATAGAGAAATGTTTACCAAGATTCATTCGTGCACCTCCTTGGGTACACGATACACCGTTCTCTAGCCTTTAACCTTGTGCTTTGCTTGCAAATTTTGAAACTTTATTGCCAACACCACATCAACATGCACTATAGTAGGAGATGCATCTTTTAGTAATGCATAACTGCTTTTGCATTTTGGAATTTTTGCATAAAAGATTCCAAAAACCATCTAATCCCCAATGTTGAAGATATTACCACAGCCATCCATCTCTTGCTCTATGAGGATTGTTTTTTATTTTGAGCACAACACCACATAATAATCCTCATTATCTTCATTTGTGGTCACCCATCTGAAGCATCTTAGCTAGCTAGTCTCTATCCATCACATATGTTACAAATTCCTTCTCCATGTCTGATGCAGTCTATCCATTGATGGGCTCTAGCTTGTTTAAGGTCCATGGACTTGCATGAGATAAATTGGTGCACTTATCCCATGTTTCATCCATGCAGAATGAACAAAATCATGACAAATGTCTAAACAAGGCTTGTGTGGGATCTTTGTTACTAAACCCAATATGTAATGTGTTGAACAACTTCCTTTGATGGTCTGGCAGTTCCATGCTTTAGACCTATCAACATCACCAACCTTTACTTCTACAAGAGCCTTTGTTTAGAATCATCTCCCATCTTCCATGCCAACCATTCCACAACATCATGTGCATTTTGTAGCTTTGCACCATTTACATCCGATTGCTCACTCGGGTTAGTGCACGCTTTATGACTGCACCAGCCCCATCATGTTCTCCCTTGCCATGATCGCTTCCAAAAAAGTTCCACATCATCCAAATGCCAGTCACAGAGCAATACCTAGCATAACAAACAATAGATATATTGCGTTTTAAAATATGCAACATCTTCAACGTGATGTAAAAAATAAGGGGGCAGTGTCCAATGTCTTACCTTGCAACAAAGTAATACTTTGGTATTCCAAGCATTTGTCTCAAGTGTCCATGCTTCCTTGCACTCCATGTCCAAAAGCATGTCCTAACCTTGCAACTCCTCCTCCCCTCTCCTCCAACCTTGCAACCCATCCTCTCCCTCTCCTCCTCCCTCCTCCTCCTCCTCCTCCCTCCTCCGCCTCCTCCTCTCTCCTCCTCCTCCCTCCTCCTCCTCCCTCCTCTCTCTTCTTTCCCCCATGCTCTTACACCTTCTTTCTCTCCCACTTCTATGCTCGCTCTAAACCCTTTGTTCCTCATCCCTTCAACTCCATGATCTACGAGGGAGACGAGTTCTCCACCATGTACTCTACCCTGAACCTTGGATCCTCCTTCTAACCCTGGACTCCTTCTGAACCTTGGAACCTCCTTCTAACCTTGGACTCCTTCTAAACCCTGGAACCTCCTTCTAAACCTTGGAACTCCTTCTAAACCCTAGAACCTCCTTCTAACCCTGGAACCTCCTTCTGAACCCTAGAACCTCCTTCTAACCGTGGAACCTCCTTCTAACCCTTAAACTCCTCCTAAACCCTAAAACCCCCAATGAATGCAAAAGCCTTCATTACCTCAACCATGATGATTCATGTTCCCTTTACACATGCATGCACTTTGTTTTCTTACCACACTTAAGCCTACATCTCTCACCGGAACACAACTCAAGGTCCTAAGCTACACATATACTACAACTGACAACCCCACTATATCTGTAGGTGACAAAAAGCCTCGGAACGCTGCATACTGAGAGAACCCTGCTCTTCCTAAGAAAGCACTAGGAAAGAGCTAACATTTGGTGCCGCTGCCGGGGAGATTAGCATCTCAAGTAAGAGTAAACATATGCAAGTATGTGTAGAAAACAAACTACTTTGAATTTTCACGAAAATAACAGTCAAGGGCAAGGAGAGTAAAATTTTTCCCAATTCTAGCCAAACATATCAACCCCAAGCATCAACCTTGGGTTACTACCTTAAGAAATTTTCTTTATTTCTTGAATAGAAGCCACTTGATAAACAATCAGGCTAGGTAGTGAACACGAATGCATAGAGCTTGCAATTTCGATCATTTCACCTTTTTGCAAAAGAGCAAACCGAGCTATCCATAACAAGTTACGGCTCGGGAAAAGTTTAGGGTTTAACCCTAAACCTAAACTTATTTCCTATAAAAACCCACTCCACCCCCTCATTCTCATCTTTCACATTGTGCCTCCATCCTCCTCTTCATTTTGAGCCCTACGCAAGACACTCCTCCCTCTCCATCGACCACCACCTTACTCCCATCCTCACATTGTAAGTGACTTTGAGCCCATCTCGCAGCAATAACCTAGCCATCCACCCACCGTCCATTGTTCTTCAACAATCCCGTTACATCAAGAAAGACTTGGAGAGTGTTCAGGTGACCACTTCTCCCTCCCTTTCAATTTCCGTCCGTCGAGTTTTTTATTTCTTCTCTCTTTTTTTCCCCCTCCCCCCTCCACCCTTCCATTTCCACCACCCCTTCCCCCTCCCCCCTCCATTTCCACCACCCTTCTCCCTCCCCCCTCCATCTCCATCTCCCCGTCCCCCCCTCTCGCCTTCCCCCTCCATCTCCACCACCCCTTCCCCCCTCCCCCTCCCCCCCTCCATCTCCATCTCCCCCTCCCCCCTCCCCCTCCACCACCCCCCTCCATCTCCACCACCCCCTCCCCCCTCCTCCCTCCATCTCCACCACCCCCTCACCCCCTCCCCCCTTCTCCCTCCATCTCCACCACCCCCTCCCCCCCTCCCCCTCCCCCCCTCCATCTCCATCTCCCCCTCCCCCCTTCCCCTCCCCCCCTCCATCTCCACCACCCCCTCCCCCCTTCTCTCTCCATCTCCACCACCCCTTCCCCCTCCCCCTCCCCCCCTCCATCTCCATCTCCCCCTCCCCCCCTCCCCCCTTCCCCTCCCCCCCTCCCCCCTCCACCACCACCCCCTCCCCCTTTCTCTCTTTCTCCCTCTCTTTCCCTCCCCCTCTCCCTCTTTCTCTCTCTTTCTCCCTCTCTTTCCCTCCCCCTCTCTCTCTTTCTACCTCTTTTTCCCTCCCTCTCTCTCTTTCTTTCTCTCTTTTTCTATCTCTCTATCGCTCCCCCTTTCTCTCTCTCCCTCTTTTTCTCTCTCTTACTCTCTTTCTCTCTCTCTCTCTCTCTCTCTCTCTCTCTCTCTCTCTCTCTCTTTCCCTATCTCTCTCTTTCCCTCCCCCTTTCTCTCTCTTACACTCTCACTCTCTCACTCTCTCTCTCTTTCTCTCTCTCCCTCTCTCTCTCTCTACCCCCCTCTCGTCCGTGGCAACCTATCTAGCCTAGCATCTAAGCAAGGGCCTTAAGGCCCTTGCTGCCCAAGGGCGGCGCCCATAGCGATGCCTACGCGCAGCGCCAGCCCCTAGGCAATGCGTCGATACGGTGCCCCGCCCCGCCAACGATGGCGCTCGCCCAACTCTCCCTGCTCCTGTGCCTCCCTTTGCGCACCTTCGCCTGCGATGCGCTCGCTCACGCCCCTTCGCCAACGTTCTCTGCCTGCAGTGCTCCTCCTCCGCCCTCTGCCCTCTACCTCCCGCCCGCCTCCCTTACTCCCCACTCCACACTCTCTTCCCCTCCACCTCCCTCACCCACCCCTCCACCCTCCCCTCCCTTCCACCTCCCTCCCCTCCCCTCTGTTTGAAAAAACACCCCCCCCCCTCGGTCGCCACTGTCGGGATCCCACCCACAAGAGACCAAAAAAAAAAAACAAGCTAACCTAAAGATAACCCTAGGTTTAAGTTAACCTTAGTTAGGTTAGTTTTAAATGCACTTAGGTTAGGTAAGTTAGGTTAGTTAAACTAGGCTAGGTTAGGTTAGTTTTAACCTAGGTTAGTATTAACCTGGGTTTGGTTAGTATTAACCTACGTTAGGTTAGTTTTTACCTTAGTTAGGTTAGTTTAACTATTGGTTAGTTACCCTAACTAGGTTAATTGAACTAACTGTGGTCAGTTTAACCCTAACTAGGTTAAGGTAGCCTAGCTGATTAGGCATCTAACTAGACAAATAGGATAGTTAACCTAACTAGATTAACTTGGTTCAAACCCCTCAGTTGGACCTAAAGTCCATTCACACCACCCTTAGGACACCCCCCCATAAAGCAAATTTGACCCCTACTTTAACCCCTCGTAACTCATCCGTTTGGGACCCAAAATGGACCCCGTTTGAACCCAAATTTCACACATAAAAACACCACGCTACGGGGTATTTTTCCAGCCCATTGCCCACAATTTCAGCATCCCTAGCACTCGCTCATTTGCACCCCTGTGTGGGCCTCGTTTCGCATAAATTCGCTCATATTTTCACGCCGTGACCTCCGATTAATGATCCATCTACGCCCGCACATTTCCCTACACACGTAGGAAAATATTAGAAACATTATTAACAAGACGGTCCCTACACAAACTAACACCACTCTAACACTCCTAACAAAGCTACATCCACTCCCGCACTTGTGGTAGAGACACTCTTGGCAAATCTCGCCCAATCTGCATGCAGCTACGTTTCAACCAATGCCTTTGACTCCAATGCTCACCACATCCGGATATAACTCCGCTGCAACAACCGCCCTTGCCAATCCTCTACCCCGAATCCCCCCTTGAGATTCAACCACTCCCTTTAACTCCTCCATGACCCAACATGGCTGGACGCCATCATGACAATGATGGGGATATCGACCTCGATGCCGAGGCTGACAATTTCTTCAATCGAAGAAATAACAACAATCAAGGCCGATGCCCCTTGGGAAAATTGGAACTTCCCAAATATAATGGTCAACGAGATCCAGCCCGATTTCTCTAGCATTTTGATGCCGCATGCCGCGCAGGTGGAGATCAATCCCATAAAACCAAGGTGGCTTGGTTTCCCATGGCCTTATTTGATGAATCATCTGAATGGTACCTAGATCTTCTCATGGAAGAATGCACCAAATGGGACCTACTTCAAATAGAATTCAAATGACGCTTTCAAACAGAGAGGCTACAAGATGATCCCGCTCTCCAACTAAGCAAGCTCGAACAAGGCCGGTGAGAAGATGTATGCACGTACCTGGGTAAGATGAAGAGATTAATCGCCAAATGTGACCCACGCCCAAATGCAAAGTACCTCATGGCATGGTTCATAGCAGGTCTAAGAAATAAAATCCAAAAGGATATGAAAAAGATAAACAGCTATGAAACGTTCAGTGCTACTCATGCAGCAGCCATTAACATCGAGGATGGCATGACCGACTCAGACACTAGCAGTGATGACGACAGATCTAATACACGAGCTAAGTGCTCGAAAAAAGGTAAATCAAAGGACACTGCTGAAACATCAAATGAAGATCGCCTAGAGGCCATGACCATGAAGCTGAAAGAAGACATGATGCAGGCCACAGAACAAAAACTTCACTTGTCTCAGCCGCCAACTCAGACATATCCATGGTGAGAAAATCTCTGGTGTCCGCATTGCATGGCCAATCATACAGCAAATGAGTGTCCGGTCCTAAGAGCCAGAAAAACTGCACAAGCAAATCCACCACCAAGGTTGTGGTGCCATATCTGCGTCGTCGGT
Source organism: Dipteris shenzhenensis (assembly GCF_047967505.1). Classification (NCBI taxonomy): domain Eukaryota; kingdom Viridiplantae; phylum Streptophyta; class Polypodiopsida; order Gleicheniales; family Dipteridaceae; genus Dipteris; species Dipteris shenzhenensis. The sequence goes on from NC_141610.1 coordinate 25,251,986, forward strand.
GGCCATGATGAGAATAGTTGCATCTTCAACATGCGCAACAACCCACCTCAACCTCAACAATACCAAGCGGCACCCATACCAGTGTACAGGTAACCGGCACTTGCACAAGCACCCCCAGCTCCAAGGCTAAATCCTGTACCCATTCGGACACAAGTCCCGCAACTACTCAAGAATCCAAATCCACGACCATATCCAAGAGCACCAAATCTAGCTCCTCAAGCAGTTCCAATACATCAATTACAAGCCAAGGAAGTAGACTCGCCATTTGAGTATGAAGCAGAGTACCCAGTGTACTATATAGAAGGTGTAGAGGGTCTAATACCAGTTTATGCAAATCAAGTACACCCGAACACATTTCGAGCACCAATCAAGTGCTACGGTTGTGGCGAAAATCACCGGATCGCAGAGTGCCCTCATTGTGGTAGCCCCGCTACTTTCCAACCACTCTACAGAGATTGTGGCATAGGACATGCATGTATGGATTGTCCCATGAAAAATAAGGTCCCAAAACAAACAGAGGTTAAGCCTGACGTCCCAATTGGCATCATGGGGTGGACCATCAAAGTCTGGGTCCAAGTCTGGGTCCGACAAGTGTAAAATCACAACCTATAAATGTAATTACATGCCAACAGAAAGAGACCACCAAGGACCCTAGCATTCCAATCCAACCAAAGAGGCTTCTTAAAAAGAAAGCACAAGTGCCTCCACCTCCGCCAAGCAATGAGCAGCCGAGCTCATCCACATCAACTCCCGAGCCTCAAATAAAAGAAGCTTCATATCCAAATGCAGAGGTGGAGAAGGCTCGTTTTCAAGCACTTCAACAATGCGTACAAAATGAACAAGCTCAATTTGAGGCTAAGAAACAAGCTCAAGACCCAATCCATGATTTGGCCCCACAAAATATTGATACTGTACTCGAGCATTTATTCCAACAACAGACTCCAGAGCATAATGTACCGCCACGTCAACTTGAAGGGGCCGCACTCTCTAGCATCCTGAGTTGCCATGTGTCAATTCCCATTGGAATCCTCTTATGGAATTGTCCCAATCTCTAGGAGAGTTTCAAAGGATGGATTGAACTCGCAAATCCCCCTCCACCTATGAACAACGTTGAAGATATCCCTATGTGGATGGGTGAGAGAGATGACATACGCAACATTACTGTGCCTTTGATCCACAAGGCATAATATGAAGTCCAAGCCATAGTGGATGGTGGAGCAGGTGTAAATGTCCTATCAAAGGAGCTTTACGAAGAATGGGGTCTCCCACCGATGCAAAAGGCTAATTTCAACATACGCTTTGCCGATGATTCACGGGCTAAACCCTTGGGGATAGTGAATGGCGTGTCCACAAAGATTGTAGGAGTCTGCTTTTCCCTTCAATTCACAATCTTAGATCTCCCCAAAAAATCCTATCAAATCTTACTGGACGTCCTTGGTTACAAGAAGCATCAGTCCTCCATGACTGGGGAACTGATAGACTAACAATCCAGAATCATGACACCGCAGTCAGGGTCAATGTGGGGACAGGAGCTATTAAACCAATTGTGCCTAGAGCGTTGGATAACACATCTTCAACTACAATATCAAGGAAATCAGCTCCCTTGCAACAGCATGCCATAGCGGGTGACTCACAAAGCAATGTCAATAATTGGATACAAACATTGGCAACCATCAACAACTGCCATTCATTAGACCCCATCTTCTCACAAATCAATGCTAAGGCGCTACAAAAAGATCCTCCACTCCAACATGAAGAACCAATCGATCTAGAGATGCCATTCTTTATGCTGACCTTGAGTGGGATAATGAACCTAAAGAAGGTACCCATACCAATGATGACTAAGATTTTCCTTGGGACCTTGAAACAGAGGCTGCAAATGCTGAAATTGAAGGTTAAATCTTTGATAATGACACAGCCATTCTGCATGCCCTAATGGCAGTCGAACTCCCAAAAGTTGAACCTCCAAAATTGAATAACAGCAGAAGATCCCACAAGAAAGCTAAAGGAGGAAATCGCATAAAAGCCAAGGCCGAGCACTTCAATGAATTTGAATGAGTCCAATCAAGGATCGCCGAATTGTACCTTGCAAAGTCAGCTCCCTCAAAATCAGAATCACCGCCTCTTGAATGGTCCCCTGAGGGACTGGAAGGAGTATGTGCAGCAAATGAACCCTTACTTGGAAACACCTTACTAGTGGAAAAGTTACCCCATAGTTCCCAACGTAAGAAGTTTTGGAAATATAAGCCACATGTGTGGATGAAGCTCGATCAAGAGACTTCAGAAAAAGAAAGTCAAGAAGAGCCTAACAAATTAATAAATGCAACTATGCCACCCAGTACACATGACACATGTCAGGATAGTTCAACCCCATCAGAGGCCGAATTTCGAGAAGTGCCAGAATACTTCAAGAATTATACAAGTGGCAGTGCACCAATAGCAATGCCAAGACCACTCAGAGAATCTGAAGTTCAAGAAACCGATAGCATTGGAGAAACTCCAATCTATGAGGGACCGGCAAAAACACGCACAATAAACCTCGCCCTTGAAGGGGAGGAAGAAAAATTGGTTTTCATTGGGAAAGAGCTTCGTCAAGAAGATGAAACCAAACTCAAAGAACTCCTAATGGAATACCGTGACTACCTAGCATGGTCATACAAAGAGATGAAACGAATTTCACAAGAAGTGGCAGTACACATGATACCTATAAGGGAAGGTGCTCAGCCTAAGGTATGTGGACCTTATCGCACAAATCCTGAATATGGCACCATGGTTTATGACGAGCTAGAAAAACTCCTAGATGCCAGATTCATCTATGAGATAGAGCACACTGATTGGGTTTCACCCATTGTCATTGTACCTAAATGCAACAAGAAGCTCAAAATATGCGTAAACTTAAAAAATGTGAATGCCACCACAATTAGGGATCACTATCCCCTACCCTTAACAGAAATAGTGTTAGAAAAGGTGGCAAGATCCGAAATATATAGCTTCTTGGATGGTTTCAGTGGCTATAACCAAGTGCAAATTGCTCCTCAAGACTAATCAAAAACAGCATTTGCTACAGAATGGGGTATTTTTGCATATAGAGTCATGCCATTCGGCCTTTGTAATGCCCCGGCCACATTCCAGCGAGTCATGTTCACAGCTTTCAAGTCATTTTTGAATAAGTTTTTACAGGCGTTCTTGGATGATTTGTGCATCCATTCAAACAAACAGGACCACTTCAAATGTCTTGAAGAAGTACTAATCAAATGCAGGGAGTATTGCATCTCCCTAAATCCAACAAAATGCAAGTTCATGGTCACCCACGGAGTTGTTTTGGGACACATCATCTCTCCTACAAATTCCAAAGGTGTACAGGTCTTTATGGGACATGCTGGCTATTATAAAAGATTTATATTGTGGTATGCCATGATAGCTAGACCACTTTACAAATTATTAGTGGAGTTCTTATGGACCAAAGAGTGCAACCAAGCCTTTGAGCTTTTAAAGTGGCACCTAATCACAGCACCCATCCTTATATCTCCCAATTGGGATATTGATTTTAATGTACATACTGATGGATCCAAGTATGCAATTGGGAGTGTGCTTTGTCAACCTGGTGAACATAAGAAAGACTACCCCTTCTACTTCGCCAGTCGACAACTCAATGATGCAGAGATCAACTATACAACCACAGAAAGAGAAGCCCTAGCAATGGTGTATAGTGTAAAGAAATTTCGGCACTATCTACTGGCAAATGATTTTGTCTTCTACACTGACCATCAAGCATTGCTTTATCTTGTGAACCGTCCGTGTACCACAGGAAGAATAACCAAATGGCTCCTCTTGCTTCAAGAATTCAACTTCAAAATAGTGGTCTGCAAAGGTGCCCAACATTACATTGCCGATCACATGTCTCGAGTCAAGTCGGGAGAAGAAGCCACTGGAGTCGAAGATGACTTACCAGATGCCACACTATTTCAAATACATGTTGTTCCAAAGTGGTGTGGATATATCATTGGGTACTTGATGGCAAGAAGACCAACCCCTGAAATGAAAGCAGTAGATGCCAAAAAATTGATTCTAAAGGCTGCACCCTATCAACTCATTGCAGGACAATTATATAAGATGGGCAAGGACTAAATATTAAGAAGATGTGTAATGCCTCATGAGATCATGCCAATCTTGAGTGAAGTCCATGAAGGCATTGTAGGAGGACACTTCGAAGGGGAAGCCACAGCATGAAAAGCTCTCCTCGTAGGCTACTGGTGGCCAACACTGTGGGCAGATGCCTATGAATATGTAAAAGGTTATGATGTATGCCAACAGACTATTAAACCACAACACAAAGACTTCAATCCCCTACACCAGTTGTTGCACAAAAACCATTTGAAAAATGGGGGATTGACTATGTGGGCCCCATACATCTAGCAGCAAAGGGAACACAGGCACGCTACATCATTGTGGCCACTGATTACTTTACAAAATGGGCTAAGGGCCTGAAGCAAAAGCAGTCAGAAAGGCAAGGACCCTACCGAGTATGAAAGTTGAATCCCATCCTCCGAGTTGTGCTGCTAGAAACATTAGATGGAGTCCAATTCAACACAACAATAAATGGGAGCCGATTGAAGCGCTACTGCATCAACACGAAAGCCATCCCCAACAACAACGAAGATTTGGGAAACCAAGTCTTCCTTAGTTAGGATTAGATTGTATCATAAGCACTCACTTGCATATGTACGTCTTCGCACATATAGGTAGCATCAATCGATTTTACCTAGGGCTCAGAGTGACGAATGAGTTCTAGCTGCCCTATGAAAATCCCAGCAAAAAAAAGAATATAGTTAGTCCCTACCTAGCTACTAGGTCATGTGCACTCACATGCTTTCGCTTAGACACATAGATGATTGCATGAATAATTGTATCACACACTTTCATTCCACACTCTCAAAGCATGTATAAAAATAAGATCTCTCTCTCTCACACGCACACACAGAAAGGTCATACCGGCATGCCAATCAATCTAATGATCAATGGTACACTACATGCACATGGATGCAGGTTCAAAAAAGAAAATGCCTCCACTAAAGAGGATGTGCAGAAAGAGCCCACCGCCTCAACCACGAGACCCCCTCCAGAGTTCGCAGCCATCTACATCCTCTCAACCATGGCGACCACAGGCATTCGTGGTCTAGAGCGATAGCTCTGAAGAAGATTCAGTGCATGACCAAGCAGAACAAATGCCATCCCAGTCACAACCGGTCTACACAGCCATTGACAAGGCCCAATCACTAGAACTTGTCTGGCCACCCACATCGACTTATGCTCTTTCCCAGGAAGCAACATCTAACTTAGAGCAACGGGGTCTAGGCAATTTGTACGAGAGCCTCAAATCCTTGGAGGACAGTCCTACCCTGACCACCTACATCAAGGACTTTATCCATTCTTACTACTCCAGCAATGCAAAGGATGGTAAGTACTACGGTACAATCACTATTACAGCAAAGCCCACTCAACATTATCCTTGACAGTACAGTCATTCAAAGGGCTTTCTCACTGCCAAAATAAGGTGGCAAATACCCTAAACGGGGCCTGTTGATGCAAAGTTTATCGAAGTATAGTCTCTCCTCACCAAGGGCACACTGATCCATAGAGATGGCATATTGCTTCGCACAATCCTTGACCATCGCCTCAAGGAAGCAGCACAATTCCTATCCACAATCCTGGGGGTTAAGTACGGCAAAGATCGCTCCCTTCCACTCCGCACATTTGTTTTGCTGAGTAGGAAGCTAAAACAAGACTGGGTCCAGCACTTCGTCATCTTCTTTACCAAGAAACTCGATGGTTCTTCAGGCCAAAAATATAAAATTCCACACTTATTGGCTATAATCATCAAAAAAGAACTACAAGAAAGAGAAATGACTCCACCCCAGTCACCAAAACCAATTGAGGAGTTGGACATACCCTTCTCACCAGTATGGGAGCCGTCACCCACTTCTCCATCTATCACATTGATAAGTGTAGATGCCTTAGCAGAAATACCTATTTTGGAGGTCGAGATTGCGGAATTGCCCCACAAGATGCTACAGCTCGGTGCACAACTACAACCAATAAGTCTCCACCAACAGCAACAACTAGAGCTTGAGAGAAGATCAGCACTCAAACCTAAGGAAAGATCGGCACCAGAGCCTGCAACTACATTAGCACTCGAACCGCCCATCGACGCCATGCTAGTCGATGAGCCACAAGGGGAGCTAGTGCTAGATCAACAGTATGACTATTGTACACAAGGGACTGAAATGCCATTGGAACAACCTCCCCCAAGTACTACAAAATCATCGGGATGGCTACATGGGCACCACTTGTATCAGCAATATCGCCACACCTCATCACCGTCTTTCATTCTCCAACATCAAGCTAGGCAAATGATCCAAATGTCAGAACTATTCACTAGCTTGGCCAAGAAATAATATGCAAGAGAATTGGAAAGGCAGACTGCATTAGAAATCAAAGACCAATTCCAAGCAATCGCCATAGAGGTCAAGGCACTTCGGGCACAGATAGATGAGGAGGAGGTAGAAGAAGTGCGCATGAACCAAGCTCTCCAAGCTCAAGAGAAGGAAGTAAGGGATGTGACCTCCAACCTCCACCAAAGTCAAATACAGCTAACTGCGGCAGTAGAAGCAATGGCAATCCTACATACCTACTATAACTCCTTGACATCTGCACATGCGCAACAGACGGAGGTAGTGGCACAAGCTCGACTCACTCTAATTCACAAAGAAGAAGAGCTCCAAGATTGCAAAGACAAAAGCTTGAAGACATGAAACAATCTTTGGCAGGACGTGCCTTCAGCATTGACGAGCGTACAAGGGAATGCAGAATATTAAAAGACCAACTTGCTACAGTTCAAGAGGCCAGCATCTCATAAGCCCAAGTCTTGGACCAATGGTCCAATACCACTGAAGACATTCCTCAACAAGCAAAGGTCACCTTGCAAATGAGAAAGCTTAAGGAGGCATACACAACCATCTACCATCAATACAAAGAAAAAATGAATGAGATACACTCCCAAAAAATAATCATCTCCAATCTTGAACTCCAATTGCTAGTGCACAACAATGAGGCATTGGAAGACAACACCAATGATGCCCCACTACAATGCACAACAGTGGTGTATCAAGAGCTTGTGGCTACTCTACAAGTGGAAGATCACCTCAACACAAACGTGCTTTTTCAATGGAAGCAACTCCAAATCAGGATCATATCTGCTCATCCAACAATCAACTGGGAATATTCCATCGAGACTAAAACCCTGCGCATAATTTGCCAAGACTTGTCTGAAGATGAGAAAAATATCTTTTGCCTATCTACACATGCCGGGTTTATAACACTCAAGATGGATGCTTTCATTGCATATGTCTGCCTCATGGGTAGTCCTCCCCTCAGGGTTATTGCAGGTTTGTTGCCATTGCTACAAAGGCCATCCCTATTATTTGCAAGGCATGACATAACCAACATCCCACCCATGCAGCTAATCATCCCATTGGACCAGCAAAAAGAAGTGTCGGAAGATGACAAGGCCTATCTCACATCCAACTTCCCATATCTAACCACTCTTTCTGCCAACATCATAACCTCACTTACCCTTTCTGCTACCACCCTCTTAACCTTCCCCGAGCTCCATCCTATCTATTCCCTCCATCGTCTCTTTGCTCATGCCTCTCACCATTTTCAACTAACCCAATAGTCACAAACTTACGAGCCCCTCACACCTAGCTTTTTCCCCTCCCTTGCTAATCCTACCCTTGAGGATTACCAAGCTGCTCAAACCATTTGCCCAGTTCTTCCCCCCCTCCCCTCTGCCCCCCCTTCCGCCACTATCACTCTGTCATATTTCTCCCCAATGTCCTCGGATTCTCTCCCTGCCCTGTCATCACCTCCGACACTTCTGGTGCTTCCATCAGCAGAAAATGACACAGTATTTGATTTTGAATATCAGGATCCAGATAATCCAATTCGTACGCCCATGCCAAGTTCCAATGATGGGTATGATTTTGATGAGATACCACTTCCCAGTAACCCCATCAAGGAATTTTGGAGCAAATATCCTGATATGAAAACTCGAGGTGGATGGACCCTGGACAACTTTCCTACCAACCTTCGTCAGCATCAAATTAGTGAAGGTTAGATTAGCAAGTTGGATCCACAACCTGATTGGCGCCGTCCGAAGCTCTTTGATGTAATCTTCTTAAAGGAGTACTTACAGGCACCTCCATGTCTCACAACCCATCCCAAGTTCTATGTAGTTCCACGGCATAAAAAACGGGAAGCCAACATACACACTTTGGCTGAAGATCAAACCATTAATTGGCCAATGATCGAACCATACTCTGGTGTAGAATGGAATATCCAAGGCATAATGGTCCAAGCACTTCAGCACCATGGGCAAATAATGCATGGCAACATTGATCGCTTCCTTCACCAAAGTACTATATTCTGTAAAACATTGGAATTCATTCTAGAGGTCCCATGTTACCTTGATTCCCATTTGCCTCCACTCAGCTTTAATCCCAATGAAAGGGTTGATGCTCAGATTACAAGCCGGCTCTATCAAAGAGTGATCTTCTTAGAAGCATGCCACATATCTCTGTTCGAGCAAATGGTGGATACAGGCTACCTAGAAACTGCACAAAAATTGTATGGTGCTAAGGCTTTACAGTAGGATCGACTAGCACGACACAAGTTCCACAACCACTAGACTAAAAGCATGGCAACCGAGGTACGTGCTCACAATCAACCATAACCCAGGAATGGGTAATAAAATGGATCCAGGAATATGTTGACTCTGTGCCAACATGGACTTATGTAGAAAGAGAATGTGTTACAACTTCTACATGTAGAAAGAGAATGTGTTACAACTTCTACATGTAGAAAGAGAATGTGTTACAACTTTCTACATATGACTTCTACATGTAGAAAGAGAATGTGTTACAACTTCTACATGTAGAAAGAGAATGTGTTACAATTCCTACATGCAGAGAGAGAAGCTCTCCAACTTGTATACATACCCCATAATGGAATGAAGCCCACACTCTTTGGGGCATTGTGCTGAGTCTACTTTGGTATTCCAAGCATTTGTCTCAAGTGTCCATGCTTCCTTGCACTCCACATCTAAAAGCATGTCCTAACCTTGCAACTCCTCCCCCCCTCTCCTCCAACCTTACAACCCATCCTCTCCCTCTCCTCCTCCCTCCTCCTCCTCCCTCCTCCTCCTCCTCCTCCCTCCTCTGCCTCCTCCTCTCTCCTCCTCCTCCCTCCTCCTCCTCCCTCCTCTCTCTTCTTTCCCTGATGCCCTTACACCTTCTTTCTCTCCCACTCCTATGCTCACCCTAAACCCTTTGTTCCTCATCCCTTCAACTCCATGACCTACGAGGGAGACGAGTTCTCCACCATGTACTCTACCCTGAACCTTGGATCCTCCTTCTAACCCTGGACTCCTTCTAAACCTTGGAACCTCCTTCTAACCCTGGACTCCTTCTAAACCCTGGAACCTCCTTCTAAACCTTGGAACTCCTTCTAAACCCTGGAACCTCCTTTTGAATCCTGGAACCTCCTTCTAACCCTGGAACCTCCTTCTAACCCTTAAACTCCTCCTAAACCCTACAACCCCCAATGAAGGCGAAAGCCTTCATTACCTCAACCATGATGATTCATGTTCCCTTTACACATGCATCCACTTTGTTTGCTTACCACACTTAAGCCTACGCCTCTCACCGGAACATGACTCGAGGTCCTAAGCTACACATATACTACAATCGACAACCCCACTATATCTGTACGTGACAAAAAGCCTCGGAACGTTACATACTCAGAGAACCCTGCTCTTCCTACGTGTAGAAAGAGAATGTGTTACAACTTTGTGTTACAACTTCTACATGTAGAAAGAGAATGTGTTACAACTTTAAGTTACAACTTCTACATATACGACTTCTACATGTAGAAAGAGAATGTGTTACAACTTTGTGTTACAACTTCTCCATGTAGAAAGAGAATGTGTTACGATTCATATATGCAGAGAGAGAAGCTCTCCAACTTGTATAAATACCCCATAATGGAATGAATCCCACACTCTTTGGGGCATTGTGTTGAGTCTACTTTGGTATTCCAAGCATTTGTCTCAAGTGTCCATGCTTCCTTGCACTCCACATCCAAAAGCATGTCCTAACCTTGCAACTCCTCCTCCCCTCTCCTCCAACCTTGCAACCCATCCTCTCCCTCTCCTCCTCCCTCCTCCTCCTCCTCCTCCCTCCTCCGCCTCCTCCTCTCTCCTCCTCCTCCCTCCTCCTCCTCCCTCCTCTCTCTTCTTTCCCCCATGCTCTTACACCTTCTTTCTCTCCCACTCCTATGCTCGCTCTAAACCCTTTGTTCCTCATCCCTTCAACTCCATGATCTACGAGGGAGACGAGTTCTCCACCATGTACTCTACCCTGAACCTTGGATCCTCCTTCTAACCCTGGACTCCTTCTGAACCTTGGAACCTCCTTCTAACCTTGGACTCCTTCTAAACCCTGGAACCTCCTTCTAAACCTTGGAACTCCTTCTAAACCCTAGAACCTCCTTCTAACCCTGGAACCTCCTTCTGAACCCTAGAACCTCCTTCTAACCCTGGAACCTCCTTCTAACCCTTAAATTCCTCCTAAACCCTACAACCCCCAATGAAGGCAAAAGCCTTCATTACCTCAACCATGATGATTCATGTTCCCTTTACACATGCATGCACTTTGTTTTCTTACCACACTTAAGTCTACGTCTCTCACCAGAACACGACTCGAGGTCCTAAGCTACACATATACTACAACTGACAACCCCACTATATCTGTAGGTGACAAAAAGCCTCAGAACCCTGCATACTAAGAGAACCCTACTCTTCCTACGAAAGCAGTAGGAAAGAGCTAACAAGCCATAACATCATCATCATCATGTCAAATCAGATCCAATGCCAAGTTTGGTCAGACACATTAGATACATGAGTGGAGGCCCCAAAAGGGGAGTAGGATATCATGATGGGCCTAGTGGGTGGGGCTATGCTAGGGCACGAGGTCAGAGATAAAACGTTCTGGTTATCTGTGGATGTGGTTCATCATGGCCTTTTGGTGATGGTTTTATATCTAACAAGGTCCACGATAACCCTGGTCGGTCATGCGCCAAACCTAAACATGGATGGGATGTCCTCAAGCATGATATGTGCATCCATCGTCTGTCCAGTGTGTTGTGTCGCTAGCTCATCATCATTTCAAATCAGATCCATATGGTTCTGTGTATGTTGAAGATCTTGGGGGCCTCCTAGAGGTGAGTACATGAGGGACCCAATGATTGGTGTGGTGGCCGTGGCAAGAGAAGAACAAATATAGAGTGTTGGTGCACCTATCTATATGTGTGGGTCGAAGTGTTCTCCTAGATGTGACTTTACGTCTAACAAGGGCCATGGTAACTCCTATGGGTCGCGAAGGTTGAGCCCCAAGTCTAAACATAGAAGGGATGTCCCCGAGGATGATTTATACATCATCCCTCTGTCTGGTGTGCCTTGTGGATGGCTTTGGATCTCTACCTTGCTAACTACTAATGGGATCGTGATTTGTGCAATCCGGCTTGAAGAACTCTGTGATCACACTCTAAAATGGGCCTTTGGGATTTGAAGGGGCAAATTGATGTGTGTGTATGTGTGCCTATGTGCTTGGAGTCCTATGCAAGAAGTGTGTGAGTGTAGGTGTGCTAGAAGGTTCTAGTTAGGCGTGTCAGGTTGGTGTGATGAGTGAGTGATCATAGGAGGTGATCGATTGAGATAATCAGGGAAATGATTGTGGATCTGGGATCTACCTACATGGAGGCAGTTGCCTATATATGTAACCACTCTATGAATAAACAACTACATTTGTGTCTCATTGCTTCTAAATGGATTTTCACTTGGTATCAGAGCCACTCAGCCTCCATGAGCCTCCTTGAGTTCTCTTGGATTCCACTAAGATTCTCTTAGATTTTTCATCTTCCCCAAATGAAGATTTTCTCTCCCTTCCTCTTCCTGAATTTCCTTAGGCTTGTTCTCCACCTACAGGCCACCATTTCCCTAGCCCTTTCTATTGTAGCTTCCCCTCACTAGGGTGCACGTCCACCTTGAAGGAATTGTGAAGTTAGTGCTCCTACAGCTTGTGCCGACAATATATACAGTCCATGCAATTTCTTCAAATGCGACCTGCTGGAGATACATTTTGGTAATTCCTCTTAGCAAAAGTTAGGGGACACTAAGAGCTATCCACATCTCAAATCTGAAGGCAAATGCTCTAGTAATTGAGGCATACTGAACGAAAAAACCAGTCGACTTTGGAGCTTTTGGCTATGGCGACCTGACACGACATTTCGCCCAATCTTGGTACTTGGTCTTTTCTAGTACTATATCTTTCATTGCGCAACAAAAGCCCTCAAAGAGGTGCTCTCATTTGGTTGAATTTCATCCTCCAAGTTTACATGTACTCTACAAGCATTTCTAGTGTATTTTTTAGAGTTTTTTATGCTACATTAAATGCTTGAGGAGTAAGACACTCAGTTCAGAGATTATTCTTCCAAAAATCAGTTCAAAGTATGTCATTTCAGTTCAGAGAATGTTAGTTTAGTTGGTGCTAATTTCTCGACAACATGCCAACCTCAAGCTCTCAAAGCTTTTCCAAAATCAAGAAGACTACAAAGACAAAGTACAAGGTGAAAAAGACTCTAGTTAAGAGGTTGTGGGAGAAGCCAACTGGTTATGATTATGCCAAACAATTAGGTTTTTCAGAATTCTTATCTTGCAATTTGCATTTATACGGTGAAGGTGATTTTTTTGTTCAGAAAGATTGACCTTTTGTAAAGGGATTAGACACTGCCATTAATTTGGTAAGACCTTCCTAAATGGCTTCCAAACTGAAAATAGATAAGTTTGAAGGAGAGGGGTTCCACACTTGGCAAACAAAACTGAAGTTTATTCTCATGAAAAAGGGAATATGGAAGGTAGCAAATGGCAAAGAAACTAAACCTACAACTAGAGAAGGAGAAGCTTCATGGCTTCCAAAAGATGAAAAAGCTCTTGCTATAATTGCTCTTGGTCTGAGTGATTCCTTCATTCATCACATTGATAGATGTGAGACTGCTCATGCTGCATGGACTCATCTTGAGCATGTGTTTGGAGCACAAGGAAGATGCTCTAAGTATAGCTTGCTTATCAAGTTTTTTGACTTAAGATTGGATGGGGGGAGACCATCTCTTCACAATGAAGAGCATTTTGACACAGTTATTTAGCATCAAGTTTAATCTTGATGAAGATATTGTCATTGCCATCTTACTTAGAAGTCTCAATGAAGAATATGGCACTATTGTAACCACACTCAGTAATATTCCAAAGATAAGTCTGGTAGAAATTGAAGCATCACTCGTAGAGGAGGAGAGAAAGATCAAACAAAGAAGTGATTACAAAGAAGGGCATATTTGGCCAGAAGCAACTTAAGAAACTTCAAGGAAAAGAGCAAAATGAAATGTAACTTTTGTGGAAAACCTGGACACTTTGAAAAGGAATGTTATGCCAAAAAGAGATGTTTAGCCAATCTTGTTGAGGAAGCAGAAACTGAAGAAGAAGAAGAACCAGAGAATGTCAAAACTCAAGCTCTCACTATTTACAACACCCATGTCAAATCTGACAAGGGTAAAGGATCCATATGTTTTCTAAGTTATGTGTGTGTGAGGTCAATAATGGTTCTCTGCCATGGATAGTCCATCCTTAAAAGATTGTTAGTCTGTTGAGATTTTTCCTTGTTGGACTCATTGGGCTTTACATACATAGTCTGTGTCCATCTCCCAGTTGTAAACCTATGGAGCCTGGCTCTATAATCTGAGTAGGTGCTCTCGATGTCTAACTGCTTCATCGATGAAGGCAACTAAGCATCTATGATCTGGATAGGAGAGCAGTCTGAAGCTATGTCTAAAGAGATAGTAGTAGCAGCCTCGGATCTCATAGTACACTGGGCAATTGAAGATGAAATGGTCCTCTGACTCGATCTCCTGTAGATAACACAAGGTACAAATTTGCCTCTATTTGGGTACTCCCTCAGCTCGTTCACTCTCAATCCGGAGTCGATGCGATGAAACTCGAGATGGACCAATAGAGATCCTTTAAGTATATCCGAGGGATTAACAAAGTCCTCACCAAAAATATGTAGGCAGTGATCTCTATAGAAGTTGCGCTTCACTGGGAGCTCACTCAGTGCCAACCCTTTCCTGACCATGTGTAATTATAGGAGGTCCATACGTATGACCTGGTTGACCTCGTTATAGCCGAGTGGGAGAAATGGCACATCAATGCTATACTGAAAAGGAGGTAATCTGTCCATGTGGAGTCCCAAACTCTCGAACCACATGCATGTGTGTGTATATCAGCATCTCTGGTCACCCTCTCCTGCTAAGGTCATGGAAGACAAAAGTGCTAACTATGGTAGCCTGCATTGCCCTGAAGTGCACTCACCATTACTCTAATCCAATATAGGTAATTGATGACCTGGAATGCACATCAAGCTGTAGTGGGGATGACCCAAACTCTTAGCCTGGATGATCTGATGTGGGGAACTAATGTCTTACTATGTATCATCCTCGACAGCATGATAACCTAGAGTCCACTCTGTATCAGATAGATCTGGTCCCCAACATTGGCTACCATATATGCCTGTTGGGCGAACCAAAGAGTCAAAGAGGAGAGACTTGGTCCGAGGGCCCTAAAAATGTGAGTGGAAGCACTATCTCTCTAGTTAGGCTAATGAGGCATATCCTTTGCTCAAACGGGCCTACATCGCTAGCCTCATAGTGAAAATAGGACTGGAGAATAGAACCCCTAGATATGTGTATGATGAAACTATCTCAAAGGTTGACCCATCAAAGGTGAACTACTCTCTATGCATAGTTGTTTGTGATGTATTGAAGATCATGACCTTGGTTTTATCAAGGTTGACCATATATGCCTGTTGGGCGAACCAAGGAGTCAAAGAGGAGAGACTTGGTCCGAGGGCCCTAAAAATGTGAGTGGAAGCACTATCTCTCTAGTTAGGCTAATGAGGCATATCCTTTGCTCAAACGGGCCTACATCGCCAGCCTCATAGTGAAAATAAGACTGGAGAATAGAACCCCTAGATATGTGTATGATGAAACTATCTCAAAGGGTGATCCATCAAAGGTGAACTACTCTCTATGCATAGTTGTTTATGACGTGTTGAAGATCAATTTGTTAATATTCAAGGACTCCATGGCATTTCATGTCTCATTTCAACATAATCCGCAAGCATGATCTATTGCAAACAAATTCTCCTGCTTATTTCTCTCATGTACAGGTACATTAAACATTCCCAAGAAAACATGCTTGATCTATTTCCTCTGTTTGTTGATGCCACATTTGGCACTTTGCACATGAGGTTTAAGCCACGTCTTGCTTCATATCCCAAGCAATGGACCTGGTTCTAATGGGACCAAATGCCCTTCTCTCTCTCTCTCTCTCTCTCTCTCTCTCTCTCTCTCTCTTTCTGGTGGCAAGAAAGAGGGAGGGAGGAGAAAGGGAAGAAAAGAGGAGAACATGGTTTGAGGGGGGGGAAGATGATTGTGTTAATGTCCACTAGTAGGCCTGCAAACTGTGAGAGAGAGAGAGAGATTAACATCTGTGGAAGGCCTCACGAGCCTATGAGACAAAGTACACACCAAAGAAGTTGCAATTACATATGGATAGCCAGAGAATCGGAGGAGCGCCCAAGGCAACTCAGCCCACAATTATTAAGATGCATAGCTAAGTTCTAGTACTATCTTAGAAATGCTTTGAATAACATCAATTTAAGACTGAGAGTCTTTGGGTTCTATCTAAAAATATTTACTCTTGTTGCCCTGTCATTGAAACAAATTTACGCTTATGTTCCCTTTTGAGTAATAATACCTATGGCATTTTCATCCCATTCAATCAGTGGTATTTCTTTCTTAAGGCATATGATTTTATGCTCTGTGTATTCCTCTTCATCTCAAAGACAGCCATTTTGCAATCCCCGATTCGCAAAATCATCTTATTCTTTACCTTGCTTTCCTGCTCCTTGACTTCAGTGTAAAGGTCTACTTTGTCAACTTTATTGCTGACATTTACAGCCATCTTCTGCTTGATAGGACTTTACCTGAGTAGTGATCATTTCCTTCACTGTAGATACCAGTTGAGGTGCTGTGGAGATGGAAGTGTATTTTGTGCAATACTTCTTGGATCCTTTCCCGCATTTCCTTCTCTTCCATATCGCTGTTTTTCCTTTCTAGAGCTGCAATTCTAAGCTTGAGCTCATAAATTTCCTGCTACAAATAATAAATGAGCTTTTGGGGGTCTATCATGCTCCCCCATTTTCCAAGGTTGTAGATTTGTCTTTGCATACAGAGAGGACGTCTTTGAGAAAATATAGGAGAGGGGTGGCGAGGCTGCAACATCAAAGTATGAAGGCTTGCTTGGGGTCAAGGAAAATGTTTTCACCTTAGGAAACTCCATGACTTTGGCCTATGCTGAGACTAACCACCAGGCTGGGCCGAGGGTTCAACCCATCTTGGAGTGAAATACACTTGGTTACTCTTGTACCAACGAAGCCAAAACAAATGAACAAATCTATTAGAGTTCTATACTTTGCATTAGTTACATAATGAAGAATGATCAGCTCGCAAAAGCCAAAAGGGCCATGACTATGACGGTTGCCTTTTATGTATGGTCAATTAGCTAATGGGCTTATAAAATTTGGCATGAATCCAAACACGCTTCATTGGTAGCAGCTTCTGATGATTCTTTAATTCCACGCAGCAAAGTGAAATTTCCCCCTGCATGTTTCCGCATGAGAGTTGTCACAAAGGAGGAACAACTTGCCTTATGCTTCTAGCTAACTAAATAGTACTTTTATGTTGTCCCTTAGCAACTGAAAACAATGGATTGAAGGTACTCCGAAGATCCACACAGCAAAGGAAAATTCCCTCCAGTAAAACTTTCAAATAAAATGACCATTTCAAATTTCTTCAGCATTTAATCTCACCTCCAAAAATCCTTCTTTTGTGAAAAGCTCTCGTAAAACCTCAGGGGTAAAAAAGTAAGAGAGTGTGCCATCACCACGTTGGTAAAGCCGGTCTCCAACTCGTTGAGAACTGGGAAACCTTCGCATTGTCATGTCGTATAATCCTTCAAAGCAACATGCTTGTCATGTGAGTGATGGCTGTTGACAGAAGTCATTATCTTCTACCACAAATCCTCCTAAAGGAATTTTTTAAAGCCCTTCTCTCACAAATGCATTAGATTGTCATCTCAAGTCCTGAATGCTACTTCATCTATCCAGAATTCAGTTACCATAATCACGAAAAAGCAATAGACCCCCTGGTTCAAGGACCGAGAAACATTCCTTGACAACATGTTGCATCTTTTGGGGAGGAATAGAAGACATTGTGAAAATCTGCAAAAACAAGACATACTTGATGACATGAATATAGGCCAAGCCAACCACGAGTACACAGTGTGGCACATCAGAACAGAAGACAAAATACTCAGTGTGAACAAAGTACTCACATGGTGAACAGAAGATAAAATACTCATAATGTGAACAATTACTTAAAAACAAATGCAAAAGATTCATACAAAAACACATTTGTTTGTCTGTTATTCCAACGTAGCCTTGTGCAGGTGTGCTAAAGCCTAACAGAGACTGCATTGAGGAATTAAAAGCCTAGCACCACGTTTAGACATCAGAATTTCAGAAATATACGATTCACCAGAAAACCTAGATGCTATCAGCTTTGATTTCTATTATGAAGCATAATAATTACCTATAGGCATGCACTGAAGTAGACTTGCTGTAAGCTTTGAATTCTAGTATAAAGTGGGCATGCACTGAAAGTAGACTTTCTTCGACAATTGCATAGAATTTGTTTGCAGCCCATGTGCCCATTTATCACTGACACATTCAGTTGTTAGCAAGGCTATGCATGTTGTACTCTAGGAGAAAAATATGATGGATATAATGGTATTAAAGAGATTTAGGATAGTCTTAAGTACTAACACTTCCCATCAGAAAGGACTAAGTTTACCCTCAACGCTGAACAAAGCATGCTTCACTGGTCCACTATCCCTCTTTGTGCCGAGCTTCCATAGTCTTCCCTTTGGATCCCCCACACTTCCCCTAAACATTGCTACAAAGCATATTCCCATGTTTCCGAGGATTTTCTCCATCACATTCCTTGAGTCTTCACTTTGAGCCAATTGTTTTAAACATACACTCAATTTAGCAAGCTCCTGGCATAGTTACCACGGAACGGCGTTCCGACATCCGAAACATCTGGGACGCCATTCTGGACAGAGTAGGAGTAGGAAACACCTGGGACGTTCCTGGAAGCTTCCCAGGCAGGCACACGTTCCAGGTTTTAGGGTTGCACGGGTCGGGGTAAAACTCCCAAACAGCACCTTTTCCTTGCATTGTTGGTGTCGTGGTTTGCTGCTCCTTTTTCCTCCAGCTCATACACTACCTCAGCCCCCTTCCAAGACTCCTTGGGCACTCTCGTCTCAGCCCCTCATCCTCTCTACTCTTTCATCCCCCCCTTCTCTTCACCCTCTCCCCCTTCTCTGGACATGACTATGTTGTACTTAGGACTTAGTACTACCATTCTGCATTTTTTGCATTTTGCATTGGTGTGGATGCTCGTTTAGTAGCTCCACTACGGGGGAAATCTTTTGGCGAGCTTTTTAATGTGAGCTTTTCTATCATTTCCTTTGTTTTTGCGAGCTTTTTTTAGAAATCCATACATGTTTTTGTTATAAGAAAGATGGGGAGGTTAGAAAGAGGGGGAGAGAATATAGGATATGTTCATTTTCATAGCATGTGGGAGGGGTGGAAGAGTGTATACTATGCACAAGGGGGGGGCGGATATGAGTGGCAGTAGGAGGCAAAAAATTATGGAAGATATGTCCATATTCAAAGTAGAAGGGAGGAACTATGGAAGATATGTACATTGTAAAAGTGTATAATTTGAAACTTTTGACCTCATATTTGGATTCCTCGTCGAATTCCGGTCATTTTGAGTACCAACATGACCATATTCCGATAAAAATTGAAAAAATGGTGTTTTTGTCATTTTGGCCTAGCGCAGACTCAAAATAGGCCCAAAACAGGCCAAAATGACAAAAACACCATTTTTTCAATTTTTATCGGAATATGGTCATGTTGGTACTCAAAATGACCGGAATTCGACGAGGAATCCAAATATGAGGTCAAATCTGTCAAATTATACACTTTGAAAATAAACAAATTTCCCACAAGCTCTCCCTTCCCCTTTATATTTAGTAGATGAACATAACTTTCACATTCCTCATCCTCTCTCTCCTCCTTGCACTCCTCTTTGCATACCTTATAAGTTCCCCCTCTACGTTCTCCACTATGATAATGAATATATGTTCCAACTCCCCTCCCCTCCCTTCTCCATGCCACCTTACCCCTTTCCTTTATCTCCCCTCCCCCCCCTCTCTCCTCTTAACTGCAACCACAACCCAAACTTTCAACCCACCCCACTCCATGAACCCCCCCCCCCCCTCTCTCTCTCTTAGGTGAATGAAAAGCTCGCAATATTCATGAAAATTGAAAAAAAGCTCATGACAAAAAGCTCACCAAAAAATCACCCCCCTCCACTACCACAGCTCGTTTAGTAGCTCCACTACCACAGCTCCTTTGTACCAGGTTTTTCACAATCTCATAGACCCATTGGTCTTCCGAAGCCTTTAATAAACTTTCTTTCTTTCTTTCTTTCTCAAGCTTTAAGCTTCAGCCCCCTTCTCTCCACTCTCTCTCTACTCTCTCAGCCCACTCTATCAGCCCCCCCCTTCTATCTGTTAGATATCAATGCTCCACTCTCATGTAACTACGCGGGGACCAGCTAACTCTACTTGTAAGCCCCCCATATGAGGAGAAGGCATTTGAGTAGCTCGGTTATCCGGTAGGTCCTGGTTTACACCAGATGGGGGCCATGTGTGGCCTGATGGCTGGACGGAGTTGGCACACTGCCAACTAGGCTACATGCAAGTGTGGGAAGGCATCCCATGACTGACCGCACTGAGGGTAGATAGAGCTTTTCCCGGGGCAGCCCACTCTTGGGTTGCGGGGCCCGTTTGGAGTCCCAGATGATCCCGGATGGCTGTGGGCGGCCGAACGGCGAACCGTAGGTCAGTTGCTCTATTTTGCGCACCGGTTCTATCGTGTGGTCGATGGCCTATTTCGGGACCGACCCCCAGTCGACCGTTTTGGGCGGACAGGGTTGGTCACCATATTGGGTCTAACCGACTACGACTGGTGGCTATATAAGAGCGAGCTCGTGAAGCCCATTTTATCACTGGCTACAGCAACCCTGATTCCTTAGCATCCAGGTTTCGTCCTAAACAATTTTCAGCTTGCCATCGAAGCTTCTCTCACAGGAGCGCACGGCTGCAAGGCAACGCCATCTATTGTATCAGATCTACAGTAATCAAATTTTTGATTCTCCATACTATCTGGTTTTCTCTCTTGTGTACGAGATCCTGTTATCTGTTGAGCGCAGACATTGTATTGTTTTCTTACATGGTATCAGAGCCTGGACTCTAGCAAGAAGATTTGGTAGTGTGTTTCTGTTTGCGAGCAGATTGTGAAAGATGGTCAGCCCGCAAGACTGCGAATCCCACCGTTCGGCGAAAGCGAAAAGTTGGGCGGCTCTAACTATCCACTCTGGAAGTTCAAGATGAAGACCATCCTAAGCGCATACGAGCTTTGGGACACTGCTACTGGGGTGGATGTGAGGCTAGTTGCGAGACCGGATCCAGCCGATGCAGGACAACAGATAGTACCAACTGCAGATGAGATTCTCGCCTGGACAAGAAGAAATGCAGATGCGCTGTGTTCTATTGTCTGCAGTGTAAGTGATTCCGTCATGGCGTTAATTCAACATGTCACCACAACGGAGGAGGCATGGACGGTCTTGAAAAATCAGTACGAGACCACGAATCAGACGCGGATTCAGAATCTGGAGACTCAACTCGCGAACGAAAAATTATCTGAGTCTGAAGCGGCAAAGAAGTTCATCACCAGGGTGAAGAATCTGCGCGATCAGATGACTACGATTGGCATCACCATCACCAGCGAGAATCTAGTACGAAGGTGCATACGGATTCTCCCACCAAAGTACGACGGTCTTGTTACGGCGCTAAATACACAGAACAAAAATCCGCCTCTCAACTTTAAGAATTTCAGCGCGATGCTTCTGGAGGAGGAGATGCGTCAAAAGACGAGGACTAGAGAAGATACGGCCTTCTACGTTGGATCAAAGAAAGGTAAGGGTAAGGACTCTGGTAACCCATCTTCTTCTGATGATAAAAAGAGAAAGAAGAAGATCAAGTGCTTCTATTGCAACAAGGCAGGGCACAAGCAGAATGAGTGCCGGAAGAAGATTGCAAATGAGAAGAACGCAGTAAAGAAAGAGTCCAGCAACAGCGCGCAAGCAGTACCAGTAGAGCTGTTCGTAGCAATTAAGGAGATTTGCACGGAGGCAGTTCATGTACCTGCGGATGAACCTTGGATCATTGGCAGTGGTGCATCGCGCCACATGACCAGTTGGAAGGATTGGTATACCTCTCTACAGATGGTAGGGAATGACATCCTGGTAGCAGTCGGCAATGATGCAAAATGTCCAGCAAAAGGAAAAGGTACGATTGCTCTCAAGTCAGATGGAGTTGTAAAATAGTTGTCCGATGTTCTTTATGTGCCAGATATCAAGAGGAACTTGTTGTCCATTTCTGCGATCACGGATCAGGACCTCAAAGTTCAATTCGATAAGAATGGTACACAATCCTGGATCTTCAAGGGAAGGTCGTTGGTAAAGGTACACGGCGCAACAACATCTACAAACTCTCAGCTTTCAGTGCTCGAGCCGATGTGAAGAACACTAAGCTGTGACATGAGAGGTTTGGTCATCTAAACCTTAGTTCTTTGAAGGAGATGCATAAAAGTCGAATGATTGCAGACCTACTAGAAATTTCAGATCTGCCCGATGTATGTGAAGCTTGCATGATGGGCAAGCAGCATCGGCATCCCTTTCCTAAAGAGGCCAACAGGGCAAAGGCTGCTCTAGAGCTCATTCACACGGACCTCCGCGGAAAGATGGAGACGGAAGCTTTGGGTGGTTCCTACTACTTCATGACGCTGATCGCGACGACTACAGTAGGGCAGTTTACATCCTGAATCGTAACGACACGAAGGTTGTGAATGGGATGACTCCACTGCAGTCCTTTTTTTGTAAGAAACCTTCAGCTGCACATTTCAGAGTTTTTGGATGTGACTGTTTTGTTCATGTCCCTGATGCTACCAAGACCAAATGGAAACCGAAGAGCCGAAAGTGTATTTTCTTGGGCTACAGTGAAGAGGTGAAGGGTTACCGTCTCTATAACCCTGTTACCAAGAAGGTAATAGTAAGTCGCGATGTGGTCTTCTAAGAACAGCCGCATCAATTGGAGGAGGATAACTTCTTTCCCGGATAACCAGGACCAGGATATCCATCCAGTACCACCACCAATAGCAGACCGAACTCCCCCAACGGTGCTTGGGAGGATTCAAGATAAAGAAGATAAAGAAGACCCTGCAGAACCACAACGGCAACGGCCATTCCCGAAGTGGGTAAAGCAGCTTTTGGACGACAGAGAACCTCCAGCCATTGAGGAGGAACCATCCGAACACCGCCGGTCCAAAAGATTAGAGGAGCAAAGGACGCAGGAACACTTCGTCAACTATGCTTTGATGACAGAGGTGATCCGTGCTGATGAACCCAAGTGTCTTGAAGAGGCACAGGGTAATGATAGGTGGATGGAGGCTATGCACTCGGAGTATGGCTCCATAATGAAGAACAACACTTGGGACCTTATGAATCGACCACCAAAACGCAAGGTAATCGACACCAAGTGCGTATACAAGACCAAGTACAAGTCCGACGGCACGTTGGATAAGTACAAGGCTCGGCTCGTGGCAAAAGGATTCGCACAGGTACATGGTTTTGATTATCAAGATACTTTTGCTCCCACAGCTCGACTAACCACAATTCGCAGTGTTTTGCTTTAGTTGCCCAAGGAAGTTGGCCCGTGTTTCAGATGGATGTAAAATCCGCCTTTCTAAATGGAGATCTCAAGGAGGAGGTATACGTGGAACAACCACCAGGTTTTGAGATCCCCGGTTCAGAAGGTAAAGTCTGTAAACTGAAGAAGGTACTTTACGGACCGAAACAGGTCCCACGAGCGTGGTACCAGCGGATTGATGCCTACTTTCTGCAAAACGGGTTCAGGAGGAGCCCATCTAATGCAAATTTGTATATCTTCAGAGGAGGCACGTGTATGATCGTGGTCCTTTATGTGGACGACCTTGTCATAACAGGGAACCATGAAGAGAAGATCTCGTAGACAGCATTTGCTAGGAAGAGAGTTTGAAATGACAGACCTCGGACTGATGCATTTCTGTTTGGGGATTGAAGTTTGGCAAGAGCCGAAACAGATCTTCATTTCATAGCTGAAGTATGCTGGAGAGATACTGAAGGCATTTGGCATGGCTGAGTGCAAGACAGTTGGTACCTCTATGGAGGTTGACGTGAAGCTCTCAAACGAGGATTCATCACCACTGGTGGACGAAGCAAAGTACAGAAGACTTGTGGGCAGTTTGATTTACTTGTGCAACACACGGCTGGACATCAGCTTTGCGACTGGTATACTAAGCAGGTTTTCCAATAAGCCCCGCAAGAACCATTGGAGGACAGGGATGCGGGTGCTGAAATACATCAAAGGCACACTTGATTATGGCATTACTTATACCAAGGGCAACATCTTGACCGGATTCTGTGACTCGGAATGGGCAGGAGACGTGGACAGCAGAAGATCAGTGATAGGTTACTGTTTCTTACTTGGATCTGGAGCTGTGTCATGGGTCAGCAAGAAGCAACCTACAATTGCTCTTTCTTCTACCGAGGCTGAGTACAAATCAGCATGCTTTGCTTCTTGCGAGGCAGTGTGGTTGAGGAGGATTTTGGGAGACATGGGTGCAGTGCAGAACAAGCCTACGCAGTTGTCATGTGACAATTAGAGTTGCATGGCGATTGCAAAGAACCCTGTGTTCCACGCTCGCACAAAACACATTGAGATTCAATATCACTTTGTACGCGAGCTCATCATGGATGGAGAGGTCGACTTGGTGTACTGTCCGACTACAGAGAATGCTGCGGACATATTCACGAAGGCTCTTGGAAGAGACTTGCTGGAGAGGCATCTTCATCGACTTGGCATTGGACCGAAAAAGTAAGTTCACTTGCGGGTGGACATTGAGGGGGCGTGGTAGATATCAATGCTCCACTCTCGTGTAACTACGCGGGAACCAGCTAACTCTACTTGTAAGCCCCCCATATGAGAAGAAGGCATTTGAGTAGCTCGGTTATCTCGTAGGTCCTGGTTTACACCAGATGGGGACCATGTGTGGCCTGATGGCTGGACCGAGTTGGCACACTGCCAACTAGGCTACATGCAAGTGCGGGAAGGCATCCCATGACTGACCGCACTGAGGGTAGACAGAGCTTTTCTCGGGGCAGCCCACTCTCGGGTTGCGGGGCCTGTTTGGAGTCCCAGATGATCCCGGATGGCTGTGGGCCGAACGGCGAATCGTAGGTCAGTTGCTCTATTTTGCGCACCGGTTCTATCGTGTGGTCGGTGGCCTATTTTGGGACCGACCCCCAATCGACCGTTTTGGGCGGACAGGGTCGGTCACCATATTGGGTCTAGCCGACTACGACTGGTGGCTATATAAGAGCCAGCCCGTGAAGCCCATTTTATCACTAGCTACAGCAACCCTGATTCCTTAGCATCCGTCCTCTACTATTTCCAGCTTGCCATCGAAGCTTCTTTCACAGGAGCGCACGGCTGGGAGGCAGCGCCATCCATTGTATCAGATCTACAGTAATCAAATTTTTTATTCTCCATACTATCTGGTTTTCTCTCTTGCGTACGAGATCCTGTTATCTGTTGAGCACAGACGTTGTATTGTTTTCTTACACTATCCACTCTCCTCTTCTCTCAGCCCATTCTCTCCCCCTTCTAAGTTCTCTCAGCTCACTGTATCAGCCCCCCTTTCTAACTTTTCTAAAAATGTCTTTAAAAGTCTAAAGCTGAAATGGAAAGTTTAGAGATACTAAAAGTGGTTTAACTTTCATAATTTGGTATATTTCAATATGAATTGATGATGTGTCATATGACATGGTATTCCGATCCCCCCTTCCCGGAGCATTCCCATTGCCGGCACCGGAGTTTATGGAACGTTGGTAACGATGGCTCATGGTGCACTCAACAAAACCTGAAGAGCACTTGCTTGGGGAGCTTTCCCATAGGCGCCTAACTTTGCACCCTACTCCCAAGACTTTTACTCACTACCTACTAGCCTAAATTATTAACCACCCCGAAAACATTGCCTTTTCTTGCAGTTATGTATGTTTAACTGCTCCATTTGAATGTTGGATACAAGCCACATACGCAGCATGGCAGTATGGGCTGCCATGGAAACAGCCAAAAAGCAACACAGCAGAGATGGACAGACGAGTGAACTATCATGCAAGGCAGCTACCTCAATAAACAAGCCACACATTCATGATCCAAGCACAGTTTTCATATGAATGTGTCTTCTCTATTGAGCAGCTTGGATCATTAAAAGTTGCCACTTCAAATAGCCAGAAAATTGGGTGCATGCATGAAGCAGCATGTGTGCACATGCGTGCAATCTTTCTAGCTGTAGTTTGGACATGCGTGCAATCTTTCTAACCGTGTGCACATGCGTGCAATCTTTCTAACTGTAGTTTGGACATGGTGATATAACATATCAAACAGATAATGAGTTCTTTTGTGTTGGAACTGGTAATTGGAGCTATATAACCAATGATACAGATCTACTGCTGGCTGCCTTGGGTGAGGTTAAAAGCCTATGAGGTTGACTAGGTGAGATGAGCAGCCCAAGGAAAAAGAGCTGAGAATGCAACGAGGAACGTGTGAAGCCTTCTTCTGCAAAGACTTGTGGCTTTCTCTTACCTTAAAAATTGCTTCTTTATAGGTCATGCCCCTATACCCATAGGATGCGTCAATTTTACGAGCAAAAACCTATGAGCAGGTTTATCCGAGCGTGTTTTTCAAGAGATTTTTAAAAATGTTTTTCTTTAGGAAACATGGTTTTTATACTTTTATTTTCACTAGAACTAGATCCCTTTATCATAAAAATATACAGACTAGTCACTCATTCATTTTTACACAACATAATTTTCTTATTTAGAGACATCCCTTTGTACCCCTGTTATTACCTTAAAAAAGTGTTGATTCCTTTAAGAAACATTCCTCATAATCACTCTCAATGTAATAATACTATGCATATATAATTACTTATTAACACATTTATATCATATGGCAATATCTTTTTAGTGTTTTTATAGCATATTTATGGACATGTTTCTAAAGAAGTTTAAATTACTATAAATAAGTATTAACTTAGGCTTATATATCACTCTCATAAAATACATGTAATATTTAATACTATATATGGAAGATTTTCCAAAATATAACTCCATACATGTGCTCAAATGGGGTGTTCCGATCAATTTGAGTGGTTGAATGACTATATTTGGACATTGGATATGAAAGTTATGTCACTTTTAAAAGTGCTGTCCAAGGTAGTTTCGCCAGCGAAACTACTTTGGGAGACTTGCTTCAAAGGGGTTTCGCTGGCGAAACTACCTGGATGGCTTGCTTCAATGAGTTTTTTTTGAAGAAACTCTTTCATGAAGATAGGTTGAGAGAGGGTTTTCAATGTCACCCCCTATTAAGTAAAAGTTGTAAGAAGGATCATAAGGGAATTTTCATAGAGAAGTCTACTCTACATGTGGGTTTCTTCAAAATCCATCCCATTATGCTCTCACCATTCCTACAAATTCACCTAAAGATTTTTGTATAAAATAGGCATTGCTATAATACTTTGCATATTTCTAAGTGAAACTATGTTTTCTTCTAATGGATTTTTGCCATATTTATGCATAGTTGGAAGCTTTTTTTTTCCTTCGCTCGGACGCTCGGAAGATTTCGCTCAGAAAATGCTCGTCCCCATACCCATAGCGGCCTGCAGATGTAACTCTAAAGCGATATGACTCTAGAGAGCGTTTATAGAAGGTGTCTTAAGAAAAGCCATCATCCTTTTGTACAAGCAAGATCACCTAGTTTCATTGTGGGAAAACCTACTGTATGAACACTTTTGGAGGAAGCAAAAGTGTGACTCTCATTGTGGTGGACAGTGTCACATGCATCCCTGCACTTGGGTGCAATGTGACACACTGGCTACATCGACAAGTGCGTAATAGTTCCCTAATAGGAGATTTTGTCATATGTTGTGACCCCTTGTTCAGGGACAGTCAAGCACAAGCTACGTAAGTCAATCTCTAAGCCTTAAGTCAAGTATTCTTGTTCACTGGGTACAAGCTTAGTCTGCAGCACTCCAACACTATTCTCTCCTCTTGGATATAGGCCCAAAAGAGGCTCTGAATATGTTGTTTGCTGCTCCAGAAGATAAGTAATGAGGCTCCAAAGCCTCCATTTTATAGGGCAAGGATGCCTCCCATATGGACCAACCAGCAGCCCCAAAAACTGACCCACAGTGGGGTCTACTGGCCTGACTCAGCAGGCCCCATGGGCTCACAAAAACTAGGCCTCTTCAGGGCCATTTGCAGGGCTGACCTGCCACGTGGCATTGCACCACTGGCCAGGTCCCTACTCCCTCAGATCCAGGGCCTACTGCAGGCCTCTCACCTGCCCATAGCCCTCGCCATCTGCCCTGCAACCTTCTCCATGCAAGCGCCTGCCTGCTGCGGCATCCCTGCCTCTTGCCAGGCCTTTACCAGCCCTGTAAAGCCACATAGGCACTTGTGTGCATCTGTACTTGCTGGAAACCCTGCACAATCAGGCTGCTGCAGGTCCCTGATGTCCACATGTCTGCTCCGTGCTGCCCTCAGCCTTTATTGTCTCAATGATGCCCACATGGCAGCTAGTCTAATGCCCATGTGGCAAACTCTCAAACCCTCAGTTATGCTCTCCTCATATGGGGGCTTACAGATAGGGAGGTGACTTGACTCACCGACACATCTTGGCTCAATACCAACTCGTCGATGTAGACGATCCAACAGCTCCCTTGTCGCCCTGAGTCTTCAAGTCCTGTCGAAGAATCCCCCTCTGCTTCAGCAACACCAGCCAAGCACCCATATGACTCCAGGCACTCGTCACTGTCCATCACACCTTCACAAAGGATCCTGACTCCTCTTCTAACCAATCCTCAATGTCTGACATTCTGACAGTCACACCGGGGTCCACATATCTAACCTTAATAGCACACAGAGTGGCCACCAAGAAAAGTTCTCCTACCGCCACTTCAGCCGACTCCTTTGACTCTGAGATGGCACCCTTCTTCTGATCAACTTCTTTGTTTTGCAATCATTCACAAAATGTCTTGGCTCATGGCAGTAGAAGCACTTCCTCTCTCTTTCTCTTCTTCTTGTTGTCTTCATCTGAAGAGTCCGCTCCGTCATCATATTTGGGCTTGCTTTTACTAGGCTTACTCTTGCCCTTGCCTTTTCTCCTGTCCTCAACTATCAGCCTGATTGCTGGTTCCCCCACATCTATGGATGGAAAGATCATCATGATAGTCCCTTGATACCGAGGATTCAGCGCAGCAGACTTTGATGCTCGTTTCCGCATACCTCGCCACCCAGTGACGCTAGTTTTTCCAGACCTTGCTACTGAGTTGCGGCCGATAGTCAGGGACCTGGGTTCTCACTTTGGCTGGGTGATGCATGACACTTTCGTCGACGCGGTTGCTACGGCAGGAGCTCCCAGAGTCCGTGTGGTTGTGGCAGACCCTGCGTCCCTCCCTGCAGTGATTGAGATCGTGACAGATGCTGGCAACATTACTCAGAGCATGGTAGTCACAGGACAGCCAGGCCAGTGCCTGAGGTGTCACGGCTTTGGGCACCTGGCTACTACTTGTCCACGCTTCTCCAGCTCCTCTCGGCCCCCCCCGGCCCCCCCCCTCAGCCCCCTCCCCCTCCCTCCGGGCAGCCACGTCAGGAAGAGCAGAGGCAGCCGGAGTCCGGTCCAGAGGTGGCTGGCGGCTGGACCGAGGTCAGAAGCCTTGTCATCCTTATATGTACCGTTGTACCTGTTTTCTCGAGCTTCTTGCTACAACAGTCATGGAACCATCTCCTTAAAAGTCATCGGCACCGCCCTTTGCCCCGCAGTCATAATTGCCACAAAACTACTATAGCTTCGGGGGAACATTCCCAGTAACAGCCTTGCCATCTTGGTTGAACTCATCCTTTGACCAGCTGCCGGCAGTTGATCCCACACCACCTTCATCTTAGTGATGTGTTCTTGTACCGATTTCATACTCAATTGTAGTACAGCTCTGTCTCAAGGTCCAAGATTCTTGCCTCATTGTTGAGCTCATACATATGTGAAGAGAGTGGGAGAGAAGTAAGGAGTCTCACTTGCAGCTTTCTCACATACTCAAAGGGGAAATACACACAAAGGTGAAGGCTGAAAACAGTTTTTCTCTTCTTAGTTGTGAAAGCCAAAAGAACTCTCTCTCTTAGTACAAAAGGAATAGATGAACCCTATATGTGGGTCTCAAACCAAACTCAGCTAACTTAGGTGGCATACTGAGCCGCTAACTAAAGTACATAAAGATAGTTGTCATCCAACTATTATTCATGGGCCACCGGTGTACCAACCGCATCTGCAGCTAACAAGTCAATGACATAAATGCACAACGGTTACCTTGGCATATCACGACTGTAGCTCGATATCTCAACACTCCCCCTCGAGCTCAATCCCAATTCCTGCACACCAAGCAAGTCTCTGAACTTGCGCAGCTTCTCTGCGTCCAATGCCTTCGTGAATTTGTCAGCTACCTGGTCCTCTGTGCTGACATAAACCAGATCAATCAAACCTACTAAAACCTTCTCCCGCACATAGTGATAATGCACCTCAATGTGCTTTGTTCTAGCATGATAGACTGGGTTATTTGCCACGTATATACTGCTTATGTTATCACAATAAATAACAACTGGTCCATATGTAGACTGATGCATATCATAAAGTACCTTGTGCAACCAAGCTACCTCACATGCAGCCATTGCTGCACCCTTGTATTCAGCCTCTGTGCTCGACAAGGCAACTGTAGGCTGTTTCTTGCTGCTCCAAGTGACTGCAGCACTCCCAAAAGAAAACACATATCCACTAGTAGATCGTCTATCAGAAATACTACCAGCCCAATCAGCATCAATATATCCATGCAACTGTATCTGAACCCCAGCCTCATAAAATAGTTCATACTGTAATGTGGACTTCACATACCTCAGTATGTGTCTAGCCGCATCCAAATGCGGTTTCCTTGGAGCCTGCATAAACTGACTTACCAACCCAACACCATAGCTCAAATCTGACCTGGTAATAGTCACATAAATCAAACTCCCTACTATGCATCTGTACATAGTAGGGTCTTCCAGAAGCTCACCTGCATTTGCGCTCAACTTCACATTTTGCTCCAAAGGAACTGAAATAGGCTTACAGCCTGTCATCCCATATTTGGACAATATGTCCAATCCATACTGCCTCTGCAAGAGCCATATCCCACTTGTGGATCTAATCACCTCAATGCCCAAGAAATAACGCAGCTCTCCCAAATCCTTCATCTCAAACTTTTGCTTCAATAGCTTCAATAGCATTTTCACCTAAAGGATATCTTCATCACTATCACCTGTGATGATCAAATCATCAACATAAATGACGAGCAGCATAATGCCTTTCTTTGTTTTTCTCACATAAAGTGAGAAATCTGCCTTGAAAATCTGAAAGCCAATAGTGACAAGATACTATCCTATCTTGTCAGACCATGCTCTGGGTGCTTGCTTCAAGCCATACAAGGCTTTCTTCAACCTGTAAACAAACTCAAGATGAACAGCATGCACATAACCTGGTGGATTCTCCATATAGACCTCTTCTTGCAAATCACCATGCAAGAAGGCATTCTTTACATCCATCTGATGTAAAGACCATCCCTTTGATGCAGCCATAGCAATGACTGCTCTTACAATTGCCATCCTTGCAACCGGACTGAATGTTTCTGCATAATCAATGCCATATGTCTGTGCATACCCCTTGACAACTAATCTTGCCTTGTATCTGCTCACAGAACCATCTGCATTGTGCTTCATCTTATAAACCCACTTGCAACCAATTGCATTCTTGTCTTTAGACAAAGGCACCAATTCCCATGTAGCATTTGCTTCCATTTCTTCATCCATGGCATTCTCCCATTTTTCTTTTCCCATGGCTTGCTCAAAAGAAGTAAGTTCTGATTCGTGTATCACTTTGACCATATAAACATAGTGAATGGCTGTAAATCCATCATATTTCAGCCTATCCACAGGATACTTAACTCTGATAGACCTGCGTAAAATAGGCTTACTACCAGGTGCTCTCAAAACATCCCTTGTTTTCCTTACTCTAAGTATAACAACAAAAGAAATATCTAACTCATCATCAAGACTCTGTTCTGAGCCACTGGATTCACCATCCACATAAGAGTAACCTGCATTCACATCAACCATGAGCTGATCTACTTTCTCTTTTCCCATTCGTAATACTTGCATACCACTATCTGCATTGCTTTGAGGAGATTCTCCTGATCTCAATCTGCCTGTCCATGACGAAGTATGTGAACCAATGCTATAGGACACTACAAGTCTACTAATATTTTGTGATTGATACTGTGAATTTTGTGCAGCATTACCATTTTGTGCATCTACATCATCAATCACATTTACTGATTTATACCAGCAGCTCATCTCATCAAAAACATATCTGCTCACTGTAAACTTACGAGTAGAAGGGTTATAGCATCTATACCCTTTCTGCTGCTGAGAATAACCAATAAAGATGCACTTCTCAGCTTTTGGATCCAACTTGGATCTCAACTCATTTGACACATGAACATAGGCAATGTAACCAAAAACTTTCAAATGAGAAATATCTGGTTTCCTATCAGTGTACCTCTTCTCTGGCGTCATGCCATGTATTGCTGCAATGGAAGTCCTGTTCATTATGTAGACTGCTGTAGCAGCTGCTTCAGCCCAATAATAATATGGCAGGTCTTTCTCGTTAAGCATGACACGAGATACCTCTCCAATATGCCTGTTTTTTCTTTCTGCAAGTCTATTTTGTTGTGGGGTATGACTGCATGAATATTGTTGCTTTATGCCATGCTCCTGCAGGAACCTTGCAAACTCATTTAAGAGATACTCTTCCCCTTCATCTGACCTTAGGCATTTTATTTGCAGGCTTGTTTCTTTCTCAACCATAGCTTTAAAAGCTTTGAAATGTCCAAACACTTCACTTTTCTACTGTAGTCATCAATAAAAGTGACAAAATAATGACAGCCTCTAATAGATGCAGCTTTAGTAGTCCACACATCAGAGTGGATTAATTCCAATGACCTTTTCCTCTCTTGAACATGTCTAGGAAATGGTTTCCTTACCTATTTTTCAAATTGACAGACTTCACATATCTTATGCATTTCTACAACCTTGAACTTAGGCAATCCTGCAGCACTATTTTGAACCTACATTAATTTAAGTCGCTGTACATTAACATGACTAATGTGTTTATGCCAGATATCAATATCTGTAACTACACCGGTCCCATGCGCAAACATTGCTGCACTCACTTTAGGCATGTCCGCATCCAACGTAAACATCATGCCTTTCTTCCCTTTTGCTATCAAGCAATCTTTATTTTTCATATCCTCAACAAAGCATCCATGAGGATTAAATCTAACCTGCAAGCCCTGCTCAACCATTTGACCAACAGAAACCAGGTTCTTGGTGATATTCGGGACATGAAATACATCAGACATGTATTTCTTTTTTTCATCCTGCATAGACAAAGAAATTTTACCAATCTGCACAATAGGATGTGCAGTATCATCACCAATCTCCACAAATCCTGGTCTTTCCATTTTCCTTGCATCCTGCATCCATTCTGCATGACCTGTCATGTGGTTTGACGCACCTGAGTCAACATACCACACATTATTGCTTTCTTCTGCACTTGTCACAGAATTGGTCATGTGCTGCACCATAAACAAATGCTCATTTCTGTCATCACCCTATCTACTATAGGATGCATAATTGCCTTGCTGCAATTTTTCATTCATGATATCATTCTGCTTTTTGTAGCAGTCTTTAGCCATATGACCCATTTTACCACAGTAGTAGCATTCAACATTGTTGTTTGCATTTTGGCCTCTCTGCCATCCACCACGACCTCTTTGGCTCCCCCTGCCTCTAAAGTTACCACGTCCTCCTTCATAGGACTGATTTTCTTGAATTTGCTGCATATTCTGATTTCTGCCACGGCCTGCTCTGCCTCTGCCTCTGCCTCTGCCTCTTCCAGCATTTGAGTAGAAGACAGTTTCTTTTGAAGTTCCTCCTGAAGAAGATACACCACCATTTCTCTGCTCTTCAGATATTAGAAGAGCAGCATTTGAGTAGAAGACAGTTTCTTTTGAAGTTCCTCTTGAAGAAGATGCACCACCATTTCTCTGCTCTTCAGAAATTAGAAGAGCAATCAACATCTCAAAATCAAAAAAAATTTCACGGACGGTAATGGATATCCGGAATTGTGCATAATCCTTTCCTAGATCATTCAAGGTCACAGAAACTAAATCATCGTCTTCCACTGGCGACCCAATGGAAGCAAGTACATCTGTAATCTTCTTCACCTTCATGTGGTAGTCATTCATGCTCATTTTTTCTCTCTGTACATTATCAAACTCCTGCTTGAGCTGCATTTTCCTGACTTGCGTATTTGTGCTGTACATTTTTGTCAAAGTATTCCACGCCTCCTTCGACGTGCTTGCATCCTGAATATGCACAATCATAGAATCTGAAATACTGATAGACAGTCAATACATAACTTTTCTGACTCTCTCATGCCATCCTTTAAATGCCTGCAACTCTTATTGATTGGGAACATTAGGAATAACTGATTCTTGTTTAGCTCCAGTAATGAACTCCCAATAGCCTTTTTCCTTAAGGAAATTCGTCATTCTAAACTTCCATGCTTGGAAGTTGTTCTTGTCAAGCTTTTCAGTGACTATCTATAAAAGAGCATCAGACACTATTACAGAACACTGCAAAAATATTCTGACACTGCAAAACACACAACTTCCGTCTCACAAGGACAAATCTGCAAAACTGACGAAAGTAATATTTGACCACACAATCACTTCCTAGTGACGATTTTGCATCAATAGACAATAAAAATGATTCTGTCACTCCCAATATCTCTGTGCACAGGCATACGATGCAATTTCTACGGTAACTTTTCACCGATCTACAGAACAGTGGTCGCACAACAAAAAACATGACACTTTTCTGAGTGCCTGCGAAAAACTTCCGCCACCGAAACGGGCCTCGAAATGGCCTCGAATCATATACTACCCTCTCGCCACACCGCGAAAGGCGTCCCAATCTGAGACAATGCACTCTTGCACTTTTCGGCTGTGCTACCTGCAGAGATTTGCTCTCAAACTCGAAAAAGGAAAGCAACACTGATCCTCTTACCAAGAACTCGAAAAAGGAAAGCAACACTGATCCTCTTACCAAGACACCGCGAACTTGGTTTGCTTCCTTGAGCTCCTTACCACGAACCGAGCTCTGATACCACTTACCACGAACCGAGCTCTGATACCATGTGAAGAGAGTGGAAGAGAAGTAAGGAGTCTCACTTGCAGCTTTCTCACATACACAAAGGGGGAATACACACAAAGGTGGAGACTGAAAACAGTTTTCCTCTTCTTAGTTGTGAAAGCCAAAAGAACTCTCTCTTTTAGTACAGAAGGAATAGATGAACCCTATATGTGGGTCTCAAACCAAACTCAGCTAACCTAGGTGACATACTAACTAAGCCACTAACTAGAGTACATAAAGATAGCTGTCATCCAACTATTATTCATGGGCGATGTACCAACCGCATCTGCAGCTAACAAGTCGGTGACATAAATGCACAACGGTCACCCTGGCATATCATGAGTGGAGCTCGATATCTCAACAACATATCCCTCAATGTCGTCTAAGCCTCAAAAGAAGTGTCTGCCATCTGAATATGTGGTAGTACCATATCCGCTGTCGTACCTACAATGATAGCCAAGGCTTCCGCATTCTAGATATGCCATGCTCTCACTAGTATGGCGTCCACTGGCATTGTCACCGCCGCCAAGGTTGATGTAGCAAAGGTAGTTACAATAGCCTGAGGTATTAGCTCCATCCCCGTCACAATCCCCCATGACTCCCTCAACACCAAGTGGCCCCGAGCCTTCATTTTCCACAACGTCGAGCTTGCATGTCTCCCAAAATTTGGAATCTAGTTTTTATTGGCCATGATAATGAACTGAAAGAGGAAAAGGGTTTTAGAGTGTCGTACACCTGTCTGAACCTGAGCCTCCCACCTAGGTACAATCGTTCAAGCACCTACCTGAACCTAAGCCTCCCGCCTTTGTACAATCCTTCAGACACCAAAGCTAATTCCTCAGAGCAATGAATCAAGGTCGTCCTTCGGCAAGGTCCTTGCCTTCAAGCACCACTTCCCGAGAACTTCCGTCAGGGCTCTGATACCATGTTAGAAAACTGAAATCCCATCAGAGAATATCCCGCAGAGCGGAAGACTGATAGATTAGCCCGAGAATTACACACAAAAGTGTTTCACGATCGAATCAAGCTTCATAACCATGTGTGTACTTCACAACAATTCATGTGTGCG
Source organism: Dipteris shenzhenensis (assembly GCF_047967505.1). Taxonomy (NCBI): domain Eukaryota; kingdom Viridiplantae; phylum Streptophyta; class Polypodiopsida; order Gleicheniales; family Dipteridaceae; genus Dipteris; species Dipteris shenzhenensis. The sequence continues at coordinate 25,287,969 of NC_141610.1, forward strand.
CAGACTAGCAAATAGACTATGCTCAGAGACAAATATAGAAGCAACTCTTATATATTTCCATCAATTCACAAACTACACAAGATATAATACCAAAAGGTTCTCCTACTTAATGCCTGGAACCAGCATATGTAGACTCTCCATCCATCCCTCCACCGGAACCTCAGCCTAGGTGGGCAGCTTCTCCAAGCTGTCTGCAGCACTCCAACACTCTTCTCTTCTCCTGGATGTACGCCCAGAAGAGGCTGCTCCTTGCTGCTTGCTGTTTGCTGCTCCAGAAGATAAGTAATGAGGCTCCAAAGCCTCCCTATTATAGGGCAAGGATGCCCCCCATATGGACCGACTAGCAGCCCCAAAAACTGACCCACTGTGGGCTGGCTGACCCAGCAACCCCCCCATGGGCTCACAAAACTAGGCCCCTTCAGGGCCATTTGCAGGGCTGACCTGCCACGTGGCATTATGCCACTGGCCAGGGCCCTACTGCCTCAGATCCAGGGCCTATTGCAGGCCTCTCACCTGCCCATAGCCCTCGCCATCTGCCCCGCATCCTTCTTCATGCAGGCACCTGCCTGCTGCAACATCCCTGCCTCCTGCCAGGGCTTTACCAGCCCCGTACAGCTACGTACCCTTATGTACTGATGCACCATCTGTACTTGCTGGAAACCCTGCGCAATCAGGCTGCTGCAGGTCCCTGATGTCCACATGTCTGCTCCGTACTGCCTTCACCACCAGGAGCTCCACGACTTGCCAGGTACTCCTCTTGTGTATGCTATGAGGTGCTGCCCTTGTGGCAGCTCCTCTCCATTTCCTTTATTATCTGAATGATGCCCACGTGGCAGCCAGTCTGCTCCCCATGTGGCAACCTCTCAAACCCTCGATTCACCCCCCTCCCCCCCCCTGCTCTCCTCATATGGGGGCGGGGAGGTGACTTGACATGTAGACCTGTCACATCAATGGACTTATAGGCCTGCAAGGCATTTCGACACTTGACGGCCTCTTTGGGGTCCTATCAATCTGATATGTGCAAGCTGGAAGTTCTCATAAGTATCAAACCATAACATGGAAACTTGATAATGTTAAATATAAATGGAAATTTTTAATACACACATTGGTGAGGATGACCTTTTCTTTATGGTTGGGAAAGGTGCATATCAAAATTCATCAAACTCTTTTTCCTCATCTTCCCTCTCACAAGATTGGAACAGCTTCAGGGATGCTGTCCAAATGGTTGTGTCAGATTCTGTGGCAATGAAGAGTTGTAGGTGCTTGCGTCCACCCGTATGATTTGCTCCTCATACTGCAAAAAGATGTTGTCATTACGCCAGTCGTGTATGAGCCTGGACATTCACAAGAAGGGCCTACCTAGGATGGCTTCATATCCCAACTGCTGGGTAAATTCCATGATTACGAACCTGACGGGGTACGTGAAACCGAACACTTTGATTTAATACCGGTGGTGAGAAAAAAAGAGCTTATTATCCCAAAAAGGGGAAGAAAAAGTATTGATAGAGCTAGTAGAAAAATGACTCATTGCTTCGGGGCTGTGGGCGAGGGTGTGGGTGTGCATGTCTATCAAACAACTACCCTCTTATCAATGCATTACTTGATCATTACCCCAAAAAACAGCATTTTAGGAGCTCTGGCCCAGCATTAAATCAATCAAATGTAGCCCAAACTATGGATAAGAAACTGCTCATGTTTAAGTTGATTTGCCTATGAAAGTTGTGATAATTAAACTTTTAAGGGTAGGACCAATGCCCATCCATGAAACATGATGGGAAATTATTTGATGGTGCTTCCCCTTCGAAAAATCGATAAGAATTTTAACGATAGCTTGAATCATTCATTGCAGATGGTTAGAGAGGTGGTGTGTGAAGATGTTGTTGCCAAGGAGCGTGTTTGATTTGAAGACAAGTCATTGTGGATATCAGTTGTCAAATATTCTAGACCATAGCCTTTTATTTGCTCCAGGTCTTTGAATGTTTATATGACATCATTTGCTTCACACCCTTTATGGGAAATGGGATGTGGGATCATTGCTATCTTTACTCCTGAGCGGCACAAGATTGTCAAAAGGATTGTTTTCAGACCTGAAGCCAACATTCTCTTTTGATTGAACCCTCTGATAACATAATTGCTTGACGCCAAGTCAAACCCCCAAGGATGACAGATGGCAGGGAAGCATTTGATGTCCAGAACAATAACATGTAGCACTGCAATGTGTTATTGCTTGTCACATTAGATTCATAGAGGTGATTAACGAGGGCATCAGAGTAAATCTTCCACAAGCCATAAATACTTCTCATGGCTCCAAATTAGGAGAGAGGCATACCCCTCCAAAGTTTGCTAAAGCATATAGGAAACTTCACAGAAGATCCAAAAGTTCACCTCTTGATCAGCCTTGATGAACTTCCTACTGCCTCAGAAATAAGCAAATCATGAAGTAGAATATGTGCAATAGCATTTACATGATGATCCTTTAAGGTGCTAAGTATTTCAAGCCTATTTCAGAAATTTAAAAATTTCCAGGATATAAGGTATCCCATTAACCCAGCTCACAACCCCAACAGCCCACATAACAAGGAAAAGCAATGCAACGGTCTAACAATGCCAGCACAAGAAGAAAGAACAGAGGTCATGGCAAAACTTATAATTAAAGTCGATGAAAAACTGCCAATGCCTTTGATTAAACTACCAAGGAATGCACAAAAACATAATAACTTTGGTAAAAAGTGCAATTTAGAATATATGTAAATGGGTGTGACGTAATTCACCATCATCACAATGTTCATCCCACCAACACAGCAAGAGTGTTTCTTGATGTCGACATTTGAAAAATCAGACTGCCCAGCATCGCTGCCATCCTCAGCAATAACATCTCCAATCAGAGAATGATAGGTTCCTGAAGTAGTAGACTTCCATTCTTCTAAGCCAATGTGTGTAGGTGACATAACCACATCTTGCTCTCTATCATCCAATCTGGCCTTGAATTTTGAGCACAGACTACAATGAAGCCAGTCTGGAAGATTTTCTGTGCACACATCGCAATAGAAAGGGATAAACTGACAATGTTCACGTTGAAGATTGGTGTTCCTCACTAATTCTTGTGCCCTCTTCAATGCAGATTCACTACAGTCGCACGCATAGACTATTGCTTTGCTGTTTGCTCTGGCAAAGGTAAACTTTCATCAATAAGATACTGCATAGACCGCACAAGCTAGGAATCCTCAACCTTGAACATATCTATTGAAAAAAAACAGACTCCATAATTTGTCCGAAGTAGATAAAAAGAAGACTGTCCCATAATTCATGATTTTTTTGAAACCCAGGAAGAGGATGGTGGAGGGGCAAAGGGGCGTGGGATTAAAGGTGGGTGAGAAGATTACCGCAAAACAGGAAGCACGGAGCTTCCAGTCCCACAACCAACCTCTAGCACTTTCAATGCTCTTTCTGCAGCTAGTAACTCAGGAAACTCTTTTACCAAATATCTGCGTTCCTGTTGCACAGGCCAATTAGACAGGCACCTCTGCACTGAGAATAGAAGAAAACCACAGCTTATAAAGAAGAGTAAATCATGGATCCGAAACTGTGCCTATTTTCTAGCCACCCAACAAAAAGGATCATCATGAAAGCTTCATGAGGGACATTTAAAGAAATCACTGCACGTTCTTGCCTTAAAACAGATAAAAGCAGTGTGCTGCCTAATAGGCTTGTGCTGCCTAGTAGGCTTGATCTACTTCATGCCTACGAACATTTGAGTGCTTGTGGATCAACTGGTTAGAATTCCAGACAGTCAAGATAGCTACTTTGAGCACTCTACTCTTCTGAAGACTCGGTCCAAAGGCATGTAGTCCTAAATTGTAAAAATGACATAAGGATGAGAGTTGAGCCTCATTTTACAAAATAAATCTAAATAAATTTATTAGCCACATTCAACAATATAATATTAAAAACGCTAGACAATAGCATATATCTAGAAGAATCCAGGAACATGCCTAAATTCATCCTGTAAAAACACAACATATCGTGCAGTTTCAATCTCATAACAGTCACAAGGTTGAAAACAATAAACTCATTACGCATAGCAGGGACTAGCTACTATGCATCCCCACCGATGTCATCAGCACCTAACACTGGGTGTAGACCATAGTATAAACATAGGCTCTCACACACAATATCCACACACCCATTGACAATGAATGCCATGTTGAGCACAATATTCAAGAAAACAGTGAAGGAGTATATTCCCCACCATTGTCACTTCGAGGTCACTTCTCAATGCCTTGATTAGTTTCCCAGTTTGTCTTTCAACAAGTTTATGATATTGTTAAAAAATAGTAAAAGCTGCTTCTGATTTATGATGTAAAAGATAAACATGATTTTTTTTTTTTAATATCAATGAATGTAATAAAGTATCGATGCCGACAATGAGATGGAGGAAAAGGGCCACTTATGTCAGTGTGGATAAGCTCAAATAAATCTTGGGAAGAAGGCGCGTCGGATGACACAATGGCCTTTGGCAATGCTTGCCCAATGCTCAGTGTTTACAAATACCAATATTTAAGGATGGTTTAAGACGAGGAGCATCCACTTATACAAAGATCTTCGTATTGAGTTTCTGCTAGCACTCCGAGATGAAGGGCCACTCAATGACTCAATATACTAATGATATTTTATATCTTGCATTGTGGTGTGTACATATGGAATATAGCCAAGGCATAATAGGCTTATAGCCTAGGCCTTGGCCTGTACATATAATGCTATTATGCGTTAGCATGAATCATGATACACAGTTTGAATATCGCAACTTCGAGAGTAAAAATTAAAACTCAATTCTTTGACTAATTACTCATAACCAATTATTCCTAACTCACAAATGTCAAGACTCAACGGAATCAAGTTTCACACAGGTGAAACACTCCGTGCAAAATAATCAAACAAACACATAATTATCCCAAGTGCATTCACGGGTTTCGCAAAGCATTTTGGGGGTGAGCTATTCTAGACTTTCAAACTCCTGAAATGCATTTTTCAAGAACTTGGCAGGGTTCCTCTCAAGTCCTTTTTTTCCGATTACATTCTGAGGCATATATATACCTTTGTAAGACTAGAATATATCCACTCATAAAATTCAGATTTTTGTTGTTCTAAAGTCCAAAAATCTACAATGAAAATAAATGAGAAAAAAAGAAACATAAGAAAAATGAGCTAACATAAAAATAAATTTTAAAAAAACCAAAAGGTAGACATATCTAGCAAGCAAAGCGACACTTATGTCATAGTTAGTGCCCAAGCATAAGAAGCTATACTGGGTTTCTAAAGACCCAACGGAGTCTCTTATCAAAAGTCTCGAGGAATATGTCAAAAGTCTCTGTCATTGGCCTTCGTTGGGCATTCTGATAAGGGAATATACCATGAGTTACCCGGTACCTCTACCAAACTAGTTAACTTGCCATTGTACGCTTTTCTAGGAGAGCTGTTAAGAATTCATACTCATCCTAGAGAGGCGGACCTATGGAAAAGCCCACTCCACAGCCAAAGGGAGACAACAACACATCCAACCTTGCATCATAATTAGGCTCTTCACGGCATCAAAGAACCTCCAAGTTTGTCTTGCTTCTCAAAGCTAACATATGAGCAATGCAAAGCCAATTTACAACCTCAGTAACCCAATCAACTCCTAAAGCTGTCTATCTTCACTGCATTAAGCATTCTGTCAACCATTGGACAAGAAGGAGCTCTGCAGCATGGCACATTTGGAGAGCCAGATGCACTGAGGCTCTGGAGGGTTCTCAGGTTCACCCTTCTCAGATCTTGGCCAGTACTTGGACAGATACGGTACACACTCTGATGGCCATTTGGGCGACCATGCAAGGATCATCTCGAGCAGCCTCCTCCAAGAGAGTTACTTTTCTCAGAGATTGGAGAGACTCTCCCTTCCTTGCTTAGACTTCTACAGGGTTGACTTGGCATTTTCAGCCTCATCCTTGGTTTCTTTCTACCTCATTCCTCTGAGGTGTTTTCATTACATGCTTAGCATGTTGTATTTCCGCACAGAGCTTGCTCTAGCGAGCTTCTTTCTTACTTAATAGAAGTCTCCTTTTTGCAAAAAAAAAAAAACAAGAAATTCTGGGAGGCTTTCCTGCTCGTTAGCTCTTATTGGCATGTGCCACTATCGGAGCAGATTGAAAGTATTGTTCATCGAGACAAGGAAAACACTGTAAAGATACTGGTGATGGGAGGTGGAAGAGGAGAGAAGGAGACCAAAGGAGGAGTGGGTGGGGGGGGGGACGGGCGCGGGGGTGGGGGGGGTGGGGGTGTTGTTGTGGGTGTGGGGGAGGGGGGGGGAGCAGAGTAGGGAGTCGGGAGAGTACAGTGACTGAGAAGTAAGGAGCAAGACGCTCAAAGTAGATTCCATATCAAACGTAAGTGCAATGCATGAAAGGGGCACATAGATGGTCACCTCACTCTCATTTATAGACATCTCGAGCCAAAACATGGTTAGCACCCAGTACATTGACCAGCTGGTTGCTAAAAGACACGACCATTAGAGAATCTGATTGCCAAGGAAACGATCTAGATGCAAAAACAATGACTAAGCGTATTGTTGCAACTACGTCCATGCAGATTACTAGAATAAGCATCCATACAGATCAAGAAGTTGCAAGGGCATTGCTTGCAGTACGTGCCTGATCGATCAATGTCTTAGCATGTTGATCTATACCGATGCCTGTTCTTGGTAATAGCATGTGCCTCTGGAAACCAGATTGATCAATGTCCGAGCATTTTGACCTATATTTGATGCCCTATCTTGGTAATCGACTTGTCTTATGACTATACGCATGCCCTAGCATTTTGATTGATTGCTTGTTCCATGATGAAACTTATGTAACTATACATTTTATTGTGTCACTGGTTGGGAATTAGCGAATGTGCTTCATTTGGTGGTGAAAGAGGAAATGTAGAATAATAACACACAAACCTTGAAAAAGGCATGCTTTCCATGGCGCTCGTGGAATTTTTCCCAAGCTTCAGTCGTGCAGATTTCTGTTGCAATATAGATGTCTGGAGTTTCCAAACCCTGCAGCAAAGTATATTGTAACCATTTAATCCATTTTTTTTTTCTAAGTAACTGAAGCCCATGTGTACAGCTAACGAACAAAAGTTTATATATGATAACAGGAATTCATAGTTTTCCAAGAAACCACAGTCGCAGTGCAGCAGCTAACGAACCTCCTTTAAAAGGTGATGCTCTACTTCATTTCGCAGATCTTCCCATAGGAAATCTTGGCAGTAATAAGCGCTTGCTATGGGGGGTCTTGATGTATTGGGACCCTGGAGATGATTTTCGAATTGGGCTCGATTTTGGGTACCGTCTCTGATATCGGCCATTTAAATGTGTCTTAAGGAACGAAAGTAATGGGTCTTCAGACTGCCTATTATTGCCACTGCCGTCTACAAATAATCCAAAGACACTAAACTAGTGTATACACAGAAAAGAATTTTTGGCCTGCTCCTCAAGGACCTTACGAGAAGAGAAATTTGGCGCTTTTTTTTTTCCCAAAAAAGAGAAAAGGTGGTAATTGGCCTGCCACGAGGAGGCCTTAGTGAAGGCAACTCTCAGTAGAAGCGAAAATACCTATTTATTTATTTTATTTTTTTAGACTCTCTTTTTGTGTTTGAGTTTAACTTTGAATTTGCATTTGCATTTTTCCCTCTTTCTCCTTTCCACACCCCTTTCTAGCCATCGTGTTTCACTTTTTGGCCTACCACCACACGGAGGCCTAAGTGAAGGCGAAGGCAATTCGGAAGCGAAAATGGCCATTTATTTTATTTTTTTAATCACGATTTTTACTGCTATTTTTCTCCTCCACATTTTTAGGGCCTCTCTCTCTCTCTCTCTCTCTCTCTCTCTCTCTCTCTCTCCTCATCCCTTTCAATTCATCATTTCTGCCCTCTTTCGCTATTTGGATCTCCAGCAAGCCTTATGAATGGTTTATCATCATTCACCTTGTTATATTACTCGAGAGAAAAAAAATATAAGAATTTTGGATAATACTGCTCCAGTGCCCGATGGATCTTTCTTTCGGCAGAGAGTGGAGGTTGCAAGCAGATTGGACCAGTGCAGGATCTGTAGGACCCTTGGGCATTTCGCGAGGAATTTGCCCCAGGTAGAAGAAAAGGCCCAAAAAGCCTACTGGCACAACAGCTCCCTTTTGCCCTTAACAAGGGGGTGGGACAGATCCTGCACCTACTCCCCAACCTAGGCAGGTGGTCGTACTGTTCCTCCATGACAGAGCGCTCCTCCTCCACAGAGTGATCCTTTGATACTGCCACCTCTTGCCTCTGGTGCCTCATGACCCCCAGTGGCTCCCCCGACAGGACCCACAGCACTTCGTTGGCTCCCAGTTCGTACACAACCTCCACCCCCGACAATTCAGGAGGATGTCGTCCTCGAGTCCACCTCCTTAGGAGCTTTGGAGTCTCCCGTTCTAGTTGTTCCCAGTGTTGCACCTCACACAATCCAAGACGCTTCACCTACATTTGCAGCCTCTCGCCCGGGACCTAGAGGTTGCCCCTCTCCCTATCCCAGTGGTAGCCCCTCTCCCTAACATTGCATATTCTCTAGTTGGAGGGGCCTACAGCTTTCTAGACAGAGGATTCTCAGAAGCAGTCTTTAGCTCCCCTCTTGGATAGAGGAAAAGGGGGGTTGGGTACCCCGGTGATCTGCTTCCCTCTGAAGGGATCCTCCGCACCTCTGTGTCGGTCCTGATTCACATGAACTCCTTTTCAGCCCTGGTAGATTTCCACGAGGAGGACTGTGTGCCCTCTACTCTCCGCCGCTTGGTTCCATCCCTCGCTCTTTGAGTAGGAGGTCTTCTCCTATTGAGGGGTTTGTTTCTGCCACTAGGTTAGGTAAGATGTTCCTTTCTACATCTTCCCGTCGATGAGGATTGCTAGCGGGAACATACACGGCCTTGGTGGCATCCCACATCATCACTGCAGACAGTTGATATGGAATCAGCTTCATCTAGGTGTTAGTGGCAGTTCTATTGATGTTTTACACTTGCAGGAGCACAAACTAGATGCCAGTAATTGTACAAAGTTAGGCAAGCTACTTTCAGCTAATTTAGCATGCTCAAGGCAACGGATTTCCATTTCTAGTGTCGAAATGACTGGAGGAAGATAGGGATCGAAAGGTGATTCCTAAAGAGCTTGTAGGAGAGAGTCACATACAAGAGAAGCTACCTAGTCCATTTGACGCATGTAGGAAGCTTTCCTTCTCCCATAGTCTTTGCAAAAGTTGGTGACTTGTTGCAAGCAGTTTTCCCATCTGTGGACCAGAGAACTAGAGAGACTCTTCCCAATCAACCAAGCTCGTTCTATGGCCTTATCAAATTCTTGAACTTCTATGGCCTTATAAAATTCTTGAACACCAAAACACGTAGTATTCATTTTGAACAGAATTGGGCCTTTTTTGGAGGTAGAATTTTGGCGTTTTGTGTGGCCTTCTTTTTGGGAGGGGTTTAGCCCAAATCAGTCCGTTGAGCCCTGGATTTTCTTGGTGCATATTCGAACATTCACTAATCTAGACTACTAACTCCACAACCCTCCATCCTGGTAGGCCCAATGAATGCAATTCATCTTGTTTCTTTCTTAACAAATACAAAACTAGGTGAAACTTTCATTAGGCATGCCAAAGGAGATGTGACAACCTCACCCTTAGATTAAAGGAGATGGGACAACCTCACCCTTAGATTATGACATGGACATTTCCCATAATAAGAGAACCCAAAACAAATGCTATGGCTTTGCCTTTGGCATGCCAAAAAGATCTGAGCACCTATATTGAGAAGAAGATTGCATTATTATATTCTTTGGTTGTAGGATTTGTACAAATGTTCTATTTATTTTTTAAAAGATAGAGAATGAGCTTGAATATTGAAAATGAGTGTTTTGCTAATAGCACTTTACATTCATTAATAACCACTTGTCTTTGTGAGGTGAGAGTTGGCATGTTTTTCTCTTCAAAAATTATAAGACCAAGGAGCATGCCCTTCCTTGAGTACATAGTAATTCATACATTCAACATATAGCACTTTGCAAAAGTGAGCTTGAAATTGAATATACAAAGCATTTTGCATTCAGTGCATAGCACTTTGCATTTAGCACATAACTAGCCACACATTTGTGGGGAGAGACTTTTTTTTATAGAAAATTTGTTGGGGAGAGACTTGGCACGCTTCCTCTCCAAAAATTATAAGACCAAGGAACATGCTCTTCCTTGGGTTTATAATACATTGCATTCAACACAGCATCCCACGCATAGTAATTTGCATTCATAATATATGTATAACACATAAGAATCTACATTTTGCACATTGCATTTAGTAGGGGGGAGAGTTGGCTTTTTTAGAGGCACATGAAAGTACGTCGTTTTAGACAAAATAGAAGTCAACATCTAATTAAGTCAAAAAATGTAGCATCAAGAAGCTGGAAGTTTCAATGTAAAATGCTTATGAAATATATGTTTCCTATGTGTCTCGAAGTTCGAAAAGCGAAGCCTCTTTAAATTTTGAAAACTTAAAAGGCACATTGTCTAGGCATTGTAGAGACAACAATCTTGTGAAAGGTCAAGGATGAGTAAGAGTGAGTATGTAGCAGAAGAAAATTTATGAAATTTCTTGAAAAGACTAAAGTCTTGATTTATTGGAAGCATGAAGAATCTCTCTCCATTGATCAAAAGCAGAAAATTCTTTAGAAGAGCCTTGCATTCAGCAAATGAGCATCGACGGGTGCCTTCTGTTAGAATTGCTCATGCATGGCTAAGAAAGAAGATGATCATCTGAATCAATCTCTTTATGCTGGCGAATAAATTTTACACCCCTCTCTCATTGATTTTGTTGTACATTGTCAAAAAGGTGTGTAATAGTATCATTCCTTGAAAAAATTTGCCATTTGTTGACAAATTTAAGATGTTCCACATTCATGGTGCTCCATAGGCATTCCAACAGAGGTTCATTAACTTTTGTAACATACTGGCCAAATTCGTTATGGTGCTTTAATGTTTCATACAGCCAACCATTCGTCGATAATTTTTACTTATTGTAGGATACCAACCAATCACGGTAAGGTGCTTTAATGTTTCATCTTTTAAGGGCATCCAGAGTTTCAAGCGCATTTTGTTTTTCTTAATGAGGAATTACAACATACATTTTTATGCAATCTATCGATCAACACAAGCGCTGTAGATTCAAAGACAAGCCTCTGAATGAGACAGTTGATTTTGGAGCATGGGCTGACACAACGATTGAGTAGCAAGTAGTCATAATTTTTTATTACGAGGATATTGAAAAGGAGTCTTTGAGAGCCGAGAGAAGCATAAGTAGTTTGTTGACAATCCAAAGCAACTTCTAACCGTCACAACGATTGCTAGAAGATAATGAGATTGAAAGAAGATCAGAAAGAGACTTATTACTAGAAGAGAATTTGGGATATCTGAATGACTGAGGAGAAGCGAGGGCAGGGGGGGGGGGAGGGTTCCAAAAAGAGGTGAAGGTCAAGCAGAATTGGGAACATAATGTCATCTCTGTGTGGAGAGGCAAGAAGAAAGTGCGGGTTGCCATGGGAGTAGTGGTGCCCTTGGCAGATGCAGTGCAACTAGTACTGGCAGAGACGATGAATATGGCAGATGGCCTAGACAATGACGAAGAAGAGGCATTCCTCAATGCCAACTCGAATTTGGTATTGCTATTTATGGTCGATGTGGAAGGAATTACGGAGCATTATCTTCACCATAATTTTTTTGCGGGCTCCATCAATGCAGTCCAGGATGAGGTGGTCGAGCATCAACAAGCAACAGCAGCAATCAACATGGATTTGTGGACACACAGGTGCAAGAAGATGCACTGGACACAGTCTTTCTCGAGGAAGATGGCACATCGAAATCGGTGAATTCCAACAACAGAATTCCGAACAGCATTATTTATTGGTGGCCACAGATTATTCGACTCGGTGGGCAGAGGCCAAGGCCACAGTCTCAATAGCAAGGCAAGCACAGTTGCAAAATTTCTCTTTGATCAAATTTGTTCACGCTTTGGCTGTCCTTTGGAAATTCTCACTGATGGAGGAACCTCTTTTAGAAATGAACTAATTGAAGATGTGGTGCATAAGCTAAAGATAAATCATAGCGTGTCCACGCCATACTATCCCCAATGTAATGGCTTGGCTAAGAAAACAAATGGATTGTTGTGCAATTCAATGGGAAAGCTTGTAGACACCAAGAAAAGGCATCAGGATAGGCACTTGGCAGAAGTTTTATGGGCTTACACAACCACACACAAGCTAGCTATTGGGTTTACACCATTCCAACTAGTGTATGGAATAGAAGCCATTTTGCCCATTGAATTGGAGATACATAGTCTTCGCATTGCTGTTGCAAGAAAAGAAGGACAAGAGGATGCCTATGCTCAATGCTTGGTTCAGCTAGAAGCCTTGGATGAATGCAAATTATAGGCCTTACAAAACTTGGAAGCTTCTCAAAAAAGGCGCAAGGCCCATTTTGACACCAAATTACACAAGAAGAAAGCTTGTAAACACCAAGAAAAGGCATCGGGATAGGCATTTGGTAGAAGTTTTATGGGCTTACACAACCACACACAAGCTAGCTATTGGGTTTACACCATTCCAACTAGTGTATGGAATAGAAGCCATTTTTCCCATTGAATTGGAGATACATAGTCTTCGCATTGCTGTTGCAAGAAAAGAAGGACAAGAGGATGCCTATGCTCAATGCTTGGTTCAGCTAGAAGCCTTGGATGAATGCAGATTATAGGCCTTACAAAACTTGGAAGCTTCTCAAAAAAGGCACAAGGCCCATTTTGACACGAAATTACGCAAGAAGAAAGATATTGCAGAAGGAGATATGGTCATGAGATTTGATAGCCGTCTGGACAAGCGGCTAGACAAAAAGTTTATCGGCCGATGGGAGGGACCATATTGAGTCAAAAAGAAGTTTACCTATCATCTTGAGGATGTTGATGGCATGGTGATGCCCGAACGCATCAATGAGTATCGCCTTAAATTCTTCTATGCTTGACCACCTTGAGGGCCAACAGACCCTCTCTGTCACTAGAGAGGATCTGCTGGGGGGGGGAAGATGTGACACCAAAAATTGATTTTTTTATTTGGCATTGGTATTTTTTTCTTCTATGTTTGATAAGAGTTTGAGTATCAAGTGATAGCCTAGCGGCTCTCACTTATTTCTATTTTCTAAGATATTGTATGGGATTGAGAGGATAAGTGGAATGGATCATTGTAAATACCATGTGTATGAATGATAAATACCTTGGTATGGGGTGAGAGTTATTTGTGTATGGGATATTATGGGGTTTTTAGAAAATAGGAAGAGTGAGTCATATAAAGAGGTGGGATCATGTCCATGTGTTCCAATTATATAAGAGAGATCACATGCCAAGCATGTGGAAGGCATGTGGAGGAGTGTGGAGTCAAGAGGAATCCTTCTAGAATTCCTATGTGGAATAAGGAGGATGTGGACATATGGAAAAGAGAGGGTCCCTATGGACTCCATGTGAGGAGACTCTTGACTTTCTCAATATTTTAAGAGTCTTGAGTATATTTTGATGGGACACATGGCAAGAGTAGCCAAAAAGGACATGGATGGTGACATATGGGCTTATGTGATTGATGGGGAAAGGAATCTATAGGCAGCAATTGTAAATGGGTGAAGGAGGGTGACAAAATCTCTATAAAAGGAGCCCTCCTCTCCCTTGTTCAACATCTCTTCCAGCATTAGGCATCATGTTGGTGTAGCTCTAGTCTCCTCAAGCCTCTTCCATGAGCCTTCTCTCCCTCTTGTAGATATTCTCTTATGTAGACTCTTGAGTCCATCACTCTCTAGTTTATTCTCTCTCTATGAGTAGTCTTGGAGCTTTCGCTCCTTCTTGTATGTATGAAACCTCTTCTTCTCCCTTGTGTTTATAGTATTTTGAGTTGCATTGGAGTGGAGTATCACTCTATTGGTAATGAAGGTCACTTCAGGTTCTCTCTCTTGAGTGTCTCTTTCCTTTTTTCCATTGCTTTCTCTTCCAAAGTGCTCAAAAGTATTGTCTATTCAGCCGCTCATTGCACACACATGGTTTATCTATTTCCCAAGCCACAAAGGTAGCTCTTCCTTCCCTCCTATGCAACCTCTATGGGACTTGGATCGTTGATGAAGTCTAAGCATGGAGGTAGTATTCTCCCAAGTCGACACTAGTACAAGGAGTAAGTGTTTTTCATGATAGTTTGATCCCCTGTCAGTAATTTGCTCATAACTTTTTGCTCGGTGGTCCTATTTGGACGAAACTTATATCAACATGAATCTCTCTTCAAGGAGCATCATCTTGTGTCTTTAATTATTGTATTAGATTTCAAACCAAAAATCTATGACTCTCTGTGTGTGATTGTTTCTTTTTCAGATAGTTTTTACCCTCATCCTGTAAAGCGCCCATATCTTTCCAACCGCTTCTTTGTTTCTTACAAAAGTTATATAAGAGCAAATTCCATTTCAAGGCGCATCTTAATATGTGATTGAATATTTTATATCATGTTTTTGCTGAAAGTTATGGGTCTCTGTGTCTTATGACAGTTTGGAGAGTGTTTTGAGCTAAGTGTAAAGGTGTCTATGAAGGAGGTGCAATGTTTCCTTGGAACCTACCCATCCTGCCTGCAAAAAGAAGTATCTTTTGGTAGCCACTCAGTATGTCACCAAGTGGGCTAAAGCTATTGCCCTCCCTGCTGCAAATGGTAAGGCAATTTCAAATTTCATATTTGAACGTATCTGCACAAGGTTTGGGACATCCATGGAAATAGTATCTGACCATGGGAGTCCATTCTTAAATGAAGCAGTGGAATTGCTCATGGATCGCATGGGTATTGATCACCGCACTTCTAGCATCTATCATCCAGCATCCATGGGACAAACGGAGTGGACCAAAGGCCTCCTTTGTAAAAACATGGGGAAAATGGCCATAGGGAATAGGAGCCAGTGGGATCAGAAGGTCACTGAAGCTGTGTGGGCTTACAACATCACTCATAAAACATCTATAGGTCACACTCCTTTTGAGTTGGTGTATGGTACTGAGGCTGTTTTACCACTAGAGATAGAGATTTCGGCTTTGAGATTGGCACAAGAACAGAGGATGACAAAAGATGAACATGTAGAGGCCTGGATGGTGCAACTTGAGAAGCTAGATGAAACCTGATGCCTTGCCCTACATCAAACAGAGATTCAAAAGAATCGACAAAAGGCCTGCTTGGATGCTAAGATTCACAAGGGATGGGAAAGACACTTTGCTGAGGGGGATGTTGTGCTATGCTTTGATAATAGATTGGACCACCAAATGGATAAGAAGTTCCTTCCATTGTGGACCGGTCCATACAAAGTCATCAAGGAATGTAGCAATGGGTCTATACAAGTTCAGGAGTTGCATGTGCCATATGGCAAGAAGGTGATCAACAAGCATTATCTCAAGCCCTTCTTTGTGCGTGATGGTGGTTCCAGGCATGGAAATGCTGTGCATTCCCACCGGGGGGGGGGGGGGGGGGGACTATTATAAATAAATTTGTCTCAGGAAAAAGGCATAAATATGTGTGTGTGTTTGTATGTGTGGCAATAGTATAATAAAATATGGTGTGCATAGGGCCCAGGGTTGAGGTGGCAGGGCATGACCATGTGCCACCCTTCCATGTAAGAGGACCCATAAGTTGTGTTGTACATAATCCATGGTAGTAATATTATAAAATATAAGGTGGCATGGTTCCTCCATGTGCCACCCCTCCACCTAGGCGATCCCATGCCTGCATTTAGTGAGATATGGCCTAAAGTCCATGAGAGAAGTAATATAAAATAGGTGGAGATGGATATTATATTGGATTATTCCCTCCATGTAGGATAGGCCCATGTGGGGAGGGGTATAGATAGTCCAAGGATGCAAGTTAAATAATGGGGGAAATAGGATGAGGTGGCAAGATTCCTTGTGCCAACCCTCCACTTGTCCTCCTAGAGGTTTGAACGTATTATAAAATTGGGAAGAGACTAAGGGAGTATCATAAAATTGATATATGGGGCTTGATTTATGTGAAAAAATGAGGCAAAGTGTTGTCGCACACAATTGAGAGTGCGTAACCGCCTCTCTTTCCCCTCTTCCTTTCCCCTTGTGCCATAGTCTCCCTCTTCATTCCCTCCCCTTCTAATCCCTTTTCCCCACCCATGACAACGTTTCGCCCTCATGTTCTCCTTTTCTCTAGGGCCCTTGAGCGTCGCCATGCTTAGTGTCTAGCCTCTTGTCCTAATTTCTTTTCTAGGTAACAGTACACACACACACACACACACACACTTTATTGCAAGTATCATATGTTCTTTCTTTATTCTATTTAACTTAACTACATTTTGACATTGTTTTTCAGAGATCTAGTGAAAGAAATAAGAGAAATAGAAAGGCCCAAGAAAACGTTACAAATTTAGGTCGAAAGGGTTATATTGGAATGAAACAAGAACTCGTAAGTTTAATAGTTTTCTTTCTTTTCATAATTCAAGTTTTTAGAGTAGTACTCTTTGATAAATCCACATGTATGACAAATATTTTAAACATGTAGATCTCTAAACTTCAAAGGTCTCCTTCATATTGAGAGGTGTTTTTAGAAGCTCATACCTCCAAAGGATATGGGATGAAAGGAAGAGGAATACTATTTGACTATGCATTGTCTAAAGAGACCAATGGTGTTATTTCATTAGAGGTACTTCATGTTCTCTCTGTTTTATGAATAGAAATTATTAATTAATGAAATATAATATCAATTTGATATATTTCATATTTATTATTGTGTAGGATCCTAATCCAAATGACAATGGGGATAATAACATTTCTGGTCCAAGACTGGTTGTACCTACTAAAAAGACTACTTGTGGCAATTTTTTTTTGCAATTAGTGATTTAGAACAAGTGATACATGAGAAGGCTATTGAGTTGTAAAGAAAGCTTCATTGACAAGGATAAGGCTATGGATGCCTTGCAAGAACAACTTAATGATTTGAGGAAAAGCATTTCTGCTCTACCTTTGGTAAAATTCATGCCTACTTCACAATAATTTTCGCAAAAAAGATGATTCATGCTCACACACACACACACACACACACACACACACACACACACACACACACACACACAGACACACATACATGCGCACGTGTGTGTATTGTAGATATTGTTTTGAAATGGTTTAGGGATCCTTGACTAGAGTAGAAAGAATTGACATGAAGCATTATTAAGTATCATATTTACTTTATTTTAAAAAGGGTCATCAATGAAAAATTGGAGTAGAAAAGATAGCAGCACAAACAAATTCATGCCTACTTCATGATAATTTTCACAAAAAAGATGATTCATGCTCACACAGACACACAGACACACACACATGCACACGTGTGTGTATTGTAGATATTGTTTTGAAATGGCTTAGGGATCCTTGACTAGAGTAGAAAGCATTGACATGAAGCATTATTAAGTATCATATTTACTTTATTTTAAAAAGGGTCATCAATGAACAATTGGAGTAGAAAAGATAGCAGCACAAACAAATGACATACATGTTTTCCAAGTAAGTTAAATTTATTTATTTTTCTTAATTAGTATGGAAATGACCATAACGTTTTTGGATAATTTTTCATAAAGATATTTTAAACAAATATTCTACTAATGATCTCTTGAATGTATCTTTGTAGGTTGATGCTTTTCAAAGGGGACAACAAGTAAAGATCTTACATAAGGACTCAAAAGACATAGTTGGAATAGGGGCAATAATTAGTTTGGATCCTTCATTTAGAGGTCATACTATACCAATAGGAGTTGGTTATGTAGCAGTACGAGTTGATGATGCAATCATTAAAGATGCTTGTATATTCAAAGCAAATGATGAGATTCAGACATTGGGTCAAGTCATAGGCTTGAATGTTGCTTGGAAAACTCTTCATGTAATGTCTTTATAATTATATATTTTATTTTGTTATGTAAAAATGGAATTATTTATTTTTCAATCAACTATTGAATAATATTTGTTATCAAGTAAAATGTGTGTTATAAAAGAGAAAAGTTATCCTTAGAATTTTAGATGACTTCTTCACACTGTGTAATATGAGTACTGATGCACTTAAGACTTTTGATTAATCTTTCACACTTAGACAATAAATTTCATTCATGGATACCAAGTATCAAATGTAAAATTTTAGTCATTTAAGATTCCAATGCCATGTAACTTTTTGGCCCATTTTAAAAGCTAGAAGAAGTTAAATGTTTTTGCCCATTTTGAATGCTATTGTTTATAAAAGAAGAAATGGCAATTGCGATCCCATTTCTTTCCATTTGTAGCATAATAACCGGCATTTTGTATCACTTTATTTCCATTTTCAACATGAAATCTTGAAATCTCATTGTCTTCTCTACATTTTTATGTCAACTTTTGCCATTTTTTCACAGTTGGTCTCTATTGTAGTGCCATTTCATGCATTAAAAATGGCAAAAATATATGGTACTTTTGGTTGCCATTTCGATTGTGGAAATGGCAAAACTATATGGCACTTTTAGTTGCCATTTCATACGTAAAAATGGTAGAATATACGACACTTTTCGTTGCCATTTCAGACATCAAAATGGCAAAAATAAATGGCACTTTTGGTTGCCATTTCGCATGTGGAAATGGCAATAGTATATGGCACTTTTAGTTGCCATTTCATACATAAAAATGGCAAAATGTATGGCACTTTTGGTTGCCATTTCATACATCAAAATGGCAAAAATATATGGCACTTTTGGTTGCCATTTTGCATGTGTAAATGGCAATACTATATGGCACTTTTAGTTGCCATTTCATACATAAAAATGGCAAAATATATGGCACTTTTGGTTGCCATTTAAGACATAAAATGGCAAAAATATATGGCACTTTTGGTTGCCATTTTGCATGTGGAAATGGCAAAACTATATGGCACATTTAGTTGCCATTTAATACGTAAAAATGGCAAAATATATGGCACTTTCGGTTGCCATTTTAGATAAAAATGGCAGCAATATATGGCACTCTTGGTTGCCATTTTGTATGTGGAAATGGCAAAACTATATGGCACTCTTAGTTGCCATTTCATACGTAAAAATGGCAAACTATATGGCACTTTTGGTTGCCATTATGGACATAGAAATGACAAAAATATATGGCACTTTTGGTTGCCATTTCCAAGAAATGGCACATGTGGAAATGGTGGCAAGAAAGTGCCACTTAATAAAGTAGAAATGTCAATTTTGGGCTGCCATTTCTACCTAGTTTTGTAGTAGTGAACACAGTCATTGTAACAGTAGCTCAAAACCATCCAAACACTTTTTGCAAGCATAATGACTTAAGCACACATTCGAATTGGAGGCATCCCAAAGTTTGAAATGTAAGTATAAAGTGTTTTGCGCAACCATAATAAATATAGTAACAATTCACAGGTTTCAAAACACTTTGTGCAAGCCTGATCAATTAGACACCATGTTCAATTAAAGTGGCCATAAGAACATGACAACATAATAGAAAGGAGAGTTTTGCAGGATTTAATTTTTTTTCCCTTTCAAGAGTTTGTGAAGAAACAGAAGTTGGCAAGTACTACTTTAACCCAAAATGGGGCTTCAGCCCCTCTAAGAAAGCAAGCCAAAATGACAAATGTGGGTCCTGTCCAATCACTACATAAAAAGAAACCAATCCAAAATAGTTTATTGCAATGCTGTCCACAACAAATGATAGAAGCACCCCATGTGACTATGTCATAATGTAAGGAAGCCAAAATGGGAGGCTGCAAGTCTGCCTACCAAAAAATAAAACTGTGAAGAAAAGTGCAATGCCATGTTGAGGTGGAGGGTGGGTAGACTTGCAAACAACCCCTATTGGCTACTCCCCTTACACCGAAGACCACTCAAACCATCCCCCACCCCCCCCTCAACCCATGCTTGAATCTCCTCCCATATGCACCTCCCCTAAATAATCCTACAATTCATTCAAGAGGCGGTGGGCACTTTTGGGGTGAATTTTTTCACCCTCTAAGCTTGTTGCAGGCCTACCTCCTCCTTTTCTCTCGTCCAGCTCCATTCTCCCTCCATCTTTCAAATGTGGGAACTCGTTTGGCAGCAGCTACTTTTCCCCCTCCTACTCTGGTTCATTGTCTTTCTCCCTCTCCACAGTACCTCCTGTAGCAATTGCTCATTCTCTCTCCATTCCTAGCTACAGTACCTCCTGTAGTGGGCTACTCATCCCCCTCTACTCGTTCTCCCTCCATTCCTAGCTACAACACCTCTTCGAGTATTTGCTCATCCCCCTCTGCTCTTTCTCCCTCCATTCCTACCTACAACACCTCTTGGAGCTGCTCTCCACCTTCACCCTCTATACCTTCCCCCCTCTCCCTCTCTCTCGCTCTATCGGAGCTTCTCTCTCCCTCCAAGTTGCACTTTCAGGTCCACTCTTGCTGTTGTGACCTCTGTACAAGCATGGTGAGGAGATCATACATGTCCTCTGTGTCCCACAAGAGCAAAAATGCACTGGGTGAATGGGTGCCTTGCACCTACAGCTTGAATGATTGGATAGCCATGAAAGGATCTCCCAAGGGTCCACATAAGCTTCCAAGAGCAAAAGAGGTGATCTTTTGCATGAATGCAAGGGCCACATTGAAAGGATGTCTTGCAAAGGTGCAACACATCTACATGGGGAAGGACATGCGCCTTACTGCATCAATCAATCGACAATACCATTGCATTGTAAGTGTGCATTTTGTGTAAGATTTCTAAGTGTAATGAGTCAGTCTGAAATTGTATTTTGAAATAGCACTTATGCATAGCAGATGTATTTCCTTTAGACTTTGAGGAGTGGGAACTAGTCGAGTGCTTCTTAGGTAAGTTTACTACCATTCATGAGGATTTAGGAAGGCAAATGCATGCTGGAGAGAAGTCCTCTTCTTTGAAATAGAGAAATATCTATTGGTATAATGCCAAGTATATTACTCCAAGGACGGCATCAGGCTATGACCATATTGCAACACCACAACTTAAGACATGGATTGCCACATGGTGGACACAAGAATAGTGCAATCATACAAGGACAAGATTGCAAAGGATGTGGGCATGGCCATGAAGTTTAGATTTGGGCAAGGTTGTCTTGGTTTATGCCTCTACACATTTTTGCTTCTTGTTTTCAAAATATCCAGATGCACAAAACAAAAACCATGTAGTCATGCAAGTGCCTACATGAGAATGCCCTTGAGTGATTTCTTGGGATGAATTGGGGAAGTAGGTCAAGTGAACAAAAGGGTGATCTATTTCAATACCATGTATGTAAGGACAATGTGGTTGTCAAGTACCACATCTCCTGCCAAATGTTATATTTCACTTTCCAATATAGGCACTGGAAGAAAACCGTAGGCAATTGGCTCCCCCTTGACTTTAATATTGATTCTCATTTAGGAGATGCCAAGAATGTGACCGTCATGTCACAATGGACTCTCAGGGACGTGTGGGAACACTTATTGGTCATGGAGGATGGCATGTCTGAGTCCTTTCACTTTACCTTAAATGGTGAAAAGGTAGGAAAGTGTGTAGAGAAGCGTATGCATAGTGCCACTTTTATCCCTCCTGCAATATTGAAGATGGTAAACAATGTGGGGTGGAACAATTGTGGATTTTGACATTTTCCAATTCATAGTGGTGCAATTAATTTTGATGTTTTGAATGGTTTTGTTTCATGTCAATGCAAGTTTTTCCCAAAAAATATGATTCATTTTATTATTTATATTTAGAACATTTGGGTATATATAGATTATAAAGTTACTTTAGTTTCAAAGTTTCACTATCATAGCCACAGTTCTCCTAGCTACCAAACTACCATGGATTCTGCTAGGTCTGCCTTCCATGATTTCGTATTCCATACTCCATTAGTTGATAGAGAGGAGTTATTTTTAGTCTTTGATAAGAGCATAGATGTCCTAGGCACCTATTTGGGAGCCCGAGACAATTTTGAAGACCTCATCAAGAATATGCAAGACCACAGCACAAGTTTTGCATATCAACTTGACAAAAAGATGGGTCCCAATTAATTATTTGAAGTGCTTGTGAACAATAAAGAACCCAGTTTTGTGAAGCATTTAGATTGCTTTCAAGCCCACATCACACCCCTAGGGTTTAGGGAGGTGGACACTGATGACCTCCTAGAATGTGGAGTCATCAGAAACATGGAAAATAGGTTCCTATCCTGGGAAATGACCTCTATTTTCCTTCTCTAGGAGGGACAAATGGAAGAGGAAGCCTCGACCTCAAGCCTTGAACTTGCCTCTGCCCTTGCCAATCCTCTTGTTTCTATAGATGAGCCCAACATCTACAATGAAGAGCCCATTAATAAAGAAGCTGAGGAGCGGGAAGTTGCGTTAGACCTAGAAGTGCTCCTCCAGAGACCTCCTAAACTTCTCAAATTCCATCTACCTTGGGCACCACCCCATTTTTGTGTGGTCTATTTGGTTGGAGGATTGGGGCCAAGGTTCATGATATTAGCAAGCCCACCAAATACTTCCTCTTGTTGTGGCCACTTTAATCTCTTCATCTCCTCGCTTTGCCTTTCTTGATCCCCTTGTTGGTCTAGATGCTCCATGCTAGGACCCCACGGAGGAGGTAGGGCATGTTGATCATGATTGATTGGACTATTTTGTCCCTCTTGGAAGACCTTTCTACCTCCATGGTTAGTTATGTGGAAGGACTGAGAGGACCCTTGATCATGCTGGGATCCCTCATCGTGCTGAGATCCTTGGGATCCCCTATGAGAGTCGGATGGTGGGGACTCGCATTGTTGGGACTCCTGATGATGAGAACCACCTTCAGATCCCTGCTGATCATTGCCCTGTTGGCCACTGGGGCTCGCAGTGTGTTTGGAGGCCATGGAGTTGTGAGAAGGAGAGCAGGTAGCATCTAAATGACATCCAGTGGGTCTAGCAGTTTGTTTAACTCGTGCCATAGAAATGAGGGATTTTAGGGTTTTGTAGTGCTTTATATATTCTTTTTTAAAGCACTTTAGGGTTTTTATTTATAGGCCCTTTTTTGGGGTTCTCTTAGGACCCGATGCCTTCCCTGTCTGACTCTACGTTGCAACCAAAGCACAACCCCTTGACTCCCTGTTGAGGACTTCCAAGCAACACATCTCCTTGTCTTCTTGACATGTTGAGGACTTCAAAGCAGCACATCTCCTTGTCTTCTTGACATGTTGAACTGCTTTTACGAGACTTGAGACCTCTACCTTGTCGCGCTTGAGAGTCTTGGCCTCTAGACATCTATAAAACTAGTCAAACATTTCGTGTAGTGCATTGCTTCGCACAATACCACCCCCATGCCTTGTATTCTTGAAGTAGGCTGCCTTTGCTCTATAGTTCGATTTCTCCATTCCTTGAGTATTCCAAATGGATAGAGGCTCCCATTGCTCAACAAACCATGGTGCATGTGCATAAAGAATATGCTGTAAAGAAAAAAAAATCGTATTAGAAACATAAATCGACTCAAGTTTAAAGCACAAAATTTCAACCTAAGGAGGATTACCATGTAATGTGTAATATGTGACCCCCCCATGCTTCTACCATTGATGATATGAATTCTCCCTATGCTTTCCTGAATCTCTCATAATAAAGCTGATCTATTTGACCTTGTTTAAGCAACTTTATAAATGCATCCACAGTCACTTTCTAAAAGTAGCAATTTGCAGATGTGAAGCTTGATTCTTAGTGCACTCACGTGCAAAGCTTTCTAGTACTCCCAACCTAGGGTGCTTTGAGCCAATGTATTTTTTTCTTTATCAGCATTGTGGTTGGACAACAACCTCCTTGCCTTTCCTCCACCCATGGACACTTTAGAAGGAAGATTTTGTGTCTTTCCTAATTGTTTCTTGTCCTGCTTAAGCTTCACATTGCCTCCGTGAAGTCCCATTAGTGAGAGTAGTTCTTCAGCTTTTGCAATGCATTGTGCAAAGACTTGTTGTGGCCTCAAATTCCAAGCATAACTAGGTGGAGATAGAGTAACTTATCAAATATACGCAGTTCAACATGCAAATTACACACGTGTACCTGCTCCAATGGAATTAGTAGAATGGGTTCCCACTTAGGATCCTTTTTGTGATGATTAGGGGCTACACTTTGGTTGCAAGAAAGGATGCCATTTTCCCACTATAGGCTTCCCTTTTGCATCTACACATGTATCACAACTGTACAAGCACTTGAGGGTCCTCAAATCACCAACTAGATGCCATTCAACTTGAAACGTTCCATGCCAGCCACTGTCAATGTTTGCCCTGCCTCTTGTCTTTGAATAATTAACGGGATGTCTATTCTCTCCAAAACCCACTTCAATGTTTTGTGGCACTCCTTTGGGGTCTCAAAGGTTGCAAGCCACCATATGTCCTTCTTAGATTGGACTAAGAAACCCTGCTTAACTTCCTCATCCCCTTGAGCAAAAGGCAAGGCATCCTTCATAATACAAATGCTCACCCTCTCTAGCTCGTTCTCTTTTACCAACTAAGCTTCATCCATTTTTATAACAAATACTAGCTTGCCATCTGTACAATGAAAGAGAAATATCGTATAATTTTCCTCTACAGAGTTGTAAGCTTCACGACTTACACCAGCAGCATCACAAGCTCCTCCTTTGCTTGCACGAGGCCCTTGAAGTACTTCATTACCTCTCTAGCAACTTGTTCACGTAGCCACTTTTGTCTAGGGTCCTTCAACACTTAAACGACATCACTTTGCTTTATTAAACTTCTTAGAACACATGAAGGATCACTATCATCCATTTCCATTGTTCCCATCACATCCTCCACGAAATTCCTAATGTAGAGTACAAATGAGTCTTAGTGGAAACAATGCAACACCACAAATATTTTGGAGTAAGAAATTTCATTGAAAATTTGGGGAACTAACCTTGTAGCCCATACTCTCCTCTTTCGGGAACCACTATTGGTTGACAATGCATCCATAGATTGCAATTGTCTTTTCCTCTCCTTCAGTCCAAAAGGTGTTCCCTTCAACTTTTGTACTCGTTCTATTGACTTCTCTTGTTCCTTCTCCATAGCACGTTGAACTTGGCCATAGATAGACCTTTCCAAATCTTGTTTGCTTTTAGCGAGCTTATGGATTGATTCTTTTCTTGTCGCTCCAAGTCCAGTGCACGTGCTTTGTCATTGACTTCCTTGTTTTGCAATTGGAGATCCTCCATACTACTATGCATTGCCACAATAGTAATATTTCCCAAATGTGCTAGTTCTTCTACTTGGGCTCTGTGCACCTTGCTTGCTACGATAGCCAATGTCTGAGAATGGTTCAATCAATTGCAATAACCGAGCAATACAGCATGTTCGTTGCCAATAAACTAAACAACATCATGCATTGTATGAAAAGGAGGAATCTTTTGGGTGGTAGGGTCAAAGGATACAAGGTTCTATCCACCCAAAGTTGAAGATGCTTCTTCCCTTGCGATCAAAGACGGTGGAGCACACTTTGAGGAGTTCCACTAAATCCCAAACAACATGTTCTTGTATATTCAACCTCCAGTTGTAAGTTCACATGGTGCTTGTTGGATATGTCCTCGAATGGTGCCATGAGTACTCAAGGAGAGGTATCAATGATGCAGGTTGAAATGTAGGGGAGAGCTGGCAAAGATGGAGCAGTGAGAGGGAGAGAGTAGCAAGAAAGAGGGAGGAGGAGAAGAAGGTAGGGCAAGAGGAATAGGAGGAGGAGAGTAGGGGGACTAGTGTAGAAGGGAGGGAAGGATCTGATGTAGAAGGGAGGAGGAGGAAAGAGCTGCTACAGGAGGGAGGAGGAGGGGAGAACTACTGCATGAGGGAGGAGCAGAGGAGAGTGAATTGGGCGGCTGGAGAAGGAGGGGAGAGGGAGGAGGAAGGAGGAGGAGCCAAAAGGAGTAGGAGGAGGGGAGAGGAGGAGGAGGGAGAGGGAGAGGGAGAGGGAGAGGGAGGGAGGGAGGTGGAGAGAGAGGAGGGAGGGGGAGGGAGAGAGAGGGAGGGAGGGAGATTTGAAATTTGAAATTCAAATTTCAAAAAGTGCCCCCTTCTCTTCATTGATGGGGGGAGAGGTGGGCTCAATTGTGGGATCGGTTAGGCCTCTTTGGGACCCTCCAAGCCTAGCCCACTAAGCATTCCCTAATCCATTCCTTGTGAGGCCCTTTTGAGACTCCAACACAAAAATGGCAGGGCTGGATCTCTACTGACCCGTGTACCAATACATCTAGAGAAATGGTACTCCAAAAGGTGTCCATTCAATCCAGTAAAGTGTAAAATGCCATGTACCTAAAATATTGCAAATTCAATGTCATTGTTTTATAACACAAAAAGCATATGTTACCTTTCGCCCATATCCCACTCTAGACACTTGATTGATGAAGACTTGCTTCAACTCTTCCCTTTGCGCACCCTCTGGAATATCTCCTAGAACTGTAAAGTCAAATACAGATAAACAGTCACGTGAATGCATGAATGAAACATTCCTCAAGGTGTGCATCACAATGCTATTCTCATGGAACTCTTGAATTAGTTGCGCTTGCACGTTCCTTCGCTCATATACAAAGGTCAACTATTGCAAACAGAAATGTCAGTGCATGTTTTTGGTTAAGTGGTCGACTTAAATAGGCGTGTGAAACTGTACTTACCACAGCCTTTTCCTCATTGCGAGGGCCATCAGCAATAATAACTTGATTATTGGATCCACCCTTGCAATCAACTTTGATGATGATAAAAGCAATTGTTCCAGCTGTTGTGGATATGTTACCTAAACCTGACTTCATTGTCTCTGCTGCCCATATAACTGTAGTCATTGCATTAACGTGCAAGGAATAGCTAGTAGTGCCACCCTCGCCACTTGCTTTTGGAACAACGGTAGCTCCTTCTACTCGATAAAAGGAATCCACTTGTAGCAAATCCCTATATTGCTCTACAAAGGCGTGTGGGACAACCAAAGTGCGTATCATAGTTTCGGTGGTCACTAAAGTCAGTCCTAATGCATGTGGGATAGTTTGGGTTTCGGGCTTTGTATGTTCCATATTTTGCTAAACAGTTTTTTGTCAAAAGCAAATCTATGGTGTATGAATTCAGAGACCATGTCAATGCATAGTACATGCAATGAGTTTCCCCCACCAACAAAGTTGTCAAAGGGACAATCGCACGGACGTTGTACTCACTCCCATGCAAAGGGGGGACATCGCTACGCCTATCTTGGAATGAAGCATTGCATGTGCCATCATCTTCATACTCCCACTTTATTGATGACTACCTTGTTGCTGGAAAAATGGATATAACAAGCATCAATATGGGAACACATATGCTGTGCACTTTCATTTTCTTATCGAACAACTAAGAAAATAGATTTGGCTCGAATCACAAAGGAATGTAAAGTTATGTGAGAAGTATGCTCGAAACAACCATGTGGAAAGTAATAGATTTAGGATGCACAAAAAAGTACACATCAATTAAATTTGGAATGCACAATCGTTACACCGTTTCATGAGGGCACACCAAATTAATACTCAACAAAGAATCTAAAAGGGTCCATGCACTTGTCAAATTTTGGCGATGTATACTTCAAGCACATAAAACTTGGTTACTTAAAGAAAGTGCGATAAAACATAAGTGATTGACACTCTTTGGAATCTATCACAGCAGTAGTGACTAAGAGTGTCAATAACATATATGATTCAATTCAGCATAAAGAGAAGGACAAATCACTGGCACTGTCTATAAGTTTTCACTATGCTGCTTGTTCAAAACATTGGAGCTACAAAAGAAAATAAGAAAACTGTCCATCTCCAAATGCATACATGGCCCAGAAATATTAATGATGACACCTAAAGCCCTACACCAAAATTTGATGCACTACTTTGACAAGTTTAGCACAAAATGCAGATGAGCCACACTAAATAGAAAGCGTCCATGAACAACCACCGTAGTTTGTGCAGTATGTTCATAAACGTGGGTTCCTAAAAAAATATCATGCAATAAAAATTGTGCAGTAGACACACATCGACAATATTTTGGATGCATAAGTAGTAACAACAAGGGGGCACAATTTGGGTGCCTGAAAGCACTGCCCCATTGACTATGTTCTCAATCTAAGCTTCGCATGTTCGTTTTTCATCTTCCTTTTATCTCTCTTTTGCGTCTCTTTGATGATCACTTGGTTTTCGAGTTACTTTATAGCACACACCCCTTTCTCTCAAAAGAATTACAGAAAGCTTCCATTTCCTTAGCTATCTAAGCTAGTACGCAACGCCATTCCTTACAGTGGAATATTACTTTGCCAGAAACCTTGTTTATAAAGCTATGTAGCGCTAGTTCTCAAACAACTTCATGACACTTAATAATCAGCAAGTGTCACGTGCACATTATTCACATGACAATTTATCCATGGGTCATTCGACTCATTCCCTTCACAAGCACTCTCGCCTTTGTCGTCTTAATGTTGCTTTGGATGTCAGGTGTAACCAATTCTGTCTGTATTAGTGTGACGAGGCAAAGCTCCTGTGTAAGCAACGATTCATATATGCCAAACTTTTCTTCTTCGCACTGGAAGATTGACAATATGCTCCCTGCCTACATCACAAATCTCATGCTTCTGCGCCATGTTCTCTCCCTTCTGATGTCTGCACACTCACTTTCACAGGTGCTTCCTCCCATCCCCATGCCCTCCTCCTCCATCTTAGCATTGGCATCTCCCCTTCGGCCATATCATCCATACTATCTTTTTGCATTCAGAATGATAGTGTATACTTGCACTCAATCGTAGTGCTGGAGCTACGTTCGCTGTGGGCGAGTGATGAAGCTTTGCGTGATCCTCTGGAAAGAAGTTGTGATGGCTTCCTCGAAAAACCTCTAAGCTCCTTGGTATTGTGTTGAGTGGTAGATGAGTCAATTGCAACAGAGCAAATCGCCTCACCACATGCAATTTTCCCTCTGTAAAAATCTTCTCAGAGCTTCCACCATCTTCTGATCTAAGAGACGAGACGAAGGCACTGGCGAGTCGTACCTCCTTCATTTCAGTGCCCTATAGAAAGTCTAGGAGAGGGCACAGCTTCTCCTTGACCCTATAAACCAAAAGGCTATCGTTTCCTGCCGAAGTTTCTAATTGCCTAGTTCCATCGGTGTTCCTCCCCAGCCACTGAATTACACCAACACGTCGAAAGTGTGTGGCACCCCTTCTTCTTCTTCTTGGGCGTGAGAAAGAAGCTGCCTTTTGCACCTTAAGCTGGAATTGGTGGACCTCGTTCTAGCTGGAGACGTTGCAAAAGGGGAGCCCATGCGTGAGCAAGGCCTTAACGATAGCAAGACGCAGATAGGGAGCATGGATTCGTTTGCTCCCAGAGGTGAATTTCTTCTGGAGGGGACCAAGGAGTGAGGAGGGAGGCCTCTACAGTGAGCAAAAGGAGCTTGAGCGAGGAAGCCATATCCAAAGCGAAAGCCAGAGAAAAATGTGGTAGCAGAAAGTTTCTATAGCGCAAGATCGATCTGTGGAGATAAACATGAAATTGAAGTTTCTTTTTTTGGAACAGCAGTGCAAACGGCCACATCTCTCCAATACTCACAGTTGATGCCATGCAAAAGGATTGCATGGCTGCCATGTGGCCTGTTGGTAGCCATGCAAACCCGTTGACGTGGCTACTAGTCCCTTTTCAAAAGAGCATCTGAATTGATGCTATAGCCTGCCCCTTTTAGGGGCAGTGCTTACAAATGTTCAAAATGAAACTTACCTTCTTCATATGCATATTTTGCTGTGGCATGAAAGGCTCTTTTAAGAGATTCCTTCCTGTTGCTTCCAACTGCAGAATGCTTTACTCCCTTCGCTTGGGGTGCATCACGCGAGTAGCCCACATGACCTCCTACAAAAGCAGTTGCTGAACTAGCCACATTAGACGCTATGACTGTAGAATGTTTTACTCCCTTGACTTGCGGTGCATCACGTGAGCAGCCCACATGACCTCCTTGCAAAGGACTTCTTGAACCACCCACGTTAGATGCTGCAAGACACAAACACAAAGTCAATTGAGAGCCATACGACAGAAGGAGAAGTCTCATGCAAGACACAAGCTAACACAGCTTACCATTGCCTATGTCAACAGTAGACTACACCATAGGAGGCTCTGAATACAGTTCTGCAGTTTAGAAAAAGAGATGTATAGAAGGCGAGTCAGTGTGACCAGTACCATTAAGACAAGTAAGGAAGCACCAGGGGCAAAAAAAAAGACCACCATACGTTTTGCTTTAAAACCACGCTTGTATTCCATTGTTGGCTGCACACCCTCATTTGTTTCTCCCATTAACAAATCCCATTCATCTACCTCCTCCTTAATATTCATGCTCTATTCATGACAGACATCTCCGACACTCTGTTGGATCATATCTCTTCATTATCATTTTCTGTCAGTCCTTCACCTGTCACAAGCAATCACAACTTTGGGCGTCTATTTTCAAGGGTCCTTAATGACAATCATCATGACAAAGCAATATGGACCATAACTACTTTGCATTGGACAGTCTGACTCGTTTGCTTCCTCTTTTATATTTGTGAAACTTCCTTCATCTACAACAACGTATCAGTAACCCACTAGTCGTGCGCTACGAAAGGGAACTACGTTACACACAAGACAAACAATACCAGCACAAAAGCCACCTGAAAATGTCTATGTACCAGCGTCAACTTAAGTTGTAGCAAAGTGTTCCAGCTCTGGTAAAGACACCGGCAGAATGGAGTGTTTAGGGCGGAAGCGAAATCTAAAAGCTCAGACGAAGGAAGGAATCAAAGTACGAAAAGAATGTCATGAAACGGAGACAAATTAGATACCCCTTTCAAATGTATCACTTCCAACAACAGAGCCCATGGATACAGAACCTGAGACGTGCGAAGGAGAAGCCATGGATGCAAGAACATACGAGGTGGGCAACACAGTAGTGAGGGTTTTGGAGAGTAAGGAGAATAGCAAAGCCAAGGCGATCGTGCACCAAGGACATCTCGTCCTCATATAGACTTCCTTATGCCGCCATGTTCTCGACTCCGAGCCCAGAGGCCATTTTCTTATGCTCCTACCGACGATCCAAAGGTGCTGGAGGTGTCATGACAACACACACGAGCCAATCAATCCTGAGGGAAATCGGAACACCGCCATGGGGCCACTCCCAACAGCCATGCACAGCTGGTTTCTCATGTTTGTATCAACGATCCAAAGGCATTGGAGGTGTCGTGCTAGTACAGACGAACCAATCATTGTAAGGGAAATCGACACACCCCCATGGTGCCACTCCCAACAACCATGCAAAGCTGCCATATCGGTCGAGCAACACAAACCACACGTGACCTTTGATGGCCATACTTGCAAGCCAAGGACATCACCCACGAACCCGATGGAGTTTTGATCTGAAAGAGAAGGTTACACGGCCATACCTAGACGTGAAGAAGTGTTGGTCACCATTGCCACCAAGCTCCAGTCCGAAGCATGGGGGATCCATAGATTTTGCAACACCATCACCCCCCTCGGACAGAGATACATGTTTGGGTTTCGGTAGATGCGGGAGGGAGATGTTCTGCAACAAAACGCACACCAAGACGGCCAAACGTAGAGCAGAGGCGAACAACGCAGGAGACACGATGAAAACTCCATCAAATGCGGGGAGGAGGAAGGAAGCCTACCTGAAGGCTTCCAACAAATGCAAACGGGGCTAGGACATGTGGGCAGTTGAGCACCTACAAACCACCAAAGAACACGTGTCCACCAAATGTCCGGAGGAACTCCACGTGGAGCCCATGCGGGTCAAGAGCGCACGTAGACAGGTGACAGGTGGCCAAGGTATTTGGAGTCCAACGTGGAGTGAAGCTCGGGGGAGTCGACATAGTCAACAAGCATATGACACGTGTCCATGGTGGCTGCTCAAAAAACCCGCTTGGAGGACACGTCATTTTCCCTTTCCTCAGGGAAAATACCTCAATTAAAGCCTTCCCTCCTCAGGGCAGGCCAAAAAGGGGCACGCCTAAAAAAGGGGGAGAAAAACAAGGGAAATTTAGATAATTCCAATTATGGAAGTTAGCTTCTAAGAAACCAACATCTCGAATTGGGGTAGGCAAAAAACAAAGGATATAAAAGATTGTGTTTTCAATATCATTTATAGGAAATGTTAATTCTTATGGGGTAAAAAGAAAGCATCGACGTACTCGGTAAGGACGATAGCTAGGTCATATTAATCACGACCACCAGTGCATAAACAAGAACGATCCAAAATGTAAACATAATGTAGGAAGGGTTGATCATAGTGCTAATTCTATATCCATAGTTATTTCTCCTTAATAGAATTTTGATACTCCTGAAAAAGAAAACAAGAGGTTGCCCAATAGAATTGAGGCAATGCGAGCCTGTTGTAGAGGTCTTGCTTTTAAAACCCAAACGAGGTAAAGCAAAGCAATTGGGTGACGTGGTTGGGGGTCGAGATAAACCTATGGCCAATAAGGGAGTTCCGGCTGGCAAGAGGGACTGACGCATGGCAATCAGATGACGTGGATTGGGAATCTAGATATCTGCTTGCGGGTGCTTAGGCCCAATGGGAGGCCACTCCGAGATTCGCTCACGCGGTTCTAGGGACTGCCGCCTGTACACCCCCTTACGTGGCTTCGCCGTTTACGGCAGCCTCTGCTCCGCCCGTATCCGGAAGCCCCTTTCTGCTCCCAACACGTGTCGCGTTGCCATTTGAGTATTTTATTATATGTTTTTCCTCGATTATGATTACGTCCCATATGCTCCAACCTTGGTTCCTTTTTGAGTCCAGCGTAAGTCTATATCCTAACCCGGATCCGGTTTACCTTGAGGTCTCCTTACACCCATGCGTTTGAAGAGACACATAACGGACAATTGCAAGCATGTGTCGTTAGAAAGTATAGCGTTAAGCTCTAGCTAACACCCTCGAGGGCTCGAAAGGCGAAGGCCACCTCAAACTAAATCATGACAGTATATCCAAGATCTCCTTCTTAGCAATGTTAAGCTTGCAATGATCGAAGACCAACATTTTTCTACTCTAACAACACTCTCGATTCCCATTTGTGACTCATTCATGCTACCTCGATCTCGCAAAAGAACAATCTTCCATCTTAGAGGAACAACAAAGTGACCTTTGAATAGCCACCCTTAATGACGTTGCAAAACGCAATCCCAAGGCAGGCGCATGTCTTTTCTAATGTGGATGGTTGCACCTTTTCTAGAACTTGAACTTCAAGATGTGGCCCCTTCCACTCATGCAAGATATCACCTCTCTAGGTGCAAGGGATTCACTCATCCAATGTTGTAGAACACATGAGAGGTCACAATAATGCATGGTCTTGTAGCCCTATTTCCCAACTAGTAGTGGGTTTAGGTGATTCCACCTTGTTGGCTGGCACTTTTGTGTTCAATATATGTGTTTAGTCAAGCTCACAAATTCACTTAAACCTCACAAACTAATGGTCTCTATAGTAGGAAATCATACTCCCATTCCCTACCACTATGCCCCATGATGTAGGCATTAGCGTAGTTATATGAGATGACTTTCATGACGCTACTAATGCATTGATGCATCTTATATAACACACTATGATTGTAGCTTAAGCATGAACGGGTTGGCTTCTCTAAGCTCACAAAATACAACATTATGGAGGGCACAAGTGTTTAACATTGGTAGACGGATGGAGAGCTTTGTTTGGGAGACCCTCCTAGGGTTGTCCATGCTAGAACTATAGCCAGGGGTCACCGTTGATTTGGTAAAAACTATAGTTGAAACGTAGGGTAAGCCAAATATAGAAATGGAGGTTATGTTAGGGTTAATGAATGATTCCGAAGGAGATTAACGATGTGGTTAAGGCTATGGCGGCGGAGGATGAGTTTGAAAGCCCTGGATTTGGCGAAGATCCAATCTATCCCAGTTGCGATATGCTGGAACATCTAAGATCTCTGCTGTGATCTCTGTGCTAGAGCTTCGATTTCTCCATTCATACACACCACCCTCCACGTCTAGAGAAGCGTTAGCGGAGCTACGGCTGTGAGCTTGATTCGCAGTAAGATTTGATCCAGGCAGAAGACGACGACAAGGAAGAAGAGATGAAGACAAAGATATCACCCATCAGCTCTTCAATCAGTAGATTATGCGACGACAACATCAACAACAACAACAAGATCACTCGTGACGCCGTCGTTTTTGCCCGCAGCATGCATATCTTGTTGCTGTCTGCTTCTTCTGATTGTTGACGAACCCCTTGCGAGGCGAATTAGAGAGCTCGCGCCGGGACGAGCTACGTATCGCGTTGAATCTCTTCATGTATTGCGACCGCTTTTTTCATGGAAACGAGATTTCTGCACCAGTTTCCAGCTCCGACTCTCTGCTGGCGTTTGACCTGCCGAAGTTAGTAGGTGCGACGGTCTCTCTCCTCCTAAGTAATTCTCGGAAGGAAACTTTACGTAGGATTCTGGCAGCCGGTACCGTCCGTGACGATTGCAGTTCACAGCTTCTATGATGAAGATTTTGTGCTGAAAAGATTTTCCGATCGAGATGCAATTTGGTGACAACTTACAATTTCGACACTCTGAAGTATGCCCGAGCGACCCGATGCGCTGCCGCCACAGCAGATGGAGGAGGACGTCAACAATGACCCGGCTCAAAATCAGGATCGGAACAACAATCCGTTCACGGATGAGGACCTCGTAACCTGGATTCAGTACCCTTTGGATAATTCCTTCGAGAGAGGATATTGCTCCGATATTTTCCGTCATTGGCCATCCCTCGATACGTATAATAACCAAGACCTGGCTGCTGCGGCAGCCGGGGGTGGGCAGGCCTCGTCGAGTTTGGAAGCCTCTCCATACGCAGGAATAGTTGCGAATATATCGAGCGGCAACGTTTTCGGGATGGGTCGAGGAAGTGCAGAACGTACACAATCCTTATCGACGATAACTTCTGCCGATGCAGCATTAGCTTTCGGAGCAGGCCGTGCAGCTGGGATCAATAGCCAGTCTGGAGTAGAGGAATTCAACAAAGTTCGGACTTCGCTACGACCTCAAGAGTCCAAGTTGGGTTCGCCAGCAGCTTACGGCGTTCAAAAAACCGGTCTGGTGCCCTTCTCATCTCGAAATCATCTAGAGAAGTCGGCCTCCTCTACTATGAGTTCTTCAATGATGCCGCGCAGAATTCGAACATTTGGCTCCTATGGAAATATACTTTCTTTGCAGCCTTCTTGCAAGGCCGGCCCGAGCTCGTCCGAATACTTGTCTAGACCTGGTATTGAGTTTGCCAGTGAGGATTATGCTAGTAAGCAATCCCTTCAGATCCCCAATGTTGGAGGCACTAGCTCGTCGACGGAGCAGTCATCGACTGCAACTGCTTTGGGCTGTCAGGATCCACGAAAGTCCGATGCCAGGGTGAAGTTGTCGAATGCAGAGCAGAGGTTCGAAGTTCGTGTGCGCGCGGAACATGCTGCTGCCTCAGGCAGCGATGCCATGGACAGTGGTGCTGACAGGATTGGTTCTGAATCGTTTGGAATGTCGAGGCCGTCTTCCGCTTCGCTTCTATCACAAGAGAGGAGAGGCGATGGTCGTGATGGTCGCTCTGGAGGGTCCCAAACAAGCGAGAGTGTTAGAGGGACTGTATCGAGTGGCAAAAGAAAGTTTGAAGACTCCGATTGCCAAAGCGAGGTATATATAAGCGGGGGGCTGTGCTATATGTTTGTCCGTATAGTAATATCTCATTCTAACGAGAGATTTTGGGCTCAGGATTTCGAAGGCGAATCGGCCGAAACAAAGAACTCGCAGGCAAGAGCCTCGCCCTCTAAGAGGGGAAGGGCATCTGACAGTCACAATCTATCTGAGCGGGTTAGTACGATTCTTCTGTACGCCCAATTTCTACTCTGTTTGAGAGCCTTGTAGTGTGCTCACTATCGTGAGATTGATTGCTTTGACACAGCGGCGACGAGAAAGAATCAACGAGAAAATGAAAGCCCTACAACAGCTTATCCCAAATTCGAGCAAGGTATAGTTGGATGGACTGCCCATATTTTGTATGGCTATACTGAATGTTTTGTTTTAGCAAAATGGTTCAAGGACCTACTGAGAAAGGGTCTATTTTTTGGGTAACAGGCAGACAAGGCTTCTATCTTGGACGAAGCTATTGAGTACATCAAAATGCTGCAAATGCAGCTGCAGGTGAAATTTCTTTATCCTAGATGCTGTGCATTGCACTATGGGCAAAATCTCATACGGGGCTTTTGCTCAACACGGAACATTGTCTCCAGAAGCTTGTGCATACCTGCATAACCGTCTTTGCTTATCAGAGTTGGACAGATAAAGAGGATATGGACCTGGAGGTTTAATTTTGACCTCTTCTAGATCCTTGTTTTGGCCCTCTCACCGTTATCGCTTCTTTAAATACAGATGATGTCCCTGAGAAGTGGGGTGAGCATATCACCCATGGTGCTCCCTTCTGGCTTGCCACACATGCAGATTCCACATCTTGGACCTCCTCATCCTTTTGGAATGGGATTCACGGGAGGGCCTTCAGGAACAGCAGCAGTTTCTGCACCCATGAGTACTGCACTCAGGTCACAGTTATCAACATCGACCATAAACACGACCCTGAGCCACTTTGAAGCATTGACCACCTCAGAATTTTCGCCTGTCTATTTTCCACACTCTTATCTACAAATTCCCTCTCAGGTCAGTCTACAAATTCAAAAACATGATTATGGAAAGACTGTATAATATGGGATTTTCGTGCCTTCCCACCGTTAAAACGCATGCTACGGTGGACAAGCTGTCAAGTTCCTTCTCCCACAGTCTGAAGCAGTGTGATGAAATGCTTCTTTCGGTTTCCTTTGGTTGAGCACGAGAGACAGGAGGAAACAAATTTGTTGATGGAGTGGGATAAACCTTTCGGCTTGAAATGACAGTACAATTCTCTTCTTTTATATTGTTTCAGTCCAGCTCGTCAATCAATATGTACAGTACGTATAGTACTTATTTGCAACAGCAGCAGCCGCTCCAACAGCTTTATCAGCAGCAGCAGGAACAGCAAAATCAGCAACAGCAACAGCAGCATCAACAGCATGGAAATAATCCTCAGAAGTATGCTAACACTGGGTTAGGGTTTTCCTTTAGTTATGAAGTTTATAAAGCTGGCTGTGTGTGTGTGTGTGAGAGAGAGAGAGAGAGAGAGAGAGAGAGAGAGAGAGAGAGAGAGAAGGGCAAACTATGAAGGAGAGGCGACCATTGAGATTCGGTAAATGCTCTTGAAGCTGAAGGTCTGCAACATAACTAATACTGTCATTGCACCTCATAACTAATACTGTCATTGTACCTGTTTTTAAATTTTGTGGGTGGGGCAATTTCAGATGAATGGAAGAGCCTTTGAGGCATACTCTTTGCTCACAACCATTATATGGCATGGGGAGTTCGGGTTGGCTCATTTAGACTCCCTCACATTCTTTTTCTGGTCCCCAAATAAATCTGCATACAAGCCTCCATACACTTCAAGTTGCATTCATGGAAGGAAAGAAGGAAGGAAGTTCTCGTGTCCAAATTTTCACAACCATATGATTTCATGACCATGGACGGAGCAGATTGGTTAGTTCTTCATATACTTCTTACTCACCATAGTCTTTCATACATGTATCCCGTTCGATTTGCTTCTCGACAATTGCTTGACACTGAGTGACGCTATTCAGAGGCATAAATTATAATGTATTATGGAGGACAAAACCCAAAAGGCCACATTTTTTCTGCTAACAGTGAAGTGAGGTGCTATGTCAAATCGTGTGTAGCCATCCTTGACTTCATTGGAAGGGATAAAGAGTCCCCACTCTCCTTCCTAGTTTAATTTATTTATAGGTGTAGCTCCAATTTGAGCTTGCAATAATGTGTTGATCTTGGATAACGATTCTTGGAGGACTGCTCACTAATGTGCTATTTGGTGTACTATTTGCCCAAAAAAAGTAGGCGACATTGTTTTACCGGTGGCTTTTGCCCTTGACAAGTGGAGTGTAGTAACACATTTCGCCATATGTAGATCTCAAAGGTTTGGAGTGTGGGAATGCTCAATATTTCAATAGGTTGCATTAGATTCTGGTCCCCTTAATCATTTTCCATCTTTTACTAAAGTAATAACGATTGATGCTCAAAAGTTTATCGAGGCTCCTTTTGTAGCCCTTCAAGGCCATAGATACTAGCAAGATACTCTTTCCTTGGACACACCACCAACTTTGAAGACAAAAATTATGGAAGTAGAAGACCAAAATGCAAAACTTTTTGGATTAAATTGAATTGCAGGGCATTTTAATTCCCATAAAATATGACGAGATCATTGTAGATGATGGGATGAAAAAGATCAACCGAATCTCATCAAGTGAGTCTCAAAGATGGAATGATGCATCAAGTACATTTTAAGAGAAGCATAGTGTAGCATGGATAACCCTAAAATGTAAACATGCGTTCAAGGCTTATTAATAAAAACAGTTCTTACACCTTGGTTGTATGTTTATTTCCCTTGTAAAAGTTAATTTTTTAAATATTGGTGCATTTTAAACTCCTTATGGGTGTCAAATTGTCAATTTCTATGAATTTTGTAAGAGAGAACAAAAAAAGCGGACTAAAAAAGGAGCCATGTAAGAAAGTCCTTGGAGATACCCTCACCTCCTAACTTACGTTTTTGACATGTAACCAAACTTGCAAACCAAATTTCTCACAAAACTTGAACCAAATTCTTGAAAACTTGCAAACCAAATCCTCCATGCGAAAATTGTTTTTCTTTATTAATAATGCTATGTTTAGGCCTTCCCTATCCCTAACTTCTGGGTGCCCTTTTACCTCCTTCCTAGAATCCTAATTTCAAACCTCTTCTTTCTTTTTAGTGGGAACCTTCTTTCTTCGTCCCTTCTCATCTTTAGCTGGACTTTCCCATCATGATCTTGCCATTTTTCATCTTTGCTTTATGAGTTCCCTCCCTCTCCATCTTCATTCTTTCAGAACATTTGAAATTTTTTGTGACCCACTTGATTTTTGAGTCTATCTTCTACACAATCTCACCATTTCTTTCCTCATCTACCTAGTCCAAATGTTTTGAGTCAAGATCTTTGAGAGTTTTGTTTGCACAATCAATGTGACTATAGGGAATAATGATTTGACATGCTCTAGCTTGGAGGAGATAGTTAAACAAGATTCTTTGAAAGAATACGGAAAGAGGATTGATCTTCAAGCATAAAACTTGCTAGAGCATGAAAATCTATCCTCCTTTAACCATATTTTGGTGTCCTTTATAGGTATGTGCATTGCTTTTATGCTTCCTAGTTTGGTATGAGCATTCACTTCATGACATTTCAAACACGTTTTGGTAGATTTCACATATCAACAAGCTTGTTTCATGGACTATAGTCTTTCTACTGGTAAAGGATAGTGAGAACAAGGAGCTTTAGAGTGAATCCTCACTTTTGATGCTCTTTTTTTTGGAGAGAAATGAATCCTCTTTAGCAATTTAAAATGATTTAAATAGTGTTCAAAATGGGGAAAAAAATGTATGGATTTAGGGATTGATGGCAAGTTATATCCTTTAGATCCAATCTCCTCTCAAGCTTCAGGGTCATTGTTTGCTTGGGTGTAGTCATTTTTGATGAGATTCATGGACCATTTTGTATATAGGTATCTTGCATGACCCAACGAATT
Organism: Dipteris shenzhenensis; assembly: GCF_047967505.1. Taxonomy (NCBI): domain Eukaryota; kingdom Viridiplantae; phylum Streptophyta; class Polypodiopsida; order Gleicheniales; family Dipteridaceae; genus Dipteris; species Dipteris shenzhenensis. Next base: position 25,327,786 of record NC_141610.1, read on the forward strand.
CGACAAACTTTGTCTTTCAGTTGTAGTACACATTCCAAACTTGAACATGAGAGAGAAGAATTATGGAATAAGGATTTGGAACGAGACCATTAAAGCATTACAAGTGCTATGTTGCATGTGAAGCATGCATCCTGAAGACTATAGGATATAGCAATTTATTCAAAAACATCAAAATTTTGTTCTATACATACATGCAACCAAGTAATCATTCAAAAGTACACTATGTGAGCTTCTCCTCAACCCAAGGACACACCTAAATGAGAACATTAAGCATGGGTTAATGGGCCTCCAATGTTGTGCTAAAGTGATGCATACCCATTTGAGGGCACGCTCCATAACTTTTTTTGATTTGTTGAAAATCAAAACGGATTGAAAACTTGAAATCCAAACTAGTGGGACTACTGCATGGTGGTCTTAAAACATTAATAGTTGTTGGTATTGGTATCTAGATTCACCCTAAAATGAAAGAAGTTGAAAAAGTGCAATTTCTGCCTGTGCAAAGATCTTTTAATAAATCCAACACTATTTACAATTTTGAATTGTTTCTTTTTTCATGCACTTGCTTGCTATATGGCTCATAAGCATGCCAAATGTCATTGCATTTCATATTAAACAGTATCAAACCTGATAGCATGACCTTTGGCCTATTTGTGTTTTGAAGCATTTTAGGCTACATTACACTTGTTTGGGATATCCAATTCTACTGACGTGTCTCGCCGGAGGGGGGGAAACCGACGGTTGAAATTTCACTACTCCCACGAATTTTGAGTTCTCACACCTACCTCCCATCAAATCTTGGAAGATTAAGTACCTGCAACTTGCCCCCACCCTATAAACGCCTTGCAACCCGCACATACCTCGACGTGACCTTGTGCAAACTTTGGTTTGCCATTGTCTTCTTTTGGGTAAAATGTCTTCTAGTCTTCACAAGCTTGAGCCTGCACCCTAAAGTTTGTAGAGTAACAACCCTACCAACACCTTGGGAGATGCAAGCCCAAGAGGCGATGCTCTCTAGCCTGAGAAATGGCCAATAGAAAGTGAAGGGGTGCACAACTTAGATCAATTAGCTACAAAGAGGGTGAAATTAGCTATGTTGGTGTCCCCTGAAACAAAGGAGAAATGGCTTGGGCATACAATGTCGAAGATGTTGTCAATCAAAAGGACCAACGTGGCTCCAGCCGGCGGTTGAACGTAGAGCAGAAGAAATGCACGATCATCCCGATCTGAGAAGTCTGTGGACTTCAACAGAACACAAGAAAAGGAGAGACAACTTAAGTGCGAAAGTTATTGCTATAGTGACGACGTTTTGGCACAAAATACGAGAGTTTCTCTAAATAGAAAGGAGTCAAGACATCTGTAAGAAGTGAACGGAATGCAAGGTGTTTGTTTGAGGTGCACATCATACACATGCTAGATACAACGTAGGTTAGTGGTGGCTAAACCAGCCCGGTGGTTGTTTGTGATTGAGCTTTGGGATAGTTTACTTGTTTCATTTCTTATACCAGGCTTGGACTAAATGTGATTGTCCTAAACCAGCCCAGTGATTAGAACATCATGCAACCATAGGCTTGTTCAGCTCAATCGCTACTTATGTGATTGTCCAGAACCAGCGTGGTTGAACATATATTAGTTGTTGTCCAGCTCGGTGGCGTGGTTGAGAAGAAATTAATAGCAATATATTTCACAATATGTTGTTATTTTACTAAACCAGCCTGGGCAGTGGTTGGCATATCATGCAACCATGGTTACTTTAGCTCAATCACTAATTATGTCCTAAACTAGCATGGTTGAATAGACATTAGTTATTGACCAGCTCGGTGGTTGAAATTATTGTGTTTCTTAGTACTTAAATTCGTTAAATTTAATTTCCTACTATTCAGATCATATAGCACTATTTCTAGATTGGGATGGCTTGGACTTAATGTGATTATCCTAAACCAGCTTGGTGATGGTTCACGACAAACAACAAGCAGTTATTGAAATTAATTGTGAAATTCAAAAATGAAAAGAAATATATTAATTATTATTTTTTAATTATGAAATTCAGAAATAAAAAGCAATATACTTGTTATTGTCTAATATGTGAAGTTGAGACCGTCAGGCTAAACCAGCCTGGTGGTTGAAATTGTGACAGTGTCCTAAACCATCCCGATGGTTGAAATTGTGACTGTCCTAAATGCTAAGTTGCATTGATTCGCTTGATTTTTTTTTTCGATTCAAAAAAACGCGAAAAATCGTGATTTTCTTGATTTAAGAATCTAACGATTTTTTCTAATTTATTCATACGAATAACCTATTAGTACAAATAAACCTTTAATCGTACGAATAAACGTAGTATAAACTTACAAACATTGCCATTTTTGGTATTCGTACAAATACATCTACCTAGATTCCTTGCCACCTGAGCCACCTGCTTGCCTACCTGCCACCTCTTGCTTGCCTACTTGCTACCCTCTGCTTACTTCCATACCTACCAGATCTCGTCATGAGTACCTTACTGCACTCTTACTTGTTGTATAGTCTTTCGTTAGTAATTAATGTTTCTTTTGTTTTGTTTTGTTTAGGATTGGCACTCATCTCTCTTATGAGAGTTGTGTGTTGCAGTCTTTTTAAATTGTTTAATATTTATTTTGTATTGTATTTAAGTGTGTAGACAGGCTGGCACTCATCTCTCTTGCGAGAGTTGTGTGTTGCAATTTTAATTATAATATAAATAATTATCTTTTACCTGAGGCTGGCACTCATCTCTCTTAAGAGAGTTGTGTGTTGCAGTCTCAGTTTGTATAAAAATGTTTGTTTGTAGGAACTCTTGGGCTAGCACTCATCTCTCTTAAGAGAGTTGTGTGTTGCAATCCAAGCTTAGTGATGTTTTCATAGATGCTTATTATGGCACTCATCTCTGCCTTGAGAGTTGTGTGTTATAGTCTAAGTTTAGAGATATTCTCAAGCACTTAGTCTGGCACTCAACTGTCCCTTGATAGTTGTGTGTTGCAGTCTAAGTTAGATATCATGCGGCGTGCTCTTAGACACTTATTCTGGCACTCAACTGTCCCTGGATAGTTGTGTGTTGCAGCCTAAGTTAGATATCATGCGATGTGCTCTTAGATACTTAGTCTGGCACTCAACTGTCCCTTGATAGTTGTGTGTTGCAGTTGAAGCCTAGTGTTAGATAGTGAAGTTCACGATTAGGTTATACGTAGGTCATTTTTTGTGTTTTGATTTTCTATAGTCTGTTACATGATTTGAGCTTGAGTTGAGAGGTTATACCTAGGTAATTTCTTAGACTGCTTGCATTGTTAATTGTTATGGCTTAGTGAGTTTCTTATTGCACCTGGCATTGAATTCTTTTTTGAATTTTGTGTTGCAGCTTACTACATATGAGATGGCTCACGCAGGTGAGAAGACGAAGTGCCATCAACCTGATCTCACTAAGTTTCAGAGGAAGGTGCTGAAAAACGAGAATGTACACTTCTTAATGAATGTCGATCAAAACATCATTGAGATAGCTTTTCAAAATGAACACACTATTCAAAATTTTTGGACTTTCTCTCCTGGTTTGGACTTTTTTTTGGAGCATATCCTCTCCAGTGAACTTCACTTAGTGAGCTCAAGAATTGGGGTTTTTAGAGCACTAAATGGGTCACTTATATACAAATATGGCCTTATTAAGCTAAAAAGTCAAGTGGTGACCTCTAATTAAAAAAAAAAGGGCTCAATGAAGCTATGATTCCCAAACTTGTGCATGGTGCCCCCATCCAATAACTATAATAATAATAACAGTAGTCTTCTAACTCTAGTTCAATTTTAACACTATGAAGTGAAAATATGACACCATATGAAAAGAGTTTGTTGAATTCAACATATAAGTGGTATATAGATACACCATTTTTTTGAAAAAAAAGAGTTTGTTGAATTCAATATATAAGTGGCATATAGATACACCCTTTTTTTGAAAAACAAAGCATACAATACATTATCTTATTGGTGGTGTATAGATACACTATTTGTATGGAAAAAAGCATACAAAACATTATCTTATGCATCTGAATCTCGTTTAGAGTCATCATATTCATGTAATGTATTTATGCTTGATGGGTCAAGTCTTGCCAAATGATGTTTAATATGGACACGACTTGGATTAGGGATTGTGATATATTTTTCAACATTGTATCCATGCTTCTTTTTAAAACTTCGTGTCCTCGATTTCCAGCAATGAATAATGTTGCTGAATTCCACCTCTATTAATCCCTTATTATTTGGAACCCATTCATGTTTCTTTTGCAAGCATCCCTCATAAAGTTGTTTTATTGTATATCTTCTTAGGAGATTTTTCAATGGCTTTGGTTCATACCATAAAGCTGTGAATGTTATAGGAGTTCCCTTGTCATCCCTTTCTATCTTAGCAACCTTTGCAACCCAAATTGGGCCACCTTGGTCATCCAACTTTGAACCTGGGTCAGATGCCCAAACTGCAACAAATAGACCCTCTTCAATCTCATTAGATGGTATAAACTCTGGTAACAGTTTGTCTCCCTTCCTGCCACAATATTTTCGAGGTAAAAGGCATTCCTCTGCTTCCTCCATATCTACTAACATATTTATATCCAAAGGAAAACTTGGTGACCTAGCTTGTTCAAGCCAAAAGGATTCGCAGTATTCAATGCTCATTAAGTTTTCTTATCTTTCTAAAGATTGGATAAGTGCTTCAGTTGATTTAATTGTCTCCAAATTCTTAGTTGATTGCTCAGGATATTTCTGCATCATACTTTGAAGATGTTTAATGAAGGCTTTCAAGCCTTTCATTTCATCTATGTCAAGTGATTTGTTTTTTGCAAGAACAAATCTAGTTTCCTCTAATGGAATTATTTGTTGTAATAAAGCATATGACTCACTCCATAGATGATCTCCATCTACTGAGTAGTGCTTCCATTGCATCACTGGAATATTGTTATGCATGTGAAACCGAAAGTAGTGTGGATTTGTGTGTCCTATTAGGGCATCATCTCCTGTTTGTAAATGTGGCTCTATGAATGCTCTCCAATCTACCATTCTCTCTAAGATACCCACTTCTGATTCTTCCTTGCGAGACCCTCCAAATTTTTTTCCAATTTGAAATAGCATATCCTCCATTGACTTCAACTCACCTGAGATAACACTGAAGATTTGATCTATGTCTTCATGTGTATGGCCGACAAGAAGAAAGCCAACTTCCAATTTTTCAAATATTTTCAAACCATCCCCCAGCATAGAGCATAAAGAAAATATATATTTATTCTTGTTCTCTCTCCAACAATTATCAGCTTGTATTCGTAATGTGTTAGGTAAACATCCACGAGCATCTCTGACCTTTCTTATTGCTTTCATGATTGATGTAACAACTTGGTTACTATCATGGTCATGCAAACTATCAATCCATACATCACAAAAGATTCGGTATCCATGTACTAATACACCACACAAGTGTGTTTTTAGTCCACGTTTGCCCTCCAATGCCGGTGGGATACGTCTATATCGTGGCAAAGTTGTTGTATTCTGGTCCATGCCATCAATGGTGATGCACATGGACTTATCGACATGTGAATTAGCTTCCTCTCTCCAAGAAGCATACAAATTTTGAGCATCCTGCACATGACGCAAATGGATTGATTGCCATTTAATATATCTTCCTCATTGCTGCTCACATTTACTATGTTCAATGGCATTTTTTAATTCATCACATGTCTTACATTTCTTTGCTTTGATGGTGTCTTGACATGGCAAAAATCTCTATGCTAAATTTTGTACAAGGTTGACTGTGAAATCATGCTCTCTATCTTGTAAAGTTTTATTGATAGTTTCTAGGACGACCTTCTTTGTCATTCCCAAAGGAAGATGTTGTTGACATTCGACACGTCCATCTAGCATTGTTTGTTGAAGATGAGGCTATGGTAATGCATGGTCTTCGAGAACTTGGTTTAATGTTGTGGTTGCATTTATAGTGCTTCCATGGCATTTAAGCTTGTAGGTATTTCCATGAATTGTATGAACCACTTTTCTTTCACCTCTGCCCAGATGGTCCAGCATGTGCCATGTGATAGTCCAATTAACCATTGATATCCTCGATTGCAAATGGGTCTCCCATTAACCATGGGTTTCAATCTAGGTTTACAGTGTCTTGTGCTCAAATCTTGATCAATGCCTTGATGAAGAAAGCATGAAAACTCTTGAAGAAGATAGTTATGTCTATTAGGCGCTGTTTTACTCCAAATACCAAGGCGTATGGCTGCACAATCATCTTTCCCAACTTTTCTATTGCAAAGTCTCTTGCAACAAACTCGCATAAGCATCCTTTCCATATTCTCCTCAGATAACATTACATCTCTTTGGTTCTGGAATTGATGCCATGATTCTTCACCTCTTCACACTCACATACTTTCTTTTTGTAAATAGTGTCTTGCGTTTTCCAGTTGTAAGACCATCAAACCTCAAATCCATTTCCCTTGAATCTTCATCTCTATAATCAAATGCTTTGTGGGCTTGAGAATTATTTGATGCCTTAAAATATCTTGAAAATGGCAATCTGGTAGACATGTTCATTGATGTCAATTTGTTGCCAATGTCTCTTGAATTTTGTGGTTGAACTCTTTCTCCTTCGTAAATCAAGATTCTCCCATCTATATTCTCTGGCATGCTAGCAACAATATTACGAACAACATGACGAGTCTCAGATTCTTTGCCCCCTTTGCCCTGCATTTGAGTGGTAACATCATGATCATTGTCACTAATATCATCAATTCCTGTTATTGCATCACTTATCCCATCAATCTTTGCATGTATTTTTCTTTATCGTCCCATTTTATTATTCTCAATACAAGACAAGTCTTCTATATCAGTAAGCATGTTTGAGTCACTTGCAACACAGGACAAGTCTTCTATACCAGTGAGCCTGTTCGAGTCACTTACAACACAAGACAAGTCTTCTATATGAGTGAGCCTGTTCAAGTCACTTGCAACACAGGACAAGTCTTCTATACCAGTGAGCCTATTCGAGTCGCTTGCAACACAAGACAAGTCTTTTATACCAGTGAGTATATTTGAGTCACTTGCAACACAAGAAAACCTTTCTGCATCAACATCTATTGCTATAATGTCCCCAATACTTGTGAACATGCCACTATGATACTCTTGATCACTACTATAGCTTCTTATCAATTTGGATCCCATTTGTGTTATAGTCTTCTTCTTCTGATAATATTCTGTTGTGTCTTCCATGACATTGAAGGAAACTGTCTTGGGCAAACTTGATTTCAAGAAAGCTAACCCCCATTTACAAGTACTATGAACTTGTAGATGAGATGTAGTATTATTGCATTTTGAATGACACTTGCACTAGTCAATTTAATTATCTCCACTATATAGAGAACACTCTGAGCATAGCCCTTAAAGTTGTCAATTGCTAAAAGTTCTCCAGAGCAAGATAACATCTCTACTTTTTTTCCCTCAAAATAAGTTTTCTTGATATCTTGAAAGTATGTCTTTGGAACAATTTCGTCTTGGTCCCAAAGTGTTCTGTGTGCTTGCATATCAAATATGTCACATTGTAAGATATCTCCCAATGTTTCAAAGTCTCCATGTGGATATTTTAAATGTACTTCAGGATTTACAACGTTGGTGATTATCACTACACATCTTCTCTCACCACAACGTTGGAAATGACACACATTCATAGGATTAAGACTATGAATTCGTCCAAAAGCCACCACTTCATTCTTCTTATATAACACCACATCCATACCCTCTGTTAGGGTGAATACCTGTTTTATGTTCAAAAATAGATTAGCAACTCAAAAAAAGACATAATGAATAATCATTGAGCTCATTATTACTTAATAACTTTTATATTAAAACTAGCAGAGAAGGCATTAAACCTGAACCCTACATCCTAAACTTTAAACAATTAATACCAAAACATCTTAGTCACTGTAAATCCTAAACTTTAAACATTTAATCCCTAAACCCTAAACCCTAAACTAAACACTAAATCCTAAACCAAAAACTCTAAATCCTAAATCCTAAATCCTAAACCCTAAACCCTAAATCCTAACCCTAATACATTCAACATTTAATGAATTTTTTTGATTTGTGCAACAGGTTGGATATATCCCCCAACCTTTTGCTCAAGTAATAGGTTGGGATCACCCCAACCTATTGCATGACCCTAACCTATTGCTTGAGCAACACGTTGGGGGATATATCCCGCACAAATGTCACCCCAACCTAACCTGTTGCAAAAATCAAGAAATTTCTTGACTTGTGGAATAGGTTGGATATATCCCGCAACCTGTTGCTCAAGCAACAGGTTGGGGATGCACCCCCAACCTGTTGCACAAATCAAGAAAATTCTTGATTTGTGCAATATCCCCCAACTTGTTGCACAAATCAAGAAAATTCTTGATTTGTATAATAGGTTGGATATATCCCCCAACTTGTTGCTTGAGTAATAGGTTGGGGGATATATCCAACTTGTTCCACAAGTTAAGAAATTGCAACAGGTTGGGGGATATATCCAACCTGTTGCACAAATCAAGAAAATTCCTTGATTTTTACAATGGTTGGATGCACCATTAACGTGTTTCACTTGCAACAGGTTGGGGGATATATCAAATCTATTGCACAAATTGAAAAAAATCAATAAATTTTGGTTGTATTTTAGGGTTAGGATTTAGGGTTTAGTATATAGGGTTAAGGATTTAGGGCTTAGGATTTAAGATTTAGTGTTTAGGGTTTTGGGTTTATGATTATGGTTTTAGGGTTTAGGGCTAAGTGTTTAGGATTTAGGGTTTACGGTTTAAGATCTAGGGTTTAGGGTTAAGGATTTAGGATTTAGCATTTAGGTTTTAGGGTTTATGATTCTTGTTTTAAGGTTTAGGATTTAGGGTTTAGGTTTTAGGCTTTAGGGTTTAGCATATAAGGTCATGAGCTTAGAGTCTAGAATCTAGGGTTTAGGATTTGGAAATTAGATTTTAGAATTTAAGCTATCGGGGTTAGGGTTTAAGGTCTAGGGCTTAGGGATTAGAACTGTTATATAAGTTTAAGAGCTTAGATTGTATAACCTAAGATTTAAGAAACTTTAGGATTTAAGATTCAAGGTGTAAGATTTAAGGTATATAGGCTATATAAAATATGCATTCCAAAGTATTTATTTAATATATATATATATATATATAATATGCTTTCCAAAGTGTTTTGTTTATATCCAATACTAGGTACGATCCTTTGCAAAGGCTTTACTTTAAGTAATTATAAGTCTACCTAGTCAAAGTATCCTACTGATTAGGGACAAGCACATAGGCTAAAAGCACACCGATTCATATTTTCTTATATTCATGCTGCATGGTGTATTAGAAGAAATGAAGAAGTATGTGATAAGAAATATTCAGAAGAAATATGTATTCCATATCATGGATTCATACCATGGATATCTAAGAAATGAAGAAGTATGTGATAAGAAATATTCAGAAGAATTATGTATTCCATATCATGGATTCATACCATGGATATCTGGTGGTTGCTAAAGTATAAAAATGATATGGATTCAATGATACTATAGTTTTGTGCAAAGCCTTAAACTTTGTTTAAGGCTTTTGCAAAGTATTACATACTATAACAAAGATAAGCAAGTATGTTAAACCTCTTCTAGATTCTATGGTTTTAAATACCTACCTTACAAATACATTATCTAATTCTTCATTCTTCAACTAACAAGTATTATATACATGTAAGAAAAGCATACATGCTAAAAGCATGTGTGTAAAATTTAATATTTTCTTATTTTTTAAATTAATTCAATTCTTTGATTAACTACTTTTTAAAATTTAAAAGTTATTACTATATAATATACATAAATTTAAATGTTATTAATGTATAATATTAATAATATATATATATTTATTTAAATTTATACAATAATTATATTATTTTTATATTAGTTTTTAAGTTAATAATGTATATTTTTATTAAAACGAAAATTTAATATCTAGTTAATAGCAAGAAGAATATTGTAGAAATTTTTCATATTAAGAACTACCTTACAAATACATTAACTAATTCTTCATTGTTTGAAGAATAAGTATTATATAAAGCACATATGCTAGAAGACCTCCCTTTCAAAAATATTTTCATTGTTATATTTTTTTAATTAATGTATTTATATAATAGTTGGATTTCTCATATTAATAAAGTGTCGTGAGAAGAGTTTTTGGAGAGCTTTATAATTTAATTTTGTTTTGAAGTTGTTGCGCACGCAATAAGTAGGGAGGTTTGAGTGGTTTTGAGGTTGAGAGAGAAATTTGTAATAGATTATTTTCTAATTTATTTTTTTAATAAAAATTATTGTGTGCCGAATAGGCTGGGAGAGTTTAAGTTTGAGAGAAATTTATGTTTTAAATAAATAAATAAATTTAAGTAATTAAAAAAATAAGATAATTTTAAAAAAAAATGAAGTAAAATAAATAAATTAAATTATATTAAATTTAAATAAAAAATTAAAATTAAATAAATAAATAAAATTAAAAAAATTAAAGTAAAATTTAAATATATAGATATATAAATGAATAAATTTAAATAAATAAAATAAAAAATAAAAAAAGATCAAATAAAATTAAAAAAATTTAAATTAAAAATTTTTATCTATGTTTATAAAATATTTTGAATTAAATTATTTATGTAAAAAAATATTATATAAAAAAATAGTATCTAGAAATATAAAAATAAGTTTGAACTTTTGAAATTTTAATAAAATATATTTTTAAAAATATATTTGAACTTTTAAAAATTTAATTAAATTCTAATATTTAATATTTAAATATTTAATTAGCAAATTTTTTAATATTTTGTGTTTGAAAATCATTGTAATTCTCATTTTTTTTATTTTTGATTGCTTTGCAGAAAACTATGGCTTTGAGTTTTGGTTCTAAGGTGTCTTTCAAATATCTTGAACATGCTTGGTATTTTATGGAGCGCAAATCAAAGTATTTTTTGGTGATCATTGCCGAGAATGTGTCAAGCGTGAAATATTCTCCAAAGGTAGTAAGAAATGGTGGCATGGTCTCAACCATCAACATTAAAGAAAACAATTTGATAGAAGTTGTGTGCAAAGGGAAGAATGATGATGTGGTCTACAAGTTACGAGTTATGCACAAGCACTTCTTGAAGCTCTTACCAGATTCAATTGAGGGGTCCCAAGAATTACTTAGTGCCTTGGAAGCATTGAAGAAAATGTGGGATGCATTTCCAAGTGGTGGTGTTTTACCTTCAGCAACAGTAAGTACGCCATCTATAGCATGTAGTCCTCAAGTTGTACCGCCAATATCTGTGGCGATAACTATGGTATCTCCGACAAGAGTAACTACAATATTTGCGATAGTAACTACAGTATCTCCAACTGTACCTACACCACGGACTGCTGCAACTACAGGAACAAGAAGGAGTGATTGTGGAGCAGATTCAAGGTCCATAGCTATTCCCAGAAAGAGAGCCAAAATAACTCCTACTCCACGTGCAGATCGTTCAAGTGCAGGTTATTTAAAACTAGACGAAAACTTTGATAGTGATGATCAGGAGGATCCGCACGAAAAAGGTACAAGTCTCACAGACTTTTCTATAAGTGTGGCAGACTTACATCCTCCAGAGAATGAGGGGTACATTTGGGGATTTTCACAATTCAGTGTGGCCACAATGCTTATTGATCGAGCTTCGTTGTTCACAAATCAAAGAAAGCTAGATAAAACATTTGCACGCAAATTGTATGAAGATACGAGAAAAACAAGAACTCCAGTTGCCACTAATATCACTCTTCGTCCTATGGCGTTTAAGAGACTTCAAGAAGATGATCCTACATTGCCTGATGTCACATTTCAAAAGCTCATGGAGTTTCTTGATGCTTTTGAGAACTTTAGAAGGAGTGACTTTGTTTGTGAAGAGGCTTTGTACCAAAGCCGATATGGGACTGACATCGAGAAGAGATACATGCTAGCAAAGAAAAGATTCTTTGAAAGATGCAGGTTTGAGTCCATTGATGGGCAACACTTTTGTGAAGCTTGCAAGATTGCCCTTGATGAGGGAAGAAAAGGAAACTTGCCACAGATTGAGTGGATGGAAAAGTTTCAACGGGTCATTTGTCATGTATGCATATTTAACAATGACTCAAAGTTAGAATCAGAAAGGTTGAATTCTTCTCCATTCAGGTTGAAAAAAAGCTCTTCTCTTTTTGAGATCCTAATAAACAGTGAAGCGCAGAGACCTACATCTGAGTACATGGCAAAGAGGACTCACTTCTATAGATGCTTGAAAGGTGTTGTAAGCTATACACAAGGCGTACCAAGTAATAAGGTTGAGGCAAAGGATCTGAACACCACCATTGCAAGATATAGGGATGTTACTTGCATTGTCTTCCATGAGGACTCAGTGTTTTAGAGCATCGTGGATGTTTGCCAAGCATATGAAATAGGAAAGATATCCTTTGAGGCACTAGAGCACACTGCAACTCAGAGGAAAGAAATAATGAAACCGATGTCTATTGTTTGGTGGAGAGCATTAAGGTTTGTTCCAGATGCAATAATAGAAGAAGTATGCAAGAAGATCCTAAGCGGTGATTGCCTCTTTGGAAAGAAGAGCAAGCATAGCAACTTGGGTGAAGTGGTCACCCGAATGATTCAAAGTGAGGCTGCTCTCTTGGCACTATTGTTTTTATTGAAATCTGATGATGAGTTAGCTGGTAAGTTAATTGATGTGGATAAGAAGAAAGCACTTAGCCTAGGTCAACTCCTTAATAAGACATGGGCTAGAAAGTGGTTGGCTTCAATAAATGCAGATGCCACACCAACAAAGGATCTAAGAGCTAAAATGCCAAAGGTTGTTGCGATAGAATATATGGACATCAAGAAAAAGGCCTTGCAGTCCACTGCCCAAGGTAGAGCAATTGGTGGTTTAGATGATGGTTCTCCATTCAACTTCTCCTATGATATCTTGCTATCAGAGAATGATACAAATTTTGCACACATCAGTGGCATTGATACAGAGCATTTCATAACAATGAGCAGCCATGCTTGGGAGAAACGATGTGTATTTTTCATAGATGAATTGCAAGACCTTACAGTGTCACAGATAGTTGAACTTGTGCGATTTATCATAGAAGGTCCTATGGCAGATAAGAAAAGATCAACATTGGTCCTGTTCATGACAGAATCACAAAGGGATGCCTTGTATGCGAGTTTGACATTTGCATTTGGGTATTTACTTTCAAAAGTATACCATGGTATGGTCCTAGGCAATGCAGCCTTTCTTGATGTGCTTCTTATCCAAGGGTGGTGGCAATCTAATCAAAATTCCTTTAAGGACTCTCGAGCTTCATTACTTTGAGGACAATAAGGTTAAGCTTGATGCAGCAATGGTGGATTACAGAAAGCCGATGCATCCTGATGTGATACTAGAGATGACTAAGAATTTACTAAATGATGGGTGGGAAGTAGCATTGTATCAAATGGGTTTTGTTGCTGAGAAATTGCTATGCCAAGGTAGAAATGTAAATGTCATTGATACCCCCCATCAGATTGAGTTCTTTGACACATATTACAGTTGCACTACCTTCTTTGAAGAGGAAAATGTCAAAGAAGAGGGTAGTGAGGAAAATGTCGAAGACGAGGGTAGTGAGTCTGAGGGTGATGATTCTAGCTCAGGTGATGATGAGGATGAAAGCTCTGAATCCAATGACTTACGCCAATAAGAAATCCGCACAAAGAAAAAGGGTGATCAATTGTCAACTAGAGTCAAGGAGGTTCCACTCATCATACGAGGCCCATGGAAGCAAGAAGTAGTAATACAGCATGTCATAGGAAAAGGTAAGGCTAAAGAGATGGAAGCACTTCCCTTGAAATGAAAAGTGAGAAAGGCACCCTTGATCTTGGGTGAAGGACATGCAAGTGGATCAAGCAAGGAAGCCTTACCCAAAGATATGGACGAGGCAAAGCATGACCAGGAGGCATAGATGGTTCTTCAACCATGACCTTACAGACTCCAGAGCAGCCTACTAGTCAGGTGCTTGGAACTGAAGAGCAAACTATTGAGGACCTTGCTACTGAGACTCTATCTTAGAGCAGTCAGGATCTTGGTAGTCAAAGGTGCATTGAGGACATTGGTACTATCTTAGAGCAGCCTATTAGCCAGGACCCTAGTAGTCAAGGGCCTAGCATTGAGGAACATGATGGCTGACGGCTTGAAAAGTTTTGAACTTCCATGACATTGCAAGTTTTGAACTTCTATGTAAAGCAAATATCTAATAAAAAGTTAACTACTTTTTTGATTTCTTTACTCTCATTATTGTGTATAAAGATTGTTTATGAGGTCCATTTTATACTTAATGGTGTATTTGAAACTTTATGTCAATGTATTTTTATGGTTAAGGGTGTTTTTTAATACCAAGTGAGGTGTATATGTAGACCACTTATACATAAAAGGATTTATGTACACTACCTTTCTACGGGGTTTATGTACTCTACCTTTCTAAAAGAAATGGTCATAAAGATGTGTGCACACCACTTATACATAAAGGTGTTTATTTACACCACCTTTTTAAGAGAACTGGTCATCTATTGAGGTTCTTAGGTGATAGTAGCTCAATTCATAAGAAGTTATGAAGATGTTTATGTAGACCACCTTTGTAAGAGATTTGGTTATGCATTGATGTTCTTAGTACTTAATCACCAAATCTTTTGTTTTGAGTTGTCGAATCTAGTTCAAAAAACAACATTACTAGTATATTCAAAAATTTTGGACTGTTTTTTAGTCCATTTCTCAAATTGGACTTTACACAAGTCCAAAAATTTTAAATAGTGTATTAATGGTGAATGCGGTGTACAAAATTTGGTGAGGACAATGGTAGAGTGTGGAGGGAGGACCTTGCGTGATCGATTTCTAGATGTTTTCATAGTAGAGTCTATAGACCAGTATTTGTACCACTTCACGATGGAGGGTTGACAATGCCTTGGTCAAATAGATTGAGAAATAAATTTATGTGACACAAAGTGGGAGGGTCCTATTGTAGATGCTAGGGTCATGTACATCAAAAATGCGTGCCGAGGTTACAAATGCAAAGGAGCTACCTCGACCTCCCTTCCATCAATGCACCCATGCCCCTAAGCACAGCCGCAACCTCAACCATCAATGCACCCACGCCCCTAGTCAGATGCTGCATTACATCCACCACAGCCACAAGCACAAATGCACCCACGTCCCCAGTCATATGTCACATTCCACCCAACGCACCTGCAAGCACCACTGCAGCCATGCCACGTGTATGCACCAGTGCATCGATCACAACATGTGTTTCCTCGTGTCCCTTTTTTCCAAGATCTTTCATACCCAGAAGAAGTTCCTCCTCCTTTTTCACATCTCCCACCACATGCACGATCACATTTCACCACATCTTTTGTGCCTCCATTTGTGCCTCCTACCGCACGCGTAGACCAGTTTCCATCTCCCACATTTTTGCCTGTACCACAAATGCACAATCTATCTGCATAAGTAGATACATTCCCATCTCCTTCATTCTTGCCTGCACAAGCACCACGCACATCACATGGCTTGCGTGATCATGTAGCAGTGCCAAGACCCATGCGGCCCATACTGCTTCAGCAACGAGACATATGATTCACACCTAGTGCAGCTGTGGGCACAAGCACAAAAGGAACAGTCAACATGTGAAATATTGTTGTCACTCCCTTTGATCTGCACAAGATTTATGCATGTAAGGTGCTCAGGGTTCCAATGCTCTGGCCTTCAATGCATCAGTTCCACATGCTTGGGTGATGTCGTACATCCGAGCATCATCTAAGTAGGTCTAGTCCATGATGATAACCCAATGATACTATTTCCGTTCTGGAATGGAAATCATTTGGAAAGATGGCTAACCTACCTTGGACATGATGGAAAGCGACCATCTCTGGTGTTTCACAGAGATGATGCAGAAATGCCTGCTAAAGCTCCACGGGTCCGTTAGCATGTATTTGATATTTTAAGTGCACTAGTTCACACTATTCATTACATGCACCAACACAATGTCTTGCATAATGATTTGCATGCGCAAAACATTATGCTACACTTCTCGGAGTCATCTGAGGAGGTGTATCTAGGCATTTATGATTGGGGAATGATCCATGCAGCACTAGAAAGCACTATCCTACATTACTCAGTGATAGCCCCAACACTGTGCAGAGCTCCATTGCTAGGTTTCATCACATTGCTCCAGAGTGCCCTTGCACCAATCCCCCACCTTTCAATGTTGCATAAGATGTGTACGCCATGTCTCATCACATCCTGAAAATCTTGGACATTTGTGCACCATCGCCAAGTAAAGATCCGTAGAAGCTTTGATCGGGTGTCTATGCCGATTTACAGTTCAAGGAAAGTCAGTCGAACCGAATAGATGTCTAAGTACTGTAGATTTTTGTGGGGTTTTTGACATTGCTCCAAGATGTGGTATACAGCTCAGTCCAAACCAAGGACTTAGACCAACCAATGACTGAGTCTTTCTTGGACGAGATGTAACATGAGTGACTGATCATGGAACTTGTAACATTTTTAGTTTTATATATCATCCAAGTTTGGATCCATTCCATTGTTCAAGTTTGTATATTTACAGTGACATGATAAATTATGCGATAAGTAATGTTTAAATATTGTTTGTATAAGTAAATGATGCGATAAAAATGATGATCCAATTGTCAAATATGATAAATGATGCAATAATTAATGTTTAAATATTATTTGTATAAGTTTAAATAATTGTGTTTAAATATTTAAATATTGTTTGTGTAGGTTTAATATTGTTTAAATATTTAATATTATTTGTGGTTACAAATTAATTCTATCTTGTTGTCATTTTTTAGGCTAAGTATGAGCATGGAGGGAGAGAACTTAGAGAACATTCTCCCATAGGATCCTCCCCAACTAGAGCAACATCTAGTCCAAGAGGGCCCACAAGGTGCTTTTGTGCCTTAAGAGGCTAATTTAGTAGACCAGCTAAATCACGCCGAGGCTCAGGCTATCTTACAAGCACAAAGAGAGATGCTGGGTAGAGAGGGGCTAGGTATTTTTGCTGTTGGTCTATGGATGACGATACCATGAAGGCGACCCGGTCTTTCTTCGACAAGTACAGAGACTATGTCCATTAGAGTTCGTAAGAAACACCTTGTTTCTTTGTTCAGGAAGTGCTAGGAATAAATATGCATAGCCCAAGTTGTTAGACTTGCAGCACAAAACCCTAGCCCACATCCTTCTCCAATGATTCATAGAGGTGGAAGGAAGCATCCCCAACAACCAGCAAATACCCATGTATTTCATTCAACAAGTGTATGTCTACGATGTCTTGCATCGACATGTGGATTGGAATGCCAAGCATCACTTGTCAGGAATAGGAAAGGGACATCCTGCAAAGCGCAAGCGAGCAAGGATAGAGAGCAGAAAGCCCATGTCTTAGAGACCTCGTGTGCTAACTCCCAGGCACACAGTGATCTTGTTGATGTGGGGGTTAAAGGTCATTGTGCCTTTACCCCGGTTATGTACAATACTCAAACACATATATAAATGAATGAAAAAGAAGATTAGGGTGGTTCTGCACCCACCAAAAACTTGTGGCTCTCTGTCTCTATCTCTCTCTCTCCTTCTTCCATTCTTGCTTCCGTTGAGAGCACTCTCAACTGGTATCAGAGCCCGGGTGATCTAGCTGAGCGTGCGTGAATGCTTGAAGCTCAGCAGCTCTGTGGGAGGAAGGAGAAGCTCTGTGGGAAGCTTTGTGAGTGACTTTACTTGCATACGAGTGTGTAGAGACCTTGGAGGAACCTTTGTAAAAGTCACTTTGGCTTTGTGAAGTGGTTTTGAGAGCCTGTTAAGAGTTTTCAAAGAAAAAGTCATTTTTTGAGCTTTTCCTTGTTCCGTTCGATGACAGAGACTCCATATTGACTTGTAGAGGCAACTATTGCTTGCTTTTAGTGTCCATTTCACTTCAGGAGCTTGGAAAAACCTTCATTCTTGAATCTGGGGTCATTTCATTGGATTTCTGACTCACTGTGTCAGTTCCTGCGTTTTTTGCCCGGGTGTTGGAACTCAAGTTTGGAGCAACCATTTGCAGATCTGTCAGTTCCGGTGGACTCAGGAGGTCCTAAAACTTCTATGTTGCTCATCGTTCGCACTCCAGTGGAGTTTACAAACAGCTCTGTTTCCAAAAACGTTTTTCAGTCCGTGTGTTGGACCCAGTGATTGAGACCACGGTTTCCAAAACCGTCTGTCCCATTGCGTTCCGGACGCCCAAAAACCCTTACCTGTCAGTTCTTGTGCAATTCGGTGGAGGATTTTCAGAGTTATAGATCTCTGTGTATTCGATTTCGTCTCTCTGTTATGCATTTTTCATTCTAAGGTTTTGAAACCTTAGATTTATGCCACATGGCATTGGATAAGTGTTGACTCCCATTTCTCACTCATCGGTTGGGATTTTGGAGTTCTAGCAGAAGAGAGATATTTGCAGATTTTCTTGCTGATTCCGATTATGCAATGGCGCCCATGTTTTGAGGCATCTCAGGTTCTATTTTTCAGTAGCGGTCATTACCGTGGGACCATGATTTCCTGAGCATACCTTATGCAGATCACTCTGGTTGCAGTGTGTGCTCATTCGTGGTATGCATTGAGCAGTGTGCGCTCATTCGTGGTATGCATTGGGTTGCAATGGATGATTTATAGGCCATTTGGATGCATTGCGATCCTTGTTGGATGCGCTGATAGGCCCAAATTGCCTTGTGGGATGCTATTTTTTATGGACGCTTTGCACATGGATGCTATTTTATGCTGAGGGACAGCTTTGAAACATTGCAGGTGATGCACTGATAGTGCTATGCTCTCTTGGATGAGACATTATTGATGCATATGCCAGTGGACAGTGTTTATGCTTGAGTCATTTGGCACTTATTGGCATTTTCTTTTGGGCCAGATTTGCTCATATGGATGCATAGTATATGCACATGAGTCAGATGCATCTTTTGATGCTTTGAGCTTTGAGTTTTGGTGATATTTCACTCTATTGTGGCATACACATTTGGGTGCACCTGGTATTTGGTGTGATTCTCTCTTGCAGGGACTAGCATTTGGGATTTTGCTTTATTTGCATCATGGCATCCTCTTCCATGTCTGAAAAGGAGTTTTTCAACATTAAAAAGTTTGATGGGACAAACTTTTCTTTGTGGAAAGAACAAATAAGGGATGTGCTTATTCAAAAGAAGCAAATTAAACCCTTGGCAGGGATTGAAGCTAAGCCTGCAAATATGTTTGAGGATGATTGGAATGAGTTGGATGCATTAGCAAAGTCTACTATTAGACTTCATCTTGCAGAATCAGTTTATTTCACAGTAGTAAATGAGCAGACTACGGAGCCACTTATGAAAAGGAAACTGCCTCTAATAAAGTTTACCTCATGAAGAGGTTGTTTGAGCTGTAGATGAAGGAAGGGGTCTCCATTGCTTCTCACTTGAATGAATTCAATATTATTTTCAGCCAGCTTCAGGTCAGAAAAGATGAATTTTGATGCGGAGACTAAGGCAATATTTCTCTTATGTTCATTGCCATCCTCATGGGATACCTTCCGTACAGCTGTTAGTAACTCTGCACCTGGTGGAGTACTGAAATTTGATGATGTTGTGGGTAGCTTGTTGGCCGAGGAGATTAGACGGAAGTCTATGGATGGCAACAAGCAGGATGCAGCCTTAAATGTGCAAAGGGGCAGATCACAGTTCAGGGGGAAGTCCCAAGAAAGAGTGAAGTCACGTAGCAAATCCAGGGCACGGAACATTGAGTGTTACCATTGTGGCAAGAAGGGCCATATGAAAAAGGATTGCTACAAGCTAAAAAGAGAGCAAAAGGATAAGAAAAAGAATGCAAATGGGGGTGCAAATCAAAAGGAAGAGAGTCCAACGGAGGACAAAGGAAAAGTGAAGATCGAGGAGATCAATGCAGTCACACATGATAGTGACAATGATGTTCTCTTCATGTCTAGTTTATCTGCAGAGTTGCTTACCACTTCAGATGATGCATATTCCCAGGATTGGATTTTGGATTCTGGTGCTTCATTCCATGTTACTCCCCATAGGGAATGGTTCTCCACTTATGATAGTGGAAAGACGGGTTGTGTGCATCTTGGAAATGACTATGCATGTGACATAGTGGGAGCAGGTGACATAAAGTTTTCTTTTGCAAATGGGTCTGCATTTGTTTTGAAACATGTGAGACATGTGCCTAAGTTGACCAAGAGTCTTATTTCAGTGGGTCAGCTAGATGATGCTGGTTTTCACACCACTTTTGGCTTTCAAAGTTGGAAAATTCAAAAGGGCTCTATGCTTTTGGCTAGGGGTGCCAAGTGTGGGACTTTGTATCCCTTACATGTATCAGAGGTATTTGATCATGTTGTTGCAATAACCGAGTAGCCAAGCACTTCTTTGTGGCATTGCAGGTTGGGGCACATGAGCCAGAATGGAATGAAACTCTTATGCCATTTGGGTTATGTACCGCATTTGAGTTTCTCTGATTTTGAATTTTGTGAGCACTGTCTCTATGGGAAGCAGACTAAATCAGCCCATAAAAGAAGGGGAAAGAAAGAGTTTGAAATGCTTGATTTGGTGCATTCAGACGTATGTGGTCCCATGCCTACACAGTCATTAGGCGGGGCTGAATACTATGTGACATTCATTGATGATGCAACTAGGAAAGTGTGGGCTTATGCTATAGCTCGGAAGAGTGATGTGTTCCAGGTATTTTAGAAATGGCTGGCCTTGGTTGAGAATCAGTCAGGTAGAACACTTAAATGCCTACGAACTGACAATGGTGGAGAGTATCTCTCTCATGACTTTCAGTATTTCTGTGATACACATGGGATTAAGAGGGAGCTCACATCCCCTCATACTCCAGAGCAAAATCCAGTTGCAGAAAAGATGAATCGTACCATTCAAGAAAGGTTGCAATGCATGCTTTCCAATGCAAGTCTTTCTGGTGGTTTTTGGGCTGAGGCAATGAAGACTGCAGTGCATGTGATAAATAGATCACCTAGTAAGAGTTTGGATGGTGGTATTCCTGAAGAGGCATGGAGTGGCAAGAAGCCCTCTTACTCTCATTTGCGCATATTTGGGTGTGAGGCATATGCACATGTGCCAAAAGAGCTTCGAAAGAAGCTAGATCCTAAGTCTAGGAAATGCATCTTTCTCGGTTATGGTGAAAGTGGAGAGATGGGCTATCGTCTCTGGGATCCAGAAGCAAAGAAGATCATACGCAGCCATGATGTGATCTTCAATGAGAAGAAGATGCATAAGGCACCCATGAGGGATGTGGAAATGAGGAGAATCACTTTCCAGGATCTGAATCCACCTACATATGTTGATAGACAGCAAGCTATCCATGCACCAAATGTGCAAGAAATGGTACCACCAAGTACTCCCACAAATATACAATCAAGGGTAGATGATGGATCATCTATTGGTGGAAATGATGAGCCAAATGTGGCTGATATGCAGGTGGGACAGCAAGCTGAAATGCCATTGAGAAGATCATCTAGAGTGTCTAGACCGCTTGATAGGTTTGTTCCAGGGGTAGACTATGTGATGCTTACTGATTGCGGGGAGCCTTCTTGCTACAAAGAGGCTATGATGCGTTAGGATCAACGCAAGTGGGAGAATGCTATGCAATCAGAGATGAGTTCACTTATGAAGAATAAGACTTGGGACTTGGTTTCTTTGCCACATGGAAAGAAAGCATTTCCATGTAAATGGGTCTACAAAATGAAGGTCACAGGTGATGATGTGCCTAGGTACAAGGCCCGATTGGTTGCTAAAGGGTTCAAGCAAGAGAAGGGTGTGGACTTTGATGAGATATTCTCTCCGGTTGTGAAGATGACCACACTTAGATGCATGCTTGGACTAGTGGCAGTAGAGGATATGGAGCTTATGCAAATGGATGTCAAGACAGCTTTCTTGCATGGGGATTTGCATGAGGAAATTTACATGGTGCAGCCGGAAGGCTTTGAAGAAAAGGGCAAAGAGCATTTAGTTTGCAAGCTGAAGAAGAGTCTCTATGGTCTTAAGCAAGCGCCTAGAGAATGGTATCAGAAGTTTGATGCTTTCATTTGGTCCTAGGGTTTCAGAAGGAGTGAAATTGATCACTGCCTCTACACTAAAAGGGCTAAGGATAATAGCCTAATAATCTTGGCACTATATGTGGATGATATGCTATTGGCTAGCAAGAATACTTATGAGCTAGATGCATTAAAGGCCAAGTTGCATGAGGCCTTTGATATGAAGGATTTGGGATTTGCAGGTCATATTCTTGGTATGCGCATCACGCGTGATCGGAGTAGAAAACTCCTTTGGCTTTCACAAAAAGAGTATGTTACAAAAGTATTACAAAAGTATTGCAGTGTTTCAATATGGAGGGGGGGGAAGGCAGTGAGTACCCCATTGCCTCCATATGTGAAACTGAGTCATACAGATAGTCCCAAATCAGAAGAGGAGAGGGCCATGATGGCCAAGGTTCCTTATGCATCAGCAGTTGGGAGTCTTATGTATGCTATGATAGCTACTAGACCAGACATTGCATTTGTAGTGGGAGTTGTTAGCCGGTATATGGCTAATCCAGAAAAGAGGCATTGGGAGGCAGTTAAGTGCATCATGAGGTACATGAAGGGTACCAAGGAGATGTGGTTTTGCTTTGGTAAAGGAGACATGCGTGTACTTGGGTACATAGATTCAGACTATGCAGGGCATGTGGATAGCAGGAGATCCACTTCTGGTTATGTGTTCACCTTTGCAGGTGGTGAAGTGTCGTGGATGTCTCGCGCACAGAAGTGCGTTGCTTTGTCTACCACAGAGGCTAAGTATGTTGCAGCCACAGAGGGTTGCATATGGCTTGATCGGCTAGTGGGAGATTTGGGGATTCATACAGGTGTACCGACATTGCATAGTGATTCCATGAGTGCTATTCAGCTAGCACGGAATCCAGTCTTTCATGCAAAGACCAAACACATTGAGGTCAGGTACCATTTCATCAGGGAGGTACTTGAGGACAAGCGCATAGAGCTTGTCAAGGTTCATACAGATGATAACCCTGCAGATATGCTGACGAAGAGTCTACCTAGTCAGCGGTTTGAGTATTGTCGTGTATTGATGGGCATTGGATAGTATGCTCACTAGTTGTTCTCCCTTAAAGGCACATTGTCCTTTAAGTGGGAGGTTGTGGGGGTTAAAGGTCATTGTGCCTTTACCCCGGTTATGTACAATACTCAAACACATATATAAATGAATGAAAAAGAAGATTAGGGTGGTTCTGCACCCACCAAAAACTTGTGGCTCTCTGTCTCTGTCTCTCTCTCTCCTTCTTCCGTTCTTGCTTCCGTTGAGAGCACTCTCAGTTGACGTGGCCACATCTGCCATACCTCTCTGTCAACAAGGTGTTACTACTGAGGAGTTACAAGATCGCATTGCATCACAAGCCAAAGAGATTGAGGACCTACAAGCATGCATACAGACATTGGAGTCTGAGCTTGCATGCTACAGACAATCCTTGGGAGATTTGAATGCAGCTGAGGATACTGATATTTTTTATTTTGAGGACCTCACTAATATAGATTCGTACGGTGCAGGACCAAGCACTCAGGGAATGGCAGCTGTGGATCCTACTGCATAATTATATACATTGTAAACTTCATATATAACTTTATAATACTCTTCTTCTATAATGATGGTTCAAGTGATATAAGTGAGTTAAGTGATTCAAGTGGACGAAGTAATATAAGTAACTTAAGTGATTTAAGTGGTGGACTAAGTGACTTAAGTGGACTAGGTGATTGAAGTGGACTAAGTAATATAAGTAACTTAAGTGACTTAAGTGATTTAAGTGGACTAAGTAATTTAAGTGATCTAAGTGAACTAAGTGGTATAAGTGATTTAAGTGACTTAAGTGATTTAAGTGGACTAAGTGATTTAAGTGATCTAAGTGAATTAAGTGGTATAAGTGATTTAAGTGGACTAAGTGATTTAAGTGGTATGAGTGATCTAAGTGGACTACGTGATTTAAGTGACTTAAGTGATTTAAGTGAACTAGGTGATTTAAGTGACTTAAGTGATTTAAGTGGACTAAGTGATTAAAGTGGTTTAAGTGAACTAAGTGGTATAAGTGATTTGAGTGGTTTTCTATGGATCAGGTGGACTTGTAAAGTTAATGCAGAAATATTAAAATATATCTACATGAATTAGTGCACATAATAGCTAGATCAACCCTTGAGACTTGAAAATATAAACTTCGATTGCGCATATTCAATTATTCTTTCGAACTTTTTGATGTTGCCTTGAAAGTATTTGCAAGTCACAAGGTTGTCTCTAACTATTATGTATACCAAAATCATCCACAATCTCAATAATTACAACACATTGCTTGTAGCCCACAAGGTTCTAGCTTTCAAGTATAAAAGAAGACGAGATGGATACGAGCATATGCGCTCTTCCATCGCTTGACATATTCTTCCATCCATCCCCTCGCATACAACATTATATCCGATATAATTAGAGTTTCATCCACTGCTTCTATCACCTATAATATTCTTCTATCACTCTATATTGCATTCAACATAGGTACAATATCATCTATCTCTTCGACTTTGCTGTTGTCACTGAGTAGCTCAAGCTCATCTTCCTCTTCGCTGAATGCACCCTCAGCAACTAATTCTGTAGTCAATTGTTGTCCAGAAATTCTCATTACAGCAGCTTCGCTTGTTGCCTTAGCCGCAACATTAAATCCTTTCAACAATCATAGATTTTCAAAGCAAAATACCAAATCTGTAGCTCTTGATGGCTTTAAGCGATTGAGTCTCTTAGAATGAATAAAATCGTATGCACTTCAATTTCACTCAAATGCACCCAATGATGCAGCAATAGAGAGCACACGTGTTGCAACATGCTACAACTCCAATGTCTCTCCACCATATTCCTTCCACCAAGTAGGTGCAATAGTTGTCTTAATAGCATCAAGATTCCAAGGATCTCCAAAAGACCCTTCGCGATTCGTATACCTCACTCGTTGCTGGTAGGTCAGTTTCCTTGATCTCCCGGAAGTAAGTTTTTACAAACCTCTCGAAAGTTACTTATGACTTCAGGATTCTGTGATTGAGCATATTTTGGATGTACTGCAAATGCAGCTTCATGAAAAGGGGTGTGCATTTGATTTCATCTCTTATTGGCCAAATATACCACTTGTTGCTTCTCCCTATGGGCAAAGCACACAAATTCTTTAACTTGTCGTATTACTTTTGACATCTTCCAATACACTTTACCCATAACAAAGGCATCAACATCAACCATCCTCAATACTGTTACAAATGGCTCTACACCTTCTTTTATTCTTTCGACATTTTTCCATAATAGAGATGATTGTACAAGATGCACACATTTAGAGCCTGGTATTGTGTATTGCATCTTTTTCTCTAGCCAATTCATCCATTGTCTATTAGCAACAGTCTCGACTAAAGCTTGACACACTTCCAACAATCTAGCAAGAACTAAAAAAGAAGTGGCAAATCTAGTTTGACAAAATTGCCTGAGTTGCTTCACAGAGTGCTCTCTGAATACTACATGCAAGTATTGATGACTCTTAATAAAACTCACTACAGTGTTAGCATCTTGCAGTACTGGTTGCACAAATGGCAATTGTCCAATATCCTTCAACAATAAGTTGAGAGTACGAGCACCACATGGCACCCATGTTAGAGTGGGATACTTTGCCATGACCATCTCACCTGCGGTCTTGTAATTCAATGCATTATTTGTTACTAATGTAGTAACATTCTCACTACCACCAACTTTGCGAATTGCTCTTTTATATATTTTTACAATATATGCCAAAGTTTTTTCTTTTAGAGATGTATCAATACTCTCCAAAAACATAGTTCCCTTGGGAGTAATGCACATTACATTTATCAAGGGTCTGGCCTGCTTGCTAGTCCATCCATCAAATGCAAGAGTGCACCCATATGTAGGAATAAAATCCAATATCTTTTTTTTCAAGCAATCTGCCACAGTTTGTTTGACTCTATCATGCATTTTATTATAATCTGGCAAAATAAATCCTGGTCTAGCACATGATTTCAAGGCATTATGAAACGTGTCATCTCTCATGACATTGAATGGTATACCATTTTTAACAAATGCTTCTGTCCATCTTAAGTGCTCTTCATGCACTTGTTGTTGAAGAAATCCATTCTCCATAGAAGATTGTTCTCCCTTTTTTCTCTTCTTTACCTGACATTTTACTTGACATACATTAGTCACATCAAAACTCACCTACAACCCGCTTGCTAGCATATCTACATCACCTTCATGTATGGATATACTCCTTGCATTTATTGGTCTCATCAACCTCAATGCTCACATCTTGTTGATTTGCACAATTTCTTATTAGGGTCAAATTAACCACTTTCTTCACTTTCTCTAAATACGATTTGCATAATGGAAGAACATCAGATGGAGTGCATGTGCAAGCTCCAACGTCACTGCCTATTCCAAGAAAATGTTGCTTGATGCAAGTAGAACCACCTGTGAACTTGTATCCACAATATTTACACTACAAGAAAGAAACCGAGGCATGTACTTTTCGTATCTCCATCACGTATGACCAAATCTTGCCGCGCACCATGCTTTTGAAGTTGCCAAAAACAAAATGCAAAAAAACTAATTTGAGTATACAATAAAAACATATTGCAATACACATTTTATAAAAAACAACACATATCCTTTGAAAGACACGTTCAAGCATGCAATATATTAATTGTCATTCAATCACGCTCTTTTAAAATAATTCACATTCTATTGAAAGAATATTAAATATTCATTCAAAAGAAAGTGTAAGAATGAGACAACTCTTTTAATAACTTTTAGAACTTTCAATTCGTACACTTTAAAACTCTTTGTATCATTCTATTGAAAGAATATTACATATTCATTCAAAGAAAGTGTGAGAATACAAACACAAAGTAAAATCATATTTCTCACATGAGATCTAGGGAACTCAATGAGGAGATCCTAGAACTCCCAGATACAAAAATTCTTACAAGAGATCTAAGGAACTCAACAAGGAGATTTTAGAACTCCCACAAACAAATTGCATAATTTCATAGACATGAAAACAAGCCCATTTCTCACAAGAAATCTAAGGAACTCAAGGAAATCCTAGAACTCCCACATACAAAATTCCTCACGAGATCTAAGGAACTCAACAAGGAGATCCTAGAACTCCCACAAACAAATTTCATAGACACAAAAACAAGCCCATTTATCATAAGAGATCTAAGGAACTCACAAAGGAGATCCTAAAACTCCCACATACAAAAATCTATTCACATGAGATCTAAGAAACTCAACAAGGAGATCTTAGAACTACCACAAACAAATTTCATAGACACAAAAACAAGCACAAGGAGATCCTAGAACTCCCACAAAAAAATTTCAAACACATAAATATCTAAAATATTTTCATCACAAGAGATCGAAGGAACTCAAAAAAGAGAACCTAGAACCTCCACAAACAAAAGAACAAAGACCAAAACCGAAATCCTCACAAGAGATCCCAGGAACTCAAAATGAGATCCTAAAGCTCCCTAACAACAAATCCATCTTATTTCGGACCTTCTAGATTGCTTTCACAACCTTGAGGACCTTTCTTCTTCTTTTCCTTTTTTGATCTCTAATGCTCGACTGGGGAACCAAGTGTGAGATAAGTGACATAGGCAAACAATGAGGTTATATGCAAAAACATAGGAACGTATTAGTCCTAATACAAATTTATTTGTATGAATAAAAGTTATTCATATGAATATGTGGGGATGATGTGGCAATTTATATAAAAAACGTGACATGTCACCGTTTTTTAAATCAATTTTTTCTTCCATTCGAATCATTCAAGTGATTTTCTTGATTTTTTTGAATCACAAATTTGAATTTTTCTACTTAGCCTAAATGTGTCCTAAACTAGCCCGGTGGTTGACTGTCCTAAACGTGTCCTAAAAAAGCTTGGTGGTTGACTTTCCTAAATGTGTCCTAAACTAGTCCAGTGATTGAAATTGTGACTGTCCTAAACTAGCGCGGTGGTTGAAAATTATTTTGCTTCAATATATACTTTAATTAGACTGTGTTTTGTCTTCTTTTAGTAGTAGCAAAAAGGGGGCTCACTGTTTTATTTTTTTCCGCATGTTGGGTCAGTAGACGGAGTTGTATCTCAAGTTTATGGATTAGAATCCAGACATTTCAATTGGACAGAGGATCTTTGAGCATTGTAAGCCCTGGTACACCAAGAAACTCAAAGATAGGAATGTTTGTTGTTGGAAAACACACATAGACTTTGACCTGGCCCAGCAAGGTATAAATGACTTAAGATCAGGTTGTGTTGGAGCATTGCTCCGTGGGGATTGATGCCCATGCCTCCTCGATGAGTCTATAGGCCACCTGTATCCTCATCATGTGGGTCAAGGGAGGGTAGGTTTTGTAGCCTAAGGTCTCTGTGGGAGCCAATGGTTTGTCCAAAGGGAGACCGTGAGTGGCATCGGATTGAATGCATTCATGGCACATGCAAGCATTGCAGTTTGAAGTTGAAGAAGAAGACATTCGATGTCTACCCAAATGAAACAATATGTTGCTCTAAAATGGAGGAGATTTAAAAATGTTAATGTTGAAGGATCCGATAAAAAGAGATGGCTACTGTCATATAAGAGCACTCAACCAAAAGAGCTTATAGGTCACGTGGTTCAATCCATCCCAAAATATGTGCTTCACAATTTCATGGTTAGTTGGCAGGATAAGCAGTTTAGGATGTGTCTCTTGCCAATTTTCACCGTGACACTATTGTCTCTATCATAGATTTTGCTGAAAATTATTCATTTCAAGAACAAGATGAGATACATAGTTCTCACTAGTACAACAAGCAGATAATAATTCTTGTGCATATCAGGTATAGTCATTTGCTTGATTCTTCCATGCCTGATGCCAATTTTCTTGCTGACTCACATGAGTCTAGGTCAATGCAATGCACATACCGTTTCTACATTTGAGATGATAGGGAACATGACACCTTGTTTGTGCAACATGCTTTTCTACTACATTGGAAATGGCTGAAAAAGGAAAATACCCATACAGAAAATATAAAACAACATTGGGTGTGGTCAGATGGTGCTGCCTCTCGATTTAAATCAGCCCATGGATTCTACTTCGTCTCAAGATTCAAACCCCTGACCGGTCTAGACATGATGTGGAATTTCTTTGGGTCTAGCCATGGCAAGGGTGAACATGATGGATGCGGTGTTGTTATTAAGCAACCTCCATTTAAACACCTATTAACATGCCCTCAAGAAAACCTCAATGATGCCCATGATGCTGTAACATGGCTTACAACCAACCTCTCCACAGGCGTGCATTCAACATATAGTAAACAAAGCCTTAAGAATACTGTAGTATGCAGAGTGTTCCATGAAGTGAAAGTGGATGAAGTGCAAAGGAGAAGCTGGCACAATTGTGAGAAAATTAAAGGAGTTTGTGGTCTGTATAGCATATGGGGCTTTTCAATAAACCAACTGCTTAAAACTAGAAAACTTTCTTGTTTTTGCAGTGCGTGCATCATAGGGGATCATGACAATTATGAGAACATTGCAACTGTGAAGACATGGGAGCGAGTACAAGATTTTCCTCTATGTTCAGATGGAGTGACAAATTATGGAGAGGCAAAGGACTCACTATAGTTTGGGGAGAGTTTCGATGACCTCACTAACTGTTTGGAAGAGGGGGTTAACTTTGCAGCTTGGGGGGTGTACTACTAACAAATCCTATGTATCACGTGCATTCAAAGGGTATTAAAAAAACCCCTCAAATAAAATATTTTTCCCAATAAAGCCATCCCTCTTTTCTTATAAACTAACGGATTTTTTCTAAAAGAAAAATTAAAAAACCCTTATGTTATTTTAATCCTATTAAAATTTCTCCAAAAGCTAGATTAAAATACCCCTCTTTTTGAATGCACATGGTACACTAAATTTTTTTAAGGTGAACCCCCTGAGCTTTGCAGTTGTCGCTGCATCTAGGGAGAATGAGGAAGATGACTCATACTTTCTGTTGCAATGCAAAAAACCTAAGCACAAGGTTGAGGAAACATTTAAGGATAATTGCGGAACAACCGATGAGAAGTGGGATATAGTAGTCGGAGCTTTTTGGTACAAAAAAACATCTAAGAGAGGCTACAATTACGAACTGCTACATAAGAGTCCACAAACATTTGTGTACTCTCATCTATTAAGAGCTATTAAGTTCCAAATGCAACTTGTGCCACAACAAAAGAAGGGCAAGAGTGTTTTCAAATTGGATTTAGGCACACATGAGCACATCTTGGGGTGTCTTGGCAGTAGATGAGGATGACTGAGATAGTACTAAGAAAATGTAGTCTCATTGCAAGGAAACAATATTCCACTTGTCTTAGAAAATGCAAAATGTATTTGAGACTATGCTTCTTTTTAGTATATCCCAAACAACCACCGTGTTGGTTTTATTAAATTGTTTTTGTAAATCCCAAATGGTAAATCCCATGCTTGTTTTTTGTATATCCCAACAATCACCATGCTAGTTTCCCATAACAAATCCACACATCCACAAATCCATTCATCTTGTAATTATAAGAAAACAATACAAAATCAGTGCTCAACAGATAACAGGATCTCGTATGCAAGAGAGAAAAGCAGATAGTATGGAAAATAAAAAATTTAATTACTATAAAATTGATACAATAGATGGCGCTACCTCCCAGCCGTGCGCTCCTATGTGAGAAGCTTCGATGGCATGCTGGAAACAGTAGAGGATGGAGGCTGAATGCTAAGGAATCAGGGTTGCTATAGCTAGTGATGAATATGGGCTTCATGGGATTGCTCTTATATAGCCACCAGCCATAGTTGGTTAGACCCAATTGGGAGACCGACCCAGTTGGCCCAAAACGACTGACTAGAGGTCGGCGAAATAGGCCACTGACCACACATTAGAACCGTGGTACAAAATAGATCAACTAACCTACGGCCATCGTTCGGCCCAGAGCCACCATCCAAGAGCCATCCAAGATTATCTGGGGCTCCAAACGAGCCCCACAACCCGAGAGTGGGCTGCTGCCCCGAGAAATGCTCCATCTACCCTCAGTGCGGTCAGTCATGGGATGCCTTCCCGCACTTGCATGTAGCCTAGTTGGTAGTGTGCCAACTCTATCTGATGCCGTCCAGCCATCAGACTACACATGGCCCCCATCTGGTGTCCAAACTAGGACCTACGAGATAACCGAGCTACTCAAATGACTTCTCCTCATATGGGGGGCTTACAAGTAGAGTTAGCTGGTTCCTGCATAGTTACACGAGAGTGGAGCATTGATATCTAACACCCCCCTCAACGTCCACCCACAAGTGAACTTACTTTTTCAGCCCAATGCCAAGTTGATGAAGATGCCTCTGTAGCAAGTCTCTTCCAAGAGACTTTGTGAAGATGTCTGCAGCATTCTCTGTAGTCAGACAATACACCAAGTTGACCTCTCCATCCACGATGAGCTCACGTACAAAGTGATATTGAATCTCAATATGTTTTGTGTGAGCGTGGGACACAGGGTTCTTTGCAATTGCCATGCAACTCTAATTGTCACATGATAATTGTGTAGGCTTTTTCTGCACTGCACACATGTCCCCTAAAATCCCCCTCAACCACACTGCCTCACAAGAAGCAAAACATGCTGATTTGTACTCAGCCTTAGTAGAAGAAGAGCAACTATAGGTTGCTTCTTGCTGGCCCATGACATATCTCCAGATCCAAGTGAGAAACAGTAGTCTATCATTGATCTCCTGCTATCCACATCTCCTACCGAATCCGAGTCACAGAATCCGATCAAGATGTTGCCCTTGGTATAGGTGATGCCATAATCAAGTGTGCCTTTGATGTATTTCAGCACCCGCATCCCTGCCCTCCAATGGTTCTCCCGAGGCTTATTGGAAAACCTGCTTAGTACACTAGTCGCAAAGCTGATGTCCGGTCGCGTGTTGCACAAGTAAATCAAACTGTCCACAAGCCTTCTGTACTTCGCTTCATCCACCAGTGGCAATGAATCCTCGTTTGAGAGCTTCACGTCAACTAGGGGTGCCAACTATCTTGCACTCAGCCATGCCAAATGCCTTCAGTATATCTCTAGCATACTTCAGTCGTGAGATGAAGATCTATTTTGCCTCTTGCCAAACTTCAATCCCCAAACAAAAATGCATCAGTCCGAGGTCTGTCATTTCAAACTCTCTTCCTAGCAACTGCTTTGTCTATGAGATCTTTTCTTTATGGTTCCCTGTTATGACAAGGTCGTCCACATAAAGGACCATGATCATACACTTGCCTCCTTCTCTGTTGATATACAAATTTGCATCAGATGGGCTCCTCCTAAACCCGTTTTGTAGAAAGTAGGCATCAATTTGCTGGTACCACGCTTGTGGGGCTTGTTTTAGGCCGTAAAGTGCCTTCTTCAGTTTACATACTTTACCTTCTAAATCGGGGATCACAAAACCTGGTGGTTGTTCCACGTATATCTCCTCCTTGAAATCTCCATTCAGAAAGGCGGACTTTACATCCATCTGAAACACGGGCCAACTTTCCTGTGCTGCTAAAGCCAAAACACTGTGAATTGTGATTAGTCCGAGCTGTGGGAGCAAAAGTATCCTAATAATCAAAACCATGTACATGTGCAAATCCTTTTGCCACGAGTTGAGCCTTGTACTTATCCAACATGCTGCCGGACTTGTACACCCATTTGGTACTGATTACCTTGCATTTTGGTGGTTGATCCACAAGGTCCCAAGTGTTGTTCTTCATTATGGAGCCATACTCCAATTGCATAGCCTCCATCCACCTATCATCACCCTGTGCCTCTTCAAGACACGGGTTCTTCAGCACGGATCACCTCTGTCATCAAAGCGTAGTTGACCAAGTGTTCCTGTGCCCTTCTTTGCTCCTCTAATCTCTTGGACTGGTGGTGTTCGGATGATTCCTCCTCAATGGCTAGAGGTTCTCTGCCGTGCAAAAGCTGCTTTACCCACTTCGGGAATGGCCATTGCTTGTTGTGGTTTTGAAAGCTCTTCTTTCTCTTCTTTATCTTGAATCCTCCCAAGCACCATTGGGGGAGTTTGGTCTGCTGTTGGTGGTTGTACTGGATGGATATCCTGGTCCTGGTTGTCTAGGAAGGAAGCATCCTCCTCCAATTGATTGGGCTATTCTGAGACCACATTGCGACTTACTATTATCTTCTTGGTAATAGGATTATAGACACGGTAACCCTTCGCCTCTTCACTATAGCCCAAGAAAATACACTTTTGGCTCTTCGATTCCCATTTGGTCCTGTTAGCATTAGGGACATGCACAAAACAATCACATCCAAAAACTCTGAAATGTGTAGCTGAAGGCTTCTTACAAAAAAAGGCATGCAGTGGAGTCATCCCATTCACAGCCTTTGTGTAGCTACGATTCAGAATGTAAACTACCGTGTTACATGCTTCAGCCTAGAAAGTCTTCGGTAAATCTTTCCCTTTCATCATACTCCTGCCCATTTTGCAGATGACATGCATCTTGCGCTCTGCTACTCCATTTTGCTGTGATGTATGTGGTGGGGGTTTCCGCCTCTTAATCCCGTGACTTTTGCAGTAACTTTTGAATTCACTTGATGTGAACCCTCCACCTCTGTCTGATCTCAACTTCTTCACCTTCCTCCCCATTTCTTTCTCGACCATTACATGCCATTCTTTGAACTTATTAAAAGCCTCATCTTTAGTCTTCAGGAAGTATATCCATATCCTTCTACTGTAGTCGTCGATCAGCGTCATGAAGTAGTAGGAACCACCCAAAGATTCCATCTCCATATTTTTACAGAGGTCCGTGTGAACGAGCTCTAGAGGAGCCTTTGCCCTGCTGGCCTCTTTAGGAAAGGGCTGCCGATGCTGCTTGCCCATCGTGCAAGCTTCACATACATCGGGCATATCTGTAATTTCTGGTAGGTCTGCAATCATTCCACTTTTATGCATCTCCTTTAAAGAACTAAGGTTTAGATGACCAAACCTCTCATGCCACAACTTAGTGCTGCTCACATCGTCTCGAGCACTGAAAGCTAACAGTTCATAGATGTTGTTGCGCGGTGTACCTTTACCAATGACCTTCCCTTGAAGATCCAAAATCTGTGCACCATTCTTATCAAATTGAGCTTTGAGGTCCTGATCTGTGATCGCAGAAATGGACAACAAGTTCCTCTTGATATCTGGCACATAAAGAACATTGGACAAGTGTTTTACAACTCCATCTAACTTGAGAGCAATCGTACCTTTTTCTTTTACTAGACATTTTGCATCATTGCCGACTGCTACTAGGATGTCATTCCCTACCGGATGTAGAGAGGTATACCAATTCTTCCGACTGGTCATGTGGTGCGATGCACCACTGTCAATAATCCAAGGTTCATCCACAAGTACATGAATTGCCTCCATGCAAATCTCCTCAATTGCTACGAACAGCTCTACTGGTACTACTGCGCGCTGTTGCTAGACTCTTTCTTTACTCCGTTCTTCTCATCTGCAATCTTCTTCTAGCACTCATTCTGCTTGTGCCCTGCCTTGTTTGCAATAGAAGCACTTGATCTTCTTCTCTCTCTTTTTATCATTAGAAGAAGATGGGTTACCAGAGTCCTTACCCTTACCTTTCTTTGATCCAGCCGAGAAAGCTGAATCTTCTCCAATCCTCGTCTTTTGATGCATCTCCTCCTCTAGAAGCATCGTGCTGAAGTCCTCAAAGTTGAGGGGTGGATTTCTATTTTGCGTATTTAGTGCCGTAACAAGACCATGACCATAATGCACTGTACTTTTTGTACTGTAAAAGAGCATCATTAAAACAATGAAGATGCATCTATTTTATAGCATATATTGCCACAAATAATTACTTAATTACGTCAAGAGGTAAGAAACTTACATGCACCATACATCCAGATGATAACTCTCGCTCGCGCTTGTTTATTGTCTCTCCATCACGTTCGGCTTTACATAGAGCCAGTTGTAGCCAATCAAGTGACATGTGAGTAGGGAGAAGGGGCTAGATCCCATGGATATGGTCGTGATCGCCTATACATTACTCTGAATCTCGTCCTTGCATTTATTCTTTCTGCTTTGGCCACTTCATATCTCTCAATCCACTTCTGCATCTCAGGGCTATTGAGGATACAAAACTTATTGAATTTCTCCATTTGCTCTTCGCTCATCTTTCTTTCAATCCCTTTTCCTTGGGGAACCTCGCCAACGATGCGATCATCATCCTTGTTGTGCCAAGCTTGTGGCATATCAGGATCCGTGGATGCAAGGAACTCTGTGATATATACTAACCACTCTTGCACAAGACATCCCTCTACCATGCTTGCTTCCGATCTTGCTCTTTGTCTTACAAACCCCTTTAAAGTTTTCATAAACTGCTCGAGAAAAAACATCCATCGACTATGAACAGTACCTGCTATAGCCACCTCATCAACTATGTGCACAAGCAAGTGGACTTGAGTTGTCATAATGCTCGAGGGAAAGTGCTTCTCAAGCAAGCATACGGCTTTGATGGATTCCACCCTAGCTTTCTCGATGCTCAATATAGAGATCTCTTTTTGAGATATCCATCTATTTCACATGTCCATGCATATGTAAGATATTTAAGATATCCACCTATTTCACATGTCCATGAAGAAAATACATAATGCGATTTGATAGTAAGCATACCTCACAATACCACAGATCTTGAATATAGCATTTCTAACATCTTCTTGTAAGCACCCTTTTATTATAATTGGGAGGATGAACTATCAAAGCAACAATGAAGTCATGTCAACAATATAACATAATAATAATTACGCTAACGCATCACGATTATCAATACACTAATTCTACTTAGAATACCTGTAAGACCTTGTGCCAATCATGGGACTTGAGCCCACTAAGCTTATTGTCCTTTGAAAATGCTCCTTTCAAGCAATGCATGTATCTTGTCGGTGTTTAAAAAGAGGCAATGTCTGCCATGACCGCTGCCTCCTCCCTCGTAGAGAGGATCCACGTTGCTTTCGGGAGGACAACTTCTCTCGAAGCATGCACTTGGGGCCACAAACGAGACATCCTATTCATAGCACGCAAGTCTTCTCACACTCCTCTCGAGTCCTTGGAACCAACCAAGTGTGCCCAAATAGTAGCCCCCACATTCTTGAAGATATGCATGGGATCCAAGAGATGATTGATTTGTAACTGACCCCAATAAGGAAGCTCGTGAAAGATTGATAGCCTCTTCATACCAGAAGGAGGTTCCTCTCCATTCGCCCTCCAAGCTTGAATCCAGTCACTTGCCTTCAAATATGATGGTGGTGGATCAAGCTGACCTCCACGTGCGAGATGGTCGAGCAGAAGGTATCGAGCATGACCTTCATAAACATTTTTCCTCATATGTTTGGAGTAGCATGCAAGCAATTTCAGAGCTGGTCCACAAACAGGACAAGCATGGTACCCACTTGTAACAAGTCCTGCACGCGTGCATGAATGTGTTAGTACAAGACATGCAGGCAAAAGAAAGTCAAAAAAGCATAATCCCTCATTGTACATGTAAAGACACAACCACGTACCTGCGTACTCTCCATATCCTGGGTAGTCATGCATGGTCCACATCAAGATACCCCTGACCAAAATATCATTGGTATGTCTAGGAGCTCTAGAAATATCAAAGACCTGCACTCCTCTCCATAATATATGTAACTCCTCTATCAAAGGTGCCATGTACACGTCCATGTTTTTTGCCTTGTATTTTCTTGGCACAAGTAGTGCAAGCATGAGGTGTCCCTTTTTTATTGTTAGCCATGGTAGGATATTGTAATTCACCACGACCATGGGCCATGTCGACCAAGATGTTGAGTGTAACCCGAAAGGATTCACGCCGTCCATGGCTAGCCCAAGATGTAAGTTGCGTGGCTCCCTTGCAAAGTCCAGCCACTGATTATCTATGTGCTTCCAAGCTGCACAATCTGTGGGAATCCTCAATGTGTCATCAGTGGACCGATGAGATGCATGCCATGTCATCAACTCCGCTATGGATTTGCATCGGAACATGTGTTGTATTCCTGCAATGATGGGAAAGTGTCTCAAGAGCTTTACCGGTATCCGCTCACCCTACAAGTCATCTCTATATCGTTGTTCCCCACACTTTGGACAACTAGCCAAATCTCCATGCTCACGACGAAAGAGAACGGTAAGCATGGATGGTGTCATAATCCATACCCACCATTGTTAGCATCTTTTTCGCTTCATCTCTTGATGCGGACATGGTGTTTGGTGCAGGCAACATCTTCTGGAGCAACCTATGACAAAGACACTATCCAAATGATGATTCTCAAAACAAACATTATCCAAATAATGAGTCAAATTAATGCAAGACTAACCTCATTAAGGCCGAGACACTTGTATTCGACCACCCATACTGTACTTGTAGATTCAAGATTGAGAGACAAGCACGTAGTTTAGACATCCTAGCATCCTCATATAATTGTGTTGATTGCAACTCTCACATTTTGACCTCAGACTCTGACATCACATGTACGTGGGATGTAGTGCCCCTAAAAATGGAATCCATCATGTCGACCATACCCTTGTCATCATCCAGGAGACTATAGTCTTGCTGAAAGTGAGAAGGTATATATGTTTCGTCACCCTCCTCATCCTGTTTTAAGATTTTGTGTAAATATAAGATCTTCTATTTCCTGGTATACAATAAAATTAAATAGCTTTGACTTACCGATGGTCCATCAACATGTGCAACACCAACGGGGGGTACTGGCCTCCCCATACATCCGCAAGTGGCGCATGATAATACGATGTTGATGTCGTACTTCTCGCTTGCAATGAGTGCAATGACAATATAACCTCTCCGTAAGCCACTTCATGCTCCCGGGCATTGGCACATTATCGGACGAGCTTCCACTCGTCCGTTCCATCTACACTTATAAAATCACAACATAAGCATGAAGAAGAGATATTAACAGTTATAAAATAGCATGTTTGAGCTTCTTTTCATGTTATAACAAAAAGTGACTATAAGCATCGCTATATAGCGACCTTTTTGCTCTATTTTATCGCTATATAGCGACGTTTTTAATTAAAAACGTTGCTATATAGCGACGGATAAGCGTCGCTATATAGCGACGCTGTGGGTTAAAACCCGAAACTCTAATCGCGTGGTGTTTTCTTCATCCTATTCCCTAATCTCTCAAGTAAGCAAGCCAATATCTCCTCCCACCTATTTTCAACGACCTCCCACCTATTTCAAGCAACTCCCACTCTATTTTCCACTCCTCACCCTTCTCCTAGCTCTTGTACTCCCTCTCTACCCTTTTCCCTCTTTGGTTTCTTGAAAGGAAGTTCTTCAAGAGGTGAGTTTGTTTCAACAATGTAGGTTGTTTCCTTGTTAGCTTTAGTTTTGTGAGTGTTTCTTCTTGTATTGCTAAACCTGTAAACTAGTTTTCATGCTTGTTTTGAAAGGATTGAAACAAAAAACGAGATTTCAAGAAAGAAAAAAGACTCACCTCTTTTTTCTGTATTTCTCTTCCTTCTCTTTCTCCTTGTCTCCTCAATCTCCTCCCTTCAAGAAGTTGCTTTTGTAATCTTCTCCTTCCACTAACATCTTATTTGAAAAAATGGGTTGTTTTCTCTTTTTTGTTGGGCCACTCCACTACACCGAGTGGGACATACTATTTCAGGTAAGTGCTTCCTCTTTTTTCCATTTATTATTTTTGTTATTTGCATTGGCCTGCAGCTAGCGCCTTAAGCGCTAGCTGCAGTGATGGGCGTAGGAACCCTCTCTTCCCCTCAAACTCTTTCCTTCTTCCCCCTTCTCTTATTCTCTTTTTTCCCCCTTCTCTTTTTTCCCTCTTCTCTTATTCTCTCTTTCCCCCTTCTCTATTTCCCCCTTCTCTCTTTTCCCTTCTCTCTTTCCTTTCCCTCTTATTCTCTATTTCCGCATAGCATGAGAGCATGAGCATATGCGGAAATAGAGAATGAGAGAAGCTTCTCTCTTTCTCTATCTCCGCATAAGCTCATGCATAAGCTTATGCTTATGCTTATGCTTCTCTCATTCCCCCTTCTCTATTTCCCCCTTCTCTCATTCTTTATTTCCGCATAAGCTCATGCTTATGCTTATGCATGAGCTTATGCGGAAATAGAGAATGAGAGAAGCATAAGCATAAGCATAAGCTCATGCTTATGCTCATGCATGAGCATGAGCTTATGCTCATGCTTATGCTTCTCTCTTTCCCCCTTCTCTATTTCCCCCTTCTCTCATTCTCTATTTCCGCATAAGCTTATGCTTATGCTTCTCTCTTTCCCTCTTCTCTATTTCCCCCTTCTCTCATTCTCTATTTCCCTCTTCTCTCATTCTCTATTTCCGCATAAGCTTATGCTTATGCATGAGCTTATCATGTGGAAATAGAGAATGAGAGAAGCATAAGCTCATGCTTATGCTTCTCTCATTCTCTATTTCCGCATAAGCTCATTCTCTATTTCTGCATAAGCTCATGCTTATGCTTCTCTCTTTCCCCCTTCTCTATTTCCCCCTTCTCTCATTCTCTATTTTCGCATAAGCTCATGCTTATGCTTCTCTCTTTCCCTCTTCTCTATTTCCCCCTTCTCTCATTCTCTATTTCCGCCTTCTCTCATTCTCTATTTCCGCATAAGCTTATGCTTATGCATGAGATTATGTGGAAATAGAGAATGAGAGAAGCATAAGCTCATGCTTATGCTTTTCTCATTCTCTATTTCCGCATAAGCTCATTCTCTATTTTCGCATAAGCTCATGCTTATGCTTCTCTCTTTCCCCGTTCTCATGCATGAGCATGAGCTTATGCTCATGCTTATGCTTCTCTCTTTCCCTCTTCTCTATTTTCGCATAAGCTCATGCTTATGCTTCTCTCTTTCCCCCTTCTCATTCTCTATTTCCGCATAAGCTTTCATAAGCATAAGCATGAGCTTATGCTTATAAAAGCTTATGCAAAAATAGAGAATGAGAGAAGCATAAGCATAAGCATAAGCTCATGCTTATGCTCATGCATGAGCATGAGCTTATGCTCATGCTTATGCTTCTCTCTTTCCCCCTTCTCTATTTCCCCCTTCTCTCATTCTCTATTTCCACATAAGCTCATGCTTATGCTTCTCTCCTTCCCTCTTCTCTATTTCCCCCTTCTCTCATTCTCTATTTCCCCCTTCTCTCATTCTCTATTTCTGCATAAGCTTATGCTTATGCATGAGCTTATGCGAAAATAGAGAATGAGAGAAGCATAAGCTCATGCTTATGCTTCTCTCATTCTCTATTTCCGCATAAGCTCATTCTCTTTTTCTGCATAAGCTCATGCTTATGCTTCTCTCTTTCCCCGTTCTCATGCATGAGCATGAGCTTATGCTCATGCTTATGCTTCTCTCTTTCCCCCTTCTCATTCTCTATTTCTGCATAAGCTCTCATAAGCATAAGCATGAGCATAAGCTTAAGCTTAAGCATGAGCATAAGCTTAAGCTTAAGCATAAGCATAAGCATAAGCTCATGCTTATGCTTATGCATGAGCTTATGCGGAAATAGAGAATGAGAGAAGCATAAGCATAAGCATAAGCTCATGCTTATGCTCATGCTTATGCTTCTCTCTTTGCCCCTTCTCTATTTCCCCCTTCTCTCATTCTCTATTTCTGCATAAGCTCATGCTTATGCTTCTCTCTTTCCCTCTTCTCTATTTTCCCCTTCTCTCATTCTCTATTTCCCCCTTCTCTCATTCTTTATTTCCGCATAAGCTTATGCTTATGCATGAGCTTATGCAGAAATTGAGAATGAGAGAAGCATAAGCTCATGCTTATGCTTCTCTCATTCTCTATTTTTGCATAAGCTCATTTTCTATTTCCGCATAAGCTCATGCTTATGCTTCTCTCTTTCCCCGTTCTCATGCATGAGCATGAGCTTATGCTCATGTTTATGCTTCTCTCTTTCCCCCTTCTCTATTTCCCCCTTCTCTCATTCTCTATTTCCGCATAAGCTCATGCTTATGCTTCTCTCTTTCTCTCATTCTCTAGTTCCCCCTTCTCATGCTTATGCTTCTCTCTTTCCCCCTTCTCATTCTCTATTTCCACATAAGCTCATGCATAAGCATAAGCATGAGCTTATGTGGAAATAGAGAATGAGAGAAGCATAAGCATAAGCATAAGCTCATGCATGAGCATGAGCTTATGCTCATCCTTATGCTTCTCTCTTTCCCCCTTCTCTATTTTCCCCTTCTCTCATTCTCTATTTCCGCATAAGCTCATGCTTATGCTTCTTTCTTTCCCTCTTCTCTATTTCCCCCTTCTCTAATTCTCTATTTCCGCATAAGCTTATGCTTATGCATGAGCTTATGCGGGAATAGAGAATGAGAGAAGCATAAGCTCATGCTTATGCTTCTCTCATTCTCTATTTTCTCTCTATTTTTGCATAAGCTCATTCTCTATTTCTGCATAAGCTCATGCTTATGCTTCTCTCTTTCCCCCTTCTCTATTTCCCTCTTCTCTCATTCTCTATTTCCGCATAAGCTCATGCTTATGCTTCTCTCTTTCCCCCTTCTCTATTTCCCCCTTCTCTCATTCTCTATTTTCGCATAAGCTTATGCTTATGCATGAGCTTATGCGGAAATAGAGAATGAGAGAAGCATAAGCTCATGCTTATGCTTCTCTCATTCTCTATTTTCGCATAAGCTCATTCTCTATTTTCGCATAAGCTCATGCTTATGCTTTTCTCATTCTCTATTTCCGCATAAGCTCATTCTCTATTTCCGCATAAGCTCATGCTTATGCTTCTCTCTTTCCCCCTTCTCTATTTCCCCCTTCTCTCATTCTCTATTTCTACATAAGCTCATGCTTATGCTTCTCTCTTTCCCCCTTCTCTATTTCCCTCTTCTCTCATTCTCTATTTCCGCATAAGCTCATGCTTATGCTTCTCTCTTTCCCCCTTCTCTATTTCCCCCTTCTCTCATTCTCTATTTCCGCATAAGCTCATTCTCTATTCCTGCATAAGCTCATGCTTATGCTTCTCTCATTTTGTATTTCCGCATAAGCTCATTCTCTATTTCTGCATAAGCTCATGCTTATGCTTCTCTCTTTCCCTCTTCTCTATTTCCCCCTTCTCTCATTCTCTATTTCCGCATAAGCTCATGCTTATGCTTCTCTCTTTCCCCCTTCTCTATTTCCCCCTTCTCTCATTCTCTATTTCCGCATAAGCATAAGCATGAGCTTATTCTCTCTAACTCTTATTCTCTATTTCCCTCTTCTTCCTCTTCTCTTTCCTTTCCCTCTTCTTTCTCTCTTTCCTTTCCCTCTTCTTTCCTTTCCCTCTTCTTTCTTCTTGCCTATGCCTATGCCTATGTTTGTTTTTTTGTTTTTTGTTTTCGTGTTTGTGTCTATGTTAGACATGGGATCATGTCACTCATTCGATGAGTACAGATAGCCTCGCAGGAGAAGAGCTCATGATCTTTATGCTCCAGAGGACTTTGATTCCTCTCAGGCGACTACCCCGAGGACTACCCCTTGTCCGACTCCTCTCGGACCTAGCACTATGACTACCCCTGGTCCGACTCCTCTTCCACGTAGCACTACGACTACCCCTCGGGGAACTCCTTTGCTAGTTGCACATGGCTTTGTCGGGAGTCCAGACGAGTTTGTAGCGCAGATTAGCGATGAGGAGGCAGTGAGATTCTTCTCTCTAGAGGACCTCAGCAATTCCCTCCCCTACACCGATGGGTGGACATACTGCCCAGCCGTCCCCTCATGCCCCTTCGACCGCGGGGTCATCACCTACGCATACCTCTCGCATACCTCTCGCAAGGGAAGGAAGAGTAGGATGGGCGGCTTATGTTGTGCTGACTCGGGAGATGTAGATGAGTCAGCACACTCACGCTCCTTTAGGTCTCCACTTGGTCTGGAGACACAGTATCAGTCAGGTCCCTTTCCCTCTCCTACTCCCACTGCTACTCCTCGCTCTAGAAGCGCTCGCGCAGCTTCCACTCCTTCTGACTCTACTACCGTCAGTCCTCCTTACTCATCAGGGGATCTCTCCTATCAAATCACAGCTACCGGAGAGATAATAAAAGATAGAAAGGGCAAAGCAGTGATGGCTGCCATGAGGAGGTTAATGAGTCATCACTTCAAGAGCGGCATAAATATCGATTGGCGGTATCAAGATGCCCAAAAGGAGCAGGCGGTCATCGATGAGTTAAAACAAAGATACCCTAATCCGCCAAATGTGGAGTTTAATGACGATTATATGCGAGAGTGCATGGGTTTGGTCTTGAAGCATCGTAGATCAACCTTGCGTACTTCCATCACAAAGGGGTTGGCTAAACCCAGCTGGGCAAACAAAGCTGATCGGAAGTACTTCAAGAAGCAACATAGGGACCATCCTGAATTATTCGAGGGTCAGAGGAGGACTGCGAAGAGACGGCTGGACGTCGTAGGTACTTCGCACTTTGGTACAGGCGGACGGTATGCATTCGAGGCAACCGTGGTAAGTCTACTTCTTCTCATTTAATGTATTGTTCTATTTGTTTTACTACATATTACATGCACTTTAGCTAACTCTAACTCTCGTAAATTGGATCCACAGCAAGTTGCGATGGGTCGTCTTCCTACAGATGCAGAGACGCGACGCGCATTTCGGATAGGAACAAAGCCATGGTTCATTGAGCAAGAGGCAATGGGAGCGACGGTCGATTGGGCTGAGGTGGCTGCTCGCACGGTATAAGTTTACTCCTACTTGTAATCTCACTTTTTAATTTAAGTTCCAATCTAATTTTTGATTTATATGGTTCACTCTTAGGGTCAAAGCTCAAGCGTCCCATCATCGGAGGCGAGTGATCAACAGGGCCAAGGATCAGACGCAGGTGACAAGGACGAGGGAGAAGACGCAGGTGACGAGGACCAAGGAACACGCCAATAAGACGAGGATGATTCAGATTCAGATGAGTAGTAGTG
This sequence comes from Dipteris shenzhenensis, assembly GCF_047967505.1. Classification (NCBI taxonomy): domain Eukaryota; kingdom Viridiplantae; phylum Streptophyta; class Polypodiopsida; order Gleicheniales; family Dipteridaceae; genus Dipteris; species Dipteris shenzhenensis. Next base: position 25,371,959 of record NC_141610.1, read on the forward strand.
GTAGTAGCATTTTGTATATCCGCTCGTTTGAGCAATTTTGTATCGCCCTTTCGAAAGGGTAATTTTGTTACAAACAATGTTGTATATGTCCGACATGTATATGCTTTTGTAATTGCTCATCATTTCACAAGAGCGATTTTGTATCACCCTTTTTGCAAGGGAAATTTTGTTATAAAAAAACTTTGTTTTGTAATTACAAAAAAAAAAAGGATTAGTGGGGCTAAACAGGGCCAAAAAGAAGCCCTGTTTAGCCCCACTAACTCTTTTTTTTAAGTTTTGTTAATCGTCGCTATATAGCGACGTTTACCAGTGTCGCTATATAGCGACGATTGCCAGTGTCGCTATATAGCGACATTTGCCAGTGTCGCTATATAGTGACGCTTTATAGTGACGGTCCTTTTCCGACACTTTTAGCGACACTTATAGCGACGTTTGTGCGCATGACAAAAAAATTTAATGTAAAAAGCATCGGTATTTTCGTCAAAAAATGGCCTATGCCTTGTAGTGGGATCGACGAACCCACGACTTGCTCTGAGGTGCTTGTAAGCACATGCTTGTGCACATATGAGGACTATTTATAAACATATGTTTATTAGCATGCTTATAAACATTTCGGTGCTAGAAAAGAGCTTCGACGATGCTGGGGCCTGCCACATCCACATAGGACAAACATGAAACCCCTATATCTATCAAACATATTCTATCTTATTTCTATAACTTTACTTCTACAATAGCGATTCCCACGTATGCGGACAATGGCATCACATTGACTGTCGCTATTGTTGACACTCATACACAGTGGAGAGTGTAGCCAAATCTATAAGATCATAATTTTTGTTGTGATGCATCATGCCTCAGTGTTTGGTTTAGGGCCCTTGCCAGGAATCCTTTTTGAGCCTCCCATACTAACCAACTCATAGGCTAGAGGGTTTGATCTGCAAAAATTCTTACAACTCTATTAGTAGGCACTTTTCTAGCGAAAAATCATGAATTCTACATTTAGATATTTCTTTTGGGTTGTAGGCTAGCGTGGTAACTTTGCATGCATTTGGCTTGTTTGACACAAAAGCAATCTATTTCATTTTAGTGTTTTTTTCATTATTTACCTCTCTTTGATGCAACCTCTTAATCTCTAGTATTGTCGAGTATGGAATTGGTATCGCCGCTCATATAGCAATATCCAGTAATATTGTGTGATCATCATGCTAGAGTTGCCATAGATTTTTTGAGCTAAGGAGCCTTTAATTGTACGATATGTGTAGAATTTTCAACACGATGGAAAGATCAAAAGCTTCACGTGTCGCGATTTCCCATCTTGGCGGATGAGGAGGTAGGATTAGGGCGGTCCATCTGCGAGCTCATCTCCAATGTCATCCTCCTCGTCTACTTTGCAGCCACCATCGATCCAATAGCCAATAGCAGAGTGAACTTGCCAACCATTGACAGTCTATGTAAGTACGACATTGCAAGATTGTTTTATTTTTGTTCAACACATCCAACACTAGATGTCTAACACCATTGGCAGTCTATGTAAGTACGACATTGCAAGATTGTTTTATTTTTGTTCAACACATCCAACACTAGATGTCATGAGAAAAATGTGTAGTGTGCTCCTTAGAATGTGTGCGCAAGGACATTGGGAAGAGAAAGGAAAGGGAGAAAATAAAAATAAAATGTATGGTGGAGAGTCAGCACAACTCTCTCCATAAATTTGTAATCATAGGGGAACATGCCTTTCCCTCGTTTTGAAAAAGATGTGACCACCAGTGTTGGAGGTGTAGCATATGAGAGAGCCATATTTATAGTACTTTAGAATTCCTCTCCAAATCTATTAATTCCTTTTGTTTTTATTTGTTTCTGCTAGAGTTTGCAAATTCAAAACAAACATCATACTTTGGACAAATATATTCTTCAAAAGGTATACATATCCCAACCTCACCTATGCGAGACCTATGCAACAATTAGAAAATAGACATTAGACACGAGATTGTATTCATCATGTCAACTATCATGCACATCAAATCTTCGAATCATGCGAGTAGAGGTCTACATGTTTACATACTACATGTCTAGTAAACTCAATGTGAGTCATGCACTCGCCGCATACGACCTGGCCAAGCATTCTAGGCCCTAATAGTAAATGACTTGGTAATCAATCTGGTTGCCTATGCCCTTAATGAGGAGAGAGAGAGAAAGAGAGAGAGAGAGAGAGAGAGAGAGAGAGAGAGAGCTTGCTCGTGAAGGGAGTCGGTTGAGGCTATAGAAAGCGTGGGGGTCGGGGGCGATATTATTGGCAGGAACGAAAGCGCTATTTAAGATGATCGTTCTTCATTACCAAAATCTGAATTCATCTCTCGCAGTGGCATCTTACTTCTATTTGCAGGCAGCCCGTGCATGTCGTGCATGCATACAACCTATCTCAAGTCTCATAAATTTTCTATCATAAGGTAGATCACCTTTTGCGCTAATCCATCGTCTTCCTTGGCCGACCCAATCTCGCTCCCTGGCTTTTTGGGTACTTTTCGCGTTGTTTCCGTCCTTGGTTGATGCTTTTAATTGCTGTCGCAAGCTTATGCCAGTTTTGATGTAAGCCTCGGCTTACCCCGCCAACCCGTCGCTACATGACCATGCTTTGCGCTAGTTCTTGCCGATCCGATTCATTATTCTAACCTTTTTCTGCTAGTTACACGTGATAGTTTTGGTTAATGTTCCTGTGATGTCCATGGGACTTTGACCGCTCGGTGTGTTGATCTATGGTCATGGGGTTGTGTTTTGACATGTTCGATTTGCTTTAATGGTTGTATGAAGTGTTCATGACTTATGCAGATGAGTCTCGTGCCCCCTGGTACCCGCCATAGCGGTCCTGCTCGACTGCCGAACAGAAGAATGCAGCGCACTCGTTATAGCCGGGTCCTTTTGCCCTTTGTGCTCTGCTTTCTCTCATCGTTCGTCCTAAAGGCTCTTTTTTACAGTAAATTCGGAATTCCTAGCTTCCATGTGGCAGAATCCCACCATCAATACCAGTCGCCCCTCCAAGAGTTCGCTTGGCTGGAGGAAAGCTTTGTTGGTCTAAGGTGAGTATTCAATCTTATTAGGCCGCTTTAAGCTGTAGATATTGTCGACATTATTCACACTTTAACTGCATGATTTTGATTTCAGTGAAGACGATCGGCTGATTCTCTCGGAAATAGAGTCAAAGGCAACTCTAGATATCAGACTTCTAGCCGTACCCGAAATAGTATTCCCTCTTGGCAAGAGAGAGAATCTTCACAGTTATGTACAGCATCAATTGAATTGGGCGCGTGATGTTATCAGCCCGCAACAAGCAGAGGCAGTGCTCTCACTTATTGAGAGCGGCTCTACTCAAGGAAGTGTGATAAAGAAACAGTTGGGAGACCAGGGCAGCCTAAGGAACTCGATACTTCTGGCTTTGCTCAAGGAGCAGGACGACGACGTCTACTTTACAGTAACGGCAGTGAGCGTGGAGCCACGATTGGGGTGGAGGCTGATAACAAGGAAACAGAGAAACGTATGGAATACCGTTCTGGACAAGGTGGCATACGAAAGGCTGAAGCAAGAAACGAGTAAGATCTTTGCTGCGCATGATGAACCCACGTCCAGCAGGCCAATAGGCGAGGCTAAACAGACCAGCATCACAGAAACGTCAACCTTGAATGATCTTCTCTTCGATCAATGAAACTAAGCAATATCATGCAAGTTTCAGAGATCAGTTTTAGGATTTTGAATGCCAGTCACGAATTTGAATGCCAGTATGGTACGCAGTCTCCCAAGAGCGTTATGTATAAGTACTTAATTAGGTTTCTTAACTTTAAGAGGGCAGTAGCGCAGCAAAGCTTGGATTTTTGTCTCTTCTTGAAGCCTTGTTTCCAATTCGATTTTCCAATTCGATTGTAGGCTTCTCCATCCTTTTTGGACACATCATATGTCAAGAATCTCTTGAATGTATAAATTTTGGACACATATGTCATGGTAAATTTTGTAAAGCCTAATGTGACCTTTGTTGTGTACAAATGGGGTGAGCTTTTCCTCGTCTCTTCAACTTGTGGCAAATACAAAAATATCAATGCCAACCCTTCTCCATCCACAACATAAAAGGCTTTTAGATCAACATAAAAGGCTTTTAGATCTTTCATCCAACAAGTGTGTGTGTATGTGACTAGTGTAGTCCACCAAGGTTTTCATTCCAATGTGATTTAAGATCCAATGGACTTCTTGCATCTTGAATATTTCTTTCATGGACACTCATTTTATTTAGTATGCTTGTACTTCTCATTGATTGGTCTTTGCCTTTCATATTTCATGCATAATAAATGTGAAAGCATATCGGTGCACTTTTCTGGCAACTTGCCCATTTAAAGTATGGTCTTTTATTGATTATTTTTTGACCATGCAATATAAGCACACACATTTGGATAAATTCACTAGTTAAATGCTCCTTCATGTAAAGCTAGTCATCCTTTTTATGTTAAACTTACCCTTTCTTTATAGTATGAGCTTGGATCCCTTGCTTTGTAAAATTCTCTTTTTCTTTTTATATTAAACTCATCGTCTTTTGACTATCAGCTGTGTAAAAACATCCAATCCAAACATACTTGATGTACACATGTTGAAGGCTTTAAAGTCCTAACATTGTAACCATTTCCTCTTTCTTTTGAGGGGGAACTCTTTGTCCCTCAATCTTTGTATCATCTCCACCCTCATCTTTGGGTGGACTTTCCCATTCTTATCTTCACTCTTAAAAAATTTTAAGTGAGATGCGACCCTCTCCTCCCTAATCTATGTTTCCTCTCCATTTCAAAAATACTCGAGTGAGATTCACAAGATCAATATCAAGAAACAATGACTCGAGCTTCTTGAGAGTTGTGGTGGATTCCATCCATATATAAGCTTACTACACTCGTATAGTTGTCCTGTGTATTTCTATAGCATCTTGTCGAGCTCCTTTGACAAGGAGGAGACAAAGATATGGACAAATTTTGAGCATATGTTTGTCATTTTATAATGTGAATTTATTCAAAATAGATCTTGAATTGTTTTGTAGCAAGAAAAGAGACTTTGAATTGTTTTGTAGCAACAAAATAGCATAGTATACTAACGACAAGGTTAATGCAAAATTTCAAAAACTAGTTGGTAAACCAAGTGCACTTATCACATTGTAAAATTGAGTGTGTAAGATGGTTGTACAATTTTTATTTGCTTGTCGTACCTTTGTCCTTATAGGTGACATACACTAGGGTTATTATCTGTGTAATTTTTAGTAGTAAAGATTTCCTCCATGAAAAATTGTAGTATTTTGATAAATTGTAGCCTTCCTCCATGAAAAACTAGAGACATAGGAGAAAGCAATTACATCATCATTCACATTTTAACTATGCTCTCCCTTGATAATTGCATCGTAATGCAAACCATGCAATATTATGCTAAAAAACTTGAACATTTCATTGTGAAAACAAACATCATTAAATTCTCACTTTGTAATATTTCTGGGGAGAATCAAATTCCTCCATAATTATTTACACAGAGAATGGTTCTAAAGTCATCTTTAAAACAGCTTGGAATCTATGGAGTGAGAATCATCTCATGAACTTTTGTGGTGTTCATAAACACCTTTAATCATAGCTCTTACATCCTAATCATGCAAAAAATGAACTATCCTAATAAAAAATCTACATCCTAATAAAAAAATGAACTATTCTAATAAAGATGTACTCTATCAGAGTATATACTTAATGGGAAGAATCCAACCACTGCCATTCCTTGATAATTCTATGCCAAGGAGAATGGTACTGGGTATATATTTGTTTAGTCTACAAACAAAGCCAAATGAATAGAATTTAAGGAGATAAGCCAAATGAATAGAATTTAAGGAGTTAGAATCATCTCATGAACCTTGGTGGTGTTCATAAACACCTTAGTATCTCTTACCTTAACCATACCTATTCATGTGAATCTTCCGTCATGTCATCACCCTCAATGGTGTCCATATCCCAAGAAGCCCAGACTAAGTGGAGGTATGCAAGATTATAGTTGATGCAATGATATGAGGCAATGACAAAGCGTTTAATAGTGTTAATATGAACTATGTATCATTGCCTTAACTATGTTTACACGCATGCCTAGAGCACTTCCCCCAAGAGGTTGACTATAACTATTGTTGCTCCACTTTCAAAGGGCATAAAAAATAGAAAGTTTGTAGTAGCTAGAGCTCTGCCCCTAACGGGTAAGTGCTAACAAAAATCATACACAAAATTTAAGACCCAAAGTCTAGAACTTGTAACTTAAAGAAAAAAATGAATCGGCTAGTATTGAATGTTCAAATGAGTACATATCATGTATCAAAAATCATAGATCGGAAGTAGCTTCTCTACTGCACATATATCGTCTATGATTTCAACACAAATGTATTCATATTTTACATTTGCTCTCCTCGTGGAGATGGACCAAGGTGGTAAATAAGGGGAAAATACATAACAAACATTTGGCTTTGAATTTGTATTTCTATAGCTATTGATAAACCCAGCCACATTGCCATGCCGAACATCGCCAACAATGTATACCATATCCTCCATAGAAACATAAGGGTCCTCTTAGATAGAGTACTTCTTTAGCCTTAGTCTAACCTCACACAATTCTTTCCAATCTTGATACACATATTTGTCACCTCCATACTCCCTTCATAATGTAGAATATTAGTAGTCCCTCTCTTAATGAAATCATGCACAAATAAGTTGTGGCCAGCACATGTGATAGTTGACTCATGCACCTCAAAATCCACATTTTTAATCCAAAAGACTTCCTTAATGGGGATAGGAAACTTTGGTGTTCCAAGTGGATCACGTCCTAGTACGTACATACTTAGATAAGATTTTAAATAATATATGTCTACATGGCAAATGACAACCCAATTAGCCCAAAAAACATTACAGTAACTTGAGACAAAATCAATTGAAAATTTGGCATATGTACCTTCATGGAAAATATGCTTTTAGAAGTCTCTTTCGAAAGGCCTTAGCAATTTGCTTCTTGATATAGCGACCTTTGTACCCTAGTTCTATAGCCATATGATGAGGAACTCAAGGGAAAAATGGCGACAGCAATGGTTGTTTGAAAGGGCATGGTCCCTACACAAGGTTCTAATTTCCAAAGTTCGTGCCAAATCATGCAGGGCTCCAACAGGAGGTCTGAGGTATCCAAAGCTCCATTGTTCCATAGATTGTGAGGTGGAACCAGATGCGGCACTACAACTCTCATTTAAAAGGGCACGATGGATGAAGCTGCGAAGCATGCAAGAAGAGGGCGTGATGGATGAGGAGCGATGGAGCATGATGGATGAGGAGCTTAGGTCTGCCATGACTATGGGAAGTTGGAATGTGGGAGCAAAATCCAAGAGGCTGTCTACGATGTTACTTGACGTGATGGAGGGCTTCCAAGAAGAAGGCGTGCAAGAAGAGGGCTACAGGTAGGGTTTCACTTTGGCTATTAGTCTATTAGTTCCTAGTCTATTAGTTTAGTATTAATCTATTAGATCTGATTAGTCTATTACTTTAATATTAATCTATTAGATCCAATTAGTCTATTAGTTTAGGATTAATATATTAGGATTAGTCTATTAGATCCTAGTTTTAGATCCTAGTTTGGGATTAGTCTGTAGTTTAGGATTAGTCGGTTAGATCCTAGTTTAGGATTAGTCCATTAGGATTAGTCTCTTAGTTTAGGATTAGTCTATTAGATCCTAGTTTAGGATTAGTCTACTAGGAGGATCAGTCTATTAGTTTAGGATTAATTTATTAGTCTATTAAATCCTAGTTTATGATTAGAATAGTACACTAGTTTATTAAGTCCTAGTTTAACATTCATCTATTAAATCCTAGTTTAACATTAGTCTTTATCTATTAAATCCTAGTGCATGTAGGGCTTAGAATGAAAAAATGCCCCCAAGATAGGATTATTTGAATCTAGGCCCTTGGCCAAGGAATTTGAATCTAGTATCTAGATTAAATAAATCTAAAATAGTCCAAAAAAGCATTACTTGGACATGGATCCTTCTAAGGATCTCAATCTAGTATTTGGATTAAATGAATCTACAACTCTTAATAATAAGATCAAGACTTGTATCGAAAACTTATAGATCTCAAACCTTAGATAAGTAAAACTTGGAACATGATACATAATGCTTTCATGCTTTTGATTCCCATAAAATTGACTGGCATATGAGATCTATAGATCTAGCACCTCGAGCATGACTGTAAAAAGAAGTGCTCTAGAGCCTAATTTAAGTGGATACCACTCAAAACTTGGATTAAAAAAACCCTCATCGAAGGATTAATTGGACTAAAAGCACATATATCTAGGATATGTACTAGTTTAGCATCTAGAATAGGCCAACTGAAAATCTAGTCAATCATACATCCACAATCTAGAACCTAAAGCAAATAGCTAAAACTACTATAAACATTGATAATTCCAAATAAATACAGTAGAAACCTAAAGCACATAGTTGAAACTATCGTAAACATTGATAATTCAAAATAAATACACTAGAAATCCAAAACCATCTAGAATAGAGAACCTTGCATTATGCGCTAGTACTATTGGTATGGTCTCCCCATTATAATTTGTGGGTACCACGTCTCTCTCTCTCTCTCTCTCTCTTCTATAATAGAAGATAATCGACCAACCATAGTCTTTTATTTCTTATTTTTTTCCAAATTACCAAAAATTTTAGAAAAATAATTTCATGGAAATTTCATCTAGCCTATTCTCCATGAGGATTGTGGACATTGGCACCAGTGCCATGCTCCAAAAAGCCATATGGAGATTGTCACCATTGCCAATCTACATGTGTGGAGCATGGCAGTGGTACCAATCTCTAGAATGTCTATTATTGCATGGGAGGTTTCCATGGAAATCATCATAAAATTTTAGAAAAATAATTTCATGTAAATTTTGTCTAGATCCGTTTCCCACAAGGTTTTTGGAGATTCCACATGGATTTATGAAGAATGGCACCAGTGCCATTCTTCACAACCCCACATGGAGAATGGCACTGGTGCTAATCTCCATGTGGGTCTAGCAAATCTGATTCTAACCTGACAATTGGATCACTCTCAATTTGTTTTCCAAATTACCAAAAAATTTAGAAAAATAATTTCATGGAAATTGTATCTAGTCTATTCTCCATGAGGATTCTGGAGATTGGCACCAGTGCCATTCTCCACAATCCCATATGGAGATTGTCACGATTGCCAATCTAATTATGAGATTATGGAGCATGGCAATGGTGGTGCCAATCTCCACATGGGTTTTTTGAGCATGGCACTGGTGCCAATCTCCAGAATGTCTCGTATTGCATAAGAGGTTTCCATGAAAATAATTAAAAAATTTTAGAAAAATAATTTCATGTAAATTTTGTCTAGATCCTGTTCCCCACAAGTTTTTTGGGGACTTCACGTGAATTTATGGAGAATGGCACTAGTGCCATTCTTCACAATTGCACATGGAGAATGGCACTGGTGCTAATCTCCATGTGGGTCTAGCAAATTTTAAATTTCCTATGCAGAATAGCTTTGGTGCCACTCTCCAATGTTGGTTTATGGATATTGGCACCAATGCCATGCTCCACAAACCCAAAGCCATTCCGCATGGGGAAATTTAAAATTTGCTAGACTCACATGGAGATTGGCAACAGTGGCATTCTCCATGTGGGATTGTGGAGAATGGCAATGGTGCCAATCTCTACATTTGGAATTTAGAGAAAGTTTTATCAAATTGATAAAATTTTTAGGGAAATAATTCAATGTGCTTTCATGGCAAATTTTGATTAGACCCATTCATGGATTCTCAAGATTGGCACCAGTGCCATTCTCCAAAAACCCACATGGAGATTGGCAGTAGTGCCATTCTCCGTAAGAAATCTAGGCTCACAAGGAGAATGGCACTAGCTCCATTCTCCACAATCCCACATGTAGAATGGCACTAGTGCCATTCTTCCAATTGCAAGGACAAGCTGGCATAATTCTCTCTTGTTCTTATGAAATTCTTTGGTTGTAATTTTTTCAAAATCTTATTTCTTGTAATCATAATGGCAAGGGATGGCTGCCAAATATGGGGACAAGGTCATGATGGTGGTGGGGAATGAAGTGGTCGCAATTGGTACAGTGTGTGTAATAGATCCAGAGGGCTACTGTAGTGGTATGAAGATTGGGGTAGAAAATGTATCAGGGAGAGTGGAGAAGTCTATCAATAGTGACATGCTCTTGCCATTTCACACTATGGATGCAGAGGGGAAATACCAATTTATATGCATCTACGTGTTGTACGCATACTTTAAAAGGCTTGCATTGAAATATTGGTATAAAAAAGTGCCATGATGTTTGTAAGGCTCGAGACAATGTCATGAAGTTAATACGTTCAAAGCAACGTATCAAAGCAATCTTTATGTCTCGTGATGATTCTACCATGTTGCGATTGCCAGCAACCACAAGATTTGCTACATTCTTCTACACTTTGTAATCCTCGGTGAAAAATAGGAGTTTTCTTATAAAGACATTTCATTGTGATGCATTTGAATGATGAATGTTAGAGTTGACCGATAGGGCAACGGAGGAGAAAATGCATGACCTAAAAGAAACATTGGCATCCCTTGCATTATGGAAACAGTTTGAGGATACTACTAAATTTGTTATGAAACCTATTTTATATGCACTTAGGGATTTCGAATCAAATTTGTGAGGCACTTTGGAGTGTTGTCAAGTGGCCTAAGACCTCTAAAACATGGTGATTCTTTAGATGATCCGGTAACTCAAGAAGCCACACCAAGTGAGCCTTAGCAACCTTATGTTGAGACAATACTAGTTTCTTCATTGGAAACTGACAATTGCATTCGTGAATCTTGGAAAGAGAAAAAGGTCTTCTTGTGGGATGATAACAAAACAAAGACCATGGGGGAAGGTGTGATCTTGTATGTTTTCCCAAGTGACTATAAACTTTGATTTATTGGGTGATGATTGCATTGGTGTGGGTATTGAAAAGAAAGAACAAATTATAGGAAGTGACTTAGGGTCTTCTATGCAAGCTATTGGATCTCTTAGCCTAGTTAAGTGGCCCATCAAGCTGATTACCTTACTTGATGGAAGCCCATTGCAACAATATGTAGCCATGAGCAAGGTTGGTGGCACAAATGAGGTGTTCAATGATCGAATGTTGAAAAAGGATGCTCCACCTTCAAAGAAAAGAAGGTACACTTTCATTAGCAGGGTGCCTAAGAAAAGGGAGCCTCCAACGCCAATGTACAAAATGTCACTAGAGTCGATGGAACAAGTTTTGTCCATTGATTGTTGTGGCAGTAGGTGTTGCCATCATGCTGAGTGAGACCTCTTAATGTTTGTAAGGAAGAAATTTTTGGGCATCTCCTTGTAGTCTCATACAAACTTTGTATACGATGTGTTGTCAATGGCTTGGCATCGTGACTATGCTGGGAGGATATGATACAACTTCAAGGTAAACGGTTGGGATGTGTGTTGTAGAGCATGGTACGACATGCATGGAATTCCAAGGACATCATTTTATCAATATAGGGAGCAATTTGAGAGTGGTGTGCAACGATATGTGCATGGGAATTCTAGGATTGTGAGGAGGAGCAAGGTGCACATAGGTATGGGGAGGGCTCTCATTCAACACTTTGTGGATAATAGCATAGAGCATATGCCTCACAAGAGTAGAACCATGCAGAATGGTTCTAGAGAGACACAACAAGTGATACCTAAAGTGTATAAGAAGATAGACGTCATGCGTGAGGTCAACACTTTGCTTAATCAACGTGGTTATCAAAACCTATCCACATCCACATTTGGCAGGATTTGGAAATCAGACTTAAAAAATGTAGCCCTTCTAAGACACATGAATTCCCTAAATGTAGCTTCTGCAGTCGGATCAAGGCTCAATTGGCAATCACAAAAAGTCAAGATGAGTGCAATTCAACATTGATGGAGGAGATAAAGATGCATATGATACAGCAAAAGTGTTGCAGGAACTTGTACTATGCATGGCATATGTACTCTGAGATGGATCCAAAAAAGTATGTATGCATAATCCACAATAAGATGGACCAAACAAAGACATCAATTCCAAGACTTCGGTGAGGTCCAAGGACACTGATTCTGCATGGCAATTACAAGTTTCACTCATTGGAATGATTACCCATGGGCATGGACAAGGTCATTTTGGACACTTCACCCTCAATGGTTTGTGGCCATTTGATCCCAACCTAACAATTGGATCGTTCTCAATTTGTTTGCACAACCTAGAGAGGACGGATATGCATAACCTCGAAGACCTTGCTACTGATGGGATTCCAAGAAGCCTTGCTCGCCTTTTGAATGCTCCATGCTCAAGAAACGCTTTGGACTCCCATTACAGTTCTGAAGGTGCACATATTTCCAGAAGGGGACATGGCTTGTTTGAAAATGTAGATGCCACGATCACAAATGCAAATCTAGAGATTGTACCAGAGAGTGACTCGAAGTCTTCCATGGATGCCATGACAACTTCCATTGCGAGGGATGCAGACAGACACATGTAGGAATTTTTTGCCGTCAGCTACTCGCAAAAATCCACCCTCTTCACATGGATGTTTTGTTGTTGAGCTAACATACCAAAAATTGCTAGAGAACTTGCTACTCCAGCTAGATAATTGTGGGTCTGAGAAAAAGACAAATACTTGTTTGCATACCTTTCTCTTCTTGTAGCAAGGGGCATTTTCAAGACAGTTCAATTGGGCTTCTTGATGGTAGGGAACACACATGAGGACATTGATGCAATGTTCAATAGGTTCTCTAAGAGTTGCGAGTAGGACAAACATTCACTTTCCCTCATCTAATGGATACATTCAAAAAATGTACATCAGCTTCTCCAGCACCATTTCTTTCTACACAGGTTCCTAACTTCAAGGATTATGTGGATGGCTATTTATGTGATGGGAAGAAATGTTGGCTGGTCATGCAAAGCCATTGCAATTTTTCTTTTTCATACAAGGTGAGAGACCTATGATGCAATACAAGGTGCATCCAAATTCACCGAACTAGATGCCCATTAAAGGGGGAATTGAGCTATGGAAGAAAGATAGTGAGGGTCAACCATTGTTGCCTACAGTTTGCTTGGATATACTGCCAATGGCTACATTTGTGAGAGATCACTTACAAGTAATATCAGGGATAAACGATTACATTAAGCTTTGGGAGATATGTGCAAGTGGAAAGAATGCATCATATGAGTCCTACATTAGGCCAGTCATAGACTACTAGAAAACCATGATTGGTGACCTTGAACAGGAAAACATCTCAGAAATAGGAGTGTATAGAGATTTTTGGCCAAGAACACAATCGCCTGATGCGGAGGAGGATATAGATGCTTGCATTTTAATGAGTTCCAAACCTATGAGGAATGGAATGATCACTATTGCAGGCCTCTAAAAGGTAAGCCAAGGGAAGAGTTTAGACCAATGGTGGATGTTAAGGAAGGTGACTTCATCTTGGTGAGGCCATCATACCTGGTATACCCCATATGGCTTGGGCTTGCCATATCAAGTGCCGAGATGGATGCTGCATCTCCTAACTTCAAGAAATTATTAATTCAATATGGGTCACCATCAGTTAAGAGAAAGGGGCTCAATGATGCAGATGCCTATGCTAACTATTGGAACAAGTATTGAGCAGAGAATAGGTTGGATCCATAGGTGTGGAAGTGTATTGATGCGGTGGTCGTCGTGGACATCAAAAGCCATAAATAGACTCAAGAAGATTAATATTCCATAGAATATATGCATCAAAGCACAGGAGAGCTTGCTTGGTATCAGAGCATAGAAAATGGTGATCATTTTCTCCTTCTTGATCTCCCAAACTTCCATTTTAATATGTGTTCTCATGTGATAGTTCTCATTGTTATCCTATCGATGCATATTTGCATATTATTAATATGATAATTTTTCAGAAGTTGTCTTTCACCAACAACTTTGTTTCTAGTGGTTCACTTTCCATGATGTTTGTTAGCACCACCAATTGGTGTTTATTAAGCCTCAAGTAAATTATACATGTTGTCCCCAAAAAGTGTTTCTTAACACCACCATATACATGATTTTCAAACTCTACCGGAAATGCTTTGTTCCAGTTGTTATACCCAATGAAACATTTTGCAACCAATGAAGTTTTTCATAATCATTGGAATTTCCAAATAACAGTATATTTCAATATTGGCAAAATTCCCACAATCAATAAAACTTTTTCCAAATTTAATGAAACCTTTCCAAAATTTAATGAAATCCACCCAATTTCAAAATTCCCAAAGTGCAACTTTTGTCCCATTTTATCTAATACGATGTTAGTATAAGAAAATTAGCAAGGCATGGTTCTTTTGTTTTTGTTTATAGGTGACACACACCGGAATTGTTATTGCATTTTGTACCTCATTTCATCTTATTCTTGGAAAGAGTAATTTTTACCAATACATGGAAATTAGCAAGGCATATACTTGCCTAGCTTGCCTAGCCATATGCTAAGATAATTATGTCCTCAAGGAAATTGGCAAGGCATATCATGGCTTCTGAGCGTGCTGTGAAATTATGAAGCACATATATTGGGATGGATTATTTGAGTGATAGTGTATTTAATAATATCCATATTCTTTTATCTTGTCCCTCAACTTCAACCATTTAAATGTCCTCCTTCCTCTTCTTTGTTTCTTTTCCTATCTTTTACTTCTCTCCTTCACACAACACTAGGGACATGTGCCACAAATGTGGTGCCAGCCATCTTTGGACAAATTATTAGCTCCATAGAACACTACAGTGTTAAACTTGCATACCCTTGCAACACACTACAAGGATCCAAGTGGCTGATAGATGGCATGGGCATCTATCTCCATGAAGCAAGGCTCTAGCATGGCCCTATCTTAGGTAATTCAAAGCTTGGTCAAAGTCATGTATGTTTTGTAGTAACATATCTCTATATCAAGGTTCTCACCCTCAAATCTCAAGTATAATATTAAATTATCTCTAGAGATGTAAACTTTGATGAGGAAATAGAATGGAAAACCTCAAATACACAGGAGATTGACACACTTATTACTCAGCAACTACAGAAAGGTTGATGAAGAAGAGCAAGAATTGCTAGCAACACCCCAAGAAGAGCAAGAGCAACTCAGACGGTCTAAGAGTGAAAGTAGACCACCAGCTAGATTGACATATGCTCAGAAAGGAAAAGCAATTCATGTTAAAACTACCAATTATTCTCTTATGACTACCATCATGACCACAGAAGAACCAATACATTTTTAAGACATAGTTGACAAGCCAGAATGGCAAATTGCTATGAATGAAGAAATGGAAGCTTTGTACAAGACCAATACTTGGGAATTATGTGACCTTCCACCAGGAAAGAAGGCCATAGCAAACAAATGGGTTTACAAAGTGAAGTACAATCTAGATGGAAGCATTGAAAGATACAAAGCCAGACTAGTTGTAAAAGGACTTTGCACAACAATATGGTCAAGACTACGATGAGACTTATGCTCCAGTAGCAAAAATGGATTCCATGTGGGGGTTAAAACTCACTGTGCCTTAACCCCAGTTATGTACAATACTCAAACACATATATAAATGAATGAAAAAGAAGATTAGGGTGGTTCTGCACCCAGCAAAACTTGTGTGGCTCTCTGTCTCTCTCTCTCGCTCTCTCTCCCTCTTCTGTTCTTGCTTCCGTTGAGAGCACTCTCAACTGGTATCAGAGCCCGGGTGATCTAGCTGAGCGTGCGTGAATGCTTGAAGCTCAGCAGCTTTGTGGGAGGAAGGAGAAGCTTTGTGGGAAGCTTTGTGGGTGACTTTACTTGCATCCGATTGTGCAGAGACCTTGGAGGAACCTTTGGAAAAGTCACTTTGGCTTTGCGAAGTGGTTTTGAGAGCCTGTTAAGAGCTTTCAAAGAAAAAGTCGTTTTTTGAGCTTTTCCTTGTTCCGTTCGATGACAGAGACTCCGTATTGACTTGTAGAGGCAACTATTGCTTGCTTTTGGTGTCCACATTACTTCAGGAGCTTGGAAACACCTTCATTCTTGAATCTGGGATCATTTCAGTGGATTTCTGACTCACTGTATCAGTTCCTGCGTTTTTTGCCCAGGTGTTGGAACTCAAGTTTGGAGCAACCATTTGCAGATCTGTCAGTTCCGGTGGACTCAGGAGGTCCTAAAACTTCTATGTTGCTCATCATTCGCACTCCGGTGGAGTTTACAGATAGCTCTGTTTCCAAAAACGTTTTTCAGTCCGTGTGTTGGACCCAGTGATTGAGGCCACGGTTTCCAAAACCGTCTGTCCCATTGCGTTCCGGATGCCCAAAAACCCCTACCTATCAGTTCTTGCATGATTCGGTGGAGGATTTTCAGAGTTATAAATCTCTGTGTATTCGATTTCGTCTCTCTGTTATGCATTTTTCATGCTAAGGTTTTGAAACCTTAGATTTATGCCACATGGCAGTGGATAAGTGTTGACTCCCATTTCTCACTCATCGGTTGGGATTTTGAAGTTCTGGCAGAAGAGAGATATTTGCAGATTTTCTTGCTGAGTCCGATTATGCAATGGCACCCATGTTTTGAAGCATCTCAGGTTCTATTTTCAGTAGCGCTCATTACCGTGGGACTATGATTTCTTGAGCATACCTTATGCAGATCACTCTGGTTGCAGTTTGAGCAGTGTGTGCGCTCATTCGTGGTATGCATTGGGTTGCAGTGGATGATTTATAGGCCATTTGGATGCATTACGGTCCTTGTTGGATGCGCTGATAGGCCCAAATTGCCTTGTGGGATGCTATTTTTTATGGACGCTTTGCACATGGATGCTATTTTAAGCTGAGGGACAGCTTTGACACATTGCAGGTGATGCACTGATAGTGCTATGCTCTCTTGGATGAGACATTATTGATGCATATGCCAATGGACAGTGTTTATGCTTGAGTCATTTGGCACTTATTGGCATTTTCTTTTGGGCCAGATTTGCTCATATGGATGCATAGTATATGCACATGAGTCAGATGCATCTTTTGATGCTTTGCGCTTTGAATTTTGGTGATATTTCACTCTATTGTGGCATACACATTTGGTGCACCTAGTATTTGGTGTGATTCTCTCTTGCAGGTACTAGCATTTGGGATTTGGCTTTATTTGCATCATGGCATCCTCTTCCATGCCTGAAAAGGAGTTTTTCAGCATTAAAAAGTTTGATGGGACAAACTTTTCTTTGTGGAAAGAACAAATAAGGGATGTGCTTATTCAAAAGAAGTAGATTAAACCCTTGGCAGGGATTGAAGCTAAGCCTGCAAATATGTCTGAGGATGATTGGAATGAGTTGGATGCATTAGCAAAGTCTACTATTAGACTTCATCTTGCAGAGTCAGTTTATTTCACTGTAGTAAATGAGCAGACTACTAAAGATTTGTGGAAGAAACTGTGTGCCACTTATGAGAAGGAAACTGCCTCTAATAAAGTTTACCTCATGAAGAGGTTGTTTGAGCTGCAGATGAAGGAAGGGGTCTCCATTGCTTCTCATTTGAATGAATTCAATATTATTTTTAGCCAGCTTCAGGCTCAGAAAATGAATTTTGATGCGGAGACTAAGGCAATATTTCTCTTATGTTCATTGCCATCCTCATGGGATACCTTCCGTACAGCTGTCAGTAACTCTGCACCTGGTGGAGTACTGAAATTTGATGATGTTGTGGGTAGCTTGTTGGCCGAGGAGATTAGACGGAAGTCTATGGATGGCAACAAGCAGGATGCAGCCTTAAATGTGCAAAGGGGCAGATCACAGTTCAGGGGGAAGTCCCAAGAAAGAGTGAAGTCACGTAGCAAATCCAGGGCACGGAACATTGAGTGTTACCATTGTGGCAAGAAGGGCCATATGAAAAAGGATTGCTACAAGCTGAAAAGAGAGCAAAAGGATAAGAAAAAGAATGCAAATTGGGGTGCAAATCAAAAGGAAGAGAGTCCAAGGGAGGACAAAGGAAAAGTGAAGATCGAGGAGATCAATGCAGTCACACGTGATAGTGACAATGATGTTCTCTTCATGTCTAGTTTATCTGCAGAGTTGCTTACCACTTCAGATGATGCATATTCCCACGATTGGATTTTGGATTCTGGTGCTTCATTCCATGTTACTCCCCATAGGGAATGGTTCTCCACTTATGATAGTGGAAAGACAGGTTGTGTGCATCTTGGAAATGACTATGCATGTGACATAGTGGGAGCAGGTGACATAAAGTTTTCTTTTGCAAATGCGTCTGCATTTGTTTTGAAACATGTGAGACATGTGCCTAAGCTGACCAAGAGTCTTATTTCAGTGGGTCAGCTAGATGATGCTGGTTTTCACACCACTTTTGGCTTTCAGAGTTGGAAAATTCAGAAGGGCTCTATGCTTTTGGCCAGGGGTGCCAAGTGTGGGACTTTGTATCCCTTACATGTATCAGGGGTATTTGATCATGTTGTTGCAATAACCGAGCAGCCAAGCACTTCTTTGTGGCATTGCAGGTTGGGGCACATGAGCCAGAATGGAATCAAACTCTTATGCCATTTGGGTTATGTACCGCATTTGAGTTTCTCTGATTTTGAATTTTGTGAGCACTGTCTCTATGGGAAGCAGACTAAATCAGCCCATAAAAGAAGGGGAAAGAAAGAGTTTGAAATGCTTGATTTGGTGCATTCAGACGTATGTGGTCCCATGCCTACACGGTCATTAGGCGGGGCTGAATACTATGTGACATTCATTGATGATGCAACTAGGAAAGTGTGGGCTTATGCTATAGCTCGGAAGAGTGATGTATTCCAGGTATTTCAGAAATGGCTGGCCTTGGTTGAGAATCAGTCAGGTAGAACGCTTAAATGCCTACGGTGGTGGAGAGTATCTCTCTCATGACTTTCAGCATTTCTGTGATACTCGTGGGATTAAGAGGGAGCTTACATCCCCTCGTACTCCAGAGCAAAATCCAGTTGCAGAAAAGATGAACCGTACCATTCAAGAAAGGTTGCAATGCATGCTTTCCAATGCAAGTCTTTCTGGTGGTTTTTGGGCTGAGGCAATGAAGACTGCAGTGCATGTGATCAATAGATCACCTAGCAAGAGTTTGGATGGTGGTATTCCTGAAGAGGCATGGAGTGGAAAGAAGCCCTCTTACTCTCATTTACGTATATTTGGGTGTGAGGCATATGCACATGTGCCAAAAGAGCTTCGAAAGAAGCTAGATCCTAAGTCTAGGAAATGCATCTTTCTAGGTTATGGTGAAAGTGGAGAGATGGGCTATCGTCTCTGGGATCCAGAAGCAAAGAAGATCATACGTAGCCATGATGTGGTCTTCAATGAGAAGAAGATGCATAAGGCACCCATGAGGGATGTGGAAATGAGGAAAATAACTTTCCAGGATGTGAATCCACCTGCCTATGTTGATAGACAGCAAGCTGTCCATGCACCAAATGTGCAAGAAATGGTACCACCAAGTACTCCCATAGGTATACAATCAAGGGTAGATGATGGATCATCTATTGGTGGAAATGATGAGCCAAATGTGGCTGATATGCAAGTGGGACAGCAAGCTGAAATGCCCTTGAGAAGATCATCTAGAGTGTCTAGACCGCCTGATAGGTTTGTTCCAGGGGTAGACTATGTGATGCTTACTGATTGCGGGGAGCCTTCTTGCTACAGAGAGGCTATGATGCGTGAGGATCAACGCAAGTGGGAGTATGCTAATGCAATCAGAGATGAGTTCACTTATGAAGAATAAGACTTGGGACTTGGTTTCTTTGCCACATGGAAAGAAAGCATTGCCATGTAAATGGGTCTACAAAATGAAGGTCACAGGTGATGATGTGCCTAGGTACAAGGCCCGTTTGGTTGCTAAAGGGTTCAAGCAAGAGAAGGGTGTGGACTTTGATGAGATATTCTCTCTGGTTGTGAAGATGACCACACTTAGATGCATGCTTGGACTAGTGGCATCAGAGGATATGGAGCTTATGCAAATGGATGTCAAGATAGCTTTCTTGCATGGGGATTTGCATGAGGAAATTTACATGGTGCAGCCGGAAGGCTTTGAAGAAAAGGGCAAAGAGCATTTAGTTTGCAAGCTGAAGAAGAGTCTCTATGGTCTTAAGCAAGCACCTAGAGAATGGTATCAGAAGTTTGATGCTTTCATTCGGTCCCAGGGTTTTAGAAGGAGTGAAATTGATCACTGCCTCTACACTAAAAGGGCTAAGGATAATAGCCTGATAATCCTGGCACTATATGTGGATGATATGCTATTGGCTAGCAAGAATACTTATGAGCTAGATGCATTAAAGGCCAAGTTGCATGAGGCCTTTGATATGAAGGATTTGGGACTTGCAGGTCATATTCTTGGTATGCGCATCACGCGTGATCGGAGTAGGAAACTCCTTTGGCTTTCACAAAAAGAGTATGTTACAAAAGTATTACAGCATTTCAATATGGAGGGGGGGAAGGCAGTGAGTACTCCATTGCCTCCATATGTGAAACTGAGTCATACAGATAGTCCCAAATCAGATGAGGAAAGGGCCATGATGGCCAAGGTTCCTTATGCATCAGCAGTTGGGAGTCTTATGTATGCTATGATAGCTACTAGACCAGACATTGCATTTGCAGTGCGAGTTGTTAGCCGATATATGACTAATCTAGGAAAGAGGCATTGGGAGGCAGTTAAGTGCATCATGAGGTACATGAAGGGTACTAAGGAGATGTGCATTTGCTTTGGTAAAGGAGACATGCGTGTACTTGGGTACACAGATTCAGACTATGCAGGGCATGTGGATAGTAGGAGATCCACTTCTGGTTATGTGTTCACCTTTGCAGGTGGTGCAGTGTCGTGGATGTCTCGTGCACAGAAGTGTGTGGCTTTGTCTACCACAGAGGCTGAGTATGTTGCAGCCACAGAGGGTTGCAAGGAGGCTATATGGCTTGATCGGCTAGTGGGAGATTTGGGGATTCATACAGGTGTACCGACATTGCATAGTGATTCCATGAGTGCTATTCAGCTAGCACGGAATCTGGTCTTTCATGCAAAGACCAAACACATTGAGGTCAGGTATCATTTCATCAGGGAGGTACTTGAGGACAAGCGCATAGAGCTTGTCAAGGTTCATACAGATGATAACCCTGCAGATATGCTGACGAAGAGTCTACCTAGTCAACGGTTTGAGTATTGTCGTGTATTGATGGGCATTGGATAGTATGCTCACTGGTTGTTCTCCCTTAAAGGCACATTGTCCTTTAAGCGGGAGGTTGTGGGGGTTAAAGGTCACTGTGCCTTAACCCCAGTTATGTACAATACTCAAACACATATATAAATGAATGAAAAAGAAGATTAGGGTGGTTCTGCACCCAGCAAAACTTGTGTGGCTCTCTGTCTCTCTCTCTTGCTCTCTCTCCCTCTTCTGTTCTTGCTTCCGTTGAGAGCACTCTCATTCCATAGGGTTCTTGATAACACTAGAGACACTTAGCAGATAGAATGTATACCAGCTAAATGTCAAGAATGCTTTTGTCAATGGTTACTTAGACGAGGAAGTATACATGCAACAACCAGTAGATTATGTTGAATAAGGGAAAGAGAATCAAGTTTTCCATCTCAAGAAAAGTTTTTACAGCTTAAAGCAAGCATCCAGAAGTTGGTACAATAGAATAGATAAGTATTTTGCTAATCTAGAATACATGAAATCCAATGGATATCATATACTCTACTACAAAGTTCAAGGGGAAGTCATTACTATTGCACTTTTGGATGCAGATGATCTGATTATGACAAGAAGCAGTGATAGCTTCATCAAAAAGATGAAACAAGACTTATTTACAGAGTTCACTATGAAAGATGTTGGAATTATATACTATTTTCTTGGAATTGAATTCTAGAGAGACTCAGAAGCACCTTCATGAGTCAGCTAAAATATGTTGATAGTCTCCTAAAGAATATGACAGATTACAAGATTGCAGCCACTCCCATAATCAAGAGATGTGAGATTAGTGAGCGACCTTGGAATCAGGAGTGCATCAAGAAGTTGGATCTTAATTTAAAGATTTGTCCTCTCAAATTCACAAGCCTGGCCTACTGTGCGTAATTGCATGTATGAACACATTATCATTCCCTAGTCAGCACTCTGATAAAACATAGTGATAATATCAATAATAAAATTCGTAATCACGAGAGTGTTGTCACTATTTCTCCCAAGTGTAGGTTCTGAGGGTGTTGGTCACGTACAGTCGTGTCATTGCTTGTTGTAGCATAGGTGTTCACAAGTGTAGCATCGGTCCTCAGGTCATATTCTAGTAAGAGGTGTAGGCTAAAGCATGGAAAGTAGATCTCATGCGCACATGGGTGAGAAAGAGGACTTGATCATAATGATTGGTGAAGGCTCTCACCTCCATAGGAGGTCAAGGGTTTAGAAGGGGATTTCACGGTTCAAAAGGGGGATAGGGTTGAGAGAGCTATCTAAGAGTTCTAGGGTTCAAAGGGGGCTGCAAGGTTCAGAGGGGGTTTTCAGGAATAGTCCCAGGTTGAGGAGTGGAGAGCCAGTCTCCTTCACGGATTCGAGGGGTAAGGGATGAGGAGGAGGGACAAGGGAGGATTCTAGGGTTGAGGAGTGGAGTGCGAGTCTCCTTCATGGATTCAAGGGGTAAGGGTTAAGGAGGAGGGACAAGGGAGGAGGGAGGGAGGAGGAGGAGGGACGTAGGAGGAATGAGGAGGAGTGAGGAAGGTGGAAGATGGAGGATGGATGAGGAAGAGGGAGATAGGAGGAAGAGGGAGGAGGAGGAGGAGGAGGAGGAGGAGGAGGAGGAGGTAGAGGGGGAGGAGTAGGAGGAAGGAGGGAGAAGGAAGGTGGAGGAGGGAGGAAGGAGGAGGAGGGAGGAAGGAGGGAGGAGGAAGGAGGAGAAGAGAGGAGGAGGGAGGAAGGAGGAGGAAGGAGGAGGATGGAGTATGCACTACTAAGAAACCCTATATATCACGTGCATTCAAAGGGTATTTAAGAACCCCTAGACTAAAATTTCCACCCCAATAAAAACACCTCTCTTTACTTATGAACTAAATGATTTTTTTCTAAAGTTGAATTAAAAAACCCCTCTTGTTATTGTAATTCTATTGAATTTTTTCAAAAGTTCGATTAAAACACCCCTCCTTTTGAATGCACATGGAACACTAAAATTTTGTGAGGTGAACCCCCCGAGGTCACATATGACTTTAGTAGCCTTTGCATCCCACGTAGTCCATCTACCAGCATGTTAGGATTTGATGCCATATCCCCTAGTGAAAACTACCCAAAATTGGATATTTTTTCAATTTTTGCAATGAGTAGAAGAATATTTACTTCATGTATTTGTGTGATCTTACATTCTAATGCGCTTTTCGCTAGTGTCATCTTATGGAAGCACTTGTCACTAGCTGTTAATCTCTTCTTATTCTCACATATCTCGACAAGCAACACTCTTTCTAGCATGAGTATTGTAGCCTCTAACATGCAATATCATCATAGCGGTTGGCCTAGCCTAGCTCAATGGTAGTTTGCAACTAGCCTTATGAATGCAACCAACATGGTGTTTGCAACAAGCATGGTAATTACAACCAACAAATTGGTTGCAACCCACGTAGTGGCTACGATAAACATGGTGCTTGTGATTTCAACCATTGAGTTGGCCGCTTGCAAAAGAATATACTCTCTCTCTCTCTCTCTCTCTCTCTCTCTCATATACACACACAATTTCATAAGATGGAAATGAAATTTAAGTAGCATACTGATTTGGGAGGACAAAATATAGGAGAAAACATAACCAACATGGTGGTTGCAACCATCAAGCTCCCAAGTCAATTGCAAAAAGAAGTCTCTCTCTCTCCCCCCCCTTTCTCTCTCTCTCTCTCTCTCTCATTTATTTCCACGCCAAACGTACTTGCGAATCACTACTTCTTCTCCACATCCCCAAAGTAGCCACTTGCTTTCTAGCAGAGCAAGTTTTAAATCGCATCTCTCTCTTATTTATTTCCATGAGAATGTACTTGCGAATCACTACTGCTTCTCCACATAGCAGTAGGTTTTAAATCACATAACATGGCTTTCTAGATCTTCTTTGCTACAACCCTTGAACTGTGCAAAATTGATGCACTGGGATTCATATTTCTATGAGGAACATCTCTCTCTCTCTCTCTCTCTCTCTCTCTCTCTCTCTCTCTCTCTCTCTCTCTCTCTCTCTCTCTCCCCCCCCCTAAATTTCATAAGATGCAAATAAAAATTAACTAGCATAAGGATTTGGGCGACAAAAGGATAGCACTAAATAGCATGAAAAGTCCGACTACTAAGCTATGGTGTGCTAAGCATGTATATGAATTAGGGGGTGCACCTTCTAATCCATTGGTCTATCATGTGCATTCAAAAGGAGTGGTTATTTAATTGTTTGGGGTTACCAAATTGTAATTACGAAAGGAGAGAGAATATCCTGTCCTGCCAAATTAACATAAGGGGGGTTTTTATTCCAAACTCTTCAAAAGTAAGCTTTATCCAAGTGATAAGGAGAGCTTTCTGATGCCGACTAGGGTAGTTGTGACTTCTCTACATAGGACTTTAGTAGTCTTTGCATCCCACCTAATCTATCTCTAGCACATCATAATTTGATGTCGTACCCCCTACTGACAACTACCCAAAATCTGATTTTTTTCTAGTTTCTATAATTAGTAGAATAATATTTGCTTCATATAATATTTGCTTTGTGTTGTACTCTAGCACTCTTTCCATAATCTATGCTAGACTAAGTGTTATCTCATTGGAATAGACAATTTTTGCTCCATTTTTGGCTTGCCCTTTAGGATAGGAGTTAGTGATGGTGCTAGCTCTAAAATAAAAATTTGTACTTTCTTGGTTTTAAAGGAAGGGAAAATTATTTTCTTGTATTTTTCCCCCTGTAGCTTGAGAGAGTACACCCTCAAATCATCCTACAATTCCTCCTGCATTATTCGAAGCATTTACCACCTTATTGTTCCTTCCCCTACCTTTCATGTCTGGTCTCATTGCTCACATGCTCACCTTTATCAACTGGAGCCTTGTGGCCCTCCATTGATTCCCTCCCCTCATTTCCTTCTTCGCTCCTACCACAACTCAAGATTTTCTCCCAAAAGCCAAAATGGCCTCTCTTGTGGGGATCACCCTTCTACTATTTCACTGAGCTTCCTCACTCCTCTTTTTAGTCGGTCCTTTCAACCCTTCCACCCTCTCCCTCTACTTTCCAACTCTCATTAGGTCTTGCATGCTAGCAACATGCTTCTCACATGCTCTACTCTCTTGCTTGAGTTCAATACTCATCCATGTTGCTTTATGCAAAATTATATGATTCACTTTTGTCAATGACTTGTGTCCCCTTTCTCCTTTGTGAAGACCTATGCGTATCTCTTATCTATGGCAATAGTTACAATTCAAGCATGCTAAATGTGTGCAGATCATGGAGCCCATGGAAAGCATTGCCGCAATATTCTTGGAATTTCAACAATTCCTCTTTTGATGTATGTTTCTCTAATGAGATCTCAAAGAGGTCTCGTGGGAGCGATAGTTCTGAACCCTAGCTAATTACATTATTTGGGACCTATTTCAAAATTTTTGCAAGTAGGAGTTGGTTTTTGCTTAATTAACAATTGACTCTTCTTCTTCGTCCTTTGGCAGGTCCGGTGAATGTGATTCATATTTTTTTTCTTGTTCATTCAAGTTTCATTTGTGCTTTCCCTTCATATATCTATCATCCTGCATGTGCTACTTGGGTTTGCATTGTGCTCACTTAGATATGCTTCTCCTCAATAATGGAAAATAAAATTCTCTCTTGTCGAAATTGATTCTATCCATACTTTTCTCTTTTCAAGTTTTTGGGTGAATATTGGGAGGGACTTGAGGAGAGCATAGGGATTTGACACCTCATCATGGAAATGGCTAGAGGATATACCTATAGGGGGATGGGGTGAGGCTTCCATGTGTGCAACAAGCTTGCTACCACATGGATAGCCAATAGAGTAAAATAGATTTGAGCACAAGCTCTGTATTGGTCTAAAAGGTCTTACTCCTCTACTCTACAAGGTCTAACTCTGATAACTATGTGACTCTAGAAAAGAAGGAAGACTTCTAGTGATCTATAGTTTTGTTATACTAATGTGCACATCTATCAATCCTATGTGGTGGAAAAGCAAGTATTGTTACTAGTTTGATCTTGGAAGTATCATAGTGTGTTGTTTAGGTGGTATTGCACTATTGTTTTGGATGATCATTTGTTCAAGTCATCAAACACCCCTATATCAAACAGTGTTAAAAGGTAGTCATCAAGCACCACTATATCAAAGAGTGTTAAAAACTATAGTGGCTACATGAGACTTGTGAGCTCAATTAGTGCAGGCAGCATTGTTATTTAGTTGATTTCTTATGCTACAGCTTGTACATCTATAACACATTAGCAACATCTTTTGCTACAACGAAATTGAACTCCGTGTTATGGAAACCCTCAAGACTAGTCTTATATTAATCTTGCAGTTCCCCCCCATGAAGCAGTTAATCTATAACCTAGGACATTAGGCTACTTTACAAGAGTTTCTATTGATTCTCTTATATTAAAAAAAATCATGGTTGTTTATCATGGATATCATCTTTAGTATTGCCTGCAGCATCTCAAGCTTTTCCAATTTCTTTACCATAATGAGATAATGCATGATATGGTTGTTTGTGGTTCTAGCCATGCCCAAATCCCATATCAATCATCTGATCTACTTCATTAGGACTCATGATTGCATTGGTTAAGGAACACATATTTTCTTTCTAAACAATCCAATAACTTTGTGGAGCTGCTACAACAATCTTACACCACTTCTATAGTTTGAAACCATTCCTTGGACATAGTGGCCTCCAACAATAAAGATTGTTCATATGTTAAGGTGCTGTGTGAATATCAAGGTTCCCTTCTCAATTTACTAATCTAGATCCCCTATAGGCTCCATGATAAGTGCATAAAGCCCTTGTGATTTGCTTTCATCTATAATACATGGTATCTTGGGTGCATATGTTACCATGGGCAATATAAACCTCCAATCTTGCCAGATTCAATCTCATCAATTTTGATTTCATCCCTTTGTTGAATGCCAAGTGGATTACTACCATTTGAATGGGAGATGGTTTCTTATAACATGCTTTGTATAGATAGCCTTAAGGAGTTCATGGCCTAGGCCACTTTCCTTGAATTTCCTCACAGGGCAAGGAATGCAAGATTTAGAGCAACTAGGATCCTCCCTCTTGAATTTGAAGCATTGAAAAAATAACATAATCCTGTTGAATAGAGCTTATAGTCGCAAGGATGAAAACCAAGTCACAAATGATTTAGATTGAGGATGATATCCACTCATAGCCATTGGTGGTGCTCTTCCACTAGTAAATCTTGTGTGGGCAGGTCCCTTTGCAAAATTATCAACAACTAGAAAAAATGCATTGTGGCTACAACAGTTGGATCAAGGATAGATGCGAAGGCGTGTTGAACTCTTCCATCTAGGTGGCCAAAGCGAGGGAAGAGCCAACTACTAGAAAATCAAAGCACAGAAAATTGTATGCGATGTTGGTATCCGTTTGATGCTAGAATGATCTTCCTCTAGGACTTTGACAAATTCATCTTTTTGGACACATCGATGCATGATACCATCTTTCCCCATCTAGCAGAGTTGTCCAGCTATCAGTTGGTATGGGGATGCATCCTTGATGAGTTTTCTAGTCTTATCCTTATTGAGTGCTTTGTCTTAGGGACACATTTACTAAGAAGTGTTGGATTTCTTGTGCCCATTTAGGAACTAGATCTAGTGGGACATCTGGGAGATCTTCCAATCCTATAGCAAGACATGTGATTCACCATGAATTATCATCTCCAATAGTATTGAATTGTTCTAAACCAAATACAAAATGCAGGATTGAAAGTTGAGAAGTCAAACTTGGAGGGTCCCTACATGCCACATAGGAATTACATAATTATATGACATGCACGAGAATGGAGTGGCACTATTGCCATTCTTCTTAACCCCATGGTGGAATATCACGAGTGCCACTTTATATATTCCCCATGGGGTTATGGAGAATGAAACAAATAACTATTCCCCTCCCCCCCCCACGCCAACACACACACACATGTATATGACCCACTCCTGGAATAGGACTCATCTCCCATGAAGCATATCAAGGAAAATGGCCCTTTTCCTCAACTTCTAGGTTCAAGGCCATGCCTAGGACAAGCCTTTCCATGTGAGTCGAGAAGGTTGGGCCTTCAAATTACCTCAACATCCTAGGTGATTACCCCCACACCTTGGAGATAACAATTTTGATCCTACAACACCCAAAGGGGGGGGTCATCCATTAGAGTAGTTATTTCCCCCTCTCATCCTTTTTGGGTGTCAACTTTAGTTCCATAAGAGAGGAGAAGTAGAACCCCATGCTTTTGGATCTCATGATGAGGGTCTAGATGTTCCAAATGATGGAGAAGAAGCTAGGACCCTAGAGGACATAGTTGTGGCTTTACCATGGCAATGTGTGTATCTTCCAATTGGGCTTCGAAACAGAGAGATGAGGATTGGGCCTTGTAGGTGCTACAAGTTTTTTGGGGCCAAGGATCAATTCAAGTAGGTTACACACTGGATGTTACATTAATGCACTAGTTGTCTTTGTGTGGATGTATCCTGCATGATACAATGGGACCTGAACATAGGCATTGAGGCTATTATTCCTCTAGCATGTCGTCACACAAACATAGACACCCCCCTTCCATGCCTCCATTGAGATGATATAAATACAAGATCATTTAGGCTCTCACCATAGGAGGGCCTTGTTCTCGACCCCCCCTTCTCCCCATGAGTTAGACCATGGTGAATCAAAATGTGAATGAACTTCACATTAGTTGATACTTTGTCAAGAGTTGTAGAGGGCTATGGTAGGACAAGTAGTTGATTTTCTCTTAATCCAAGAGCACATGTTTTCAAAGTGGATATCAGATGCCAACACTTCTTCTTCCTAAGAAAAGGCCCGAGGTGTGGTGCCTTGTTTTAGGCAAGAGTAGAGGGGTCTATACTTCTATTCCCAACACTGACCCTAGACGTGTTTCAATTAGGGTGAGCTTATCATAGGGCGAGTAGTGTGGATCAGCTTATGGGATGGGTGACTCCAAGCTCATGATCTTGAATGTGTATGCCCCTATTTGCAGACAAAAGTGCCCCTCTTTTTGGAGGAAGCTTATTGAGATCCTCTCACATTTTGACACTTGGGTTGTTAGAGGTGACTTCAACAACCTAGTTTGCAAGGAGGATAAGTAGGATGGGGGTAAGGAAAAGCCTCTTTCTTAGAGATTCCTATGGAAAGGCTATTGAGAAGAGCATGGGGGAGAAGTTTATTTTCGAGATCAATGGTGACTGATGGAGAGAAGTGGAGTTTTTGAGACTTCTCGATAGTCTTCGCTTCTCATAAATAGCAAATAGAGGTCTGATGGCCTAATAAAGAAACTTGACACTCCTATGTGGGGGTTTTTGTGATGCATAGAGGGGGATTTATGGTAGGTACAACGATATAAAACCACTTCTAGATTATGCAGACCAAACAAAGTGGGGCTTGGACCTTTACCCCGAGACTCTAAGGGACCCCGAGATTAACAAGGAACTAGAATCACTCAAGTGGTAGAGGATCAGGGTAGTGGGCCACTTGGGCAACGACTAGACCATTGACCTAGTTCCAGGCTTAGAACGCAAGAGGGTCATTAGGAAAAAAGGGAGCTCATTTTGGGGCCTTTTACGGTTTGGAAAAATAAGCTCTCAACCAATCAATAGAAGGCCAACGTAACGTTGAAAATTCATGAAAATAAGAGAAAATAGAAAAAAGAAATAATACTTTATGTAAGTACAAGCGTGCTACATTAATGAGGAGATTGGTTTTTTATTCGTAGAAGATCTTTGGACAAGAAGATAGAATCTAAACTGACATTTTATCTGACAAGATCCTTCCCGCTTCCACCTTCCTTTGAATTTTCAAATGTTGTGCCGCCTTTCGTGCGAAAGGTCTACCATTCTACACCATTGCCTCATTGTGCAACAGCCTTCCTTTTCCAAAACTGCTCCCTTGATCCTGTTTGGCGTAGAGTAAGATGTTTCTCGTCAACTGTCTGTTTGCCCACTTTCTCTTTCTTGAAACTTCAAATTGTTATCTTAGTTACATTACTTTGCTATTGTTACAGATTCAGAAAATCTCCATGGTGAACCAAAACCACGGCCGTTCTTGTGCAAGACGCTCTGTGGATGATAATGCTACGAAGGCAGAATTATACCAAACATCCTTACCCCGTCGACCTGCTTCTTCTATTTCGTCGGTAGAGAATTCAAGTATAGTCAAAACAGAAGGAACTTGGGAAAGGTTTAGTGTTTCGAAAGGAGCATGGGTGCTCATGCAACCTAGCAAAAGAAAAAGACCCCAGACAAAAAACATTTTCTTGGCATCGTGGAAGGGAAGAGTACGAGATTTTAAAATCACCAAAGGGAAGATATTCGTGAAAGAAGTTTTGATTCAGCACGTGTACATGCATAAAGAACTTGTCTTGCGAGACTATCCAAAAAATCTTCCGCAACACAGGCCTAATTGTATATTTTTCTATTGTGGTTTTTTCCTTCATGAGGTGTATGGATTTTTAAGATGAAGCTTTCTCTCTTAACTTATTGACATTCTTGTGTTGTTTTATTTCAGATTTATATCCTTCATCGTATGAGACATGGCAAAACATCGATTGTATTCTGGGATTTATAGATGTTCTGCATGGATCGATAGGAGAACAACAATACCAAGGTCGATGTGCAACAGAGCTAGCTCAATCGGGTATATTTTTTACTGATCATTTTTATCAGTTGCTGGACAAAGCTAACACACATGGTGTATTAATAAAACAAGACCTTCCGGCGTGGAATTCGGTGGATTGGCCTCACCCACATTCTAGTGTTACAGAGGCATATAGGGCGAAGCTTTTTACAGAAGTACAGAAAGCTCTGAGGCCCAATATTGCCACTAGGATAGTAAAAATTTCTTTGTGCATGCCTCTCACAGTTTTTGTAGACTTGTTTAATACCTTTCCAGTAAAGGTTTCAAAAACAATGTTCACAGTTAAAGCAACAAATTCGGCATGCATGCCACAATTTTTGGATAAAGGTTGGGATAAGAAGACATGTAGTTCAGTGTTTTGTGAGGTGGTCCAACCTTCTATGCAACTGAAGTACATGGTTGCATCACAAAATTTTATTTTCTCTTTTTATTACAAGCGCAGTCAAATGCTAGGCTCAAAGCTTGTCCCAATGGACCAAGATGAAGAGTCGTTTGGTGCACAAAATAAACTTATTGATATTGATGTTCTTGAGAATGGTGATGTGGTAGCCAATATCTCGTTAAGAGAATGTTGCTCCCTAGCTCAATTACGCAGTGACATTCTGTTTGAGACTGAAGGTTCTATCTCAAACGACTTTTTATTTATCTACAAGAACAGAAAGGTACACCATCTGATTTATCCTAGTCTCTATAAGCATTGCTATTAGTTTAATTTACCACTCTAATTCATATTGCTTTTTTGCAGTTACTCAGAAGAAGAGAGAGCTCAGTTAAATGCAAAGACATAGAAAATTTTAAAATTGAGATCACACATACTCCATAAAGAAAGGTTTTGTATTCAATCAAGTAAGATTTTGTACAGAATTGTTTAGCTGAATCTGTAGAACATATTTCTAACATCCATTTTCTATTTATGTACAGTTTCATCCAGAGGCTGCTCTACATTTTTTGGAGGATCTTCTCTCTGCTGCTCCATCCTGTCCGTGCTCCATCCTGTCTCCTCCACTGCCCCAGAAGCCTCTCTTTGCTGCTTCTCCACCTTCTCCTCAACATCAGTAGCAGGTCTTTGCTCCTGTGTCTGCTCCTCCTCAGCACTCTGTGATTGCTCCTGTGGCTTCTGGTCCTCAACATTAGGTGCTTCATATGTGGGATCAAGGTGTATGACACCTTCTTGTACTTTAGAGCTTTCACCCAGCTCCACAGTAGCTGCTACAATAGGTTTGGGGGAGGCATAGCTCAAAAACCTCCAAATTGTATGAGCTCTAAAATTATGTACATAGTTGGGGCTGAAGCTATCCTCTTTCATCTGCAATGGCAGAGGATAATTTAGAACACTTTGTATCATTATGAATTATCTTCAAGCTAAATGAAAAGTATTTTTCCTTACCAGATCTGGCTGTTCCTTTTCAAAGTAGCTTGAAAGTATATATTTGCATTGATCAGCACCCTCCATCCACAACTACTTGAATCATTTTGTTGTGGTGTCTGTACAGTTAGAAAAAAATGTTAGAGACTGTGAGCATCAGCACAAAACAAAATTATTCAATAAGTTCAAAGACATAGCATTTAATAGACTTTTTACCTCTAGACTTAATGGCTCTATTGAATCCAACAGAGAGACATTTGGAGGACAATGATCCAATGCATCTAATAGCCTTCTAATACAACTGCAATATGTATAATTTAGTTAGTATGGTATCAAAATAATGAAGTTTTGAGTTCAAAAAGCACACACAGTACTTACAATTTCAGCTCTCTGTGTGTGTTTTTTAGAGAGTTGAATAGAAAGCATTGCTTCTGCTGGATGTCAATAGACACAAAACTCCAGTGGTCACTGCATAAGGAAAAAAGCATAAGAAAATGAAAGGCTACAAGAGTTCCCAATATTAAAGAAGAATCTTAAAAGAAGTAGTCACCCACATACCTGCTATGATATGGAAGTAGCAAAATGTCAATTACTTCAAAATTGCAGTGTTTGAACCAGCTGGAAATACTCATGGGAGTCTCCTTTGCATCTCTTAATCTAGAAGAAATGGCTGGATCAACAATATGGACTGTATGTTGTACAGAGGGATGAAGCCAGCTTCTCATCATGCTGCATAGGATCAGAACATAATTAGGGTAGGTTATAAAAGAGTTACAAGGAGGATTGATTTGCAAAAAATGTAAAATTTAAAGACACTTACTAGAGCATTGCAAGAATGATAGTATCTGAGCAATACTCATTTCTTGTTAGCCAATGCTGCTAAGCATTGTTTTGTCAAATCAAAATCATTGACTGAAACTTCATCCTCAATATGTACAACTACATCAGGGCCCAGCTCCTTCAACCTTCTATGTATGTGTAGCTCCTTCTTTCCAGTCTCCACATCTATAATAGATTTTGTTTCTTTTATTTGCTGCTTCAGTGAGTCCTCATAAGCAGCCTTCCCTCTGGTGTTCTTTGAGTGTGTTACCTCAACAACCTTTACCTCATCAACCTTGACCTTCCTTGTAGGTGGAATTAGCAATATATCTCTCATTTTGATGTCCTGCCATTCCACAAGATGAACCAGCTTGTCATATCTCCATCTCACTCTGGACAAAGTGTTGAAATCTTTGGCCATCAAAGTCACCCTGTGAGCATGGGCTGCTACAAGCATTGCATCCTCAAAATATTTCTCCAGGTAATCCTCTGCCATTTCCTGCAAGGAAAGAATGGCAGTTCTATTCCACCTGAACCCAAGGTTCCAACTGTCACAAATTTCTCTCACCAGTCTTTGAAAGGGTGCTTTGGGTATTGCAAAACCTATGGCTTTCTGTTGTCTCCTTATTTCCCTAAGCACACCTGCACCCTTATTCAATCTTTTGGCCTTTTGCTTGAGCAAGCTCATTGGCTTACCCTTCCTGCCATGTGAAGCTCTTCCCTTTGGAGGCACACTAAACTTCTTGGAACCTGTCCCAGCTGCTGTTGCTGCAAGACCTGGTCCTTTGCCAACTTGCCTTGCAGTTGATTTGGTTCTTGCCATCACTCTGAAAAACTGCATACAAAGGATTGGAAAGAGATCACAGACATGAAGAACATGTTCTAACAAAGAAAAGGCAATCACAGGGGTGGAAGAAGCCAAATAGAGAAATTTGCAATAAAATGCGATATGAGCAGTTTGGAATTTCAAACAGGTCCACATCGCATTTTGCTGCAAATTTTTTAAATGAAATGCTGGTGCACTCCTACAGTGATTTCTATGTTTCTCCAACCAAATACAGTATGAATGGAGGTCATGCAAGAAGATCACATGCAAATATCACACTTGAAGATCTGCATTCCTTCAGTGATTTCTCTGTCTTGGTTTGAGCCTATGCATTTCCATACAGGATGTAATTTTTCTATTTTAGGCAAGAAGATTGCAGAGACTAAGGGGAGTCACAAAACCAGACATGTTCTCACAAAGAAAAGGCAATCACAAAGGTGGAAGAAGCCAAATAGAGAAATTTGCAATAAAATGCGATATGAGCAGTTTGGAATTTCAAACAGGCCCACATCGCATTTTGCTGCAAATTTCTGAAATGACATGCTGGTGAACTTATACAGTGATTTCTTTGTCTCTCCAGCCAAATACAGTATGAATGGAGTTTATGCAAGAAGATTACAGCTATGGAAGTCAAAAAACCAGAACATGTTCTCACAAAGAGAAGGCAATCACAGGGGTGGAAGAAGCCAAATAGAGAAATTTGCAATAAAATGCGATATGAGCAGTTTGGAATTTCAAACAGGTCCACATCGCATTTTGCTGCAAATTTTTTAAATGACATGCTGGTGCACTCCTACAGTGATTTCTATGTTTCTCCAACCAAATACAGTATGAATGGAGGTTATGCAAGAAGATCACATGCAAATATCACACTTGAAGATCTGCTTTCCTACAGTGATTTCTCTGTCTTGGTTTGAGTCTATGCATTTCCATACAGTATGTATTTTTTCTATTTTAGGCAAAAAGATTGCAGAGACTAAGGGGAGAACCCATTGTTACTAACTGGAATCTATCTGTGGATGTGCTGTGCTGCTGAGGAGTAATCTGTGCTGAGGATGATTCTGTGCTGCTGGACAAGATGCTGATGCTGCAGAGTATGGAGGTAGGGAGGCAAGAGAGCAGAGACTGGAGGGCAAGAGTTCTAAAACAGGATACCACAAAGAAGTGCAAATAGAATTAAAGAATCACTAAATCCCACACGTGTGGAATCTAGTCGTTTTTCACACGTGTGGATGGGACCCAGATCTCTTGGAGTTTGAAATTTGGCACGTGTGAAAGTACACTTTTTTCCTTGGAACTTGTGCCATTCATGATTTCATCATCAATACCACAACCACTTTTCCCTCCCCTGGATTCCAATCTCTCATCCCTGCCACGACTCTCTCCTGATCCTTTCTCTCTGATCCTTTCCTACCCAAGCACACTCCATCCAGACTGCAACCTGCCTGAAGACAGTACTGCCAGATCTCCAGGTTACCTAGAGTGCAAAGTTCAAGCTAGAGAAAGAGCAGGAGATTTACCAGTGCAACTCAATCAGCATGGAAAAGGAAAAAAAAGGTCAGAGTTCTAGTTTGGTTTCAATGTTTTTCAACATTTATTTCTTCCATCCATTGGATTTTTGATGTCCCAATGTCTTCACTCAGCTCCATCCTTCTTCCACAATGTGGTAAATCACCCAGAAATTAGATTGTAGGTTGATATGAATAGAAACAAGAAATTTGCAACAAAATGCGAGGAGAGTGGTTTAGAATTCTCTAAACAGCCCATATCGCATTTTGCTGCAAATTCCTGTTGTGGACTCCTTGCTCATGAAAAGTTTCACTCATTCCATTTTTTCTCTTGCATATGAGATCATAGTGTCCAGGAATCACTGAAATGAACCAAGTGCTTGATTTGACATGCACATGAACAGAACTTTTTGAGAATTTGCAACAAAATGCGAGGAGAGTGGTTTATAGTTCTCTAAACAGCCCATATCGCATTTTGCTGCAAATTCCTGTTGTTGACACATTCCTCATGAATAGTTTCACTCATTCCATTATTTCTCTTGCATATGAGATCATAGTGTCCAGGAATCACTGAGATGAACCAAGGTCTTGATTTGACATGCACATGAACAAAATTTGAGAATTTGCAACAAAATACGAGGAGAGTGGTTTACAATTCTCTAAACAGCCCATATCGCATTTTGCTGCAAATTCCTGTGTATTATTTGTTTCTCACTTCTACCTCATTAATTTGCTATCTTTAGCCCTGTGGAAATCTTCCTTGATGATGAGAAATGTTTTTGTTTTGGAACAGCTGGCTCCCAGGCCCCACCTTTCAAGAGGAAGCTGGACTTTTCTGCTACTATAATTAGACCACAGCAATCACCAGGTGAGTGATGAGATGTCATGAAGGAATTATCTGGTGATATACAATGCATTCACTGATTTCATATGTCAGCATATAGAATTCATAGTATATAAGTTTTTGAACAGGCAAAAAGAAGAGGCTGGAGCAGAGTGCTGATTCTTCCATCAAAAAACAAATGGAACCAGAAGAGGACAGTTCTCCAGATTTGCTCCTATTTGAGTTTCTTCACAAATGCAAGGCTCAGAGTAACTTCCATTTATACCACAGTATTTTCAACATGGAGTTCTCAATGAGCTCTGTACTGGAGCAGCACAAAGATTTTCTTTCAGACTATTGGGATGCCTTCAAAGAACTGACAGAGGCAGGAAGAATTGTGGGAGGTGAAAAGGTTTTTGTGCACCTTAATCATATTGTCTCCAATGACAGGCTGAGGTACCATGTGAGCAGAAGATTTGACAGCCTGCCTGATCACTATAAATTCAACTGTACTTTGCACACCAGAAAGTGCAGAGTGCTGGAGGAGAGCATGGCATTTCTTATGTACATTGTCTTCAGTCAGGAGTCTTTGGATGAACAAGGGCAGGAAACAGAAGAAGAAGACACATCTGAAGCTTCTGAAAAGGAGGATGTTTCTTTGGGCTCTGAAATGGCAGAGCAAGAAGAAGATATCAACCTTCAGGATGAGGGGCTGCAAGTGGCTGCTCTTGACCTTGTTCAACTGAGGAAAAAAACTCTGAGGGGAGCAGAGCCAGTTGAAGATTTTGATGTTCAGAGCAGCAACCATGCTTCCAGGTGTGTTGATTGGTGGAAAGGATTATGTTTTCCTCCATGATATAGAGTGTATGTTTGATTTGAGGGAGGACTATGCCATTTCCCTTATTGCCCAGGCTTCAAGGCTTGACAAGGAGGTTGGCATAGAGGATGACCATTCACTTCTGGCTTTGGAAACAATGTTTGATCCTGTAGAGGCCCTTTCATTTTGTTTCAAAGAGGCTGAAAAGTTCCAAGAGCCAGATGAAGCTGCCTTCCAGCTCACACAGGAAGCTATGAATCTCTCAGCTCTATACACAGAAAAGACTAGAGAAGAGGCTGTACAAGAAGGGAGAGGGATAAATCTTTGGAAAGATGAACTGCTTGTTGCTGATGAAAATGAGAAGGTACTTCAAATCATATACTTTGACTTCTGCTTAACTTTAGTTTTGTAGGTTGTGTATTGTCTCACTCCAATCCTTTGATATTTTGCAGCTACAAATTGAGGATGACACATTCCTCCAGAGATCAAGTGGAAGCAGGCAGGTTGGGTTTCGCAAAATGTCAGGCCTAGCTCATTATATTCATGATCTAGGCAGTGCCAAGATCTTGATTTACCATAGGCAGTTGAGCAACAATGGAGAAGCCATTGTTTACTTCCTAAAATGTTTGTCCAGGGCTTTAGGTGGACATGCTCTTTCATGGCAAAAGGAAAAGATCATTTTGATAGAGAGGTTGTCTGCCATAGATATATTTGGAGATTATGTGAATAAGCAGGCCTCTAGGGCCGCTTACTTTTTGTCTTACACTTCTTATGCATTAGCATGTGGTGTTAAGGACCCCAAATATCTGGAGGGCTATGGAAAACACCAGCTCGTAAGGTTTCGAGAGCCACCCATGATTGCATCAGGCCACACAGTCCAAGAAGAGGAACAGGTGGAGAGAGCTAAAGAAAAGGATAAAGAGACAGTCGACATCAAGCCAATAAAGAAGAAAAAGACTCCAATCAAGATCAAAAAGAGAGTTCCGATGAACAGGCCCTGGGAGAAATAGGATTTAGTCATCGAATATAGCACAAACATTATATTAAATTTGAACTGATTTGTATAAAGTCTTTGATATCTGGTATGATCTTGTATAAATGATTAATAAGTTGATGATGAAATGATTTGTACATTTACATAGAGTGGTGTCGTTAAATATTAAATGAACAATATATTGAAATTGTAAACAAATTGTATTAAGTTCAGATCATATGTTTCACATTGAAATTTTTTTCATGCATAACACCAAGAGTCACTTGTTCCACTAAAAAAATTTCTATTGAATGAGTTTGAAAACATGTGGACATAACACCAATAAGTTACAAATGAGTCCTATTCATGTTTACTTGTCCATTTATGGTTTCTAAATATCTTCGATTCCCTCCACTGTCTATGTCTCTCTGCTGCAATTGAATTGTCTAGAGCTTGTCTTCGTCTTTGCTTTTGGGCTAGAAGAAAAGCAAGCTTGATTTTGGAGCTAGCAACTTTTCTTTTAGCATGCAGCCTGAGAGTGCTCTCAACGGAAGCAAGAACGGAAGAAGGAGAGAGAGAGACAGAGAGCCACACAAGTTTTGGTGGGTGCAGAACCACCCTAATCTTCTTTTTCATTCATTTATATATGTGTTTGAGTATTGTACATAACTGGGGTTAAGGCACAGTGACCTTTAACCCCCACAACCTCCCACTTAAAGGACAATGTGCCTTGAAGGGAGAACAACCAGTGAGCATACTATCCAATGCCCATCAATACACGACAATACTCAAACCGCTGACTAGGTAGACTCTTCGTCAGCATATCTGCAGGGTTATCATCTGTATGAACCTTGACAAGCTCTATGCGCTTGTCCTCAAGTACCTCCCTGATGAAATGGTACCTGACCTCAATGTGTTTGGTCTTTGCATCAAAGACCGGATTCCGTGCTAGCTGAATAGCACTCATGGAATCACTATGCAATGTCGGTACATCTGTATGAATCCCCAAATCTCCCACTAGCCGATCAAGCCATATAGCCTCCTTGCAACCCTCTGTGGCTGCAACATACTCAGCCTCTGTGGTAGACAAAGCAACACACTTCTGTGCACGAGACATCCACGACACTGCACCACCTGCAAAGGTGAACACATAACCAGAAGTGGATCTCCTACTATCCACATGCCCTGCATAGTCTGAATCTGTGTACCCAAGTACACGCATGTCTCCTTTACCAAAGCAAATGCACATCTCCTTGGTACCCTTCATGTACCTCATGATGCACTTAACTGCCTCCCAATGCCTCTTTCCTAGATTAGCCATATATCGGCTAACAACTCCCACTGCAAATGCAATGTCTGGTCTAGTAGCTATCATAGCATACATAAGACTCCCAACTGCTGATGCATAAGGAACCTTGGCCATCATGGCCCTTTCCTCATCTGATTTGGGACTATCTGTATGACTTAGTTTCACATATGGAGGCAATGGAGTACTCACTGCCTTCCCCCCCTCCATATTGAAACGCTGTAATACTTTTGTAACATACTCTTTTTGTGAAAGCCAAAGGAGTTTCCTACTCCGATCACGCGTGATGCGCATACCAAGAATATGACCTGCAAATCCCAAATCCTTCATATCAAAGGCCTCATGCAACTTGGCCTTTAATGCATCTAGCTCATAAGTATTCTTGCTAGCCAATAGCATATCATCCACATATAGTGCCAGGATTATTAGGCTACTATCCTTAGCCCTTTTAGTGTAGAGGCAGTGATCAATTTCACTCCTTCTAAAACCCTGGGACCGAATGAAAGCATCAAACTTCTGATACCATTCTCTAGGTGCTTGCTTAAGACCATAGAGACTCTTTTTCAGCTTGCAAACTAAATGCTCTTTGCCCTTTTCTTCAAAGCCTTCCGGCTGCACCATGTAGATGTCCTCATGCAAATCCCCATGCAAGAAAGCTGTCTTGACATCCATTTGCATAAGCTCCATATCCTCTACTGCCACTAGTCCAAGCATGCATCTAAGTGTGGTCATCTTCACAACCGGAGAGAATATCTCATCAAAGTCCACACCCTTCTCTTGCTTGAACCCTTTAGCAACCAAACGGGCCTTGTACCTAGGCACATCATCACCTGTGACCTTCATTTTGTAGACCCATTTACATGGCAATGCTTTCTTTCCATGTGGCAAAGAAACCAAGTCCCAAGTCTTATTCTTCATAAGTGAACTCATCTCTGATTGCATAGCATACTCCCACTTGCGTTGATCCTCACGCATCATAGCCTCTCTGTAGCAAGAAGGCTCCCCGCAATCAGTAAGCATCACATAGTCTACCCCTGGAACAAACCTATCAGGCGGTCTAGACACTCTAGATGATCTTCTCAAGGGCATTTCAGCTTGCTGTCCCACTTGCATATCAGCCACATTTGGCTCATCATTTCCACCAATAGATGATCCATCATCTACCCTTGATTGTATACCTGTGGGAGTACTTGGTTGTACCATTTCTTGCACATTTGGTGCATGGACAGCTTGCTGCCTATCAACATATGCAGGTGGATTCACATCCTGGAAAGTGATTCTCCTCATTTCCACATCCCTCATGGGTGCCTTATGCATCTTCTTCTCATTGAAGACCACATCATGGCTGCGTATGATCTTCTTTGCTTCTAGATCCCAGAGACGATAGCCCATCTCTCCACTTTCACCATAACCTAGAAAGATGCACTTCCTAGACTTAGGATCTAGCTTCTTTCGAAGCTCTTTTGGCACATGTGCATATGCCTCACACCCAAAGATACGCAAATGAGAGTAAGAGGGCTTCTTGCCACTCCATGCCTCTTCAGGAATACCACCATCCAAACTCTTACTAGGTGATCTATTGATCACATGCACTGCAGTCTTCATTGCCTCAGCCCAAAAACCACCAGAAAGACTTGCATTGGAAAGCATGCATTGCAACCTTTCTTGAATGGTACGGTTCATCTTTTCTGCAACTGGATTTTGCTCTGGAGTACGAGGGGATGTGAGCTCCCTCTTAATCCCACGTGTATCACAGAAATGCTGAAAGTCATGAGAGAGATACTCTCCACCATTGTCAATCCGTAGGCATTTAAGCGTTCTACCTGACTGATTCTCAACCAAGGCCAGCCATTTCTGAAATACCTGGAACACATCACTCTTCCGAGCTATAGCATAAGCCCACACTTTCCTAGTTGCATCATCAATGAATGTCACATAGTATTCAGCCCCGCCTAATGACCGTGTAGGCATGGGACCGCATACATCTGAATGCACCAAATCAAGCTTTTCAAACTCTTTCTTTCCCCTTCTTTTATGGGCTGATTTAGTCTGCTTCCCATAGAGACAATGCTCACAAAATTCAAAATCAGAGAAACTCAAATGCGGTACATAACCCAAACGGCATAAGAGTTTCATTCCATTCTGGCTCATGTGCCCCAACCTGCAATGCCACAAAGAAGTCCTTGGCTGCTCGGTTATTGCAACAACATGATCAAATACCCCTGATACATGTAAGGGATACAAAGTCCCACACTTGGCACCCCTGGCCAAAAGCATAGAGCCCTTTTGAATTTTCCAACTCTGAAAGCCAAAAGTGGTGTGAAAACCAGCATCATCTAGCTGACCCACTGAAATAAGACTCTTGGTCAGCTTAGGCACATGTCTCACATGTTTCAAAACAAATGCAGACCCATTTGCAAAAGAAAACTTTATGTCACCTGCTCCCACTATGTCACATGCATAGTCATTTCCAAGATGCACACAACCTGTCTTTCCACTATCATAAGTGGAGAACCATTCCCTATGGGGAGTAACATGGAATGAAGCACCAGAATCCAAAATCCAATCCTGGGAATATGCATCAT
The DNA here is from genome assembly GCF_047967505.1 of Dipteris shenzhenensis. Taxonomy (NCBI): domain Eukaryota; kingdom Viridiplantae; phylum Streptophyta; class Polypodiopsida; order Gleicheniales; family Dipteridaceae; genus Dipteris; species Dipteris shenzhenensis. Next base: position 25,413,927 of record NC_141610.1, read on the forward strand.
CTGAAGTGGTAAGCAACTCTGCAGATAAACTAGACATGAAGAGAACATCATTGTCACTATCATGTGTGACTGCATTGATCTCCTCGATCTTCACTTTTCCTTTGTCCTCCCTTGGACTCTCTTCCTTTTGATTTGCACCCCAATTTGCATTCTTTTTCTTATCCTTTTGCTCTCTTTTCAGCTTGTAGCAATCCTTTTTCATATGGCCCTTCTTGCCACAATGGTAACACTCAATGTTCCATGCCCTGGATTTGCTACGAGACTTCCCTCTTTCTTGGGACTTCCCCCTGAACTGTGATCTGCCCCTTTGCACATTTAAGGCTGCATCCTGCTTGTTGCCATCCATAGACTTCCGTCTAATCTCCTCGGCCAACAAGCTACCCACAACATCATCAAATTTCAGTACTCCACCAGGTGCAGAGTTACTGACAGCTATACGGAAGGTATCCCATGAGGATGGCAATGAACAAAAAAGAAATATTGCCTTAGTCTCCGCATCAAAATTCATTTTCTGAGCCTGAAGCTGGCTGAAAATAATATTGAATTCATTCAAATGAGAAGCAATGGAGACCCCTTCCTTCATCTGCAGCTCAAACAACCTCTTCATGAGGTAAACTTTATTACAGGCAGTTTCCTTCTCATAAGTGGCACACAGTTTATTCCACAAATCTTCTGTAGTCTGCTCATTTACTACTGTGAAATAAACTGACTCTGCAAGATGAAGCCTAATAGTAGACTTTGCTAATGCATCCAACTCATTCCAATCATCCTCAGACATATTTGCAGGCTTAGCTTCAATCCCTGCCAAGGGTTTAATCTGCTTCTTTTGAATAAGCACATCCCTTATCTGTTCTTTCCACAAAGAAAAGTTTGTCCCATCAAACTTTTTAATGCTGAAAAACTCCTTTTCAGGCATGGAAGAGGATGCCATGATGCAAATAAAGCAAAATCCCAAATGCTAGTGCCTGCAAGAGAGAATCACACCAAATACCAGGTGCACCCAAATGTGTATGCCACAATAGAGTGAAATATCACCAAAATTCAAAGCTCAAAGCATCAAAAGATGCATCTGACTCATGTGCATATACTATGCATCTATATGAGCAAATCTGGCCCAAAAGAAAATGCCAATAAGTGCCAAATGACTCAAGCATAAACACCGTCCACTGGCATATGCATCAATAATGTCTCATACAAGAGAGCATAGCACTATTAGTGCATCACCTGCAATGTTTCAAAGCTGTCCCTCAGCATAAAATAGCATCCATGTGCAAAGCGTCCATAAAAAATAGCATCCCACAAGGCAATTTGGGCCTATCAGCGCATCCAACAAGGATCGCAATGCATCCAAATGGCCTATAAATCATCCACTGCAACCCAATGCATACCACGAATGAGCGCACACTGCTCAAACTGCAACCAGAGTGATCTGCATAAGGTATGCTCAAGAAATCATAGTCCCACGGTAATGAGCGCTACTGAAAATAGAACCTGAGATGCTTCAAAACATGGGCGCCATTTCATAATCGGACTCAGCAAGAAAATCTACAAATATCTCTCTTCTGCCAGAACTCCAAAATCCCAACCGATGAATGAGAAATGGGAGTCAACACTTATCCACTGCCATGTGGCATAAATCTAAGGTTTCAAAACCTTAGCATGAAAAATGCATAACAGAGAGACGAAATCGAATACACAAAGATTTATAACTCTGAAAATCCTCCATCGAATCACGCAAGAACTGATAGGTAGGGGTTTTTGGGCGTCCGGAACGCAATGGGACAGACGGTTTTGGAAACCGTGGCCTCAATCACTGGGTCCAACACACGGACTGAAAAACGTTTTTGGAAACAGAGCTATCTGTAAACTCCACAGGAGTGCGAATGATGAGCAACATAGAAGTTTTAGGACCTCCTGAGTCCACCGGAACTGACAGATCTGCAAATGGTTGCTCCAAACTTGAGTTCCAACACCCGGGCAAAAAACGCAGGAACTGACACAGTGAGTCAGAACTCCAATGAAATGATCCCAGATTCAAGAATGAAGGTGTTTCCAAGCTCCTGAAGTAATGTGGACACCAAAAGCAAGCAATAGTTGCCTCTACAAGTCAATACGGAGTCTCTGTCATCGAACGGAACAGGGAAAAGCTCAAAAAACGACTTTTTCTTTGAAAGCTCTTAACAGGCTCTCAAAACCACTTCGCAAAGCCAAAGTGACTTTTCCAAAGGTTCCTCCAAGGTCTCTGCACACTCGGATGCAAGTAAAGTCACCCACAAAGCTTCCCACAAAGCTTCTCCTTCCTCCCACAAAGCTGCTGAGCTTCCAAGCATTCACGCACGCTCAGCTAGATCACCCGAGCTCTGATACCAGTTGAGAGTGCTCTCAACGGAAGCAAGAACGGAAGAAGGAGAGAGAGAGACAGAGAGCCACACAAGTTTTGGTGGGTGCAGAACCACCCTAATCTTCTTTTTCATTCATTTATATATGTGTTTGAGTATTGTACATAACTGGGGTTAAGGCACAGTGACCTTTAACCCCCACACAGCCTTTGTAGTATGCCTCGGTAAAACCATTGGAAGACTTCCTTCAGACTATTTGCCTTCTGACTCCCTCCATAGTGTTGTGTGTGTCTAAAAAATGCATTACGTGCCATGTAGTGAGACTTCTCCATGCCTTGGGTAGACCAAATAGCTGGGCATCCATACTTTTTGACAAAATAGGGAAGGTGGTTGTATATGATATGCTGTAAGACATAAGAATGCATAGTAAGTAATAAAAAAAAAGAAGATCACACTTAAGTAAAAGAAAAAGACATAACCTTACCATGTAGTGAGTTATATTGCAGGTTGTCCACGCGTCTTTCATTGACTTTCCAAAATGTTTAATTGCCTCCTCAAAGTTCTTGTAATCACTCTTTGTCCATGTTACTTTGTCACAGAACATGAAGAGTTGATCAAGAGACCTCCACACCTCTGCCTTCCTATTTCGTGCTTCCCCATCTGCCTCATGATCTTTCACAGCATTATGGACTTGCTTCCACAATCCATAATTAATCTTTGAAACTGCTCTACCTTGCCTTACTTGCTTACTGTGTTTGGGTCGAGACAAGAATCTTCTTGCCTTAACACCACCAATAGAGGGCTTGATTGGTACCTCCTTGCCATTGGTAGACTTTTTAAAATCCTTTGTGATTTGAACATCTCCTCCATGCAGACCTATATCGGATAACACTTTTTCCAATGCTTGAAGAGCATCCTTTCTATTTTTTTCGGGACGGATTTTCCAAGCAAATCCAATATATAAAAATACCAATTTCTCAATAATTCGACATAGACCATGCAATGTGCAGATGTGAACATTACATAGTGGAATGTCCAGAATGGCCTTGAAGTCAGGGTCAACTTTATCTCTATTAGGTGCTCTCTTCCACCATTTTGAATCCATTACTTGAGCTGATTCTTTGCAATAAAGATAAGGAGACTTTGAGTTGCCTCCTTTACTAATGTTATACATGCACTTAAGTGTTTTAAGATCCCCGGCCATGTGCCACTCTACTTGAAAATCACCTTTTCCTGCAACATGGAGATTCTCGCCTTGCACTTGTCTTTTGATTATTGTTGGTATTTCCGTGTGATGAAACACCCAATCTAGTGTTTCATGGTCTTCGGTCTTCACCTGTGAGATTATAGAAAACAAAAGTATTACTATATCAGATTTGAAAACAATGACCAAAATCAAGTATAAAACAACCCATGATCATACCTGGAACGAGCCTAACCACCATATGTGTTTCTCTGACTGCACACTAAAATACTTCGAACTCGCTTCAGTCAATGATGTATCAATCGCTCCATTCATCAATGTAATAGTAACTCTTTCCATTTTCTTTTCCTTTACAACCTCACACTCATCCAGTTTGATAACAAATTTCAAAATGCCTTTGCACTCCTCAAATGTTATTCCATAAAACTCGACCATTCTTTTTTGAAGTTGTTGCAGATCTAAAAATATATTGTTCCAAGGATCATACACAGTGGTTCCTTTAACACCATGAAATATTTCTTCAATATGGATATATTGCCCAATAAATTCATCTATACTTTCATTCAAATGACCTCTTATCCTCCACACGGTTGCTGGATTTGGCAGTAAAACTCGTTTAATCCTTTGATCTTTCAAAGTTGAGGATATCGCATGGAAAATCGAACTATATCCCTTCCTGCTAACTCCACTAACATCAAGAGCCTCTTGGATTATAGTGCCATCAACTTGATTATTGGATACAAAGTCCTCTACAACATTGCGTTTGACTGTTTTGTATTTTTTTTCCTCAATCAAACCTTTTGCTACACCGCAAGAAAGCAATCCTTTCATTTGTTTAACAGGAAGAAGGTTCGGGTCCATATTTTCTTTTGCAGGCTCCAATAATTTCCTGTAATAACAACACAATATGACTATATTATTCAGCACCTCCATTCTTATTTTGCGACAATCAACGAAATAGATATAGTCTGGAAGAGAGCCTTTTTGAGTATACAAAATGATAAATTTCAATCTAACCTTGCTTCCTGAATTCGTCGCTTGCATCCACCAGTCCCAGCCTTCAAATTTGCAATGTTTTTAATCTTCCTGCTACGTTGTCTGTCTCCAAGCACGGTTCTCTTCTTTCTTGCTCTTGTCAACTCTTTTTTACTCTTTGAATGCTCCTCAATTTCATTCTACAACTGCTGCTCCAATTTTGCACGAATGGCTATCTCCTCCATCTTGGCCCCCTTTTCTTGTAGGTACATCATTTTATACGTTTTCGCAAATGCAGACTGCGCTGAAATATAACCAAGAAGTCCATTTTGTCCATCGCCGGCAAACCTCAGTAATGTGGTGGGATTGACAAATGGAGGTGTAGAGTTTTTTACTTGACATTTTGGATATATGCTTCCATCGCACCATAAGTCAATATGTTGAAGCCCTTCTCTTCTCATATTTTCCCGCTGTTGAGCATTCAGCACCGTATCCTTTCGTCTTTTTTGTGCTGGAGCATATTGTTCTTCCAAGTCGATGTGAAGATGGTGTAATCGCTTCTTCTCAGATAGTGACTCACTAGTATCGGCCATTTTTTGTGCTCCTCAGGTTGCGAAGTTTGTTTTTCAATCTCATAGTCATTTTGTAACATGAATCGTGGAAGTGTGGCGGTATCCATGTGAATATTTTGAAAACTTGCAATCACTAAGTTCAGTGATGGACTCTTAATGAAAGACCTGCACACGTCGGCCAAAGAGATGCGGAATCTTTGGTAAACAAAAAAAAATCTAAGAGGATATTTAATACAAAATCGTGTTAGTCAGACAAAAGATTATCTTATTCCTTTTTGAATTGACAGTTCTGTAGTCCTTACTGACAAATCTGAGCCACGTTTCCATATTTTACTATTTTTGAGGTCTTTTAGGAGAGAAATAAATCAAAAAATAGTGAATTTCTTACAGGGCCCCAAAATGAGTTCCCTTTTTCCCTAATGTGTGGTGGCACGTCTGGTTATGGGAGGGCTAGTCTCTTTGAGATATTCAATGGGATTTGGGTGAGAGATTTTGCCTCTTATGAAGTAGGGCACTCAAATGGGGGATCATACATGACACTGTATCAGGTGACATCTTTAACTAGAGGCAACAACCTGCACATCCTTGAGAGAGCACCATTGGGTGATGAATTAGGATTCCCATGTGGTTATGTCCTTTTTTTGTTCACATCTTTGGACCAGTCACATAGGCCATGAAAGATCCCATAGTTCTTCTTGATTGTGGCACATGGAGGTTTGCCCATTGGCCCTTGGCTAGAGTAGATGCAAGCAGATGGTAGTTGCCATTGATGCATAGAAAAGTTTTGGAGATGACCCTACATTTTCTATGGGATTGCCCAATAGTTACAAAGGATATAGATGGGTGGCCTCTAGATTGTTGGTAGCACACAGAGATTGTAAAATGAGACTTCACTTGAGAGATGGTTGCATGGATGACAAAGGGTGCTCATGCTTTCAATTAATCCAACCTCTCTCCTTGCCTGCCCAAGCCCTTTGCCTTCACCAAAGTATAGTTTTGGGGAGAGGGTGTCCAACCTCACTGCCTAGAGGTTGTCCATAGTAGTTTTGTGACAGAGGCTATCCATGACCTTGGCAACCACCCTCATCCCTATCTTGCATGGATGACAAAGGGAGATCATGCCTTCAAATGATCCAGCCTCTATCCCTACCCACCCAAGCCCTTTCCCTTCGCGAGAGTATAGTTTTTTGGGAGAGGGTGTCCAACATCACTGCCTAGAGGTTGTCCAATGTAGTTTTGTGATAGAGGCTATTAGCATCCCTGGCAGGCACCCTCATCCCTAACTAGCAAGATATCATGTACACCTTGTGCGCCTCTTAGAGCATGGGACAATAGTTTCTCAGGTGAATGCATAGAGCTAGGTGCATTTCTGCAAGGTTTGGCATGCAGGTTTCTTTTATTGGATGTTAATTTCTCGTTAATTTTTAGCACCTTTTTTAGAGATTTCCTAGTAGTGAGTTGGGTTCTGTAGAAACTCTCTTTTTTGTTTTTGATAGCAAGTTCTCTCTTTTCCCTATCATTGGCACCTTTAAGATTGTTGATTTATATGGTTGTTTTCTTAAGAATTAATAGAAATCCCTTGGGAAAAGAAAACTTGGTGGAGATCTAAATATCGATGGGACCCACTGTCCTACTAAGTTTGGTCTCATTCAGACCTATGCGCACTAACTTTTTAATGAATGTTGTTTTGTAATCCTAATAGACCTAGGCATTAACATTGTTGGCATGTTGACTAGAGATAAGTGGAACCAAACTTGGTGGTCCTCTAGATCATGGTAGTATATAGCATCCTACCAAGTTGGGTAGGATGTTGGCATGTTAGGCTAGAATGATGCAAGTGGAACCAAACTTGGTGGTCGTCTAGAGCACGGTAGGATATACAACATCCTGACAAGTTTGGTATTAGCGGACCCACTTTTTTATGGATGTCATCATTAGTTTTTTCTCCTTTTATTCTAACCTACCTTAAGCGCTAAAGTCGAGGGATAGGGGTGCAATATGTAGAGAATGCCAATACCACATGCATTCAAGAGGTGATTTAAAAACCCCTCCTTAAATATTTTAATGTTAAGTTTGAATTTATTTTTGGTCAAATAGATAAACCCTTGATATATGTAAACTTTTGATGAAAGTGGTATTGTAAATCCCTTTTAGTGCTAAACATATAGGCTAGGATAATATATATTTCAACTTGGTTGGACATAAGATAGACATGAGCTCTATGTCTCACATCAGTGCATTGTTCCCATAAATTTGGAAGAACATATAGATGAGGGTCATGTGATATTTTTGCCATGACTGCTTGACATAATTGGCTTGGACAGGGCCCACAATAGGTTTCCCCATCATGCAAAGGAAAATGAATATGTTGTTTTGAGAAGGATGGGATCAAGCACACGTGCTACTCTTTGAAAACTATAGCAAATGTATCAACATGAATCTTCTAGTATTGTTCCCAAACTTGGAGGCAAACTCTTTAAATATGTCTTAGTCCTAAGAGTGACCTCTTGGATCATCTCCTTTTTCTTTTTAATAACTTATCATTTCAGCTATTTCATGAAAAATTCACCTAGCAAAGATTCACCCTCATTCCATAGGTTGAATCTGATGCTATCTTCTACTATAATTTATAATTTCACAAATTAGGTTCAAGTTTCCCCTAGATATTATGTAGGAAAGATCAAAGTACATGGCATGTTATCATAGAATGTCTTGGCCATTTTGAAAATCTAATTAGAGTACTAGCTTTATCAAACTAGATATTATTCTCATCAAGTCCCTTTTGCGTCATGTCTACCTAGACCACCATTCAAGAAAGCATATCATTAGAGCACACACAATTGTTGATGGGTGAGTCTTCAATACAATATACATTGGTGACAGAGCTCTAAAATAAAGTCTCATAATGCATCTAAAATCTTAGCCCAGAGGGTGGGGGGGGGGGCATGGGGTCACATCTAATATGTAATCTTCATCTTTATTTTCAACTATCAACTTTGCCTTCTTGGATTTGAGTAATGTTAATTATTACACAATTGGAAGATTCAAGCACTAACAATTCACATCACAAGCTAAATCATGGAACCCACCTTGAAAATCATTCCTAAGCTTAGTGTTAGTCTTAACACGGTTATTGCCCTTTCAAAAACACAGATACTGCCTCCTCTAAATCTTTACTTAGTCTTAGTCTTAACCGTGGGGTGCCAACTCGCTTTAGTAAAAATACCTATGAAAATTTTGAGTATGAGGTGTATTTAACAATATGCCATGAGTAAAAGTTAGTCAAATTAGCATGATTGTGTTCTACACTAAAAGAGCTTAAATATGTGTTTACACCTTGAAATTTGGGTAACACATGAAAAAGTTACATGATTTTGAAAGAAGTTGGGTTTTATATTTTAGTGTATTTTTTGTTTTAACCCCCCTCATCCAAAAGACCCTTCCCTTGAGTCTCCCATATTATGAAAAATATGTATAAGTCTTTAAATCTTTCATATTTTTTGAAGTTTAAATTTTATGCTTTGTGGTAGGGAGGATTATAGATTGTCATATTTTTCCCTTGCATATTTAAAACTTTTGTAGAAGATCCATGTATATTATTGTACCCCTCCTACCCTAGATTTTGGATGAGGGTAGTAACATAATACATATTGAGTTGGTGCCCCAAGGTCCTAACATGATTATTGCCCCTTCAAAAACAAAAGAGAAAAAGACCCAAACACACATGTTGTTTAGTTCAAAGTAGAACGACTATTGCAATTTTGCATGTTACATGAGTTATTATGACACGCCATTGGTTTACAACAGCTATAATGAAGATAAAACTTGTATTAATTGTTACAAAATTAGTACAACTTATGGTCCTAAGCAACTATAATGCCTTGTAATAATTATCACAAACTCGTGATAATTGTAACATGAACTGCATATGACACATGCGTTTAAATCATGGCCTTAACTTACCATATGAAGATAACACTTGTAATAATTGTCATTCACCCACAGTCTATCAAACAACAAGGAAAGGATTGAAGTCATGTAGATGCACAAGTATACTATGAAATAAAATCATGGTTGTGTCTTTAAAGGGTGGACAAGAATTGCATGGAGGGGCCATAAAGAGTTGTTCAGATGTTATTCAAGTAAGTGTTGATTGATGCTATGTTTTGTGAGTTTTGAAGGCAAGCCTATGATAGTATCATTTGTGTATTTGGTTGGTTTATGATTGACCTTTCTTTGATGCTTTGTTAAAGTGGCATGTGTCCTTGTTAAAGTGGCATGTGTCCCTCCATGGCCATTCATAAAGGGATGTTTGTTTGTTACTATGTGAGACTCACAATAATAAAGAGTTTAGAGAATGCATAATTCTGCAATAGGTGGGTCCATTGCAAGGAATAGGTTGGACAAAGCGTTGATGATATCAAAATAGACATTTTTCAAATGTAAAAACTAAAGGTGTACCATAAAGTGTAATGGGAAATCTACTTATACTTTTGATTGATGTGATTGTTTGCCATGCCTTGGTGAGGTGAATATAAATGTATGTGTGTGGATGAGTGCATTTACTTTTACAGACACCTTGTGTTCTTGGAGTTCAGAACACAGTTTCTCATGTAGTTTTGCTTAAATAGACGTTGTGTTCCTTGCATCTACACATTAGTTTAGAACATGGAGATTTTTCTAGTCCTCATGTGGGGAAGGAAAAGAAGCCACATTAGAAAGTTCCTTTGTAATCTTGATATGCTTTGTTTCTCTTAAGAGATTTTGTAACTTGAGAGTATGAATGCTCACGGGCATTAACTGATAGCTTATTGAGGGTAAGCAATGTGTGTGTGTGTGTGGGAGGGAGAGAGAGAGAGAGAGAGAGAGAGAGAGAGAGGGACAGGGGGTGGAGAAATTTCAAAAGTGAATAAAATAATGAGAAGATTTTCCATAAAAAAGAAAACACTTGGAAAATCCTACCAAGTCTTTTTCAAGCCTGTTGTGCTGAAGCACTACCGAGTGAGTACTCATATCAAATCCTAAAGAGGAAGAGCGACAGGTGTTAACATTAAAGATGTAAACATGCAACTCCTCGACTAATGTCACCATGAGAGAACGTGTAGTGGTTAAGCTATGCTAAGGAGTCGTGTGAGAGTGGGAAGGAGCATGTCATTGACACGAAGTGGGTCGAGCACATCTGTATTGATATTGGAGTGGAGGGCAAGGCACTCTCCAGTGGGTCTGTGCAGGCCTTATGGGGTGAGGAACTCGAGGGTGCATTCATGAGTGCATACATATTACACAACAATGGGTAGTGGCTTCCATGTTCCAAAAGTTGCTCTGTTTTTTTTTGCGAGGCACTTGAGGGTCGCACACGTGGCGAGGTGGAGGTGAGCCACCTGGCAGCTGCCGAACAGGAAGTCAGCGCGCTTTGAAAGAGAGTATGCCACGTGGGACGAAGCCACGTCAAGGCGCTTTATTGCTAATTGGTGATTAAGCTAATCTGGTGGCGATGATAACGGGGATCTCGATCATCTTTATCATCTTCATCTTCTTCATCTTCATCTTCATCTTCATCTTCATCATCTCCTGTGTTTCGCCTCTTCTTCTTGTTGTTCTTCTTCTTCTCCCAAGTTAACTGATCGCATTTATCTCTTTCTCTTCCACTAGCTCTCTCTCAGCCCGCATTTTCAGCTCGCACGAATCGCATTCTCCCTCTTTTTCTCTTTCTCGCGACCTTCCTCTTCGTTTTATGCTTCTGTGCTTACGCTCGCCTGTTTAGCTCTCCGCAATCCCGCACACCTGTGTCTCACTAAGCACCTCTGCCCCAAGCCTAGCTGCAGCGTAGCCTTTCTGGCTCTGCCTGTGTGCTTTTCCTTCCCCACATTCTGAAGCCCCCGCCTTCTCCCAGCCCACTCCTAGCAATCGCTGCTTCATGCTCTCGTGAAGCGTAGCGGCTTTTGGGGAAGGAAAGCGAGCAGAGAGAGAGAGGGAGAGAGAGAGAGAGAGAGAGAAGAGAAGAGAAGAGAAGAGAAGAGAAGAGAATGATGCCCTGCCTTTCGCCTCTGAGGCCCGCCGTCACCTGGCCAATTCTGCGTCGGAGCCGAGTGCTGCTTCTGCTGACTCTACTTGGCGCGATTTCCAGCCTGGTTACGCCGGCCACCGCCAATTCCCGCCATTACGCCGGTGCTGGACGAGGAGCATCCTTATCAGGTATGCCGCTCATCAAAAGCTTTCAAACTTTCCAGACGATCGAATGCTTGTCTTCCGCAGCAGGTAACGTTGGCAAAATGCCAGCGACGGGTGAGCAAGGAAGCAAGGATGAACAGAAGATGATGGCACGCCGGCCACGGCCGGAAGGCGACGGAAAGGTGGGTGGGTGGGTGGCGGGCAAGCGGTGAGAGATTTCCAGCTTGATAAAAAGCGGTAACGACGAGATGCGAGAAGCAGAGGCCGAAATCACGGCGCCCATTCGGCATTCGGGAAGGGGAAGAACAGTCGATTCTTTGATCGTGGGGGGTTGGCAAGCACGTAGGTTTTACATCTGATGGAATTAAGACGGAATTGTTGCATCTGCTTGTGGTTGGATCAAAGACGATGAAATCATGCACCGCCCATTTCCCGACGGGAAAGAACAGTGTATGCAACGGATTCTTTTCCCTTCTGCGTTGGCACGCACGTAAGTTTTAAATCTTAACGATCTCATAAGAGCACACGTGCGCCTGGTTATATCTTGGGTACTCCACATACCCAATGTAAGAGAGGTTAGGTAACAGGCTTGGTTGGCCTCATCGCCTAAAGCCAGGTTCCACATGGTGGAAAGAGACTCGTCTCGGTAGTCTTCACACCCGCCCAACCTTGGGTTGCCATGCCCCCCCCGCCCCCGACCCAAGTGCCTAGCTCGGGTTCTCTTCACTTTGAAACTTTACTCCGCAATCATTTGGCTCTGGCCACTGGGACTTGAGCCTAGCCATCTTTAAGGCCTCTAAGTCTTTAGAGAAGATGGGTCTCACTTAGGTCTAAGCTTTGCTGCCATCGGTTGTCACAATTTATGGCCCATTTGCAAACTAGTCATAGACTGCCATGGGTTGTCACAATTTATGGCCCATTTGCAAACTAGTCATAGATTACGTCCACTACGATTATCTTAAAAAAAATAACTTACGATTGCCATGGCTTAGTGGAAGCCCTTCTAACCCTTAGGAGTTTACTTTGAGTGGGATGGCTTTCTTATGTGTCTACATCCACGTCGATTAGGCATGCAAGGTATGTCGTCTATTTAATTGTATTTTCCAAGAGAGGTGATATATCTCTTTCAAGGCACATGTAGTAGAGGTGATATGCCCCTTTCAACCTTTCAAAAGAAATGGTAAATTTGGTCCCCTAGAATTAAAAAAAAGTGGATATTAGGTGTTTGATAAGATATCTTATTAATTGTTAGATGGTGTTGTAAATGACCTCTATTGTAAAATCCAAAAGTCAACCTTTAGCTATGTTGATGGATTATAAACGTACTTATATAGGTGAGCAAGAGGGTTTCGTAAGATATGAGCATTGGGAAATATGCACGTTTTGGGCTCATCGTTGGAAGGATTGACATTAAAAGCTTCCGTAAGTGGTAAAGAAAGAGCTTATGGTTGCTCTTGTGGGAGATAGGTGGTCTATACTCAGAATGGGAAGGTGTTGAGAGTTGTGATAGAGATCATTCATTTACAAGGATACTCATGGCAAGCATAAAACCAATGAATTTTTATATTTCATAGCCTAGGGATACATTGAAAAGATTTATTAGCACTGACTCTCCTAGAGACAGTACTTTAGGATTGAGTTGAGTGGGAGTTTTGTGATTATTCTTAGGTTTTTAGGAATTTTTATTAGGAATTTCTAAAATTCTTAACCTCTACTTTTAGATGACTGTTGGCTTTTCAGCTTTTAGCTTGTCTGTGCTTTTTACCCACCTCCAACATGGCTATAAATCAGGGGCTCCACTCTCCCTCCATGCTTGAGCTCTCCCTAGAATGAATATTCCTTGGCTTCTTCAGGTCACTTCAAGCTTTCAGGTCGCTCATCTATGTCTTGCGTTTTTGTTCATGAGCAAGGCACTAAAGCCAATTCATCTGTTAACTGTTGAAGCCGTTGCCTGTAAAAAAAAGTGCTATCCAGAAAGTTGTTTGCCTGTAAAAAAAAATATGTTTCCTTGTTGAAAGGGCTTTATGCCAGCCACATGGGCTTTATGCCTTTCGATGAAGAGATGATCGTCTTCTAGATCTGTTTGTAAAATTAAAGCAAAAAAAACCCGAGAAAGTTGATATCAAAACTTTGCAAGTATCATTTGTAAAACCTTCAAGGAAAAAAAATAACGTCGATTTACCTGTCAATTTTAAACTATAGTTATTAAAAAAAAAAAGTCTATGGCTTTGCAATCAGTGTGTGAGCATGCAAATAACTCTAGAACCTTGGCCAAGCCTAATGGATCTTCCGAGTTCTCAAAACGTTTCTTTTTTATTATTTCTTACTAAACAATCGACAGTGTCTAAAGACCCGTAAAACCCACAAGTTGGAACCAAGTGATTTTGTGCATACATGCACCCTTGTTAATTGGGGATCATGTCTTTAAACAAGAACTTTTTTTTGAGGGGTGCGCGGCACGAATCCTTGGTAGACAGGTTTAAGGGGCCGAGATTTTGCAAGCATAATAAGGGAGGCACAACCTTAAGGGGACCGCTAACTCGATAAGCCAAGGGAATCTTCAACTTGGCGAAGTTTTAAGCAAAGTATGGGGGTTTACAGGTGGTCTTGGAGCTAAAGATATTTGTGAGAAAGGGCAAAATTCTGGCAAGGTTAACAGGTCAGTTTTGACCCAGAAATCTGCAAATCAGAGACGTCATCATTTAAATTTTAACTGAATCCTAGACTCTGTGGTCAGTACAATAAATTCCTGCTTTTTTTTTTTGGGTGGGAGTATACAGAATCTGGCTGCTTTTGCAGGCTTTGAAGTCATTCAGTTCATGGAACAGTACATAGTTGCATTCAATGGAGAGAGATTGTCTCTTATTGCGTTGCTGCTTTTCAAGTAATTCATTCACGAAAGACTCTAGAACCCCCTTGAAACAGTTTACACCATAGTATCTGGCTGCTTTTGCAGCCTTTGAAATCATTCGTTTCATGGAAAAATTCGCATTTCTTCCCTGAATTACTTGAAAGTCAGAGACAATCTCTGTAAAGTCTTTCAATGAATGCGTACGATGGACACGTGGAACAGCTTACAGAGAATGGTTCTCAGTAAAATGGTGATCAGTAATTTTTACAGTTGGAGAAATACCGGTCTCCCTGGCTGATTTTGGAGCCTTTGAAGGCATTCGTTTCATGCAGAAATACATAGTTGCATTCAATATATCGAAAGAGCTGACATATTGTCTCTGATTGCATTGCTTGCTGCTTTCAAGATTCTAGAATGGCATGCAAGAAACTCGAAAGTGGAAACAGCTTACAGAGAATGGTTCTCTGTAAAGCAGTGCTCAGTGATTGCTACACAGTTGAAATAGTGGTCTCCCTGGATGGTTTTGAAGCACATGGACGATAGATGAAATAGTTGTGGACTTGGTGTGTCAGCTGAAAGGGGCAGTCGGTACGTTCGTTAGGACGGAAATCAGATAGGCCACCCATACGAGTTGGCGTTCCGTCATTCTCTCTCAGCTCATCGGCAACAAACAAAGTCTTTCTGTCACATTCTGTTCCCGCTTTTCCCGATCACGATCCATGAACTTGTCTGACTCTTTTCTATGCTTTTTTGGTTGTTGGTGCTCCAGTTGCAGATTACCCACCCTGGCATACGACAGGAACCTGGCGCAGGTCTCTGAAACAGCTGCCTTCCGCACCCGCTGCTGGCCCAGCCATATCCACTTCATTCCTTATCCTTGCCCAAGATCGTACAGCCAGGCCTGATCCATTACGCAATTTCCATAAGTATCGTGGAGGTTGGGATATTCGTAACGAGGACTATTGGGCGGTAAGCTTCTGGATAGCAGTGGCAATTGTAAAATGTGTGCAGCTTGATTGCATGGAGGACTTGAAACGATCGAATGATACGACTACTTGTGCTTGATGTTTTCTCTCGTGTTTACAGTCGGTAGGATTCACCGCAGCGCCCGGTTTCATAATAGCAGCTGTCTGGCTAGCGCTAGGAATACTCTTGCTGCTGTTGGCGTGTTTCTGTTGCTGCTGTTGCCGAGATACATTGAGAGGGGATCATAAAGGCGGAACGTGCTTTCCTCTCGTATGTCTGCTCCTGTTCACCTCTGCCGCTGTGTGCGTACTCCTGACCCATACCTCGTCAAACAGTTCGCGTGTTTCCTGCTTTGATATCTTTCTACGCTCGGCGCAACCATGACTTCAGAGGCGTGGCATGTTTGGTTGTGCAGGGTTGGATGTGTACTTTTGTACATCGGAGAGGCTAAACTCCGAAATGAGATCTCGGATACGCTCAATTACGTGGTGGATCAATCTAACACCGTCTCCACAAAGCTACAGAACTTTACGGTTGTCTTAAAGAATACAGAGAGTATAGATGTTGTGAACTTTGCTCTTTCAGCCAATGACAAACAACAAGTACAGCAGCTAAGCGTGAAGTTGGGAAGTGCAGCGAATACCCTTCAGACGCAAACAAAGAACAATGCACATAAAATACGGACCGTCCTTGATCACGTGTAAGTGGTCTTCGTACGGATTCCTGGTTCTTTGTGTTTTACTTCCAATGAGGCACAGGTGCATTTGTAAATGATTAAGGGTCCGCCTAAACTCGAGTAACATAAATTTCATTCATGTGATGGACTGTAGGCGATTTGCTATCATTGTGGTTGCTGGAGTCATGCTGCTTTGGGTACTTTTGGGTCTTCGTAAGCTTCCTCTTCTTCTTTTCGTCTTTTTTAATCGCAGAGCGTTTTGCCTAGAAGCTTATTTTTTCCACTGAAAGTAGATAGATCTTTGTGCTGCACTTTGAGTCGAGCCACACGTTTGGCATCTTTTCAAACGTTTCTTTAAAAAATCACGCATGCACATTTTAAAAAACCATGCATTTTGCACATTCATATACTGCACATTTTCTGTAGAGGAGGAGGCAGGGGCGGATTGGAGGTAGGGGATAGAATTGGCAGGAGGGAGAGAGAGGAAGGGGTGAGAACTGAGGAAAGGGGGTAGAGGGAGAGGAGAGAGAGAGGTCCCTCCACATTTCCCACCTAAAAGGCCTATGAAGGGCCTCTAAATAGCCCTTCCCCCCCCCTTCATTACAGCCATCCATTCCCATAGAATTTTGCCCTCAAAATTTTACATCCTGGCTGTCCAAAAAGGTGCAGCAAACAGCAGCTACTAATCAGCCCCGTAGGGGATAGGGATAGTCCTAGACAATGCTTTCTGGCTGCCATGAATTCTCATCCTCAGGTAGTCCCTGCCCTTTGATGAGATACTCTATGTAGACCGTGTTTGGGAGAACATGGTCTCTGAAACCCACGATGCGCTCAGGGACATAGAGGATGCAACCCTTCTCATCAGGAAGAACTTGGACATGCTGTCCCACATGCGGATTCAGCAAGGACACATGGAAAACATTATGCATCTTGGAGATACTAGGTAGCTCCAACTCATATGCAACCTCTCCAACTTTGTGGATGATCTTGTAGGGACCGTAATACCTGTGAGCAAGCTTCTTGTTAGTGTTACCTTTCAGCAAGGCATAACGGTTCTTATGGCATAAATGCACATAATCTACTTCTTCAAAAGACAAATGCCTCCTACATTCATCCGCATACTTCTTTTGCTTGGCTTGAGCATCCTGTATTCTTCTTAGCTAATTACAGAAGGGCATCCATTCTTTCCAAGTCACTTCTTGCTTGCTGATTTTTCACAGCCATGTCTGCAATTAAAGGCGGCATCCCAACATTGCATCCATACATTGCTTCAAAAGGGCTCATGCCAATAGAAAGGCGCTTGGTACTGTTGTAACTAAATTCAGCTGAGCCAACCACTTATCCTAGGACTTCAGTGTATCATGACAAAAATGCCTCGAGTATTCCTCCACCCGTTTGTTCACCCTTTCTGACTATCCATCCGTCGCAGGGTGGTAAGCAGTGCTAGGTGTGAGGAGAGTATCCATTGCTGTGAATTACTTTGCCAAAAGGGACCCATAAATTTTGCATCTCTGTCACTAACAATTTCCTGGGGGAAGGCATGATGCTTAAAAACATGCTCAATAAATTGCCAAGCAAGCTATGATGCTGAATACTAGGTCTTAGTGGGTATGAAATGAGCCCGTTATGTCATTCTATCCACCACCACATAAATGCTATCCCATCCTCTCTTTGTAGAAGGCAACTTTGTGATGAAATCCATAGCTATGTGAGTGAGTCGATTTGCCTTCTGGAATAGGTAATGGTTGTAAGAGACCTGCGAGTAGCTGGCTGTCCACCTTACTCTACCTGCGGGTAGCTGGCTGTCCACCTTATTTTGTTGGCAAGGCAAGCATTTAGTGACATATTTAACCACGTTCCGCCACATGCCATCCCAAATTAAGTTCTGTTTGATCTTTTCATGTCTTAATGATACCCGCATGTTTTTCCATAGGAGATGAGTGCATTTCATCCAAAACCAGCAGTCTCTTTGACAATGAACACTTTTAGCCAAACGCAGTCCGTTCATCAGGTGGGTGGTGTTACTATGCAGTAGATTGCTGGAAATAGGCAACAGGTGACCACGGACGATATGCTTTCAGATGCCTTACACTCTTATTGGGCCTTGCCTAAGGATGTGCGTGATGACATGCCTTTTTCTCAGTATGTGAGTCTTAAGCATGAGGACGCTTGATATTCTGGTGGGTACAGCAATAACTATGCAGCCAAGGACATGAAGGATAAGCTCTCAGTCTGTAAGTTTAATGGAGACACTCGGCACTCCCAGTGAGTTGGAGGAGTGGCTCATTAAGCAAGAAGACTAGTTTCGCTTTACCCCAAGACTGATGAGGAGTGCATCAGCTTTGCAGGTATGCATATGCAGGACTATGCGCACACGTGATGGTGGTTTATGAGGGATTCACCTCAAAGGCCAACTACATGGGAGCATTTTAAAGAATTGATGGTCACTGCCTTCGTATCCCCACTTATCTTGGATCAAGACTTGGTAGAGTTCTATGCATTGTCGCAAACTGGTACGATCTAAGAGTATTTGCAGTGTTTTTGGAGGCTTTCCTTCATTGTACAGGAAGTATCTGTCAAAGGTTGCTGCTGCAGATTTCTTATCATTCCAATCACCCAACTTGGGCTTCTTCTCAGCCTCATACGCAGTACCATGCAATGCTGCCCATTACATTCTTATACTTGCTGACATACTTTGGCTCAAATACTTCTCTAAGGTGGACTGCACTCTCAATAGTTTGAGGGCTATGTGCCTTCACATCTGCAGCCAGGGAAGGACTCAATCCATGGATGAAACAAAGCAGCTTCCCTTTTTCAAATGTCTTGTACAAACAAGGAAAGCCTCCAAAGCCGCTGCAAATACTCTTGGACCATACCGGTCTACGACAATGCATAACTCCGCCAGGTACTGATCCAAGATGAGTGGGGATACGAAGATAGTGACAATCAATTCTTTAAACCCCCCATGTGATTGGTCTTTGAGGTGAATCGCTCATATACCGCCACCATGTGTGAGCATAATCCTGCATATGCATACCTGCAAAGATGATGCACTCCTCATCAGTCTTGGAGTAGAAGCGGAAGTAGTCTTCCAGCTTCGTGAGCCACTCCTCCAACTCGTTGGGAGTGCAAGTGTCCCCTTTAAACTTATGGACTGAGAGCTTATCGTTCACATCCTTGGTTGCATAGTTCTTGTTGTTTCCACCACAATATCAAGCATCCTCACAATTAAGACTCACATACTGAGAAAAAGGCATCCCGTCATGAACATCCTTAGGCAAGGCCCCTGTAAAGGCGTAAGGCATCTGAAAGCATATTATCCATGGTCACTTGCTACCCATTTCCAAGAATCTATTGCATAGTAACACCTCTTGCCTGATGCACGGGCTGTGTTTGGCTAAAAGTGTTCGCTGTCGGAGCCATAGAAGCATGCACCCATGGCTGAGCCTGCCGCCCGAAGGCATCCCTCTGAAAAGATGGTGCAATAAAAGCTTGAGAAGAGGACCTTGTCTTGCAACCCAAAACCAGATCCACTCGTGCAGTATTGAACGCATTACCTTTTGTCCCTCATTTGTACTGCACTCAAAGGCTTTAACTTTGATATGCTGGCCACTACTATGTTTTACACGGCGGGAGGTTAGTTGCCTGATCTCAAGTTGGAGATTTATTCACAGGCATTTATTTGTTTGCTATTATGAAACCTCTTGACATGGTGGCAGTACTTGAGCCATGTAAATTCTATCTGCATTATTAGAACCTACTTTTCTGTTTGGGCCAAAGTACTATCTGGTTTCCGAGGTTGAAGCTGAAAATGCCCTCCCTGAAACATAGCTGTGGGCCCAGATAGTTGGGGGCCTTACTGCGTTGGGATGAGGGTTGACCTGGTTATACTAATTGGCATTCTAAGGTGCAAATGCATGAAGCCATCTTACAAGTGAAAGAGCATGCACAATCCATTGTGATGAAAAATGGATGCATGTATTGTGATGAGGAACATACATGTGGCATCCCTTTTTATTGTAACTTGAACAAGAAGTATCCTGGGGGACTTTGTTCAAGGAAGGTCTATGCACTGGGCCAATTTTCAATGTCTCGTCTTGGCTCTATATTTGCTGGTCTTCGGTGTTGTGATTGCTTGAAGATTGTGTAGTTCGATATGGATATGTAATACTTTTTATCAAAGAATTGCCTTGTGCCCGTGTTGAACCTGCATTCTGAGATACAACTACTATCAAGTGCTGGGATTCTCAGAGTGGACCTTGTCCAAGGAAGGTCTGTGCAGCAGCCCATGCCTAAGAGCACAGCTTGGAGGCGTGGCCACATGTAAGCTCAAATGGCTGGCATTGTCGCTGTTGGATAGTGGCCTTTCCCTCTGTCCCAGCAGTGCAATTTTTAGATGATATGGCCGATGCTACCTTGCATCCAATTAGAAGGGCAGAGGCAGAAGCTATCGTACAAGGCTTAGGCAGAAGCTATCATACAAGGCTTAATTAGGCCCGTATTCATGGCTGGAACCTATTTTCCATTTTGGCCCCTATATTCTTGCCAATCGATTGCCAATTGAGCATAACCCTAAAGTTAGGAGCTACAAGCCACATGAATGTGTTGGAAAAGTCGCCTCCCCATTTGTAATTCCCCATATGAGGGGAGTGTGGGGGAGGTGGACTTAGGGTTAGGTAGGCTGCCACGTGGGCAGCATATTGGCTGCCATGTGGGCAGCATACCTACAGAGAAAAGCATGAAGAGGGGGCCGCCACATGGGCAACACCTAGGCTGCCATGCGGGCAGCAAGCTCACAGCAAAATATGGAAGCATGGGGCTACTACATGGGCAGCGCATGGGTAGCACATGTGGGCAGCACAATGAAGGTCATGTGTGGCACATCTGGAGCTCCGTGGTGGACTGCAACAGGCCGGAATAAACAAGTGGCAGTACGGATCATGTGGGAGCAGGTCTGCACAGATTTAGGAGGCTAGAGTAGTGTGATGACGTCAAGAGTAGTACGGATTGCAGGCAGGAGCAGTATGGACCTGTACGGACCAGAAGGATGGCTGTACGGACCCGCAACAGTAGATCGAAGGGGCGAAGAAGACCAGGAGCATGGCAGATCTGTACTGCAGTTTATAGGACCCTGGATTGAGCATTGATAGGGTGTTTAGGGCCTGGATAGAGGCGGAATTTATAAGGCATGGAGGTGCATGTATGGAGCAGGTCTCGGGCCTGCAAGAAGACCCCAATTGGGGGTGGTAAAAAGGCCTGGACCACTGGCTGCAGGCCATGTGGCCAGGAGGGTGCAAAGGGGCCTGGTTAGGCTGGTCCAAACCAGCCAACCAGTGGTTTTCACAGTTCAGGGGGCTGGGCTGCCCCAGTCTGCTGTACAGACCAGCATGGGTCAGCCAATAGGGAGCTGTTGGGTTGGCCCGTTTTGGAGGCCTTCAAGACCCATAAAAGGAGCCCCTCAAGGGAGCATAACTCACCCACCAGGAATCCAGTTGAGGAGCTGATTGGTGCTGCCAGAGAGCTTGGTTCAGTGACCAGTTCAGGGACAAGGAAGGTGGCCATCAGGAGCGGACAAAGAGCCCACA
This sequence comes from Dipteris shenzhenensis, assembly GCF_047967505.1. NCBI lineage: Eukaryota > Viridiplantae > Streptophyta > Polypodiopsida > Gleicheniales > Dipteridaceae > Dipteris > Dipteris shenzhenensis. Next base: position 25,435,266 of record NC_141610.1, read on the forward strand.
AGGATCATGATCCTTGACGGCTTCCGGGGAAGCAATGAGATTGGGAGTGAGAAGAAGCTTGGGCCTCACTATTGGCTGCACATCAGGGCAGCAAGGAGGTCAAGTCTTCTAGGCATTCTCTTCTGTTAGAAACGAACCTATAAGGACGGTATCTCGCACAACGGAACACTTGTGAGCGTCCAGACAGGTGTACGTAGATTGTTATTTGCTTAAAGACCTTGCCAAATGGCATGAGTCGAAACAAACCTTGAGAGCATGGTGCGTGGACACCAGACTGGTCACTCTTTATGAGGGGGACAGCTAGAGGATGCTGGTACCTGGATTGCTAGAGTTCGAAGGAAAGAATCTCAATTCACAGCACTCCAAGTCAAATCGTAGCACTGTGGATCAATCGTAGTAGTCTCGAACAGATTCGCTGGACTCTCCCCCTCCCCAAGGTCTTTATTGCAATAGAAAACACTTTACAACTGGCTCACAGTGGGAGCCTAGAGGGCCATATTTTATAGACTAGGCCAGCCATCTTGAAAGCATATGCTTTCTAAAAGCTGGGCCTACTTTTCTTGCCAAAAATATAGACTTTTCTCTAAAAAGGAATAGCTTTCTTCTCAAAAGGGCGATCTCCTTGCTTTTAGCCCTATGTGGGCCCTCTTTTAAGCTGCTCGCTCCCTTGCTACGTGCTTTCTTCCCAAGATTGGGCACTCCATATCTTCTTTTCTCTTGTGGCACTTGCTTTTTGAGCTTTTTCCCTTGAAACAAGGGCTTTATGCACTCTCCAAGATCCTACACACTTTAACCCATTAAAGGTTAGCTAATGCATACATTTAGTTCTCTAGACAAATCCTAGTCCCCTGGGGTGTCCTTGACATGCGCATAAACAACTTTTCTCTTGTTGACCAAAGCCAATATTGTTTGACTGAAGTCAGAATTATTTTCTCTTTTATTTCTTGGGGTATCATAATACCTTCACGTGACATCCACTCTTCAGTTGTTCTCAACTTAAAGCTTCCTCGTATGGCTGCAAAACTTGTAAGTACCGTGAGGAAAACTCCTCATTCACCTACTTGGCATTACGGCCGAATAGTTCTTGAACGTGACAAGGTACTTGCTGGTAGCCTTGCCTCTGGGTCTTGCTTAAGTGCTTTCCTTTCCACAAGATGTTCTCTTTGCCAAGCACTTTACTATGCCTACTACATGTAAATTTTTTGTTCTTAACTTGGACGACTCCCGAAACTTCTCCATTAAAAGAGTATGTTATTGACGGATAAATTGTAAAGCGGTGTCACTCTTGGTCAAAATAATCCATGAGAGACCATAAGATTTACTGTAAGTCCCAATAAAGGAAACTCTAGAAAGATAAAATCTCGACGAGGAAAAATATACTTGGCCAATGATGACCGTAAAGATATTGTCATATAAAGAGCTGATATTGAGCATATCATGCTCCATAATAAGATAGCAATGACCTTGGTCTCATTTCTTGCATGATACATATTCTGCAAGGTATCCCAAGCTTACTGGGAAGTCGTGGAGTAACGGATATGAGCTATTGATGAATCTCTTAACAGACAAGGCAATGAGAGACAAAGCCTGGGCATATCTGGCATCCCATCTCCTTTGATTCTCCGTAGGGGCAACAGATGCAATTGCCCTCACTTGTGCCTGATGTCTATCATGGAGATTACCTTCTTGTTGAGGTGTACTAGGAGCAATGGTTGTATCTCCTGGACAAGCATCTTCACGTGAAACAAAATCCAGTAGACTCTTTGCAACATTAGATTCTTTACCATAAAGCTCCTACATGCAATAATTCCTGCCATCCAATTTATCCTCTCGGGCCAAAGCACCAAAAATGTCTACGTCTCTTGGATTTCCATTTTGATTCTAAGCCTTCTGGAAAGATGAATGCACTAACAGAAGCAGAATGTTGCACAAGCCAAAACTTGGCTAGGCAAATGCATCCTGAACATATCAGTTTTAAGTGAAAAATGGAATGTTTGAACAATAACAATGAGGATCAAATCTGCCCCAAACAAGACAATGCTTGGCTCAACGAAAACACAACCCATCTGAATTCTGTGTACCAAGAATAAATCTCTGATGTAGGGCAGAAAATGCACCTAAAAAAAATAGTCCAAAATAAGACTGAAAATTACCATATACAAGGAAAAAATGGTCTCCTCAGTCAAACCTTGACTGGTCATCCAGTAAAATGACTGTTTTTCAACTCTGTTTTCGTCAAAACAGTAATTTCCAATACTGTAATATTCAAGGATGCACCTGAGAGTACCGAAACTGAATTGCCTGGGCAAAATACTGACTGGAACCAGCCCAAATCAGGTACGTAACAGCTCCAAACGCACAAAACCAGTCTCCCACAGAGTTTACTAGAAAGTACAGACCAAAACAAGTCTGATAATGACCTCGAAACAGGTGCAAGCCCTCCAAAACAGAGGCGGCCTGATTCTGAAGATCTCGAAACAGATGCACCAGCTCGGGAATAGAAGAAATCACTCTAAAACTAGTAGAAACCAAACAAAGACCAGTCTAAAACTGGTCGGTGAGGTGCAAATCTTCTCCAGGAGCTGGAAAACCACCAAAAATCAGTTGACCTGTCATAGAATAGCTCTAGAAGGCCTCCAAACTAGGCGACCAGCTACACAAATCCCAAATCTGTTATGGGACAGGACCAGCAGCCTTTAAGGCCTGACTGGCATTTTTGCTGATAGAGGTGTCACCCAGCCTTATAGTGCTCCAAAAAATCAATCGCCTATCTCCAAAACACCCATGGAAGGTGGCGGTTGATGAAAAACGAGCTGCGAAGGATTTTGCGATGAAATCGTAGTTCTTCGCCAAAGATGCCCAGAAGGAACGGGAGGGGAAAGAGAAGCTGCACAAATGAGATGCGAGAGGAATGTCAACATGATGAAACGCTAAAAACTCACTCCAACCACTAACTCAATCACTAATTGTGCTTAGGGGAAAAACCTTAGTGCCCCTACTACGGCAACTGCCTTAAATATTTCAATATTTCCAACAATTAGGTGGAAGTTACATTAGATGGATGTCAAATCAGCATTTCTTAACACTAGTTTGGTAGAAGGACATGTCCTATCAATTTAGCAACTTTCTAGAATTATTCAAACGCATCCATAAGGTATTTTGGGGTTTTGATTATTTGGCATAATAGCTTATATGCTGAAAAAAACTTGAAATTATTATGGATTGAAACTTGCACCTATTACTTTGAGTTCTATGTAAAGTTTTAAAGTCAACCTAACACCGCTGTTTTCTCAGGTTTTAGATAAAATGACATACTTGTTACTTTAAATGAGTTTTCTTAGAGTTTGTAAGTCTTAGAGTCTAAGGATAGCTGTAATACATATGTTTGTATTTACTTGGAGCTAGATAATCATATTCATTATGGTTTATGGCCTTTAATGTAATTTTAGTGAATGTTGATGGTGAGGCAAAAATTAATCTTTTATAAATTATTTGACATGTCTAACAAGTTCCAAAATTAACCATACTTTGTATATGTCTTCAATAGGATACTATGCAGTAGCTTGAGTTTTTAGAGGACCTAATGTCATGTAGAACACCAAATTCAAATCGTATATTGATTGCTCCTTATGCTGTAATTCATGCTAAATTCAAGATACAAGGGTTAAAGGATATCATAAGAACCTTCATACATTTAATTTATACTTATAGAGTGCCTCTAATCATGAATGAGTGATACCAATTTAAAAAAGTTATATGCAGAATACTTATATATGTGACGATTCAAAACTATAAAAGTGAGATTTAATGTGAAACTTGTTTTGGTAGTTGATATTAGGAGCACTTAATCTCTTTTAGTTTTAGACTTTATTGTGATGTGGTGGCTTTCCCTGATGATACAATATTATTATTGTTAAGATATAACTCTTAGTGGCTATTTTGTGTAGCATATAAAGATGCTTATTTATGAAATGCGACTTATAATGCAACCTGCTAGGCTAACCACTCTTATTAATTGATAAATTAATATTGCCAAAATGATTTTTTGTCACTCTTAGGTGTTTGACATACTTAGAAACACTTTGTAAAAAATGCTAGCTCCTTGAAATCAATTTTATTTTCAGGCATGCTAGATCTAAGAACTGTCTAGGTGAAAGACTGTGTTAACATGCATTTTTCAGCATATTGTAATCACATGTAATAGTGTTTTGTGCTCTTTACATTTTTAGATAATAGTCCTATGAGTCTATCTTAAGCTCAAGAGAGAAAATCACCAAAAAACACATCTGCAACAAGTTGTGATTTTTTTGTCAAAACCTCAAAAGGACACTTTGATGTCATGTTATGCTACAAAATTAGTATTAATGGTGTAGTAAAAGAGGAAGTTTACATGTAAAACTTCAGGGATTTGAGGAGAAAGGGAAAGAGTATCGTGTGTGTAAACACTAGAAGGTACTTTATGTTTTTATACAAGCATTGAGAGCTTGGTATTTATGGACTGGAAGAACACTTTATATAGTTCTCATCGAAAGTGATGCTAATTCAATCTTTGTGTTTTGTTAAAACATTAAAAAGGTTTGATGTATGCTTGTAAAAGAAATAAGGCTTGAACTCTGAAGGAACATGGTGGAAAGAGGGAGAGAGAGAGGGTAGGCTAGGGAGAGAGGAAGTGATACTCAAAAGGAGACACAATGAAATGGAAATGAAATGACTAGAGCAATGAACAAAAATGAGAGTACTCACATGCAGACCAAAGAGCTTGTAGCTTGATACTTGATTTATTTGACACTAGACAAGTACAACTCTTATATAAGAGCACACACACATGAATACCTATGCATATGGGATAACTTCCATATGACACATGGCATCCATAGGACACACTAGACTAGAACTCACACTAGAACACACTAGAACACATATTTTTGACTCACTTTGGCTTCATATTTCAACACCCTCCCATGAAGGCAAGGTGAGAGATTACTGAAATGGAAGCAAGAACAGAACATGACAATGATGGTCATCAAAACTGTGCATGCCGGTATAGAACTAGACATGGCTCCCACACAATCTCGAAGTCAAGTGAGCATGGCTTAGAGGCTAGTGAGCATAACATAAAAAGCTCATCTAGCATGGTTCAGAGGATCATCATGCATGGATGGATAATCAACTCAGAGGTCTAGGAGACCAATGCACCAACATTTTGGAACTCATATGCCAGGCTGATAACTAGACCCTATCAATGCTAATACATGGCTCCCACATTATATCCCCCTCTTGACTCTAGGGACTAACTAGAAACATGAACTCACAGACCATAAAAGAAATACATCCATTAGGGGAGAATTGGGGTCTCAAAAGGGCCTCATAAGGAATGGATTAGGGAATGCTTAGTGGGCTAATGCAAGGGGCTTGGAGGGTCCCAAAGAGGCCTAACCAGCCCAACCTAGGTGGGTTAAGCCCACATTTGAGCCCACCTCTCCTCCCATCAATGAGGGGAGGGGTTCGTTTTTTAAAATTTGAATTTCAAATTTCGAATCTCCCTCCCTCCCTCCCTCTCTCTCTCTCTCTCTCCCTCCTTCCCTCCCTCCCTCTCCCTCCCTCTCCTCCCTCCCTTTCTCCCTCCCTCCCTCCTTCCTCCTCCCTCTCCCTCTCCCTCTCCCTCCCTCCCCCTCCCTCCTCCTCTCCTCTCTTTTGTCTTCCTCCTCCTCCTCCCTTCTCCCTCTCCCCTTCTCCTCCTGGCTCTCCCCTCCTTCTCCAGCCGCCCAGGCTCCCTCTCCTCTGCTCCTCCCTATTGTAGAATCTCTCCCCTCCTCCTCCCTCTTGTAGCATCTTTCCCCTCCTCCTCCCTTTTGTAGCAGCTTCTTCCCTCCCTTCTACACCTGTCGTCCTACTCTCCTCCTCCTCTTCCTCTTGCCCTCATCTACTTCTCCTCGTCCCTCTTCCTTGCTACTCTCTCCCTCTCACTGCTCCATCTTTTCTAGCTCTCCCCTACATTTTAGCCTGCATCAGTGATACCTCTCTTTGAGTACTCATGGCACCATTCGAGGACAAATCCAACAAGTGCCATGTGAACCTATAACTGGAGGTAGAATATGCAAGCACACACCGTTTGGGATATAGTAGAACTCCTCAAAGTGTGCTTCACAGTCTTCGATTGCAACGGAAGAAGCATCTTGACCTTTGGGTGGATGAAAACTTGTATTCATTAGACCTTGCCACCCAAAAGAGTCCTCCTTTTCATACAGTGCATGATGTTCGGTTTGTTGGCAATGGACATGCTGGATTGCTCGGTTATTGCAATCAATTGAACCATTCTCAGACATTGGCTATGCAAGCAAGCGAGGTGCAGAGAGCCCAAGTAGAAGAACTTGCACATTTGGGAAATATTACTATTGTGGCAATGCATAATAGTATGCATGATCTCCAATTGCAAAACATAGAACTCAGTGACAAAGCACATGCGCTGGACTTGGAGTGACAGGAATTGGAAGAATCAATCCAGAATCTCGCTGAAAGCAAACAAGATTTGAAAAGGTCTATCTTTGGCCAAGTTCAACATGCTGTGGAGAAGAAACGAGAGAAGTTGATAGAACAAGTACAAAAGTTGAAGGGAACACCTTTGGGACTGAAGGAGAGGAAAAGACGATTGCAATCTATGGATGCATTGTGAACCAATAGTGGTACTCGAAAGAGGAGAATATGGGCTGCAAGGTTAGTTCCCCAAATTTTCAATGAAATTTCATACTCCAAAATATTTGTGGTGTTGCATTGTTTCCACTAAGACTCATTTGTACTCTATTTTAGGAATTTCATGGAGGATGTGATGGGAACAATGGAAATGGATGATAGTGATCTTTCATATGTTCTAAGAATAAAGCCAAGTGATGTCATGGAAGAGTTGAAGGACCATAGACAAAAAGGGCTATGTAACAAGTTCCTAGAGAGGTAATGAAGGACTTCAAGGGCCTCGTGCAAGCAAAGGAGGTGCTTGAAGCTTGTGATGCTGCTGGTGTAAGTCGTGAAGCTTACAACTCTGTTTTTAAAATTTTCAGGTCTGCTATGGAGGAAAAGTATAAGATATCTTACAATGCCATTACCAACTTTGTGATTTGAGCAAGGGCAGAGAACCCATGAGCCCGAAGTAGCTACTACACAAGAGTGTACACATCCTGATGCAAAGAGGTATGTCAGTGAAGAACCAGGCGAGGATGCCCTCGAATGATGTGTCAATGAAGGCCTAGGAGCAACTACCAAGGGTGATCATGTCATGACTCTCAATGTGCTGATTGGAGAGTCACCGAATGTGCAGAAGAGGCAATGAATAGCAGAGATGGCGCACCAATTGAAGCAGTCACCAAAGTGTACCGAGATAAGAAAAATGATATTTGACTGTTCGGGACAATCAAACACCGTAATATCGCAATGTCGGAGATGACGAGGTGTGAAAAGAGTATTCCCCACTATCAGAAGCCTCAAGTCAATGCACCGGAGTGTCGGTACAGTCGAAATGACTTGTGGGTAAGCTCGGGAAGCTCAAATCATGCGTAGAGGTCACCGGAGTCCAAATCTGAGCAAAAAATATCAAAAAGTAGCCTAAAACTGCTCGGAATCGCCTTTTGACAAGTGAGCAGAAGAAGCAAATGGCGGGCTCAAGCAGAGGTCAACGATGAAGAGGATGGAAAGCTCCATGTTGAGCTGGCTGCCTCATGCTTGGGCTGTCAAATCATTGAGCTCCAGATCAAATCCGCGCATAGAAACAAATTTTGTCACTTCTTGCAAGGGCTATAACTTTTCACAGAAAACTCGGATTGCATGTAAAAACGAAATTTGTAGTACTCAAGGTCCTCTACAACTTTGCTGAAGATACAAAGCCGTGATTTTGCTTCTAGATCTGGATAGAAGCGTTCTTGTGCCCTTTGTTGTTGCTACGTATGTGGATGATCTCATTCCAAAACTATTTTTACAACTAGAAGTCGAGTGAGTCTTATACAAAATGTCTTGAACCAAGTGATGATCTATAGGAATGGCCACTAGTTGAGGTGGATTGCCCAACCAAAATAGATAATATTGAAAAGGCTTAATTATTTTCTCAAAGTTCTCGCTTTAAAAGGTCTGTAGTGTGAACCCGCTCTCTTTTTTAATGTGTAGTCCGAGAAATACTAGATGCGCCTTGCTTGTGTATTGTTCAAAGTAATGTATTAGGTATCCTTCTATCTCCTCCATATCTATTGCAAACCCAAGGCCGTAACATCGTCCGCAAGTCACAGAAAGATGTAGCTGAAGAAAGGAGAAGAGAGGTGGCAGATCATGGCATGGAGAAAAGAGCTCAAGGATTGAGAGAAGAGGGCAGCCTTTCAAGGAGGAGGTAGAGTAGCTTCATTGGCCTCCCTCACCTCAACCTCTTGGAAGGGAAAGGGAAGAAGAGAGCAGGGCTAGGAACATGGCTTTGATACCACATGAAGGAACATGGTGGAAAGAGGGGGAGAGAGAGAGAGAGGGTAGGCTAGGGAGAGAGGAAGTGATACTCAAAAGGAGACAATGAAATGACTAGAGCAATGAACAAAAATGAGAGTACTCACATGTAGACCAAAGAGCTTGTAGTTTCATACTTGATTTATTTGACACTAGACAAGTACACCTCTTATATAAGAGCACACACACACATGAACACCTATGCATATGGGATGACTCCCAATATGACACGTGGCATCCATAGGACACACTAGACTAGAGCTCACACTAGAACACACTAGAACACACATTTTTGACTCACTTTGGCTTCATATTCCAACAAACTCTCTCTCTCTCTCTCTCTCTCTCTCATTTTCACATGCAGCTGACACTCAAAACCATGGAAATGTTTCACACATGAAATATAATATGAAATAGACCAAAAAGCGACTTCTATTAAAGACCTGAAGGGACGAACCTCGACACACGACTTTGGACAGTCAGCCTCAATCTTTCCAGGTTTCTACAAGACTGCATAGACTGAGTTCTAAGCTTGCAAGACAAAGAGACGATGACTCAGACCAGACGAAGAGCTCGGGTGACGACTCTCATGAGCACCTGCAGCAGCAAATCCTGTCAGAAAAGCCCTTCCAGCACCGTCACACATACCGAACTGTTGAACTCGATTGAGGCGCCATGCACGTGTGAAGTAGCCAGTACAGTGTAGAGGGCGCGTACAGAGCCTCTTCCATATGCCTCCAAGAGCCAATCATTTCACCCCCCATGATTCTTGAGGATCACGTATCCAACAATGCTATCCTGTATGTGGATGATGCATGCGCTTCAGTATCATTCACCTTTCGAGCTCCCTACATCTAGAAGCATCTCGTGTTAGACCTTCCCATGCATTTTCTATTCACGACTAATCCACGTATGTCAGGCTAGATTCATCAATCACTAGTTGCATCCCACAGCTCCTGGACAGACCGAATCGCCTCAAGGGGTGATTGTACAACTGAATCCTACAAGGCTATGACATGCACGGTTGAGCCTTGTGCAAATGAGTTTAGAAACCCTGTGCCTTCATACATATGTGTTGGATCTAATTTTCACACCAAGCTACATGTCTAGTTTGACTTCAGCTAGGCACAACCCTGCGGAATAGCTCGCTTAAGAAATATGTGCCCTGTCTCTCAGGGTAGTGAGGGAGTAAACAAAAGAGTAGGTGCATGAGTTTCTTGAGCTAGTTTATTTCTCTAAAAGTACCTTTCCACTGAGACTGTTCTTTGCATTGACTGTATCTGTATGCTTTCGATCGAATGGATTGATGATTTGTTGGAGATGAGCACAAGACAGCCATCCAAAATAATGTTTTGTTTCATTAGCTTACTATTCATTAGATAGGTCATAGATCTGAGGTCTGGGTACCCGAGACAACCTATTCATTAGTAATGTTTCGTTTCACGTGGAATATTCCTTGTCACAATCGAACTGGTTATCCTAATGAGCTATTTTGACCTTTAATACGGGTGTAAGTACACATACGGCTTCTCACAGGTCGCTAAACTTTCTTATTTATCCCATTTAGCAGGTTGATACTTATTGTTTCGTCCTGTGTTACGCTGATCTTAATTTTTGGTTTTTTAATGCATGGGCAGTTTTGGTTCTACTCGGTGTCACGCCGCTTGTTTATTTGTGAGTGCCCTCCTTCCTGCTGAAAGCACTGAATGTTTTATATGAGTCAGTACTTTGAAAATATAGATTTCGGATAGGGAAGAAAAACGATCGGTTGCTCATTTCAATATAGGCTGCACATTGTGCTTTATTTTCTTTGAATTTTTTAGGCTGACGGGTATTAGAATTACAGATTGGTGTTTATTGGATGGTTTCTTGTGGCTGCTACATGGATCCTGTGCGGTGTGTACATCCTGCTGAACAAGTAAATATTGTTTGATTGGTTTTATATTGCTAGTGTTTTGAGGTTTATTTACTTATCTCTAGAGATTCCTTACGATACTCGATTTCTCCAAACTAATGCAGTGCTGTGGGGGATACGTGTATTGCTATGGAAGACTGGGTGAATAATCCCTCCGCAAAAACAAATTTGGAGGAGATATTACCATGTGTTGATGTATCCACTGCAAATCAGTCGCGTCAACAGACTATAAAATTGACCAATGAAACAGCAAATGGTATCAATGGTGTGATTTCAGTACTGAATAGCAGGTCGACAACAAAAGCTCCGCAATTATGTAATCCTGTTGAACCAAGCCTTTCTCCAACAGGCTGTAAAAACTTTACTGATGCTCCCGAGGTTAGGCGGTTGCTCCACTGCAAAGCTCAGTTCTTTCAATGCACATGCTTAGTACGAGTAATTTGAAGTCATCATTTTTCAAAAAACAAACAGAAGGTTTAATTATTAGCTCCTGTGTTCTCTGCAGGCTTGGAAACCCCTAGTCTGCGGCACCAGTGCAAATGCAACATGCCAGTTTACTGAAGGCGTTTTTAATCAACTCAATGCATCTGTGAAGACTATAAATGACTTATACGTGCAGACACCATTCCTTGTTGGTTTGGCAGACTGCCAGTTTGTGCGCCAATCTTTCACAACAATCAAAGAGAATAACTGCCCAGGTTTAATAAAATATACGAAATGGGAGTACATAGGTCTGGCTCTCGTTTCTGGTGGTCTGATGCTCTCTATTCTCTTCTGGATAGCTTACAGCAGAAGGCGACCCCATAGACGTTCAGTGCAGAATGAGCCCAAGCCCATGTAAACAAACACGATACTGAGATGTGACATGAGTGTAACAAAATATGGTAGCAACATATGCAAGGTAAGCGGTTGTACTTTAACATTGTTGTACTTCAAAGACAGCTGTTTGATAGTGATTGGCAGAAATCAGTTCTGATGATTTTGCAAGATCATTGCTTTTCCATTGTCATATTGATAGTTCAAAGACAGCTGTTTGATAGTGATCGTCAGAAATCTTGTCTCAGTTCTGATGATTTAGCTGTTCCATTGTCAATATTGTCTCCATGGACCTTTCAATAAGAGATATTGTCTCCATGGACCTTTTAATAAGAGATATTGTCTCCTTCACAACTTTTTGATGGTATGTATCTAGCTGTTCTAATTACTTTAGAACTTTTGTTAGCCCATAGTGGCATTCTCTTGAAGCATGGTTATTTTGATTCTGCTCGTTGATACACTGGTCACCCTAAGTGAAACCTGTATGGCCAGGTCTCGTCTTATTCGCTATTGCTGATCATGTAATTTTGCATTGTACAAGCAAGATATCTGTTCACCTTCTTGTGCTCGTGCAGTCTGTATTTGCTTATTTGATAGTGCTGAAGGTTTTTTTAGTATAGACCTGCCATGCAGTAAACAACACAATTCTATTGGATTATTGATCAATTATGCAAGGCTAGTGTTATTTGTATCGTAACCCTTTAAAAAGTCTCAGGGAAGGTGCAGAAGCCAAGGTAGAGGAGGCACAAGCTAGGGCCTTGCAGGCACAAGAGCAAGCTGAGGCCGCTACAAAATTGGTCGACATGGAAAGGCATTGAAGAGAAGAAGCGGAGAAGCGCATGAAGGAGCTCCGAGATAGGCTCAAAGAAGTGAGACATAATGGGGACATGGCAAACAAGGAGCTAGAAAAGATGCGAAAGGACCTTGAAGATTAGAGAGCCAAAAAGGAGGGTCTTTACAAATGGCTTTGCAACATGCAGAACACATTGAACATTGAAAAAGACCAGATGATGGAGGAGCTAAAAAGGAAGAATGCAAAAACCAGAAAGGTGATGCAGGAACTGTGAGAGAGCTTCAAGGCCAAGAAGGATGGGTCAAAGAGCAATCGAGGTGGAGAAGACAACGAGGCATCTCCCTAGGCCAGGAAGGATGCAGAGAGTAGTCACCATGGTGGAGCAAGTTCTAGCCACCACGGTGGAGCAGGTTCCAGCCACCGTAGTGGAGCAATTTGCAGCAGCCACCATAGTGAGGGTTGTTTTTTTGAAACACTATTGGAAGTCCAAAGAGAAAGCTACAATACCCTACAAGAAGATCACGATAGATGTTTGCACAAGCTTGCCATGGCTTTTGACAGTTATGAAAAGCAGTGCATCGTCCTGTAAGATTTTCAAACTAGAGTGAAAGTCTTGGAAACCACCCATGAAAATGTTTTTTCAGCAATTTACACAGGTTCAACAAATGTTGAGGGCTTCAAATGAAGCTATTGCACAGAGTGAGCAAAAAGTGGAGGAGATGAAGGAGAGCATCCATAGCCTTTTCGTCATGTACAGAGCAAGACTATGGTATTGACGGCCACAATAGCTAAATTGGATGCCTATCCTGCTATGCAGTAGGGTCCAAAATGCATGGTTTGCCATACCCCCATCATAGATGACTGCTATATTTGATGGCCTGCGTGCTACCACCTTGTGCATATTTTTTGCTTTGGAGTGTTTGTGCATACAAAATCTAGCTATAGAGAATGCCATTTACCATTGCCCAGGTCATGGACAGATCAAATGTGCCTGCCTACTGTAGCTATCTACCATGAGAAAGTAGATGTTGCAGCTCAATTTGCCATTTGGGCAAAATATCTTAAAGACAAGGAGCTCAAATTGAAGAAGGCCAAGACCGAACCTAACTACGAGGAAAAGGAGCCTGAAGGGAGGAACCAACCCCCTTCAGCAAGGACGGCCGAGCTTGCAACCAGGAAGCTCAAATCAAGGAAAGAGGAAGAGGCATGAAGGGAAGGGTAGGGCCCCTGCAGAAAGGAACTAGCCCCATTCTAGAAAGGAGCAAGGAGGGCCGAGCCTGCAATCAGGTTGCTCAACAAGCAGTCCTTGAGATGTAATATGAAGTAAAGGAGTCTTTGAGATTGTAATCTATGTAATATGTGTGTAATCTATTGAATTGTTAACCTTCTCCAGAGTTTACTTGGGCATGTTTTCTTAGCTATGTGACTAGATAGTGTCCTTTGATCAACGCTAGCGCAGTGATAATAATGAGACAAAAGATTTTGATTTGACAAGTAATGTGAGATGAAAGATTTTGATTAGATCACTAATGTGAGACTAAAAGATTTCGATTAGTAAACTAATGTGAGACGAAAGATTTCAATTAGACAACTAACATGAGACTAAAGAATGAGAAGGTCGGTATCAATGAACTCTCTCCCTATTTAAGTGCAATGCAGACACAACTAAGAGCCCATTATGAAATCTAGCCCCAAAAATCTGCACACCGATCCAAACTCTGTACACCAATCCACCTACTACGAATCTATGGAATACCCAAAAGAATTTGGAATGCTTTTGTTCTATTTGAAAATGATGTTGGATGAAATCTTGGCAGAAACTGACCTGGAGGAGGAAAATAGCTACAAGGAGGACATGCTTCGGTGGTGGCTTTATTACTTGGAGTCGGCACAGATGGTTAATATTGTTTTTTCTGCTCCTTTAAGGTACTTGTCAGGCTCATGATGTAGGTTTCTTTTGGCAGGACATGATAGAGGCACGAAGAAGTATAGACCGCAAAGACTAGGATGAAGAGGACCCCCAGCGAAAGCCTGGAGTTACTATGGGGATATAAGTCGGTAGAGTCAAGCAAGCAGTGTGTAATCTGAGTGTGTGAAGAGGTCTACCATTGTGCAGTAGACTGGCCTCAAGAGCTAGGAGATGCTTGCTATAGAGAGGTTGATAAGATAGTTGGGATTCTGGAATTAATGCCATCGTGTTTTGAAATAATAAAAATATTGCAGACATTTCTTAAATTTGTGGATATTCTCATGGTGCTCGTAATACTTGATTTTGTATCGACCTGCTTCCATGTTAGTACTTAAATGTTTTAAGTAGCTCGGTGGTTAAAATCTGACGATTAACTATAACTAGTCTAAAGGGCACTAGCATTGTGCCACAAATTTAGCACGGTAGTAGTGCAGGATTAGTGTGGGCAGTGCGGTGGTTGGTTGCACTAGAATATGAACAGCCACCAACACGGTGGTTTGCTTCTATTATTACAAGATGAATGTATTTATTATGGGAAACTAGCGCGATGGTTGTTGGGATATACTAAAAGCAAGCATGGGATGAAATCTGACGGTTAACGAAATGATAAATAGTCTAAACTTGGGCACTATTTTAGTATAGCACTATGCAACAAATTTTAGGATAGCATGGCACTAGTGTAGGGATAGCAGAGTAGTAGTGCATGATAAGTTATCGCCAACGCGGTGGTTGGTCTGCACTAGGATATTAACAGCCACCAGCGTGGTGGTTTGCTTCTATTATTACAAGATGAATGGATTTGGAGGATGTGTGGATTCGTTATGGGAAACCAACGTGATGGTTGTCGGGATATACTAAAAACAAGCATGGGTTTTACCGTTTGGGATTTACACAAACAATTTAATAAAACCAGCATCGGTGGTTGTTTGGGATATACTGAAAAGAAGCAATCTCAATACAAATTCCATTTTGTAGGATATGTGGACATATTGTTTCCTTGCAATGAGACTACATACATTTTCTTAGTACTATCTTAGTCGTCCTCATCCACCACTCCAAGACACCCCAAGATGTGCTCATGCATGTTTGAATCCAATTTGAAGACACTCTTGCCCTTCTTTCATTGTGACATAGGTTGCATTTGGAACTTAATAGCTCTTACTAGATGAGAGTACACACATGTTTGTGGACTCTTATATAGCAGTTCGTAATTGCGGCCTCTCTTGGATGTTTTTTTGTACCAAAAAGCTCCGACTACTACATCCCAATTCTCATAGGTTGTTCCCCAATTATCCTTAAATGTTTCTTCAACCTTGTACTTAGGTTTTGTGCACTACAACAGAAAGTATGGGTCATCTTCCTCGTTCTCCCTAGAATCTGTGACAACTGCAAAGTTATCCCCCTCTTCCAGATAGTTAGTGAGGTCATCGAAACTCTCCCCAAAATGTGGCGAGTCGTTTGTCTCTCCATTGTTTGTCACTCCATCTAAACATAGAGGGAAAACTTAAACTTGCTCCCATGTCTTCGTAGTTGCAATGTTCTCACAATCGTCATGAGCCCCTATGAAGCACGCACTGTAGAAACAAGAAAGTTTTCTTGTTTTAATAAGTTGGTTGTTTGAAAAGCCCCATACGCTGTGCAAACCACAAAATCCTTTAATTTTCTTGCAATCGTGCCAGCTTCTCCTTTGCACTTCATGGAACACTCTACATACTACAGTATTCTTAAGGCTTTGTTTACTATATGTTGAATGCGAGCCTGTGGAGAGGTTGGCTGTAAGCCATGTTACAACATCATGGGCATAATTGAGTTTTTATTGAGGGCATTCTAATTGCTGTTTAAACAAGCTTGCTTAATAACAGCACCGCATCCATCATGTTCACCCTTACCATGGCTAGACCCAAAGAAATTCCACATCATGTCTAGATCGGTTAGGGATTTGAACTTTGAGATGGAGTAGAATCCGCGTGCTGATTTAAATTGACAGGAAGCACAATCTAACTGCACCCCTCGGGGGGGTCACTCATCATATGTAACCCTATCACGTGAGTTCGACAGAAGGATATTTTTTATTTCTAAAATTTACAGAAATAAATATACATAAGGGACTATTTAAAATAGTTTTGGAAAAACTTTACAGATTTGTATAGAAAAGGGGTACATTTTATTAATGGAAAATTTACAGATAAGGGATTTTAGAAATAGGCCTTGAACGCACGTGATATAGAGGGTTTATACATAGTGAATTCCCCGAGCTGCACCCAATGTTGTTTTATATTTTTTGCATGGGGATTTTCCTTTTTTAGCCATTCCGAATGTAGTAGAAAAGCGTGTTGCACAAATAGGGTGTCATGTTCCCTATCATTTGAAATGTAGAAATGGTAAGTGCGTTGCACTGACATGGACTCCTGTGAGTCGGTAAGCAGATTGGCATCAGGCGTGGAAGAATCAAGCAAATGACTGTACATGATATGCACAAGAATTGTTATCTGCTTGTTGTACCAGTGAGCACTTTGTATCTCATCTTGTTCTTGAAAAGAATAATTTTCTACAAAATCTATGACAGATACAATAGTGTCACTGGGAAAATTGGCAAGGCATGTCTTGAACTGCTTATCCTACCAGCTGGCCGTGAAATTGTGAAGCACATATTTTGGGATGGATTGAACCACATGACCTACAAGCTCCCTTGGCTGGGTGCTCTTATATGATAGTAGCTATCTCTTTGTTGAGAGTTCACGCTCAACATCATGTGATCATGTGTGCATAGCACCATCACGTGATCATATGTGCATAGCACTAACCTTATAGAGTGCTATAAAGGAAAGGGTTAGATCCCCTAACCCTAACCCTAAAAGGGTTTGTATATATTCTATTTTTTCAACTAATTCTAGTGTACAGTTAGTCATTTGTAGTGTGCTCTCTAGCTGTGCCCTCTCTCCTCATCTCCACTCTTCTCCTCTCCCCTCTTCATATTTTGTCATGGTATCAGAGCTTCCTTGTCTTCCGCTGAGACATTGAGATTCTTGAGAGTGTGAGAGAGATTGTGAGATTGAGAGTTCTCTTGAGTCATTGTGAGATTTTTTCCCTTCACTTCTATTGAGAGAATTTCCGTCCATTGAAAGAAATTTCCGTCATTGTTCTTGAGAGAATTCTGATTGAGAGCTTATGTTTTTTCATTATTGAGAGAAGAGTGAGAGAGCTTACAAAGCTCGGATATAGGGAGAGTTCATTTGAGAGAAAAGAGAGTTTTCAGAGACTATTGAGAGTTTGTGAGAGCTCTTTGTGTGAGAGATATGCTTATGACAGAGAGTCTGAGTTAGCCAAGGCCTCGACTTGCTTCTATCTCTAGCGCTGCTACTGATTGCTGCCAATTGCTCGACCTTCACGAGCATCGACCTACGCTACTCCTTCCTAGCTCCCAAGGCCCAAACAACTACGAAGCTCCTCAATTAATGAGCCAGTGAGCCACGCCAATGACCTTCTGTAGACCGATACTCCTTCAACAACGCTCCTCCGCATGCCAATGCTCCTCCAACTCAAAACAGTGCCAACGCCATAACAAGGCTCTCAGCCTTCTTCAACAGTAACTGCGACCTCTCCATCAACACCCACGCGGCTCCAACGTTCTCCATGCTCAGCAACTTGATGGTTCCAAACGACAAACCTCCTCAGCGACTCCTACGGCTAGCCATCTACCACAACGGGATAGACGACTAAAGGCTCTACAGCCTCTTCAATTGTAAACGGCTCCAGCCATGGTGAAAGCCTCTCCATACAACGACGAAACAGCTCGCAGTGCCACGCCCTCTCCAACGAAGCGGACGGCTCTTATGATAGCCCACAGTACAGCTAACGGGTAGCTTCCAGGCTTCAACACCCTCGAGTGATGCTCCATCGACTTGGCAGCGTTGCTCCACAGGCGACAAAGCTCTAGTGAGACCTCGCAGCAACGCCAAGCTCCAACCGTGCTCTCCAACGAGCTCCAACGGAAACGACGACAGAATCACCAAAGTCCGTCAGAATCTTTCAAAGATTCCGTCACTCCAGCTTTCGACACGTGGCGTCTATCCTCACACCCAAGGTCACCCAACCTTATCACCAAGGGTTGTCAATTTGTTGACATGTGGCAGATAGGATTTAACCTCGGGTTGGTCAGCCTAACCCTAGTCAGTTAACCAGATAAGGTTGGCCCCTAACTGTGGTTAAACAATTGTGGTTAAGTCAAGTGGACCACGGTTAAATCAGTTGGTTAGATTCGTGCCACGTGGCAACCTTATCTCCAAGTGCCACATCATCTACCATGTCAGCACCGACAGCCACGTCAGCAAGCCACGTCACCTACCACATCATCAGTGACATGTCATCAAGCCACGTCATCAGTGCCATGTCACCAGGCCACATCATCAGTGCCACATCAGCATTGCCATGTCACCCTGCTGACATCATCTGTGCCACCTCAGCACTGCCACCTCAGCAGTCCAGTCAGCACTGCCACCTCAGCAGGTCCAGTCAGCACTGAACCTCTGCAGGCACAGTCCCTTGCCAGGCACACTGTGCACACACTGCATGTGCACACTCCTGCCACCTTAGCACAGAGCTTCACTGGCACACCTCTTGCTAAGCACAGTGCCACATAATCACTGCATGTGACTCACAGTGACACATCATCATTGAGCACCATTTGCACTCCTTTTGCCCCTCCACCTAGATCAAGTCATATCTCTTGATCCAGGAAGAATTTGAGGGTGCTCCAAAAAGGAAAGTCGCTCGGTTTTTCGTGCTCTACGCGCTCGTTACATCACATGCACATTTCGGCTCAAGTTACACTCACATTTGAGCCTCGCCGACAAAACCACTTCCTTCACGCACATTTGCCTCTACATCGACGCATCTGACCCAGCACTTAAAAAGAACAAAAGAAAAGGAATTAATTGCTGCTCTTTCATCGATCGACGGTTGGTTTAGATCTAGATCAGAGTAGACTAGATCGCCATAGACGGGACGCTTTGAATTCCCCAAGTTGCCAATCTAAGCCATGCCCGAAATTCCCGACTAGTACCTACTCGGAGTCAGTCCATATGCTCACATCCGATTTCACATCATTACATTACCTGAAACCTTACGTTCATCAGTTCAGTGAGCAGACTTCAGAGTTCAGTGGCATTGCAGATTGATTTAGTGGGCAGATAGTAGCACTTGATTTCACACACACATGCCACCATTGTAAAGCCTATTTGGCTATCTCACGGCATCGTGCACATCATTTTTAGCCTTGTAAAGCCTCTTGGCTATTCCCGGCATCATTGCCACAAGCCTTGTAACACAGATCATATCTTATATACTGCAGTTCTATCTTCACCGATGGTCCAGAGATTTCACTTGGCATCTTCAGTGTATTTGCAGTTGATTCATACAGAGTTTTTCAGGACACTTTTTGAGTACATTGTTTGCACCATGTCGACTAGCAACCTCAATCTGGAGGCATCTGCTAAGTTAGGCAACTCCAATTACGGTACATGGAAATACCGAATGGAGACCATTCTTGTGCTTCAAGACAAATGGGAGTATGTTGATGGATCTATACCTAGACCATTGGCCGATCCAGCCACCAGTAGCTCTACTCCATCTGTTGTCACAGCACCAGCAATGGGATCTACATCGGGATCTACATCTACACAAACAGTTTCCGCACCAGTAGCAGATCCTGCCATTGCTCGAGCTCAAGCAGAATGGGATAAGAAAGACAAGTATGCCTATCATCTAAACAAGCAGAATGTGCAAGATGTCATGCTAGGATAGCTCAACACAGTCAAGACATCAAAAGAAGCATGGGATATGTTCGCAGCTCTCTACGAGTCCAAGAACACATCCAGGATTCTCACCCTGAGAAACCGGTCATGCTTATGTACTCCGCATCAAAGACTACAACAATCAACTTGCAGCAGCAGGAGAGACTATGAATCCCGCAGAAATGGTTCAAGTAATCCTGAATGGACTAGGAGAAGGATATGAGAATCTAGTCTAGAGTATTGCCATCCAACGGCAAATTCCAACACTGGAAGAACTTCAGTCAGTTCTACTTGGTGAAGAACTCAGGAGTCAGGCCATTCAAGCATGTAAAGGTCATTCTAATGATCAGGCATTCACAGCTTCAGATAGAAGCAGAGGCAAAGGCAGAAACAGAGGAAGATCATATCAGAAAAGTGGTCATCATCAACAAAATCAAAGTCAGAATCAGCATCAGCATCAACATCATCCTCAACAACATCAAATCAGCAAAGAGGAAATAATTCCAACTGAGGAAGATTCCAAGGACGAGGGAATGCATCCACCAATGTGTCAAACATCCAGTGCAACTATTGTCACAAGTTTGGACACTATGAAAGAGATTGCCGCAAGAAGCAGTACGACCAAGGCGGTCAATCCAGCAGTAATCGAGGGAATTCCCGAGGAAGAGGAAATCATCGTGGTGGACATTCTAGTCATAGTCATTTTGCAAATGAACATGGCAATATGTTTCTTGCAAGTGAGGAATTGCATCAGCAGACTGATACAATGCACCTAGACACTGATTTCAATCCCAAAGAGGATTTCAACTATCAAGTCGACCAAGTGGAGCAGGATCCTTGGTACATCGACAGCGGTGCATCATCTCATATGACAAATCACCAGGAATGGTTCACAGAAATGAAGCCACTAGAAGGTCAAAAGAATGTCATCTACACAGTAGACAATACACCGAATCCGGTTCAAGGGACAGGTGTTATCCCTATGAACAATTTCACTGGTACAAAAGGATTAGTCAAAGATGTGCTCTATGTTCCGAAGCTCAGTAAGAACCTTTTGTCAGTAGGTCAAATGACGGAACACAACTACAAATTCATCTTCGATGGTGATGAATGCACTATTAGAGACAAATCCAAAAGAGGTCAGCTAGTAGCAAAAGGTGTCAAGGAAGGACGCTTATACAGGATGCTAGCTACAGTACCAGATAAGCATGCCATGTCAGCTCAAATGCAACAGATGCCACTATCTGCAAAATGGCACAAGAGATATGGTCATGTCAACTTCAAGTACTTGTTAGATCTCAGGAATCAGAATATGGCAATTGGGATTCCGAAGCTATAGTTTCTTGGAAAGGTTTGTGAAGCATGCTGCTTCGGCAAACAAAAGCGAACCAACTTTGTCAGAAGTACCTCTCGTGCACGAGGTATTCTTGATTTGATTCATACAGATGTATGAGGTTATGCCCAGACCCGCAGCATCAATGGTTCACTTTATTACTTGACCTTCATCGATGACTACAGCAGATATTGTTGGGTCTACTTTCTGAAAGAGAAATCTGAAGTGTTTGCCAGATTTCAAGAATTCAAAGCCATGGTAGAAAACCAGACAGGCAGAAAGATCAAGGTCATGAGATCCGACAGAGGGGGTGAATACATGTCTTCAGCATTCATGAACTTTTGCAAAAATCACGGCATTCAAAGACAATTCACATGTGCAGATACTCCTCAGCAAAATGCAAGAGCTGAAAGGAAGAATGGGACTTTAGCAGACAGTGCTAGAGCAATGCTTAGTGAAAAGCATCTTCTGAATCAGTATTGGGCAGAAGCAATAGCTACAGCTAACTACTTGCTTAATCGGCTTCCTACCGAACCGATACAAGGTATGACTCCTTATGAAGCATTCACTGGACACAAGCCACGCATTGGGCATCTCCGCATATTTGGTTGCATAGCATATGCCCACATACATGATGATCATCGCAGGAAATTGGATGCGAAGTCACGCAAATGCATCATGGTTGGCTACAGTGAAGAAAGCAAAGCATACAAATTGTATGATCCCATCAACCACAAAGTCATTATCTCCAGAGATGTAATCTTCGATGAGGAATCAGAATGGAAAACCTCACCTACACAGGAGATAGAAGCATCGACTTCACAGTCATCTACAGAACAGGTTGATGAAGAAGAGCAAGAATTGCCAGCAACACCCCAAGCAGCGCCACAGCAGCTCAGACGGTCTACTAGGGAAAGCAGACCACCAGCCAGATTGACATATGCTCAGAAAGGCAAAGCAATTCAGGTGGAAACCACCAAATATGCTCTTATGACTGCCATCATGGCTACAGAAGAGCCAGTGTACTTCGAAGACGCAGTAGATAAGCCAAAATGGCAAACTGCTATGAATGAAGAAATGGATGCTTTGTATAAAAATAACACTTGGGAATTATGCGAACTTCCACCAGGAAAGAAGGCCATAGCCAACAAATGGGTATACAAAGTGAAGTACAATCCAGATGGCAGTATTCAGAGATACAAAGCCAGATTAGTTGCAAAAGGATTTGCACAACAATATGGCCAAGATTATGATGAGACTTATGCTCCAGTAGCAAAGATGGATTCCATACGGTTCTTGATATCACTAGCGACACTCAGTAAATGGAATGTGTATTAGCTCGATGTCAAGAATGCATTTCTCAATGGTTATCTAGACGAGGAAGTCTACATGCAACAATCAGCCGGTTATGTTGAACCAGGAAAGGAGAACAAGGTTTGCCATCTCAAGAAAAGTCTCTATGGCTTAAAGCAAGCACCCAGAAGTTGGTACAGCAGAATTGATAAGTATTTTGCTGATCTGGGATACACGAAGTCCAATGCAGATCATACTCTCTACTACAAAGTTCAAGGGGACGACATTACTATTGCACTTTTGTACGTAGATGATCTGATTGTGATAGGAAGCAAGGATAGCTTCCTCAGAAAATTAAAACAAGACTTATCTGCAGAGTTCGACATGAAAGATCTTGGACTTATGCACTATTGTCTTGGAATTGAGTTCTGGAGAGATTCAGATAGCACATTCATGAGTCAGCTCAAGTATGTTGACAGTCTCCTGAAGAAGTTTCATATGGCAGATTGCAAGATTGCAGCCACTCCCATGGAACAGAGTTTGAAACTTACTAAAGATTCAGAAAAGCCTACAGTCAATGACAGATACTATAGGCAACTCATTGGATCTCTTATATATCTGACAATCACATGGCCAGATATATTTGTTATGCAGTAAGCTCACTAGCACAGTTTATGTCAAATCCAAAACAGTCTCACTGGATGCAGCCAAAAGATTCTTGAGATACATCAGAGGTACAAGACAGTTTGGGATAGAATACAGAGGAAGTCATCCACGGTTGCATGGATACTGTGACAGTGACTATGCTGGAGATCATGAGACTAGGAGATCGACACAGGGATATGCATTTTTCCTTGGTCAAGGTGCTATATCATGGTTGTCAAACAAACAACCAACTGTTTCTTTATCTTCGACTGAAGCAGAATATAGAGCACTCACTACAGGTGCATGTGAGGCTATATGGCTCAGAAGACTATTGTCAGAAATAGATTACTTTGATGAGTCAAAGCCAACAACAATATACTGTGATAATCAATCGGCTCAAGCATTGGCCAAAAATCTAGTATATCACTCCAGGACAAAGCACATTGATGTCAGAGAGCACTTCATCAGAGAAAGGGTGTTACTTGGTGACATCACACTGCAGCATTGTGATAGCAAAGAAAATGTTGCAGACATCTTTACCAAACCACTCGGTAAAGAGCTATTCGAGAAACACCGACTAGCTCTTGGTTTGATGCAGAGGAAGGACATTCCCATTAAAGGGGTGTGATGGAATGTAATGCTCAGTCCTTCTTCGATTCCCCAGAATCATCATCTTGAGGGAAGGCCTACTTCATGATGTTGATCTTGAGGGAAGGTGTTGAGAGTTCACGCTCAACATCATGTGATCATGTGTGCATAGCACCATCACGTGATCATATGTGCATAGCACTAACCTTATAGAGTGCTATAAAGGAAAGGGTTAGATCCCCTAACCCTAACCTTTAAAGGGTTTGTATATATTCTATTTTTTCAACTAATTCTAGTGTACAGTTAGTCATTTGTGGTGTGCTCTCTAGCTGTGCCCTCTCTCCTCATCTCCACTCTTCTCCTCTCCCCTCTTCATATTTTGTCACTCTTTTTATCGGATCCTTCAATATTGACATTTTCAAATCTCCTCCATTTTAGAGCAATGTCGTTGTCTTTCCTCATTTCATTATGTTGCATGTGCCACGAATGCATTCAATCCTGTGCCACTCACGCTCTCCCTTTGGACAAACCACTGGCTCCCATAGAGACCTCTGGCTACAAATCCTACCCTCCCTTGCAAACATGATGAGAATCTAGGTGGCCTACATACTGCGCATTCATTGGGGAGGCATGGGCAATCCCCATGGAGCAATGCTCCAACATGACTAGATCTCAAGTCATTCATAGCTTGCCAAGACAGGTCAAAGTCTATGTGTGTTTTGCAACAAGAAACATTCCTATCTTTGAGTTTCCTGACGTACCAGGGCTTACAATGCTCAAAGATCCTTTGCCCAATTGAAATGTCTAGATTTAGATCCACAAACTTGAGATACAACTCCGTTTGCTGACCCAGCATGCAGGAACAAGAGATCAATGAGCCCCCTTTTTGCTACTACTAAAAGAATACAAAACATAGTCTAATTAAAGTATATAATGAAGCAAAACAATTTTCATCCACCGCGCTGGTTTAGGACAGTCACAATTTCAATCACCGGGCTAGTTTAGGATAGTCAACCATTGGGCTGGTTTAGGACATGTTCAGGACAGTCATAATTTCAACCACCGGGATGGTTTAGGACACTATCACAATTTCAACCACCGGGATGGTTTAGCCTGACGGTCTCAACTTCATAATTAGACAATAACAAGTATATTTCTTTTCATCACCATTAGAAAATAACAATATATTGCTTTTCATTTTTGAATTCCACAATTTACCAGTGGTATATGACCCGAATAGTAGGAAATTAAATTTAACAAATTTAAGTACTAAGAAACACAATAATTTCAACCATTGGGCTGGTCAATATCTAATGTTTGTTCAACCACGCTGGTTCAGGACAATCACATAACTAGTGATTGACCTTGAGTAGCCACGGTTGCATGATGTTCCAAACATTGGGCTGCTTTAGTAAAATAACAATATATTGCAAAATATATTGTTGTTAATTTTTGCTCAACCATGCCACCGGGCTGGACAACAACTAATGTCTGTTTAACCACACTGGTTCAGGACAATCACATCACTGGCAATTGAGCTGAACCTGCCTATGGTTGCATGATGTTCCAACCACTGGGCTGGTTTAGGACAATCACATTTAGTCCAAGCCTAGTTTAAGAAATGAAACAAGTAAACTATCCCAAAGCTCAATCACAAACAACCACTGGGCTGGTTTAGGCACCAATGACTTGCATTGTATCTAGCATGTGTATGATGTGCTCCTCAAACACCTTGCATCCCATCCGCTTCTTACAGATGTCCTTTCTATTTGGAGAAACTCTTGTATTTTTGTGCCAAAACGTCGTCACTGTAGCAATGACTTCCACACTTAGGCCATCTCTCCTTTTCTTGTGTTCTGTTGAAGCCCACAGACTTCTCGGATTGAGATGATTGTGCATTGCTTTTGCTCTATGTTCAACCACTAAAGCCATGTTGGTCCTCCTGTTTGACAACATCTTTGACATTGTGCACCCAAGCCATTTCTTTTTTGTTCCAGGGGACACTAATATAGCTTATGCCACCCTCTTTGTAGCTAGTTGATCTAAGCTGTGCACCCCTTTCACTTTCTGTAGGCCATTTCTCACTTTAGAGAGCATCGCCTCTTGGGCGTGCATCTCCCGATGTGTTGGTAGGGTTTTTACTCTACGAACTTTAGGGTGTAGGATAAAGCTTGTGAAGACTCGAGACTGGTAATCATTTGAATGGCCTGATGTTGCTGCCTCAAATGCTCCCACCAATCGTGACACGACAGCTCGTGTTCTTTGCTCTGATGGTAATGATTGAATGCGTGCATCTGCAACCGCTTCTTGTTGCTGCTCTACAAGGAGTCTTTGCAAATGTTGCAAAAGTGTCTTCCGTTGTCGATTCGATACTGTGCCAGTGCTTTCCTTGACTCGTATTCTGTTCCTTGTGCCTTGACTTGGCTTTTTAGCTTTCCTATCTCATAGCCTCTGTCTACTTCTCTTGCAAGGCATTGTGAGCTACATGTTGCCATTGACGCCATGGCCACAATCAGTCCAAAATAGACCCAAAGAAGCTAGCTGGTGAGGCAAGCAAAGAATAGAAGACAACTTACTTGAAAGAAAACAATGGCAAACCAAAGTCTGCACAAGGTCACATCGAGGGTTGTAGGGCATTTGTAGGGCGGGGGCAGATTACATGTACTTAATCTTCCAAGATTTTATGGGCGAGAGGTGTGAAAAATTGAAATTTGCGGAAGTAGCAAAATTTTAGCTGCTAGTTTTTCCCCCTTCAACGATACACGTCAATAGAATTGGACATCCCAAACAAGTGCAATGTGGCCTAAAATCCTTCACAAATAGGCCAAAGGGCACACTATCGGGTTTGATGCTATGTATTATTAAATGTAGTGACCTTTGGCATGCTTATGAGCCATATAGCAAGTGCATGGAAAAAGAAACAATTCAAAATTGTAAATAGTGTTGGATTTATTAAAATATCTTTGCACATGCACAAATTGCACTTTTCCAACTTCTTCCATTTTAGGGTGAATCTAGATACCAATACCAACAAGTATCAATGTTTTAAGACCACCATGCACTAGTCCCAATAGTTTGGATTCCAAATTTTCAATCCATTTGGTTTTCAACAAATCAAAAGAAAGTTATGGAGCGTGCCCTCAAATGGGTATGCATCACTTTAGCACAACATTGGAGGCCCATTAACCCATGCATAATTATCTCATCTAGGTGTGTCCTTGAGCTGAGGAGAAGCTCATGTAACTAGTGTACTTTAGAATGATTACTTGGTTTCATGTATGTATAGAACAAAATTTTGATGTTTTTGAATAAATTGCTATATCCTATAGTCCTCAAGATGCATGCTTCACATGCAACATAGCACTTTTAATGCTTTAACGATCTCATTCCAAATCCTTATTCCATAAATTTTTTCTCTCATGTTCAAGTTTGGAATGTATACTACAACTTGAAGACAAAGTTTGCCAAATTCCATTGAGCAATGCATAAGTTATGGGTCATGCAAGATACCCATATACAGAAAAGTCCCTGAACCTCACATAAAATGGCTACACCCAAACAAATAATGACCCTAAAGTGTTAATACTATGTGGGGTTATCATAACTACTGCATGGTATTGTTAATATACCACACGGCGCACTATCATATGTATACTCTGTGCCCACCTCGTACTATTTGCATTCTCAAGAATCTAGCTCTACTTGGAGTCCCAAAAAAAACAAAGAAGGACAAGCACAAAAGGATAAAGAAAGCTTCCAAACTAATTTGTAAGTTTTTTAATCCTTTTAAAAAGTGTCCAGTGTCAGTGGTGGGCTTGCTTAGGCTAGCTGATATCTACCCAAACTAGGATGCAAAATGGATAAATGCAAACCTCTTAGTTTATAGTTTATCTTTTGAGATTTGAAAGGATTATTTTCATAAATAAGAGTTTTTTTTTTTGGCTAAGAAATTTGAAGTTATATTCATGAATTTTTTTAAAAGAAAGATGTTTTTAGTAGGCATTAGTTAAAAAAGAAGATGCTTTTGGTAGCCATAAACCATATAGTTTTTAGTATTTAAAAAATTGTTTAAAAATCACATGTTTAGTAGTCATTACCTATATAGTTTACAAAAAAAACAATAAAAAATATAGATGGTTTTGAAAGCAAGTATCTATGTGCCAGTGGGGAGTCCACATATGCTGACTCATAACTACTAACATATGGATACAAAATATCTATGTAACATGTGCGAGTTTGTGGTCCGCATATGAGGCGCATATGCTGACCGGTAACTACTCACACATGGATGTGAAATATTAAATAATATATTATACTTTATAGGTACTTATTAGGAAAAGAGAAATAGTTGGCTTTAGCCAGTTGTGGCTCGAATTAATTATCTGATAACAACCCATTGAAAGTCTATCCAATTGTGTAGCTCGCAATTGCCAACTTGTATCAACCCATAAATTACATGCTAGCACTACAAGACACATGCCATTTTTCGATGGAAATACCGACCTTTTTTACACTAAAAAGTTTTTTTTTGATCGACACAAAGGTCAACATTTACGTCGCTATTAACCTCAGAAAAGAGATGTCGCTACATAGCAGCTCTAGTAAACATCACTATATAGTGACACTAGTAAAGCGTCGCTATATAGCAACACTTAACAGAAACTAAAAAAAAACATTAGTGGGGCTAAACAGGGCCACAACAAGCCCTGTTTTGCCCCACTAATGTTTTTTTAAAAGTAATTACCAAATAATGTTCACAAGCACACAAGCGAGATAAAACTCTCAAACCTTGTTTGTTACAAAATTTCCCTTGTAAAAGGGGTGATACAAAATTGCTCAAACGAGTCGAGAGACAGAAGCATATACATGTCGAAGATATAAAACATTGTTTGTTACAAAATTACTCTTTCGAAAAGGGTGATACAAAATTGCTCAAACGAGCCGACATACAAAAGCATATACATGCCGAAGTATATACAAACTACTACTACTACTACTACTACTACTAATACTACTGCTGCTGCTACTCATTTGAATTGTTGCCATCCTCATCATCATCGTGGTCGTGCTGGCCTAATGCCTGGCCCTCATGAGCTATGCCTAATCCCTAGCCCTCATCAAAGCCATGTAAGCCAAATACCTCATCATCACCACTCACCTCTATTGATGGGACGTTCGAGCTTGTACCCTAAGAGTGAAACCATATTAAATGGAAATTAGATTGGAACTTAAAGAATAAAACAATCGTGCGAGTAGCCACCTTAGCCCAATCGACTGTCGCTCCCATGGCCTCCATCTCAATAAACCACGGCTTTGATCCTATGCAGAACACGCATCTCGCCTCTTTGTTTGTGGGAAGGTGACCCATCATAGCTTGATGTGGGCCCAATTTACAAGAGTTAGATAAAGTGCCTGCAATATGTAATAAAGCAAATAGAACAATAAATTAAATGAGAAGAAGTAGACTTACCACCCATGCCTCGAATGCCAACTGTCTGCCTGCACCAAAGTGTGAAGTACCTATGGAGTCCAGCCATCTCCTCGCCGCCCTCTTCAGACTCTCAAAATTTTCAGGATGGACCCTGTACTCCTTCTTTAAAAACTTCCAGTCATCTTTGTTTGCCCAACTAGGTTTAGCCTTCCCCTTTGTGATGGAAGTACGCAAGGTTGACCTATGATGCTTCAAGACAGAACACATGCACTCTCACATGTAATCCTCATTGAACTCCTAATTTGGGAGGGCTAGGGTATCGTCTTTTCAATTCATCGATGACTGCCTTCTTCTTTTCGTCATCCTGGTACCGCTAGTTAGTAGCTATGCCACTCTTAAAGTGGTGGCTCATCAACCACCTCATGGTGGCCAACCCTATTTATTTTCTATTATCTCTCCAGCCCTTGTGATTTCATAGTACAGGTCCTCGGGCAGAAAAGGAGGAGTCATGGGAGTGGCAGAGCTAGAGCGAGGGGTGTTACTGTCACTGCTTATAGAGCATGGAGTAGCATAGGGAGTGGGAGAGGGCAAGGGACCTGACTAGTACAAGGTCTCATGACCGAGTGGAGACCTATAGGGATGTGAGTGTGCTGACTTGTCTACATCTCCCGAGTCAACACAGCAACTTCGACCCTTTCTACTCTTCCTTCCCTTCTAATGGGTACGCCTAGGTGATGAACTCTCGATCGAAGGGGCTAGAGGGAATGGTTGTCAAGTAGATCTAGCCATTGGTGTAGGAGAGGAAAGAGCTGAGGTCCTCTAGGATAGAAAAGAGAAGAATCTTGTTGCCTCCGCATTTGTCATCTGTGCGACAAGCTAATTGGGACTCCTGGTGAAGCCATGGGCTGCTAGCAAAGGAGTTCCCTGAGGGGTAGTCACAATGCTAGGCCCCTGAGGAGTTGGGTCAGGGGTAGTCACAGGGGTAGGCTCTTGAGGAGTCACCTAAGTGGAATCAAAGTCCTTTGGAGAGTAGAGATCATGATGTCTCCTCCTAAGAGGGTTTCCATACTCATTAGATGTGCGACGTGATCCCATGTCTAAATTGGGGGGATTGGACAAACGTAGACACAAACGTGAAGACAAAAACAAACATAAGAGCGGGTAAGAAGCAAAAAGACAATTAATTACTTAAGACAATTATGAAATTCAAACTCAAGA
Organism: Dipteris shenzhenensis; assembly: GCF_047967505.1. Taxonomy (NCBI): domain Eukaryota; kingdom Viridiplantae; phylum Streptophyta; class Polypodiopsida; order Gleicheniales; family Dipteridaceae; genus Dipteris; species Dipteris shenzhenensis. The sequence goes on from NC_141610.1 coordinate 25,465,534, forward strand.
AATTATGAAAAGACAATTAATCACTTGTGAAAATTATGAAATGAACTCAATGCAGAAAGGATAATTATGAAAGGACAATTATTTACTTAAGACAATTATGAAAAGTCAATTTTGAAATGACAAATATTTATGAAAGAAAAGTAGAATCCAAGAAGGTTTTCATATATAAAAAATATCACAAAGAATACTATTGTAAAACAAGAGTTCTCATGTAGAGAAAGAGAGCACAAAATATGTCTCCAAAAGTATGCTTAAGCAAAATCAGTCTCCAAAAGAGACATTCAGATAAAAAATGCCAAAATAGTGGAGGAGGTGTACTGCTCTACATTACTGTCTGAGGTACTTTCCTCCTCCAAGCCCCTAGGCGGATCACTGGGGACCTCATCCTCCACTTCTAATATGTAGTCATACTCTTCAGGGATTATGTACTGGCAATCCATGAAGGCCTCTACACAACACATTATGTCCTTTATACAATCATCTTTGGTGCTCCAACAATCGTGGCAGTCTCTCCAAAACCTACGGAGATCTCATAGGTTGTGTCGTGCATTCCTAAGTTGCCCCTGCTTCACTACCCTTCGGCTTGGACCCCACCCACACGCATGCACCTGGACGTTGTACTCCACCCAGTTGCTATCTTGCACAATCTTCTCTTTTACATGATCTAGCAGAGAATCTATGTCTATAATCCATGCGACGTGGGGAACTAGATTGGGGTTTTGGGAGGACATTCGTGGGTGAGGGCGTGGTTGTTCCATTTAGAATCTGTTTGAAAAAAAAAAGAACCAAATATGGCTAAGGAGCAAAAGAAAAAAGAACCGAATATGACTAAGGAGAAAAGAGAGAAAAGAGAGGGAAAAAGAGAGAGGGGAAAAGAGAGGGAATGCATATGCGTATGAAAAGAGTGAAAAAGAGATGAAAGAGAGGGGAAAAGAGAGGGAAAAAGACAAGAAGGACGCGATTGAAAGAGAGGAAGAGAGAATAAAAAAGAGAGGGGAGAAGAACTCAAGAGAGGAGAAAAGAGAGAAAGAGAGAAATCATATGCTTATGCTTATGCATGGGCATATGAGCATAAGCATATGAGCATATGCTCATGCATAAGCACAAGCATATGTAAATGCAAGAGAGAAGAGAGAAGAGGAGAGAAGGAAGCGATTGAAAGAGAGGAAGGGAGAAGAGAGGATGAAAGAGAGGAAGGGAGAAGAGAGGATGAAAGAGAGGAATGGAAAAGAGAGGGAAAACGAAGAGAAGGAAGAGGGAATAAGAAGAGAAGGACGCGATTGAAAGAGAGGAAGAGAGAATAAAAAAGAGAGGGGAAAAGAACTCAAGAGAGGAGAAAAGAGAGAAGAGAGGATGAAAGAGTAGAAGAAAAAGAGAGGAAGAGAGAAAGCATATGCTTATGCTTATGCATTGGCATATGAGCATATGCTCATGCATGATCATAAGCATATGAGCATATGCTCATGCATAAGCATAAGCATATGAGGATAAGCATACGTAAATGCAAGAGAAGGAAAAGAGGAGAGAAGGAAACGATTGAAAGAGAGGAAGGGAGAAGAGAGGATGAAAGAGAGGAAGGGAGAAGAGAGGATGAAAGAGAGGAACGGAAAAGAGAGGGAAAAAGAAGAGAAGGAAGAGGAAATAAGAAGAAAAGGATGCGATTGAAAGAGAGGAAGAGAGAATAAAAAAGAGAGGGGAAAATAACTCAAGAGAGGAGAAAAGAGAGAAGAGAGGATGAAAGAGTAGAAGAAAAAGAGAGGAAGAGAGAAAGCATATGCTTATGCTTATGCATTGGCATATGAGCATATGCTCATGCATGATCATAAGCATATGAGCATATGCTCATGCATAAGCATAAGCATATGAGAATAAGCATACGTAAATGCAAGAGAAGGAAAAGAGGAGAGAAGGAAACGATTGAAAGAGAGGAACGGAGAAGAGAGGATGAAAGAGAGGAAGGGAGAAGAGAGGATGAAAGAGAGGAACGGAAAAGAGAGGGAAAAAGAAGAGAAGGAAGAGGAAATAAGAAGAAAAGGATGTGATTGAAAGAGAGGAAGAGAGAATAAAAAAGAGAGGGGAAAATAACTCAAGAGAGGAGAAAATAGAGAAGAGAGGATGAAAGAGTAGAAGAAAAAGAGAGGAAGAGAGAAAGCATATGCTTATGCTTATGCATTGGCATATGAGCATATGCTCATGCATGATCATAAGCATATGAGCATATGCTCATGCATAAGCATAAGCATATGAGGATAAGCATATGTAAATGCAAGAGAAGGAAAAGAGGAGAGAAGGAAACGATTGAAAGGGAGGAAGGGAGAAGAGAGGATGAAAGAGAGAGGAAGGGAAAAGAGAGGGAAAAAGAAGAGGAGGGGAAAAGAAAAGGAAAAAGAAGAGGGGAAAATAAGAAGAGAGTGGAAAAAAGAGGGGGGAAAAGAAGAAAAAGAGACAAAGAGAGGGGAAAAGAGAAGGAAAAAGAAGAGAAGGAAGCGCTTTAAAGAGAGGATGAAAGAGTATAAGGAAAAGAGGGGAAGAGAGAAAGCATATGCTTATGCTTATGCATGAGCATATGAGCATATGCTCATGCATGAAAAAAGAAGGAAAAAGACCTCAAATCACCTTCGTCCCCTCTCATGGTTGCCATTCTAAACGCATGGGCCAGTTTGAGGAGCACTCTTCGGAGGATTCCTCCTTCCTCTCGTGAAGAGATTGATAGGCAACCCATCGTGTGGAATGACAGTAATTTAGATGATCATGGCAGACCATTTGGTGCCTCACTCTACATGCAGTGGTCCAGGTGGGAGAGGGGACCTGCATCATCTTTGCGGTCTTGGAAAGCTTTCTGCAGGCTTCCAGAGGAGACCAAGTCTCAGTTAATAGGACATCTCAGAGGGAGTGCAGGGAGGATCTTGCAGATTGAGGCAACCCTTCCAGAGTAGTGGGTATACACATGCATATGCATATGAAAAGAGAGAAAAAGAGATGAAAGAGAGGGAAAAAGAAGAGAAAGCATGTGCTTATGCTTATGCATGAGCATATGAGCATATGCTCATGTATGAGCATAAGCATATAAGCATATGGCCATGCATCTACTTTAGCATATGAGCATAAGTATACGCAAATGCATATGCTTATGAAAAGAGAGAAAAGAGGACGAAAGAGAGGGGAAAAGAGAGCAAATGCATATGCGTATGAAAAGAGAGAAAAAGAGATAATAGAGAGGGGAAAAGAAAGGGAAAAGAGAGCAAATGCATATGCTTATGAAAAGAGAGAAAAGAGGATGAAAGAGAGGGGAAAAGAGAGGGGAAAAGAAGAAGGAAAAAGAAGAAAAGAGAGGAAAAAAGAGAGGGAAAAAGAGAAGGAAGAGGGGAAAAGAGAGGGAAAAGGAAGTGGGGAAAATAAGAAAAGAGTGGAAAAGAGAGAAATCATATGCTTATGCTTATGGATGAGCATATGAGCATATAAGAATATGCTTATGAAAAGAGAGAAAAAGAGATGAAAGAGACAGGAAAAGAGAGGGAAAAACAAGAGAAGGATGCGACTGAAAGAGACGAAGAGAGACGAGAGGACAAAAGAGTAGAAGGAAAAGAGAGGAAGAGAGAAAGCATATGCTTATGCTTATGCATGGGCATATGAGCACAAGCATATGCAAATGCAAGAGAAGGAAAAGGGAAGAAGGAAGAGGAAAAAGAGAGGGGAGAAAGAAGAGAAGCATAAGCTCATGCATAAGCATAAGTATATGAGCATATGATCATGCATAAGCATAAGCATATGAGCATATGCTTATGAGCTCATGTATAACAATAAGCATATGAGCATATGCTCATGCATAAGCATAAGCATATGCTTATGAGCTCATGCATAAGCGTACACAAAAGAGAGGAAAAGAGAGGGGAGGAAGAAGAGGAAATAATAGATGGAGGAAAAGAGGGGGGGAAAGAGGGAGCAAAAGAGGGAAAGAGGGGAAGAGGAGGGAATAAGGGAAGAGAGGGGAAGCGAGGGTTCCTAGCCCATCACTGCAGCTAGCCCTTAAGGTGCTAGCTGCAGGGCAATGCAAATCACGAAAATAAAAATAGGAAAAGAGAGGAAGCACTTTCTTACCTGGAAAAGTCCTGCTTGGTGTTTCATGGGATGGCCCTACAAAAGAGAGAAAACATACAATTTTTCAAATAACTAGTTAGAAAAAGAAGGAGCTTGGAGAAGCAACTTTCCAAAGGGATTGGATTGAGGGGACAAGCATAAGCCTACAAACAAGGAGAAAGCACAAAAGGAAGGGAAAGAGGAGGAAGAGAAATACCAAAAAGAGAAGAGGTGAGTCTTCTTTCTTTCACCAAATCTCGTTTTTGGTCCTTAACCTTTGAAAATCAAGCATGAAAATTAGCACATAGGCTTAGCAATGCAAGGAGAAACATGCTTCAACACACAAAATGAAATCTCACAAAAAATGAACCTACATTGCTTAAAGAGACATACCTTCTTGAAAAACTTTCTTTCACACAAGCAGAGAGGGAGAAGGGTGGAGAGGGAGCACAAGTGTTGGGAGAGCGGCTGGGTAGGGGTGAGGAGTGTGGAGAAGAGGTTGGAGGAAAGCGAGGTCACCGAATATAAGGTTGGAGGAGAGATTTTTGCTTTTTCCACAAGAGTTGTGAAAGACAGTGTCGCACGGGATTTTGGGTTTTAGCCCCAGGTGTATCTATATAGCCATGCTGGTCAGTCGCTATATAAAGATACTTAATATCCTAAAAGCATCACTATATAGCGACAAAACAACGCAAAGCATCGCTATATAGTGACGGTTCAAGGCACTTAATCTAAGGAGAGAGGAAAGGACCTCATGGGTGGCTATTTTTTGGATCTTAATGGATTTCCTTACATTTTGTGTTGTGATTTTGGAGGTGTGCAGATGGAAGGGAGTATGGATTATGGTGAGTATGGATTATGATACCATCCATGCTTGCTGTAATGATTGTATTGTCTTTTGCCGTGAGCATGGAGATTTGGCTAGTTGTCCGAAGTGTGGGGAACAACGATATAGAGATGACTTGTAGGGTGAGCATATCTCAGTAAAGTCTTGGGAAACTTTCCCATCATTGTTAGAATACAACACATGTTTCGATGCAAATCCATGGCAGAGTTGATGACTTGGAATGCATCTCATGGGTCCACTGATGACACATTGAGGATTCTCGCAGATTGTGCAGCTTGGAAGCACATAGACAATCAGTGGCCAGACTTTGCGAGAGAGCCATGCAACTTACATCTTGGGCTCGCCATGGACAGTGTGAACCCTTTCGGATTACGCTCAACATCTTGGTCGACATGGTAGGGCCCTTCTGGCAAATTTTTCTTCTCCCCTCCCTCTTTCTAGGGCCTCTGCCCCCCACTCTTATGGTCCAGTCTGCCAAATCACTCCATTTGAACCAAATCCAATGCAATATCCCTCTTCCCCCTCTTTCTCTGCTCCCTCCTTCTCTGGACTACTTGCTGCAGCTCCTTTCTCTCTCTCTCTCTCTCTCCCACCTGTCCCTCTCATGTGCCTCTATTGGAGATGCTCTGTCCCTCTCCTTCTCCCTATCCTATGCCTCTGTTGCTGTTGCTCTGTCCCTCTCCTTCTCCCTATTTTGTGCCTCTGTTGGAGCTACTTTGTCCCTCTCCTTCTCCCTCTCCTGTGCCTTTGTTGCTGCTACTCTATCCCTCTCCTTCTCCCTCTTTTGTGCCTCTGTTGGAGCTGTATTGCCCTGTGTAGGAGTCCCATTCTTGCTATTGCAACCTCTGCAAGCATGGTGAGGAGCAAGGCTACAATACTAGGCAATGCTGTGACCTCTTGTGTCTTCCACAACACCAAAAATGCATTGGATGAGAGGATCCCTTGCACCTACAGCTTAAATGACTGGATAGTGATGAAAGGATTGGCCAAAGGTCCACATAAGCTTCCCAAGAGAAAGAGAGGTGACATCTTGCATGAGTGGAAGGGGCGCATATTGAAGTTCAAGTTTGGGAAGAAAGGATGGCTTGCAAAAGTGCAACATGTTTACATGGGAAAAGATATGTGGCTTCCTCCATCATTCAATCAATCTAGGATACCATCACACTGTGAGCCTTTCTATCTATGTACCTTTTTCTCCTGTAAGTGTAATGAGTCCATTTGGAAATTTTGTGTTTGGTTTCTAAGAGCTCTTATTCATGGTGGCAGATGTTTTCCCTTTGGACTTCGAGGAGTGGGAACCAATTGAATCATTCATAGGCAAGTTCACTGCGATTCATGAGGATTTAGGTAAGCAAATGCATGCCGGGGAGAAGTTGGCCTCCTTGCAAATGAAGAATGTGTATTGGTATAATGCAATATACATCACTCCAATGACATCATCAAGCTATGGCCGTCTACAAACCATTGCACCACCACAACTTCAAGACATGGATTGCAGCAATGTGGACTCGAGGACATTACAATCGTACAAGGACAAGATTGCAAAGGATGTGGCCATGGCCATGAAGTTTACATTTGGATCCAAATGGGCAAGGTTATCTTGGTTTATGCCTCTACACATTTTTGCTTCTTTATTTCAGAATATACATATGCATAGAACAAAAACTATGTGGTCCTGCAAGCGTGTAGATGAAAATGCTCTTGAAGATTTACTTGGGATGAATTGGGGAACCAGGTCAGGCGACCAAAAGGATGATGTGTTTCAATGTCACGCATGTAAAGACAATGTGGTTATTAGATACCATTTGTCATGCCAAATGTTGTATTTAGCTTTTCAGTACAGGTGCTGAAGAAAACAAATGGCTGGTGGCTTCCCCTAGACTCTAATGATGAAGACAATATGGGGGTAAGTTTGTCTATTGATGTTGAAGAGGGAGATGTCAAGAATGTGAATGTCACATTGCAATGGACTCTAGGGGATGTGCGAGAACACCTGTTGGTCATGGAGGACGGCATGTCAGAGTCCTTCTACTTTAACTGAATGGTGGTAAGATCAGCCACCATGTGGAGAAGTGCATGCATAGTGCCAATTTCATTCCTCTTGCAACTTTGAAGATTGCTAACAATGTGTTTGACTAGAGTGGCATTTAATTTTTTGTCTGTCAAATCCTAGTTATTGCTTCAAAAGATGATGGATGATTAAATTAAAATGCTATTTCTTTTAATGTTTTCTCCTTTCAGTTCATGGTAAATGTTTTTCAAAAAATTTGGGGATTTTATGATTAATTTTAATTTTTAGGGTTTTGATATATATTAAGGGGTAAGAGCCCTTTTTACATCACATTCTCACTTTCACATTTACATAGCCATAGAAACTCCCGTCCTCAGAAGTTAATCCCTCCATCAACTACTATTTGCCATGGATTCAGCTAGAACTGTGCATTCCATGACTTCATCTCACGAACTGCATTTGCAGATTGTGAGGAAGAGCTATTTTTAGTGTTTGATAGGACTTTAGATGTCCTAGGCACATATATGCGAGCCAAGGATGACTCCTCAAATCTCATCCTTTACATGCAAGATAATTTCTCAAATTTTGCCTATACACTTGACCACTCTTCAAAGAGATGGGTTCCCATAGATTACATAAAGTATATGTTCGTAGAGGAACCCAAGTTTGTAAGCACTTGGCCCGCTTTTGTGACAACCTTACAGACGAAGGGTTTAGGACAGTCGAAGTTCAAGACATCCTAGATGCGGGGATCACAGGAAATACACGCACCAAATTCCTTTCATGGGAGATGAAATTCATCTTCCTTCTCCAAGAAGGAAATTTAGAGGAAGAAGTCTCATCGTCTAGCACCCCCTCTAGTAGAATTGTTGATCTGGTCGTCCCTAGACTAGACTCGGACATCTACGTGGAAGAGAGTCTTGATTATCCAACAGAGGAGATGGAAGCAGCTCAAGCATTGAGCCTACTTCAAGAGCCCCCAGCAGAGCAAGAATCTGCATTGGAGACACTGACCTAGACTCAGAATTATGGTCCTTGCCCCCCCTCATCATCGATGGAGAATAGTACATATTCCTCCATGACATAGAGATTCTTTTTGGACTATGAGAGGATGAGGCACTCGAAGTCCTATCGGGGTTCAATGTTGACACAAGTGTCAAAGATCCCGGGGTTTTAAGTACCAAAGACCAGACAATGGAAGACTTTCTCTTGACGACACTAGTTTCAATGAGGGATGCACACATGTCCGTATACGATGCACAACCCTCTCATGCATAAGCTTCCACCTCCAACACAGGTCAGGAGAAAGCGTCCACCTTCCAAATGGAACCTCACATAGCACCTGGTTCCATCAACATTGCAAATGAGGAAGGGATAAAAGCCGACGACACTATAGTGGTAACTGCGAACAATATTTTTTATTTTGATGTTCTTTCAATATAATTTGTTTTGTCAGTCTTCTAATGTTTGTTGAATTGTTGCAGGATGTGTTTGAGCTTGATGAATTCTCTTGTCGACAGGGTAATGTTCACAGTGCATTTGGGCGAGATCATTCTTTGGCCCATTACCTTGGCAAAGTTGCAAAGCATATCATGGTCTTTCACATCAAATTTTCTCCTCGAGGTCCTTCGGAGCTGCTGAAGTGCAAGGCATTGTCGCGCACTATCCAATACTCCAACATTACTCGGAATGTCAACAAAGTCATTTTGGTGCACCACCTAGCTGCTATCAATGCCTTTGGATTGAACATTCATGGCAAGGCATTGATGGCAACGAGTATGTCTTTGGTAGCAGGAGAGGAGGATGTTAGTGCTGTTGTGGCTACATTTATATCTAGGAAACCACTAGGGGATTCAAAGACCCCTATTCTCGATGTACTCAAACTAGCCAAGAAGAAAGATAGCCTGTGAGGTCTTTTGTATATATAAACATATATTTAAATGGATATTTCAATGGATACATGACTACATGTCTTTATTATTTGTTTTAAGTTATCATTGCTCGTCATGAATTCCATTGTATTTTGTTTAAGTCGTTGATGATATATTTTCTCCATCATTTTAATTGTGTTAATTTAATACATTTCTAGCCAATTTAGTATCATTTTCACCAATTTTGGGTATCGAAAGTACATTTCTGTCAAATTCTGAAGGCTTTTCACCGTCGCGTAGACGGGAAAAGTGTTTGGCACGTTGCCAGGACCCCAGAAATCCCAAAACTCGCCACGGCACAAATTTGGGCATTCTGGACTTGCTAGAATGCCCAAATTCATGCCGTGGCGAGTTCTTACAAGAATGCCCAAATTCATGCCATGGAAGATTTTGGGCTTTCTGGGGTCCTGGCGATGTGCCGGACACTTTTTCCTTCTACGTGATTGTGAAAAGCCTTTAGGATTTGATAGAATTCAAAACTTACCTTAAAATGATCAGTTACTGCAGTCATAGAAATGGAAAATACACAACAGTGCGATAGTGTAGAGAATGTTGATATATTTTATTAAAAAAGATCGACCCTTGGGCCTTAGATACAGGATAGTGCCTTCAAGGGCAGGGGGTGGTCTAAGTCCTAAGAGTGGACTGTAAGAGAATCTAGGGCTTCAAACTTGGGTCACTCCGTAGCCGCTTTCTCGAGGGGGTCACTCATCATATGTAACCCTATCACGTGAGTTCAACATAAGGATATTTTTTATTTCTAAAAATTACAGAAATAAATATACATAAGGGACTATTTAAAATAGTTTTGGAAAAAAATTACAGATTTGTATAGAAAAGGGGTACATTTTATTAATGAAAAAATTTACAGATAAGGGATTTTAAATATAGGCCTTGAATGCACGTGATATAGAGGGTTTATACATAGTGACCCCCCCGAGGCCGCTTTGCCAGAGCCATGTCCTTGTCCATGACCATGATGTGCTTTGGATGGATGGCACACAAGTTGGCATCCTTGAATAGAGCGGTGGTCACTTGCTCAGCAACCTCCTAGAGTGCCCCCATAGCTCTTGTGCTGAATTGCACGTCGTCCTTGTATCCCTATGCTATCTCCCGTACCACACGTTGGAAGGGAGCATGCGGGATTAGGTTGTCGGTGGTCTTCTACATTTGCTTGATCTCCCTTAGGGCCCGCGCTCTTGGCTTTGCTCTATACGGCTTCCTAACTCTTAGTAGAGGCTTTATAGGTACCCAAACATGACCCCATGGCCTCCTCTCTGCCTTGAATTTCTTTCGTTGCTCTTGTCTGCGTTGATCCTCCTCCGAGTCCCCCTCTCGCGGACGTCTTGAGCTTTGTCCTTCTTTGGAATGGGGCTTCCTCGGCATCTACTTTACCCTCTTCATGGGCATAGGGATCATATCTACGATGGGCTGTATCACCGGGAGAGGGAAGATGGTGCTCTTCCTGGCAGCTGTTGGCCCTCAGGAAGCCTCTCTATGTCCGGGAGGTTATCAAACACATTTTGTTCGATTAGGAAAGGGCTCTCATGGGGAGGGCATGCCTGAGGGGAAGGTTGACAGTCAGGCTGAGGGGAAGGCTCATGCTCTTGGGGCTGGGGAGTGGGCTCACGAGACTAGGGAGTGGGCTCACAAGACTTGGGACAAGGAGAAGGTGTAAGAAAATAATACAACGTCTGTGCTCAACAGATAACAAGATCTCGTATGCAAGAGAGAAAAGCTGATAGTATGGAGAATCAAAAATTTCTTTACTATAAAACTGATACAATAGATGGTGCTGCCTCCCAGCCGTGCGCTCTTGTGTGAGAAGCTTTGATGGTGTGCTAGAAACAGTAGAGGACGGAGGCTGGATGCTAAGGAATCAGGGTTGCTGTAGCCAGTGATAAATATGGGCTTCACGGGCTTGCTCTTATATAGCCACCAGTCGTAGTCGGTTAGACCCAATTGGGAGATCGACCCAGTCTGCCCAAAACGGTCGACTGGAGGTTGAAATAGGCCATCGACCACACGTTAGAACCGTGGCACAGAATAGAGCAACTAACCTACGTTCGGCCCAGAGCCATTCGGGATCATCTAGGACTCCAAACGAGCCCTACAACCCGAGAGTGGGTTGCCCCGAGAAATGCTCCATCTACCCTCAGTGCGGTCAGTCATGGGATGCCTTACCACAGTTGCATGTAGCCTAGTTGGTAGTGTGCCGACTCTATCTGAAGCCGTCCAGCCATCAGGCCGCACATGGCCCCCATCTGTTGTCCAAACTAGGACCTACTGGATAACCGAGCTACTCAAATGCCTTCTCCTCATATGGGGGGCTTACAAGTAGAGTTAGCTGGTTCCCGCATAGTTACACAGCATAGTTACACGAGAGTGGAGCATTGATATCTAACACCCCCCCTCAATGTGCACTCGCAAGTGAACTTACTTTTTCGGCCCAATGCCAAGTCGATGAAGATGCCTCTCCAACAAGTCTCTTCCAAGAGCCTTCATGAAGATGTCCGCAACATTCTCTATAGTCAGACAGTACACCAAGTCGACCTCTCCATCCATGATGAGCTCGCATACAAAGTGATATTGAATCTCAATGTGTTATGTGCGAGCGTGGAACACAGGGTTCTTTGCAATTGCCATGCAACTCTGATTGTCACATGATAACTGTGTAGGCTTGTTCTGCACTGCACCCATGTCCCCTAAAATCCTCCTCAACCATATTGCCTCACAAGAAGCAAAACATGCTAATTTGTCCTCAGCCTCGGTAGAAGAAAGAGCAACTATGGGTTGCTTCTTGCTAACCCATGACAAAGCTCCAGATCCAAGTGAGAAACAGTAACCTCTCACTGATCTCCTACTGTCCACATCTCCTGCCCAATCCGAGTCACAGAATCCGATCAAGGTGTCGCCCTTGGTATAGGTGATGCCATAATCAAGTGTGCCTTTGATGTATTTCAGCACCCGCATCCCTGCCCTCCAATGGTTCTCTCGAGGCTTATTGGAAAACCTGCTTAGTACACCAGTTGCAAAGCTGATGTTCGGCCACGTGTTGCACAAGTAAATCAAATTGCCCACCCACAAGCCTTTTGTACTCCGCTTCGTCCACCAGTGGTGATGAATCCTCGTTTGAGAGCTTCACATCAACCTCCATAGGGGTGCCAACTGTCTTGCACTTAGCCATGCCAAATGCCTTCACAGCATACTTCAGCTGTGAGATGAAGATTTGTTTTGGCTCTTGCCAAACTTCAATCCCCAAATAGAAATGCATCAGTCCGAGGTCTGTCATTTCAAACTCGCTTCCTAGCAATTGCTTTGTCTGCGAGATATTTTCTTCATGGTTCCCTGTTATGATAAGGTCATCCACATAAAGGACCACGATCATACACCTGCCTCCTTCTCTGTAGATATACAAATTTGCATTAGATGGGCTCCTCCCGAACCCGTTTTGTAGAAAGTAGGCATCAATCCGCTAGTACCATGCTCGTGGGGCCTGTTTTAGCCCATCAAGTGCCTTCTTCAGTTTACAGACTTTACCTTTTGAACCGGGGATCACAAAACTTGGTGGTTGTTCCACGTATACCTCCTCCTTGAGATCTCCATTCAGAAAGGCGGATTTTACATCCATCTGAAACATGGGCCAACTTCCCTGTGCTGCTAAAGCCAAGACATTGTGAATTGTGGTTAGTCGAGCTGTGGGAGCAAAAGTATCCTGATAATCAAAACCATGTACCTGTGCAAATCCTTTTGCCATGAGCTGAGCCTTGTACTTATCCACCAATGTGCCGTCGGACTTGTACTTGGTCTTGTACACCCACTTGGTGCCGATTACCTTGCATTTTGGTGGTCGATCCACAAGGTTCCAAGTGTTGTTCTTCATTATGGAGCCATATTCCGACTGCATAGCCTCCATCCACCTATAATCACCCTGTGCCTCTTCAAGACACTTGGGTTCTTCAGCACAGATCACGTCTATCATCAAAGCGTAGTTGACCAAGTGTTCCTGCGCCCTTCTTTGCTCCTCTTTGCTCCACTTTGCGCCGGTAGTGTTCGAATGGTTCCTCCTCAATGGTTGGAGGTTCTCTACCATCCAAAAGCTGCTTTACCCACTTCGGGAATGGCTGTTGCTATTGTGGTTCTGCAAGCTCTTCTTCCTCTTCTTTATCTTAAATCCTCCCAAGCACCATTGGGGGAGTTCGGTCTACTGTTGGTGGTTGTACTGGATGGATATCCTAGTCTTGGTTGTCTGGGAAGGAAGCATCCTCCTCCAATTGATGCGGCTGTTCTGAGAAGACCACATCGCGACTTACTATTACCTTCTTGGTAACAGGGTTATAGAGATGGTAATCCTTCACCTCTTCACTGTAGCCCAAGAAAATACATTTTCGGTTCTTCGGTTCCCATTTGGTCCTGTTAGCATCAGGGACATGCACAAAACAGTCACATCCAAAAACTCTGAAATGTGCAACTGAAGGTTTCTTACCAGAAAAGGCCTGTACTGGAGTCATCCTGTTCACAGCCTTCGTGTAGCTATGATTGAGAATGTAAACTACCGTGTTACATGCTTCAGCCCAAAAAGTCTTTGGCAAATCTTTCCCTTTCATGATACTCCTGCCCATTTTGCAGATGATGCGCATCTTGCACTCTGCTACTCCATTTTGCTATGGTGTATGTGGCAGGGGTTTCTGCCTCTTGATCCCGTGACTTTTGCAGTAACTTTCGAATTCACTTGATGTGAACTCACCACCTCTGTTTGATCTCAACTTCTTCACCTTCCTCCCCATTTCATGCCATTCTTTGAACTTACTAATAGCCTCATATATAATCTTCAGGAAGTGTATCTATATCCTTCTATTGTAGTTATCGATCAGCGTCATGAAGTAGTAGGAACTACCCAAAGCTTCCGTCTCCATCTTTCTGTAGAGGTCCATGTGAACGAGCACTAGAGGAGCCTTTGCCATGCTGGCCTCTTTAGGAAAGGGCCACCGATGCTGCTTGCCCATCATGCAAGCTTCACATACATCGGGCAGATCTATAATTTCTGGTAGGTCTGCAATCATTCCACTTTTATGCATCTCCTTTAAAGAACTAAGGTTTAGATGACCAAACCTCTCATGCCACAGCTTAGTGTTGCTCACATCAGCTCGAGCACTGAAAGCTGAGAGTTCGTAGATGTTGTTGCACCGTGTACCTTTACCAATGACCTTCCCTTGAAGATCCAAAATCTGTACACCATTCTTATCGAATTGAACATTGAGGTCTTGATCCGTGATCACAGAAACAGACAACAAGTTCCTCTTGATATTTGGCACATAAAGAACATCGAACAACTGTTTTACAAATCCATCTAACTTGAGAGCAATTGTACCTTTTCCTTATGTTGGACATTTTGCATCATTGCCGACTGCTACCAGCATGTCATTCCCTACCGACTATAGAGAGGTATACCAATCCTTCTGATTGGTCATGTGGTGCGATGCACCACTGTCAATAATCCAAGGTTCATCTGCAGGTACATGAACTGCCTCCATGCAAATCTCCTTAATTGCTTTGAACAGCTCTACTAGTACTACCTGCGTGCTGTTGCTGGACTCTTTCTTTACTCCGTTCTTCTCATCTGCAATCTTCTTCCGACACTCATTCTGCTTGTGCCCTGCCTTGTTGCAATAGAAGCATTTGATCTTCTTCTTTCTCTTTTTATCATCAGAAGAAGATGGGTTACCAAAGTCCTTACCCTTACCTTTCTTTGATACAGCCCAGAAAGCCGAATCTTCTCCAGTCCTCGTCTTTTGACACATCTCCTCCTCCAGAAGCATTGCACTGAAATCCTCAAAGTTGAGGGGCGGATTTCTGTTCTGCATATTCAGTGCCATAACAAGACCGTTGTACTTTGGTGGGAGAATCCGTATGCACCTTCGTGCTAGATTCTCGCTGGTGATGGTGATGCCAATCGCAGTCATCTGATCGCGCAGATTCTTCACCCTGGTGATGAACTTCTCTGCCATTTTAGACTCAGACAATTTCTCATTCATGAGTTGAGTCTCCAGATTCTGAATCTGCATCTGATTCATGGTCTCATACTGATTTTTTAAGACCGTCCATGCCTCCGCCGCTGTGGTGACATGTTGAATTAACGCCATGATAGAATCACTTACACTGTAGACAATAGAACACATCACATCTGCATTTCTTCTTGTCCATGTGAGAATTTCATCCGTAGTTGGTACTATCTATTGTGCTGCATTGGCCGGATTCGTCGGTCTCGAAACACAGTCTCAAAACCGGCTTCATGTCCACCCCAGTAGCAGTATCCCAAAGCTCGTATGTGCTTAGGATGTGAACTTCCAGAGTAGATAGTTAGAGCTGTCCAACTTTTCACTTTTGCCGAACGGTGGGATTCGCAGTCTTCCGGACTGGGGCCATCTCTCACAATCTGCTCGCAAACAGAAACACACTACCAAATCTTCTTGCTAGAGCCCAAGCTCTAATACCATGTAAGAAAATAATACAACGTCTGTGCTCAATAGATAACACGATCTCATATGCAAGAGAGAAAAGCTGATAGTATGGAATCAAAAATTTCATTACTGTAAAACTGATACAATAGATGGCGCTGCCTCCCAGCCGTGCGCTCCTGTGTGAGAAGCTTCGATGGTGTGCTGGAAATAGTAGAGGACAGAGGCTGGATGCTAAGGAATCAGGGTTGCTGTAGCCAGTGATGAATATGGGCTTCACGGGCTTGCCCTTATATAGTCACCAGTCATAGTCGATTAGACCCAATTGGGAGACCGACCCAGTCTGCCCAAAACGGTCGACTGGAGGTCGGTCCCGAAATAGGCCACTGACCACACATTAGAACCGCGGTTGCAAAATAGAGCAACTAACCTACGTTCGGCCCAAAGCCATCCGGGATCATCTGGGACTCCAAACGGGCCCCGCAACCCAAGAGTGGGCTGCCTCGGGAAATGCTCCATCTACCCTCAGTGCGGTCAGTCATGGGATGCCTACCCACACTTGCATGTAGCCTAGTTGGCAGTGTGCCAACTCTATTTGAAGCCGTCCAGTCATCAGGCCACACATGGCCCCCATCTGGTGTCCAAACCAAGACCTACTGGATAACCGAGCTACTCAAATGCCTTCTCCTCATATGGGGGGCTTACAAGTAGAGTTAGCTGGTTCCCGCGTAGTTACACGAGAGTGGAGCATTGATATCTAACATAAGGCTCATGAGACTAGGGAGTGGGCTCATGGGACTTGGGGGAGGGCTCACAAGAGTTGGGGGAGGGCTCACGAGAGCCCTGGGAGACCTCATGAGAGTCGGGGGAGGGCTCATGAGAGTCAGGGGAGGCACCACCAGATCCGAATAGGTTCATGTACACAGATGCCATGGAGGTGGTGGAGCTAGAGGAGGAAGGATGGAGGTGGCATCCAATGGGTCTAGCAGTGTTCTTCACTCTTGCCATTGAATAATGAGAGCTAGAGTTTTTCTTAACGTTTTATATGGGCCCATCATGTTTTGACATCCCTTGTAATTACATTTAGGGTTTCATTGTGCCCCTTGCCCCTGCCCTAACCCCTCCAACCCCCCCCCCCACCATTGCCCTCCCCCCCCACTGCCCTCTCCCTACTTGCCCCGCCCACACCCATCGCCCTCCCCCATACCTCCCATCCCCCCCTCCCCCCACCCTTGCTACCACTCCACCCCTCCCCTTGCCCCGCCCCATGCCCCTCCCTTCTCTCCCCCCTCCTTCACCATGTCCCCACTTTCCCCAAGGTCATGTGAGTACAAAAAATGTGGTCAAAATAAGCAAGATATTAAAGAGTGAGTATACAAATTGTGGTCAAAATAAGCAATATATTTATTTCATATTTGTATACAATTACATAGCTTTTGTTGGTGGTTGGACCCATCTGCTCCCTTCTCTCACTCTAGCTTGCAAACAACGCGTGCGACTCTTCGACTCCCTTCATTTCAGCAACAAAAACTATTTATAAAGTAAGTGCTAAATATTACGATGGTGCCAAGATTACCATGTAATGCATAATGTGTGACTCCCCCCATGCTTTCACCATTAATTGCATAAACTCTTTCACAGCCATCCTAAACCTTTCATAATACATCTCATCGATTTGAACCTGGCGAAGAAATTTTATCAATGCATCTACCTTTGTCCATACTTTAGCTCTCAAAGTTGCTACTTGAGGATGAGAAGCCTTATTGGTCGTGCATTCACACAATGCTTTCTAGTATTCCCAACCCAAACTACTTTGAGACAATGTATGTTTGTCTTTGTCGAGATTGTGGTTCTATAGGAATCTCCTTGCCTTCCCTCCACCCATGGACACTTTTGCAGGAAGATTCTGTGTTGCCCCAGACATTTTCTTATCCTCCTTAAGTTTGACATGTCCTCCATGGAATCCCATCTCTGACAGCAATTTCTCAACTTTTGCAGTGCACTATGTAGATACTTCTTGCAGAATTAAATTCCAAGCATAAACAAGATGCAAATACAACAACTTATCAAGTACACATAGTTCTGCATCTGTGTACTCTCTCAAGTGGGATGGGCAAGATGGGATCCCACTTTGGATCCTTCTTGTCATGATTGGGAGCTTGTGTTTAGCTGCAAGATAGAATGCCATTCTCCCATTGTAAGCCATCCTTTTGCTTATGTTGCAAACACATGCAATAAAGGCATGTGTTCATTGCATTTGCCCCTGTATCACAACCATGCAAGCACTTGAGGGTTTTCAAATCACCAGCAAAATGCCATTCAACTTGAAAGGTTCCATGGCCATCGACTATCAATGTTTTCCCTTCCTCTTGTCTTCGGATCGTCGATCGGATTCCTATTCTATCTAGAACCCACTTCAATGTCTCATGGCACTCTTTCGGAGTCTCAAATGCTGAAAGCCACCATATATCTTTCTCTGATTGCACTGAGAAATTTTGCTCTACTTCTTTGTCCCCTTGAACAAAGGCTAAGGCTTTATTCATGATGCAGATGCTGTCTCTCTCTAACTTGTGTTCTTTCACCAATTGAGCTTCATCCATTTTGATGACAAATATGAGCTTTCCATTGCAATCTGTGCAATAAAAGAGAAAAATTGTTAGGATAAACATGATATAGGAAATGAACTAAGTAAAGTGCAATGCTATAATGGATTTCCTCTTACCATCTTCTCTCATGCCATAGAATTTGACCATTGCTTGTTGCAGTCTCTCAACATCTAAGTAGACATTGTTGAAAGCATTTATCTCAAAGGTTTGCAAGCCAGATTTCTTTTTACTCTTCCAAGTCATTGTGCCCCTTACGCAATGGTACCCTCTAAGCATTTCTCTTGCACATTGGTTTGTTTCTCACCGTGCACGTCTCATAGACCAAGGTGTGGGTAGGGGCACTGTAGACTTCTTATACTTTCCCAAAATAGCAAACTTGAAAATTTCGAAAATAGATGTGTAAGCTTCACGTCTCACACTGGCAGTATCACAAGTTGCAAGCATCTCCTTTGCATCCACAATATCCTTGAAGTGCTTCATCACCTCTTCAGCAACTTGCACACGTAGGCGCTTGTGTCTTGGGTCCCTTTGTATCCCAATGACATCGCTTGACTTCAATAAACTAGCTAGAGCATATGAACAGTCAATATCATCCCTATCTGTTCTTCCCATCACATCTTCCATGAAGTTCCTAAAGAAGAACACAATAAAAACTTAGTCACAAACAATGTAGCACAAAAGATTGTAATCTCATTGGAACATTTGATAACCAACCTTGTAGCCTGGACTCTCCTCTTTCTAGCACCACCAGTGGGTGCCAATGCATCCATGTTATGTAAGTACCTTCTTTTCCTCTCCTTCAATCCCAAAGGTGTTTCTTTCATCTTTTGCACTCGTTCTTCTACCTTCTCTCGTTCCTTCTCTAGGACTCGTCAAACTTGATTGTATATAGATCTTTCCAAGCCTTTCTTGGACTCAGCTAGCTTACAGAGTGACTCTTCTAATTTAGGTCACTCCAAGTCCAATGCATTTCGCTCCAAGTCTAATGTTTTGGCTTTATCATGAAGATCGTGGTCCTTCCTTTGAAGATCCTGCATAGAGTTATGCATTGCAACAATGGTGCTATTTCCTAAATGTGCTAGCATATGTGCTTGGGCTCTACGCATCTCGCTTGCTTGCATAGCCATTGACTGAGCATTGTTTAACTGATTGAATTAACCAAGCAACCCCACATGTCCATGTCCAACAAACCGAACTAGCTCATGCATTCATTGTATGGAAAGGAGGGCTCTTTTGGTTGGTAGGATCTAAAGGATACAAGGATCCTTCTACCCAAAGGTCGAGATGCTTCTTTCCTTGCGAATGAAACTGTGGATTTTGGAAGCTCCCCTCAATCCTAGACTACGTGTGCTTGCATATTCAGCCTCCAACTCTAAGTGAACCTGGCACTTGTTGGAGACGTCCTTGAATGGTGCCATGACTAAAGGAGTGTAGAGAAGGAGAAGGTGTGGATATGCAGGCTTGAAGGAGCAGCATGCAGGAAGAGAGAGGGTGAGGATGAGGAGGGATGGGGAGGGAGGACCAGTAGTTGATGAGGAGGAAAGGGGGACCAATGACATTTTGGTCAGGGGAATCTTGATGTGGACATGCATGACTACCCAGGATATGGAGAGTGCACAGGTATGTGGTTGTGTCTTTACATGTATAATATATGATTATGCTTTTATGACTCTCTTTCGCACACGTCTTATACTAACACATTCATGCACACATGCAGGACTTGTTACAAGTGGGTACCATGCTTGTCCTATTTGTGGACCAGGTTTGAAACCGCTTACATGATACTCCAAACATATGAGGAAAAATGTTTATGAAGGTCATGCTCAATACCTCTCGTTGGACCATCTCGCGCGTGGAGGCCAGCTTAATCCACCACCACCATATTTGAAGGCAAGTGACTGGATTTAGGCTTGGAGGGCAAATGGAGAGGAGCCTCCTCGTGGTATGAAGAGGCTATCCATGTTTCATGAGCTTCCTTGTTGGGGTCAGTTACAAATCAATCATCTCGTGGATCCCATGCATATCTTCTATTTGGGCACACTTGGTTGGTTCCAAAGACTCGAGAGGAGTGTGAGAAGACTTGCGTGCTATGAATAGGATGCCTCATTTGTGTCCCCAAGTGCATGCTCATAAAGTTGTCCTCCCAAAAGTAACATACATTGCCTCTTTTTGAACATTGACAAGGTACATGCGTTGCTTGAAAGGAGCATTTTCAAAGGACAATAAGCTTAGTGGGCTCAAGTCCCATGATTGGCACAAGATCTTACACGTATTCTAAGCAGTAGCATTAGTGTACCGATAATCATGATACGTTAGTGTAATTATGATTATGTTCCATTATTGACATGACTTCTTTGTTGCTTGGATAGTTCAAAGACAATAAATGAGCGCGAGTGAGAGTTATCATCTGGATGTATGATGCATGTAAGTTTCTTACCTCTTGACATAATTAAATAATTATTTATGCTATAAAATAGATGCATCCTCATTGCTTTAATGATGCTCTTTTGCAATACAAAAAGTACAGTTGTTAGTGCATTATGGTCATATGGACGACATTTTCACGTGGAATGCATCAATTCAAAGAGTAATGTATGATTGTGGAGTCATGGCTAACTTCACACAAGATAGCCGAGCAAGTACTTTGGATACCAATCTTCTCTCCTCACAGTTGGATTATTGTGGGACCATACACAAAATCTATGAAATTGATTTCAGACAATTTAGTATTTTCATTCTTGATGTAAAATGGTTTAGAACTATTTGCAACAGTCCCCATGTGACAGTGAGGAAAGACAGTAGTGGTTTCTTTGCAATGGACTCCACTAAACTTTGGATTGATGAAAGTGATACTTTTGTTCTTCCCGAGCATTGTGAGCAGGTACATACTAATGACTTAATTAATCAAAGATTTCATTTTTAAAGATCCATTGGTACATGTACTTAAGCATAATTTCATATAATTGATGGCATTTGGCACCCATCTTCAATATAGGTGGTTTTTCATCTAGATCATTCTAATCCAAGATGGTGGTATGTGATCCAAGTTGAACCATGAAGTAAGCAAATTTTTGAAGATAGAGATGTGGATATGGAGATGCCACTACCAATGCCGGATCCAATTGATCTAGATAGATCTAGTGAAGAAGATGAAGATCACAATATGAGCCAAGAGGAATTAGATGCACATAATGAAATCGTATGGGAGGAAGATGGAGATCACGATATTGAGGAAGAAGATGATGATCATCAACAATCACCCGACTTTATTGAAGAAGATGATCAAGTCTTAGGTGAACATACGATGCCAGAGTATGATAATGATATAGAAGATCAACTTGGTATAGAGTTGGAGATAGACTTGTTTGGCACGCTAAACTTGGCTCAGCCGTTGATGTAAATGTTCTTCATTGATTTTTTTCATCCCAAACTTGGACATGAATATATAAGCTTCAAACTTGATGTACATGCTCTTGTACTTTTATTCTTTCAAAGGATCAAACATGTATGAAAATTTAAAAAAAATTGTCATTGGGAAAAACTATCTTTAAAGGTTGGTATGGGAAAAAACACTCTCTGTAAAACATCGCTATAGGAAAGTGTCTCATAGTCGCTATATAACAACCTTCTACAAGTCCGGCAAGTGTCACTATATAGAGAATCTATATAAACATTGCTATATAGTGACGTTTATATAGAGTCGCTATATAGCGACACTCTTTTAAACCCACTTTGCTTATCGATGATTAGTGCCCCACGTGCACTAACCATTGGTGCTTAAGCATTGGAATAAGGCCCGTGTGTAGTAGTGTAGCTCGAATGTTACAGACCACACTTGTCTACTTACTAGTGAGATGAAATTTGTGGCATACTATACCATGCATTTATGTGTAGTTTGTAATAATTTTTTTTCATAATAATTAGTCAAGAACTTATAAAGGTATGTTATGTACATCTAAAATGATGTTAGGTATGTCTAACTTAGCTAGGTGTCCTTGACTCTATAGATCCGAACAAAGAATCATGATAAGTGCACATGTAGGTATTGTTGGCTATTGCACTAGGGCATGTGAAATACCGACATTCATGTATAGAGCATGATGTTGCAAATGATCATAGTGCAGATATATGCTTACTTGGAAGAGAGCGGGACGTGGGAAAAGGCAACTTGCCATCCCATGCTTATTTCCATAGGCAGATTACCATGTCTATAACCATCCACTTATGATGAGAGGGGGGAAGATGATTGGATGGTTTCTTTGTCTTGAGGTCTAGCACACTTACATTGTTTTTCGATGACAAGTTAATGACATGGTTGAATTGCTGAAAAATATTAATGATTTGAGATGGCTTATCTCTCTTACATGAACAACAATCATGGCAGACAAAGAAGATAGGGTCTACATAGGACAACATCAACTGCAAAACGAGGCTCATGCATGAGAGTGAAATGTTGCAAAACTGCAGGATTTTATTACAATGTTAGATCATCAGAAGAGGATGTGCAAATTCGGCAACTAAGTCTTCACATCATCTCTCTCGAAGATAAGAAAACATTTGATTGGCAATGAAGAAAAACAAATAAAGAGATGTGAGGCACCACATGTCGAATCTATTGCTGCCATCCTATGAGGCATTAACCATGCATAAAGTCGAGTACTCCATGTAGAGGCTGAAGATGTAAATGAGTAAATGTTTAACATGTGCAACTATGCTAATGTAATATATGACATTGATTTGGACCATGGGAATTGCAAATCAATCAATTGCTAGTTTGATATGTACCTTGTTTGATGATACATAAGTTGAGTCTAAATATTTAAGACTATTTGTAACATGATTAAATGCTTTTAAATCTTTAAAATAGTTGTGTCATATGGTTGGAAAGTAGTCAGTGTGAGTGAAAGAACTGTCATGTAGATGTAAGCATTGCTAACTACTACATTAACATGTGTGAAATACCAACGTTCACATACAGAGCATGATGTCACGAATGATCATAGTGTACATAGGTGCTTACTCAAGAGAGAGCGGGATCTGGAAAAAGGAAATATCCCATCCCACGCCTATGTCCATAGGCAAATTACCACATCTATAACCATCCAATTATTTTGGGAGGGGGTGAGACAATTGGATGGTTGGTTTGTCTCGACATCTTGTGCACCTACACAATGTTAGCAGAATAAGACTGAGTGAAATGATTGTTTTGATGCAAGATGTATTGTCAATTTTATCAAGAAAACCCTACAAAAGCACGTGATTATGTTATGCTCCTACTCGAGAGGCTACTAAGAAATTCTAGGTATCACGTACGTTCAAGGGGTATTTGAAAACCCCTCAACTAAAAGTTTTCCCCTAATAGAACCACCCCTCTTTACTTATTAACTAATGGATTTTTCCAAAATTTGAATTAAAAACCCCCTCCTATTATTCTAATTCTATTAAAATTTTCCTAAAAGTGGATTTAAAATACCCCTCCTTTTGAATGCATGTGGTACACTAAAATTTTGTGGGGTGAACCCCCCGAGCACTCTTAACTGCCACAAAGTGGAGATGTAACATCTATCACACAAAGAGTACATAGGTTCAGGTACCCGAATGCGCAAATACTTCCTAGGCAATCCTCAAAGACAGATCAAAAAGTGTAGAGGATCGGGAGTGGAAAGAGTGGTAAACCATTTTTGGGTGTGTGAAACATTTGCAAGTGTAGACATGATTGTGGATGACATAGTCACATGCCACCAGTCTCAACTTGTAATTGAGAAAAGTCTTAGATCCCGAGTGAGCAATCAACGACTATGGAAAGTTGCTTGCAAATATCAACCCTAGATAGTAGTGGCGCACAGCCCCTTGCACAGTTGGCAAGTTGCTCAAATGGGCATATGGAAAGAGGACAATGAAGTAATGTGCTTCGTTTGAATGCGTGTGCACGTGTGCAGCAACAATCCTTGAAAGCTTCCTTCAAAGCATGACACATCAAGAAGGGACAACAAGATGTGTTTGAAGCTATCTGTTGCATGGCATATCTATTGAGCATGGTGCAAATCCCACATTGGAAAAAAGTCATGGCCTCTGTCACTAAAGTTGGCTCAGATTTCACAATGCCTTCTTATGATGCCGTCCATAACAGCATGTTGGATACATACTACAATAGGATGAAAGAGGAGATGTAGTAAGTGGTTTATGATGGCAAATGGCTTGCACCATCATAGCAAATGGATGGAATAATATTAACAAGAGGTCCCTAATCAGTGTCATGGTTGTGACGTTCAAAGGTGAGGCTTTCCAACAATCGATCGATGCGAGCGGTGAGGCCAAGACAGGAGAATTTATTACTGAGTAGCTAAGTAGATGTATTGAAGATATTGGTCTTAACAATGTTAGTCAAATGCTTACTCATAATGCTAAGAATCGAACGGCTAAAAAAATTATAAACCATAGATATCGATGTATTTGGGCATTGCCATGCTCATTTCACTGCCTACACCTTGTCTTAGAGGATTGGTACAAAACACCTGAGAACAAGTTCTTCAAAGTTGTTATGGATGAGGCTCAAAAAGTCATGTTATAATTTCTCAACCACGAGCAATTACTTGGTATATTTAGCAATCTCCAGCCTATGAATCACTCGCTAGAGCTTTTGAAGCCAGGTGAAATGTTTTTTGACACAAACTATATACTGATGGAGTGGGTGTTGAAACGGCAGGGGCTTTGTAACGAGTTTGTAACCAAGACGTTATTCATTGTAGAGGCTACAAAGTGGATAGTTGAGCCATGCTCGAGCAGAGCTCATGTGGAATTCATCGAGTTAAAGATGCTTTGTAATAATCCCGCATTTTGGAAGAGAGTATCTGATGCAGTGGAAGCAATGAAGCCAATCTGCTTTGCAATCATTGTAGAGGCTACAAAGTGGATAGTTGAGCCATGCTCGAGCGAAGCATTCATCGAGTTAAAGATGCTTTGTAATAATCCCGCATTTTGGAACAAAGTATTTGATGCAGTGGAAGCAATGAAGCCAATCTGCTTTGCAATCCGTAGGTTGGATGTGAAAGGGCCAAGCATGGGAAGTGCTTATATAGCTTGCTGGACTCTGAGAAGGATGTTTTGAAGGAAGGTGAAAGACCCGATGAAGTTGGCTATAGTTTGACTCGACAGACCCTTTGCAAAAGATGGTGCAAAAATAATGAAATCAAGCTCACAACTCTCTACACTATGCCACCCATATATTTGATCCATAATAGTGGGAATATTGTACAGAGAAGATAGATGTATACATTATGCAGTCAAGGCATGATCTTCTTAGAAGTTTCTTTGAGGATAGGAAAAAGTATGCCTCTGTTGTTAAGGAACTCTCAACTTTTTGAAATACAGAAGGATTGTTTGCCTATCCAAGAATCAAAGAATCAGCCAAAGATAACCCAGCATGGAGATGGTGGAAAGAGTGTGGAGCATCCATGCCTCATTTGCAAGCCTTGGCCATGAAGGTATTTGCACAACCTTGTAGCTCCCTTGTAGCAACTCCTCTAGTAAATGAAACTGGAGTAACTACAAGTTTGTGCATTCTGTCACAAGGAACCACTTGACATCAGAGAGGTCGGAGAAGCTGGTATACCTCTATGTGAAAGGTAGAGTGCTGGATGATGTAAAAGGGGTGTGTAGTGATGGTGATATGCCAAAGTGGGTACACACTGATCTCATAGGTCCCTTGCATGATGCCCCTATACTCCCCCTGTACTTACACATCCTGAATAAAATTCTAGCAACTAAGAAGAAGAGGCATTGTCATGATGTGTGTCCGTCTGTCTATTTAATGTTTCAATTTAGGGAAAAATGCAAATGATACAATGCAATTCACACTTATTTTTTATCATCAAATGAAATGCTACAATTCATTTAAGATGCAATGCTTCTACATCGACATTTGCATTTCTTATATTTAATATGAAATTCATTCCAATTTCTTTAACATGCACATCATGATGTTGCAAAGAGTAGGTGGTGGAGCGTTTTGTGCTAGCCGTTGATGAAGTTATAAATCTTGTAAGAAAATAATACATCTATGCTCAACAAATAACAGGATCTGGTACGCAAGAGAGAAAACAAGATAGTATGGAGAATAAAAAATTTGATTACTGTAGAACTGATACAATAGATGGCGCTGCCTCCCAACCGTGCACTCCTGTGAAAGAAGCTTCGATGGTGTGCTGGAAACAGTAGAAGACGGAGGCTGAATGCTAAGGAACCAAGGTTGCTATAGCCAGTGATGAAATGGGCTTCACGGGCTTGCTCTTATATCGCCACCAGTCGTAGTCGATTAGGCTCAATTGTGTGGCCGACCCAGTCCACCCAAAACGGTCATCTGAGGGTCAGTCTCGAAATAGGTCACCGACCATACGATAGAACCAGTGTGCAAAACAGAGCCACTAACCTATGGTCTCCGTTTGACCCACAGCCATCCGAGATCATCTGAGGCTCCAAACGGGCCCTGCAACCCGAGAGTGGGCTACCCTGGGAAATGCTCCATCTACCCTCAGTGTAGTCAGTCAAGGGATGCCTTCCCACACTTGCAATTAGCCTAGTTGGCGGTGTGCCAACTCTATCTAAAGCCATCCAGCCATCAAGCCACACATGGCTCCCATCTAGTGTCCAAACCAGGACCTACCAGATAACTGAGCTACTCAAATGCCTTCTCCTCATATGGGGGACTTAGAAGTAGTGTTAGCTAGTTCCCGCATAGTTACATGAGAGTGGGGCATTGATATCTAACACCCCCCCTCAATGTCCACCCGCAAGTGAACTTACTTTTTCGGTCCAATGAAGATGCCTCTCCAGCAAGTCTCTTCCAAGAGCTTTCATGAAGATGTCCGCAGCATTCTCTGTAGTCAGACAGTACACCAAGTCGACCTCTCCATCCATGATGAGCTCGCGTACAAAGTGATATTGAATCTCAGTGTGTTTTGTGCAAGCGTGGAACACTGGGTTCTTTGCAATCGCCATGCAACTCTGATTGTCACATGATAACTACGTAGGCTTGTTCTGCACTGCACACATGTCCCCCAAAATCCTCCTCAACCACACTACCTTGCAAGAAGCAAAGCATGTAGATTTGTACTCGGCCTCGGTAGAAGAAAGAGCAATTGTGGGTTGCTTCTTGCTGACCCATGACACAACTCCAGATCCAAGTGAGAAACCGTACCCTGTCACTGATCTCCTGCTGTCCACGTCTCCTGCCCAATCCGAGTCACAGAATCCGGTCAAGATGTTGCCCTTGGTATAGGTGATGCCATAATCAAGTGTGCCTTTGATGTATTTCAGCACCCGCATCCCTGCCCTCCAATGGTTCTCCCGGAGCTTATTGGAAAACCTACTAAGTACACCAGTCGCAAAGCTGATGTCTAGTCGTGTGTTGCACAGGTAGATCAAGCTACCCACAAGCCTTCTGTACTTCGCTTCATCCACCAGTGGTGATGAATCCTCGTTTGAGAGCTTCGCGTCAACCTCCATAGGGGTACCAACTGTTTTGCACTTAGCCATGCCAAATGCCTTTAGTATCTCTCCAGCATACTTCAGCTGTGAGATGAAGATATGTTTCGGCTCCTGCCAAAGTTCAATCCCCAAACAAAAATGCATGAGTCCGAGGTCTGTCATTTCAAACTCTCTTCCTAGTAAATGCTTCGTTTGTGAGATCTTCTCTTCATGGTTCCTTGTTATGACAAGGTCATCCACATAAAGGAGCACGATCATACACCTGCCTCCTTCTCTGAAGATATACAAATTTGCATTAGATGGGCTCCTACTGAACCCGTTTTGTAGAAAGTAGGCATCAATTCGCTGGTACCACGCTTGTGGGGCGTGTTTCAGCCCGTAAAGTGCCTTCTTCAATTTGCAAACTTTACCTTCTGAAGCGGGGATCTCAAAACCTGGTGTTTGTTCCATGTATACCTCCTCCTTGAGATCTCCATTCAGAAAGGCGGATTTCACATCCATCTGAAACACGGGCCAACTTCCTTGGGCAGCTAAAGCCAAAACACTGCGAATTGTGGTTAGTCGAGCTGTGGGAGCAAAAGTATCTTGATAATCAAAACCATGTACCTGTGCAAATCCTTTTGCCACGAGCCAAGCCTTGTACTTATCCAACGTGCCGTCAGACTTGTACTTGATCTTGTACACCCACTTGGTTCCGATTACCTTGCGTTTTGGTGGTCGATCCACAAGGTCCCAAGTGTTGTTCTTCATTATGGAGCCATATTCCGACTGCATAGCCTCCATCCACCTATCATCGCCCTGTGCCTCTTCAAGACACTTGGGTTCATCAGCACGGATCACTTCTGTCATCAAAGCATAGTTGACCAAGTGTTCCTGTGCCCTTCTTTGCTCCTCTAATCTCTTGGACCGGCGGTGTTCGGATGGTTCCTCCTCAATTGCTAGAGGTTCTCTGCCATCCAAAAGCTGCTTTACCCACTTCAAGAATGGCCGTTGCCGTTGTGGTTCTGCAGGCTCTTCTTCATCTTCTTTGTCTTGAATCCTCCAAAGCACCGTTGGGGGAGTTCGGTCTGCTGTTGGTGGTGGTACTAGATGGATATCCTGGTCCTAGTTGTCTGGGAAGGAAGCATCCTCCTCTAATTGATGCGGCTGTTTTGAGAAGACCTCATCACGAGTTACAATTACCTTCTTGGTAATAGGATTATAGAGACAGTAACCCTTTGCCTCTTCACTGTAGCCCAAGAAAATACACTTCCGGCTCTTCGGTTCCCATTTGGTCCTAGTAGCATCAGGGACATGCACAAAACAGTCACATCCAAAAACTCTGAAATGTGCAGCTGAAGGTTTCTTACCAGAGAAAGCTTGCAGTGGAGTCATCCCATTCACAGCTTTCGTGTAGCTATGATTGAGGATGTAAACTGCAGTGTTACATGCTTCAACCCAGAAAGTCTTTGGCAAATCTTTCCCTTTCATCATACTCCATCCCATTTCGCAGATGACGCGCATCTTGCGTTTTGCTACTCCATTTTGCTGTGATGTATGTGGCGGGGGTTTCTGCCTCTTGATTCCGTGACTTTTGCAGTAACTTTCGAATTCAGTCGATGTGAACTCTCCACCTCTGTCTGATCTCAGCTTCTTCACCTTCCTCCCCGATTCTTTCTCGACCATTACATGCCATTCCTTGAACCTACTGAAAGCCTCGTCTTTCATCTTCAAGAACTATATCCATATCCTTCTACTGTAGTCATCGATCAGCATCATGAAGTAGAAGGAACCACCCAAAGCTTCCATCTCCATCTTTTTGCGAAGGTCAGTATGAACAAGCTCTAGAGGAGCCTTTGCCCTGCTGGCCTCTTTAGGAAAGGGCTGCCGATGCTGCTTGCCCATCATGCAAGCTTCACATACATCGGGCAGATCTGAAATTTCTAGTAGGTCTGCAATCATTCCACTTTTATGCATCTCCTTCAAAGAACTAATGTTTAGATTACCAAACCTCTCATGCCACAACTTAGTGTTCTTCACATCCGCTCGAGCACTGAAAGCTGAGAGTTCGTAAATGTTGTTGTGCCATGTACAAATGACCTTTCCTTGAAGATCCAGGATCTGTGGACCATTCTTATCGAATTGAAATTTGAGGTCCCGATCCGTGATCGTAGAAATAGACAACAAGTTCCTCTTGATATCTGGCACATAAAGAACATCGGACAACTGTTTTACAACTCCATCTGACTTGAGAGCAATCGTACCTTTTCCTTTTGCTCGTCATTTTGCATCATTGCCGACTCCTACCATGATGTCATTCCCTACCGGTTGTAGAGAGGTATACCAATCCTTCCGATTGGTCATGTGGCACGATGCAACACTGTCAATGATCCAAGGTTCATCCGTAGGTACATGAACTGCCTCCATGCCAATCTCCTCAATTGCAACGAACAGCTCTATTAGTACTACTTGTGTGCTGTTGCTGGACTCTTTCTTTACTCCGTTCTTCTCATCTGCAATCTTCTTTCGGCACTCATTCTGCTTGTGCCCTGCCTTGTTGCAATAGAAGCACTTGATCTTCTTCTTTCTCTTTTTATCATCAGAAGAAGATGGGTTACCAGAGTCCTTACACTTACCTTTCTTTGATCTGGTCCAGAAAGCTGAATCTTCTCTAGTCCTCGTCTTTTGATGCATCTCCTCCTCCAGAAGCATCGCGCTGAAATCCTCAAAGTTGAGGGGCGGATTTCTGTTTTGCGTATTCAGCATCATAAGAAGACCGTCGTACTTTGGTGGGAGAATCCGTATGCACCTTCATGCTAGATTCTCACTGGTGATGGTGATGCCAATTGCAGTCATCTGATCGCGTAGATTCTTCACCCTGGTGATGAACTTCTCTACCGCTTTAGACTCAGACAACTTCTCATTCGCGAGTTGAGTCTCCAGATTCGAAATCCGCATCTGATTCATGGTCGCGTATTGATTTTTGAAGATCGTCCATGCCTCCTCCGCTGTGGTGACATGTTGAATTAACGCCATGACGGAATCACTAACACTCCAAACAATGGAACACAGTACATCTACATTTCTTCTTGTCCACGCGAGAATCTCATCTGCAGTTGGTACTATCTGTTGTCCTGCATTGGCTGGATCTGGTCTCGAAACCGGCCTCACGTCCACCCTAGTAGCAGTGTCCCAAAGCTCATATGCGCTTAGGATGGTCTTCATCTTGAACTTCCAGAAAGGATAGTTAGAGCCGTCCAACTTTCTGCTTTCACCAAACGGTGAGATTCGCAGTCTTGCGGGCTGGCCCATCTCTCACAATCTGCTCGCAAACAGAAACACACTACCAAATCTTCTTGCTAGAGTCTAGGCTCTGATACCATGTAAGAAAATAATAATACGTTTGTGCTCAACAGATAACAGGATCTCGTACGCAAGAGAGAAAACAAGATAGTATGGAGAATCAAAAATTTGATTTATGTAGAACTGATACAATAGATGGTGCTGCCTCCCAGCCGTGCGCTCCTGTGAAAGAAGCTTCGATGGCATGGTGGAAACAGTAGAAGATGGAGGCTGAATGATAAGGAATCAAGGTTGCTATAGCCAGTGATGAAATGGGCTTCACGGGCTTGCTCTTATATAGCCACCAGTTGTAGTCGGTTAGGCTCAATTGGGTGGCTGACCCAGTTTGCCCAAAATGGTCGACTGGGGGTCGGTCCCGAAATAGGTCACTGACCATACGATAGAACCGGTGTGCAAAACAAAGCCACTAACCTACGGTCTCCGTTCGGCCCACAGCCATCCGAGATCATCTGAGGCTCCAAACGGGCCCCGCAACTTGAGAGTGGGCTGCCCCGAGAAATGCTCCGTCTACCCTCAGTGCGGTCAGTCAAGGGATGCCTTCCCGCACTTGCATGTAGCCTAGTTGCGATGTGCCAACTCTATCTGAAGCCATCCAACCATCAAGCCACACATGGCGCCCATCTGGTGTCCAAACCAAGACCTACCGGATATTCGAGCTACTCAAATGCCTTCTCCTCATATGGGGGCTTACAAGTAGAGTTAGCTGGTTTTCGCGTAGTTACATGAGACTGGAGCATTGATATCTAACAAATCTTTCCCAACACAC
The DNA here is from genome assembly GCF_047967505.1 of Dipteris shenzhenensis. Classification (NCBI taxonomy): domain Eukaryota; kingdom Viridiplantae; phylum Streptophyta; class Polypodiopsida; order Gleicheniales; family Dipteridaceae; genus Dipteris; species Dipteris shenzhenensis. Next base: position 25,497,058 of record NC_141610.1, read on the forward strand.
TTTACTCAAGGAGATTATACCTCATGAAAGTGTGCGAGATAGATTTATAATTTCACCAGAGGCCAATTTGTAAAGGCAAACTTGTAGCTTCTCAAACAGTTTGTAAAACAAAATCAAAGTGTAGTTTTAAAATGTAAGTTAAGTAACCATTCCATTTTACATTAACCAACATTTCACCAGATAGGAAAACAACGGGAACCATATTATTTAAGTTCAAATTATACATGCCTAGCCACATAGAATTTTGGCACTGTATATACATTATTTGCGACGTTCGATATGAGCAAAGTATAGGGAGTGCTCGTTTTACAAAAATTTTAGGTAAATTGGATGTGGCCCAAAAAAAAAAAGTAATTCCCATTCTACAAAAAATACTTTTACATAGGTGGCCAAGTATTTGAAAGCAAGCCAAAAAAGTTAATAGTTCATAATCATTGAAAGTAGAGTCAGCTTAGTGGTCCACACAAATAGTTGCACCGGCGGCAATTGTTCAACAGAACAATGAAGAGGATGCAAAGCCAACACCATTAGTACGAGGGTAACTAGGATGGAGAGTAGGATGATCAACATGCTTGCGAGATGGGTGGTCTGAAGAACATGATTTGTAAAAACTCAATGACTAAAGTTGCTCAACATTTTAGAATATCGTAACATTTAAAATGCAACACTCAAAACTCTTGTAAACAAATTTACACAGAAAAAGACAAACAATTTGCAAATGCAAAATACAGCATGGAGACACATTATAATTCCTCGTATCATCTCCAAAATCCATTAACAAAATCGATATATGTCATTACAATATATGTCATTCACTTATACAGGAATTACAATCTTTGCAACTAGGGCTCCACTGAAAATGTTGATCCAGTGCCAAGAATTTCATAAAATTGATGGGCCTGAGGAGCATTGCGGGTTGGACATGCGCTCCTAACCTTTAAAGTATTTACCAAGCATGGTAGGTGAAACTGATGGTCAAAACTCTGATGCCATGAAGAACATCATAGTCCAAAGCTATGGGAGTGGATCAAGAGGAAGCAAGTACACTTAGTTTGTGAAGACCATGCACTTGAGTTCTTTGAAATGATATTTATACTACGTATATAAATAAATTGACTCTGGTAGGAAATTGACCATAGCTAGTAAACTAGAAGGGATACATGGTCATAAAGTCAATGATCTATAGGGTATAGCAAACACTCTTTTATGATGCAATGGACAATTCCATGTGTTACCGGCATGCTTTGTTACAACACAATAGAAAATTAAAAAACGCCACAGATAAGTGATTATCATGCCCTCATCATATCACGTTGGCTAGATAATGTCTATCTAATGTTATTCTTCAATCAAGTGATTTATCGTCACCAAGACTAGACACCTCTAGATGACGAAGTCTTTGTAGATGTGCTCAATGCATGGCTAGGTAGTGACTAGACCTTACATATATTCAATAGGTTGGGGGATACAGATTGGATAGACATTCTTCCACCATGATTCAAGTCGATTGCGGACCTTGCTTGTTTTCCCAAGGTGTGGTACTACCTTATCAAAGAAAGGGGATGGCAAACCCTCATGTTGTGGGTGCCTTAATGTGTGAGTTCCTCTTGTTAAATAGTATTAGAAGATCAATATAGTGTCTCTTGACTAACAAATACTTTGGATTTTATTAGCAATAGTTCTCTCTCTCTCTCTCTCTCTCTCTCTCTCTCACACACACACACACACACACACAGTTAAGAAATTAGAAAAACAAACCTTCTTAATTATGAAAATCAAGAACCAATGAAGTTGTATAGGCCATTATATATTGTATACCACTACCTAGAAAATAAAGTGCTCTCGAACCTTGAAAAACTATGTTCTTAGAAAAATATTTTTTTTCTCTATCTATGATTATGTATCTTTTTACATACATATGTATATACATATAATATATATGTGTATATATGTATAAGTGTGTTTGTGTGCTTTCACTATATAAAAACAATTTTGTGTGTGTGTGTGTGTGTGTGTGTGAGAGAGAGAGAGAGAGAGAGAGAGAGAGAGAGAGAGATTTATATTTGTATAGTGTACACACTTTTTTTGGGTAATACTTTATATTAATATGTGGGAAACCTAGAAAGAGGTGAAAACCCACCATGAAGTATGAAATATAAAAATTACAAATATGAGCTCTTGACAAAGGAGTCATGACTAAAAGAAAAGCACATCTCAAGAAGAACCAAAGTGAGGCACAAGAATGAAATCATCCAAAGTCAACCTCTAGTATTCCAAAAAAGTATATAAAGGAACAACATTCACTACTACACACAGATCCTATTGCGACATTTAAGAATCGATGCTTAGCGCGCACGGGGCGCTAATCGTCGATATGAAAAACACATCCCGTAAAGCATCGCTATATAACGACTTGAGGCAAACTTCACTATATAGCGACTATTACAAAAGTCGCTATATAGCGACTTTTAAGTGTCACTATATAGCGACACTGATATACTATTTTATAGCGACATTTTCCAGAGAGGTTTTTTACTCATATAGGCCTTAAAAGTTAGTTTTTTCCAATGACAATTTTTTTTAAATTCTCATACATGTTTGATCTTTTGAGAATAAAAATACGAGAGCATGTACATCAAGCCTTTGAAGCTCATATATTCATGTCCAAGTTTGAGAAGAAAAAAATCAATGAAAAGCATTTACATCAACTGTTTCATCTTGAGCCAAGTCTAAGGTGCCAAACAAGTCTATCTCCAACTCTATACCGAGTTGATCTCCTATATCATCATCGTACTCTAGCATCGTACGTTCACCTAAAAGTACTTGATCATCTTCTTCAATAAAGTGTGGTGATTCTTGATGATCGTTGTCTTCTTCCTCAATATCGTGATCTCCATCTTCCTCCCATGCGATGTCATTATGTGCATCTTCCTCTTGGCTCATATTGTGATCTTCATCTTCTTCGCTAGATTCATCGGGATCAATTGGATCCGGCATTGGTAGTGGCATCTCCATATCCACATCTCTATCTTCAAAAATTTTCTTACTTCATGGTGCAACTTGGATCACGTACCACCATCTTGGATCAGAACGATCCGGATGAAAAACCACCTATATCAAAGATGGGTGCCAAATGTCGTCAATTATATATATGAAATTATGCTCAAGTACATGTATCAATGGATCTTTAAAAACGAAAGCTTCAATTAATTAAATCATTAGTATGCACCTACTCATAGTGCTCGGGAAGAACAAAAGTATCACTTTCATCGGTCCAATGTTTGGTGGAGACTATTGCAAAGAAACCGCTACTATCTTTTCTCACTATTGCATGGGGACCGTTGTAAATAGTTCTAAACCATTTTACATCAAGAATGAAAATACTAAATCATCTGAAATCAACTTCATAGATTTTGCGTATGGTTCCACAATAATCCAACTGTGAGGAGAGAAGATTGGTATCCGAAGCACTTGCTCGGCTATCTTGTGTGAAGTTAGCCATGACTCCACAATCATATGTGACTCTCTTTGAATCGATGCATTCCACATGAAAATGTCATCCATATGACCATAATGCACTGTACTTTTGTACTGTAAAAGAGCATCATTAAAACAATGAAGATGCATCTATTTTATAGCATATATTGCCACAAATAATTACTTAATTACATCAAGATGTAAGAAACTTACATGCATCATACATCTAGATAATAACTCTCGCTCGCACTCGTTTATTGTCTCTCCATCACGTTCGGCTTTACATAGAGCCAGTTGTAGCCAATCAAGTGACATGTGAGTGGGGAGAAGAGCCAAATCCCGTGGATATGGTTGTGATCGCCTGTACATTACTTTGAATCTCGTCCTTGCATTTATTCTTTTTGCTTTGGCCACTTCATATCTCTCAATCCACTTCTGCATCTCAGGGCTATTGAGGATACAAAACTTATTGAATTTCTCCATTTGCTCTTCACTCATCTTTCTTTCAATCCCTTTTCCTTGGGGAACCTGGCCAATGATGCAATCATCATCCTTGTTATGCCAAGCTTGTGGCATATCGGGATCCGTGGATGCAAGAAACTCTGTGATATATACTAATGACTCTTGCACAAGCCATCCCTCTGCCATGCTTGCTTCTGGTCTTGCTTTTTGTCTTACAAATCCCTTCAAAGTTTTCATAAACCGCTCGAGAAAAAACATCCATCGACTATGAACGGTACCTGCAATAGCCACCTCATCAACTATTTGCACAAGCAAGTGGACGTGAGTTGTCATAATGCTTGAGGGAAAGTGCTTCTCAAGCAAGCATACGGCTTCGATGGATTCCACCCTAGCCTTCTCGATGCTCGATATGGAGATCTCTTTTTTAAATATCCACCTATTTCACATGTCCATGTAAGATATTTTCATAATCAGTCTACAGATTAATCAGCTTAAATTGAAGAAAATGCAATCAATGCGATTTGATAGTAAGCATACCTCACAATACCACAGATCTTGAATATAGCATTTCTAACATCTTCTTGTAAGCACCCTTTTATTGTAATTGGGAGGATGAACTATCAAAGCAACAAAGAAGTCATGTCAACAATATAACATAATCATAATTACGCTAACACATCATGATTATCAGTACACTAATTCTATAGCTTAGAATACCTATAAGACCTTGTGCCAATCATGGGACTTGAGCCCACTAAGCTTATTGTCCTTTGAAAATGCTCCTTTCAAGCAACGCATGTACCCTGTCGATGTTTTAAAAGAGGCAATGTCTGCCTTGACTGCTGCCTCCTCCCTCATAGAGAGGATCCACGTTGCTTTCAGGAGAACAACTTTTCCCGAGGCATGCACGTGGGGCCACAAACGAGACATCCTATTCATAGCACACAAAGTCTTCTCACACTCCTCTTGAGTCTTTAGAACCAACCAAGTATGCCCAAATAGTAGCCCCCACATTCTCGAAGATATGCATGGGATCCAAGAGATGATTGATTTGTAACTGACCCCAATAAGGAAGCTCGTGAAAGATCGATAGCCTCTTCAGACCACGAGGATGTTCCTCTCCATTCGCCCTCCAACCAGTCGCTTTCCTTCAAATATGATGGTGGTGGATCAAGTTAACCTCCACGTGTGAGATGGTCGAGCGGAAGGTATCGAGCATGACCTTCATAAACATTTTTCCTCATATGTTTGGAGTATCATGCAAGCGATTTCAAACCCGGTCCACAAATAGGACAAGCATGGTACCCACTTGTAACAAGTCTGCACGCGTGCATGAATGTGTTAGTATAAGACATGCGTGCGAAAGAGAGTCATAAAAGCATAATCCTATATTATACTTGTAGAGGCACAACCATGTACCTGCGCACTTTCCATATCCTGGGTAGTCATGCATGGTCCAAATCAAGATACCCCTGACCAAAATATCATTGGTATGTCTAGGAGCTCTGGAAATATCAAAGACCCGCACTCCTCTCCATAATATCTGTAACTCCTCTATCAAAGGTGCCATGTACACGTCCATATTTTTTGCCTTGTACTTCCCTGGCACAAGTAGTGCAAGCATGAGGTGTCCCTTTTTTATTATTAGACACGGTGGGATATTGTAATTCACCATGACTATGGGCCATGTCGGCCAAGATGTCGAGCGTAATTTGAAAGGATTCACGCCATCCATGGCGAGCTCAAGATGTAAGTTGCGTGGCTCCCTCACAAAGTCCGGCCACTGATTATCTATGTGCTTCCAAGCTGCACAATCTGTGGGAATCCTCAATCTGTGATCAGTGGACCGATGAGATGCATGCCACATCATCAACTCCGCTATGGATTTGCATCGAAACATGTGTTGTATTCTTGCAATGATGGGAAAGTGTCTTAAGACCTTTACCGGTATCCACTCACCCTACAAGTCATCTCTATATCGTTGTTCCCCACACTTTGGACAACTAGCCAAATCTCCATGCTCACGACGAAAGAGAATACAATCATTACGGCAAGCATGGATGGTATCATAATCCATACCCACCATTGTTAGCATCTTTTTCGCTTCATCTCTTGATGCGGGCATGGTATTTGGTGCAGGCAACATCTTCTGGAGCAACCTATCACAATTCAAACATACATAGGCTTCGAACAATGATGATTCGGTACACTAATCCATACATGATGATTCTCAAAACAAACAATATCCAAATAATGAGTCAAATTAATGCAAGAGCTAACCTCATTAAGGCCGAGACACTTGTATCCGACCACCCATACTTTACTTGCAGATTCAAGATTGAGACACAAGCACGTAGTTTAGATGTCCTAGCACCCTCGTACAATTGTGTTGATTGCAACTCTCGCATTTTGACCTTAGACTCTGACATCACGTGTACATGGGATGTAGTGCCCCTAAAAATAGAATCCATCATGTCGACCATACCCTCATCATCATCCGAGAGACTATAGTCTTGCTCAAAGTGTGAAGGTATATGCGTACCCTCGTCAGCCTCCTCATCCTATTTTAAGATTTCGTGTAAATATAAGATCTTGTATATCCTGGTCTCCAATATTAACCGCAAACTTAAATAGCTTTGACTTACCGATAATCCATCAACATGTGCAACACCAACAGTAGGTACTGGTAATGAGTGCAATGACAATATAACCTCTCCGTAAGCCACTTTGTGCTCCCGAGCGTTGGCACATCATCGGACGAGCTTCCACTCGTCCCTTCCATCTACACTTATAAAAGCACAACATAAGTTGCAAGGAAATATATTAACAGTTATAAAATAGCATCTATGAGCTTCTTTTTTTACTTTAAACATAAAGTGTCCTGAAGCGTCACTATATAGCGACATTTTGACCTATTCCGTCGCTATATAGCAATGATTTGCTCTATTCTGTCGCTATATAGTGACGATTTGAATTAAAAGCATCGCTATATAGCGACTGGCTAGCGTCGCTATATAGCAACGCTGTGGGTTAAAACCCAAAACTCGACGTGACACACGGCGCTTTCTTTAGCACTCTCTAATCTCTATTGTAAGCAAAGCAATCTCTCCTCCCACCTATTTTCGATGACCTCCCACTCTATTCTCCACTCCTAACCACTACTCACCCCTCTCCTAACACTTGTGCTCCCTCTCCACCCTTCTCCCTCTTTGGTTTCTTGAAAGGAAGTTTTTCAAGAAGGTGAGTCTCTTTGAACAATGTAGGTAGGTTTTTTGTGAGATTTCGTTTTGTGAGTGCTTCTCCTTGTATTGCTAAAGCTGTGTACTAGTTTTCATGCTTGATTTGAAAGGATTGAAACAAAAAACGAGATTTCAAGAAAGAAAGAAGACTCACCTCTTCTAGTCTTTTTTGTATTTCTCTTCCTTCTCTTTCTCCTTGTCTCCTCAATCCAATCTCTTTGAGAAGTTGCTTTTGTAATCTCCTCCTTCCTCTAACATCTTATTTGAAAAATGGTATGTTTCCTCTCTTTTGTAGGGCTAGTCCACAAAACACCGAGCGGGACATACTATTCCAGGTAAGTGCTTCCTCTTTTTTTCATTTGTTATTTTTGTTATTTGTATTGGCCTATAGCTAGCGCCTTAAGTGCTAGCTGTAGTGATGGGCGTAGGAACCCTCTCTTCCCCTCTCTTCCCTCTTGTTTCTCTCTTCTCTCCTCTTCTTTCCCTCCTTTCCTTCTCCTTCTCCTTCAATCTTTCAATAAGAGCAAGGTCTCCATCAAAGGTAGAGCATCAAAGGTTGTTTGTGAGGTAGAGAATGAATCTCCAATAGCTATACACAGGCGGCCATAGCTCCGACGAGTTTGCCAACAGGCCATGACTCACGCCATCATTTCCACCATTTTTGCACATCACGATGGCGAAGGCGTCCTCCACAACTATAGCGGCTCAGCCATAAAGACCTCCAAAGCCTTCATGGACACAGCAATGATCTACTCCAAATGCTCCGCCAACTAGCCGACGGGCTGCTCTACCAACCAACACCAATTGTCCTCAACGAGTCGCAAGAGCTTCTCTTGTGTTGGTAACTCCCAGCACCAGCGAGCAGCCTCAACTTCACAGAGCTCCTTCTTGTAGACGCAACTCCTCCAAAGGCTCCTTCGAATTCAGTAGCAACACCCACAGCAACATCTCCTCCAATAGACGTTGCAAGCCATTGGCCCCTCTCAGTGCTCATGCGCCTTCAACAATGGTGGCTCTACTCCTTCCTTCAACATCTGCTCTACGATGCGCGGCTTCAACTCCATAAACAGGTAGCTCCAAGCAACGTGCGGGCGTCCTCGCTCTTCCAACGAAGGTCCAAATGGGCTCCCTCCAGCGCATCACCTCCTCCAACAGCGTCTCCAGCCGCAACTGCACGCTTCACAGCACTGAAGCTCGTCCCAACGGCTCCATAGCCGACAGCAGCCGCTCTGAATGCTCGACAGCTCCTAAGCCTCTGCACAACGAGCTCGTCCAAGGCTCTAAGGCTCTAACGCCTGGCACCTTCATATGACATAGCAGCCAAGCTTACAGGCTGTGAACTGGCAGAAGCTATAGCTCTCTACACCGCTCCATCGATGTCTATCTCCTCATAGCCAACCATCTCTGCGCCAACTCTAGCCGCCATCAATGGAAGCTTCATCGCACCTTCAATCAACAGCCAAGAGCACAGCAACGACAAGTCACGAAGCTCCCACAAGACAACGTGAAGACCAACGAATAGCGGCTCTCCTTCACGGATTTCGACCGCCTCACCAAGCTCCATCGACGGAGAAGACGACGGAATCCGAAAGATTCCGTCTGAATCTTGGTAGATTCCAGCTTCCCACAGTGTGACACGTGGCCCGTGCACCACGTCATCTTATTTGCCATGTGGCAGATAAGCGTCTCAAAATTGCCACATGTCAATCCTATCTGCCACATCATCACCCTATCCACACTGCCACATCAGCAATGACACGTCAACAATCCACGTCACTTGTTCCACGTCAGCAATCCACATCATCAGGCCACGTCATCATCGACTGCCATGTCATCTTCAGTGACACGTCATCTGCCACATCATCAGTGACATGTCATCTACCATGTCATCAGCCACATCACCTATGCCACATCATCAGGGACACATCATCAGTGCCACGTCAGCATTGCCACGTCACCTTGCTGACATCATCTGTGCCACCTCAGCACTGACCCCTACAGGCACAGTCCCTTGCCAGGCACACTGTGCACACACTGCATGTGCACACTCCTGCCACCCCAGCACAGAGCTTCACTGGCACACCTCTTGCTAAGCATAGTGCCACATCATCACTGCATGTGACTCACAGTGACACATCATCATTGAGCACCATTTGCACTCCTTTTGCCCCTCCGCCTAGATCAAGTCATATCTCTTGATCCAGGAAGAATTTGAGGGTGCTCCAAAAAGGAAAGTCGCTCGGTTTTTCGTGCTCTACGCGCTCGTTACATCACGCACACATTTTGGTGCAAGTTAAACTCACATTTGTGCCTCGCCGACAAAACCACTTCCTTCACGCACATTTGCCTCTACATTGACGCATCTGACCCAACACTTAAAAAGAACAAAAGAAAAGGAATTATTTGCTGCTCTTTTATCGATCGACGGTTGGTTTAGATCTAGATCAGAGTAGACTAGATCGCCATAGAGGGGACGCTTTGAATTTCCCCAAGTTGACAATCTAAGCCATGCCCGAAATTCCCGACTAGTACCTACTCGGAGTCAGTCCATACGCTCACATCCGATTTCACATCATTACATTACCTGAAACCTTACGTTCATCAGTTCAGTGAGCAGACTTCAGAGTTCAGAGGCATTGCAGATTGATTCAGTGGGCAGATATCATTTGATTTCACACACACATGCCACCATTGTAAAGCCTATTCGGCTATCTCACGGCATCGTGCACATCATTTCAGCCTTGTAAAGCCTCTTGGCTATTCCCGGCATCATTGCCACAAGCCTTGTAACACAGATCAGATTTTATATACTGCAGTTCTATCTTCACCGACGGTACAGAGATTTCACTTGGCATCTTCAGTGTATTTGCAGTTGATTCATACAGAGTTTTCCAGGACACTTTTTGAGTACATTGTTTGCACCATGTTGACTAGCAACCTCAATCTGGAGGCATCTGCTAAGTTAGACAACTCCAATTATGGTACATGGAAATACTGAATGGAGACCATTCTTGTGCTTCAGGACAAATGGGAGTATGTCGAGGGATCTATACCTAGACCATTGGCCGATCCAGCCACCAGTAGCTCTACTTCATCTGTTGTCACAGCACCAGCAACAGAATCTACAACGGGATCTACATCTACACAAACAGTTTCCACACCAGTAGCAGATCCTGCCATTGCCCGAGCTCAAGTAGAATGGGATAAGAAAGACAAGTATGCCTATCACCTGATCAAGCAGAATGTGCAAGATGTCATGCTAGGATAGCTCAACACAGTTAAGACATCAAAAGAAGCATGGGATATGTTCGCAGCTCTCTACGAGTCCAAGAACACATCCAGGATTCTCACCCTGAGAAACCAAATCAACCAGAGTTTTCGCAACAGCAGTGAAACCGGTCATGCTTATGTACTCCGCATCAAAGACTACAACAATCAACTTGCAGCAGCAGGAGAGACTATGAATCCCGCAGAAATGGTTCAAGTAATCGTGAATGGACTAGGAGAAGGATATGAGAATCTAGTCCAGAGTATTGCCATCCAACGGCAAATTCCAACACTGGAAGAACTTCAGTCAGTTCTACTTGGTGAAGAACTCAGGACTCAGGCCATTCAAGCACGTTAAGGTCATTCTAATGATCAGGCATTCACAACTTCGAACAGAAGCAGAGGCAAAGGCAGAAACAGAGGTAGATCATATCAAAAAAGTGGTCATCATCAACAAAATCAAAGTCAAAATCAGCATCAGCATCATCCTCAGCAACATCAGAATCAGCAAAGAGGAAATCATTCCAACCGAGGAAGATTTCAAGGATGAGGGAATGCATCCACCAATGTGTCAAACATCCAGTGCAACTACTGTCACAAGTTTGGACACTATGAAAGAGATTGCCGCAAGAAGCAATATGACCAAGGCAGTCAATCCAGCAGTAATCGAGGGAATTCCCAAGGAAGAGGAAATCATCGTGGTGGACATTCTAGTCACAGTCATTTTGCAAATGAACATGGAAATATGTTTCTTGCAAGTGACGAATTGCATCAGACTGATACAATGCACCCAGACACTGATTTCAATCCCAAAGAGGATTTCAGCTATCAAGTCGACCAAGTGGAATAGGATCCTTGGTACATCGACAACGGTGCATCATCTCATATGACATATCATCAGGAATGGTTCACAGAAATGAAGCCATTAGAAGGACAAAAGAATGTCATCTACACAGCAGACAATACACCGAATCTGGTTCAAGGGACAGGTGTTATCCCTATGAACAATTTCACTGGTACAAAAGGATTAGTCAAAGATGTGCTCTATGTTTCGAAGCTCAGCAAGAACCTTTTGTCAGTAGGTCAAATGACGGAACACAACTACAAAGTCATCTTCGACGGTGATGAATGCACTATCAGAGACAAATCCAAAAGAGGTCAGCTAGTAGCAAAAGGTGTCAAGGAAGGACGCTCATACAGGATGCTAGCTACAGTACTAGATAAGCATGCCATGTTAGCTCAAATGCAACAGATGCCACTATCTGCAAAATGGCACAAGAGATATGGTCATGTCAACTTCAAGTACTTGTTAGATCTCAGGAATTAGAATATGGCAATTGGGATTTCGAAGCTACAGTTTCTTGGAAAAGTTTGTGAAGCATGCTGCTTCGGCAAACAAAAGTGAACCAACTTTGTCAGAAGTACCTCTCGTGCATGAGGTATTCTTGATTTGATTCATACAGATGTATGGGGTTATGCCCAAACCCGCAGCTTCAATGGTTCACTTTATTACTTGACCTTCATCGATGACTACAGCAGATATTGTTGGGTCTACTTTCTGAAAGAGAAATCTGAAGTGTTTGCCAGATTTCAAGAATTCAAAGCCATGGTAGAAAACCAAACAGGCAGAAAGATCAAGGTCATGAGATCAGACAGAGGAGGTGAATACATGTCTTCAGCATTCATGAACTTTTGCAAAAATCACGGCATTCGAAGACAATTCACATGTGCAGATACTCCTCAGCAGAATGCAAGAGCTAAAAGGAAGAATGGGACTTTAGCAGACAGTGCTAGAGCAATGCTTAGTGAAAAGCATCTTCTGAATCAGTATTGGGCAGAAGCAATAGCTACAGCTAACTACTTGCTTAATCGGCTTCCTACCGAACCGATACAAGGTATGACTCCTTATGAAGCATTCACTGGACACAAGCCACGCATTGGGCATCTCCACATATTTGGTTGCATAGCATATGCCCACATACATGATGATCATCGTAGGAAATCGAATGCAAAGTCACGCAAATGCATCATGGTTGGCTATAGTGAAGAAAGTAAAGCATACAAATTGTATGATCCCATCAACCGCAAAGTCATTATCTCCAGAGATGTAATCTTCGATGAGGAATCAGAATGGAAAACCTCACCTACACAGGAGATAGAAGCATCGACTTCACAGTCATCTACATAACAGGTTGATGAAGAAGAGCAAGAATTGCCAGCAACACCCCAAGCAGCACCACAACAGCTCAGACGGTCGACTAGGGAAAGCAGACCACCAGCCAGATTGACATATGCTCAGAAAGGCAAAGCAATTCAGGTGGAAACTACCAACTACGCTCTTATGACTACCATCATGGCTACAGAAGAGCCAGTGTACTTCAAAGACAGTAGACAAGCCAAAATGGCAAACTGCTATGAATGAAGAAATGGATGCTTTGTATAAAAATAATACTTGGGAATCATGCGACCTCCTTCCACCAGGAAAGAAGGCCATAGCCAACAAATGGGTATACAAAGTGAAGTACAATCCAGATGGCAGTATTCAGAGATACAAAGCCAGATTAGTTGCAAAAAGATTTGCACAACAATATGGCCAAGATTATGATGAGACTTATGCTCCAGTAGCAAAGATGGATTCCATACAATTCTTGATATCACTAGCGACACTCAGTAAATGGAATGTGTATCAGCTCGATGTCAAGAATGCATTTCTCAATGGTTATCTAGACGAGGAAGTCTACATGCAACAACCAGCCGGTTATGTTGAACCAGGAAAGGAGAACAAGGTTTGCCATCTCAAGAAAAGTCTCTACGGCTTAAAACAAGCACCCAGAAGTTGGTACAGCAGAATTGACAAGTATTTTGCTGATCTGGGATACATGAAGTCCAATGCAGATCATACTCTCTACTACAAAGTTCAAGGGGACGACATTACTATTGCACTTTTGTACGTAGATGATCTGATTGTGACAGGAAGCAAGGATAGCTTCATTAGAAAACTAAAACAAGACTTATCTGTAGAGTTCGACATGAAAGATCTTGGACTTATGCACTATTGTCTTGGAATTGAGTTCTGGAGAGATTCAGATAGCACATTCATGAGTCAGCTCAAGTATGTTGACAGTCTCCTGAAGAAGTTTCATATGGCTGATTGCAAGATTGCAGCCACTCCCATAAAATAGAGTTTGAAACTTACTAAAGATTCAAAAAAGCCTACAGTCAATGACAGATACTACAGGCAACTCATTGGATCTCTTATATATGTGACAATCAACGGCCAGATATTTGTTATGCAGTAAGCTCACTAGCATAGTTTATGGCAAATCCAAAACAATCTCACTGGAATGCAGCCAAAAGAGTCTTGAGATACATCAGAGGTACAAGACAATTTGGGATAGAATACAGAGGAAGTCATCCATGGTTGCATGGATACTGTGACAGTGACTATGCTAGAGATCATGAGACCAGGAGATCGACACAGGGATATGCATTTTTCCTTGGTCAAGGTGCTATATCATGGTTGTCAAACAAACAACCAACTGTTTCTTTGTCTTCGACTGAAGCAAAATATAGAGCACTCACTATGTGAGGCTATATGGCTCAGAAGACTATTGTCAGAAATAGATTACTTTGATGAGTCAAAGCCAACAATAATATACTGTGATAATCAATTGGCCAAAAATCCAGTATATCACTCCAGGACAAAGCACATTGATGTCAGAGAGCACTTCATCAGAGAAAGAGTGTTACTTGGTGACATCACACTGCAGCATTGTGATAGCAAAGAAAATGTTGCAGACATCTTTACCAAACCACTCGGTAAAGAGCTATTCGAGAAACACCGACTAGCTCTTGGTTTGATGCAGAGGAAGGACATTCCCATTAAAGGGGTGTGATGGAATGTAATGCTCAGTCCTTCTTCGATTCCCCAGAATCATCATCTTGAGGGAAGGCCTACTTCATGATGTTGATCTTGAGGGAAGGTGTTGAGAGTTCACGCTCAACATCATGTGATCATGTGTGCATAGCACCATCACGTGATCATATGTGCATAGCACTAACCTTACAGAGTGCTATAAAGGAAAGGGTTAGATCCCCTAACCCTAACCCTAAAAGGGTTTGTATATATTCTATTTTTTCAACTAAATCTAGTGTACAGTTAGTCATTTGTGGTGTGCTCTTGGGAGTTCATTACTGGAGCTGAATAAGAACCAGTTATTCCTAATGTTCCCAATCAACAGGAGTTGCAGGCATTTAAAGGATGGCATGAGAGAGTCAGAAAAGTTATGTACTAGCTGTCTATCAGTATTTCAGATTCTATGATTGTGCATATTTAGGATGCAAGCATGCCGAAGGAGGCATGGGATACTTTGACAAAAATGTATAGCACAAATACACAATCCAGGAAAATGCATCCCAAGCACGAGTTGCATAATGTGCAGAGAGAAAATATGAGCATCAATGACTACCACATGAAGGTAAAGAATATTGCAGATGCACTTGGTTCTATTGGGTCACCAGTGGAAGATAATGATTTAGTTTCTACGACCTTGAATTAGTCTAGGAAAGGATTATGCACAGTTCTCGGACATCCATTGATATCCATGAGAATTTTTTTGATTTTGGAGAGTTGATTGCTCTTCTAATTTCTGTGAATCCTAAGTCTGATCATACATAATCAAATACATCTAGATGTAACAATGAAAAGAAAAGGACTGGAGCGAAGCGGAATCCTCCGTATGTCATGTCCCCCAGGCTGGTGCATAGCCGGTGATGGGACGCTGGTGTCTGTCCAGGGGTGATGTGCGTCTCGGTCTCTTGGACGAGGCTCGATGCAAGACCAAAGCCATCGTGACTCCCATGGGATGTATCCCGGGTCTAAACAATGACGGGAGGTCTCCCAGAGTGATCTGTGTGTCCCTCGATGTCTCGTGTGTCGTGCTGTGATCGTCGGGTTGGGGTCTCTGTCACATCGGCCGCTAGAGACTGGACAATCAATGTCACTCGATGAGAAGAACTCTGTGATCCTACTCCGAGAGGTGTCTGATGATGTGGCCAAGCCCCATCGCTTGAGTAAGTACTCCCTATGTCGGACTCCCTCGTGAATGAAGGCCGCGAGGCATCTCTGATCTGGGTAGGCGAGGAATCTGGAAAGGAGCCCGGAGCCATCTTTGAAGAGGTCTAAGTGGTAGCGACCTCGGATCTCGTAGTACACTAGGCACCTGAAAATAAAATGCTCCTCCGACTCAACCTCGTGACAGTCGCACAATATGCATAAGCGATGCTCCCTAGGAATCCCCTCTGCTCTACCGCTCTCTATGCAGAGGCGGTGTGATGATACCCGAAACTGTCCAATGGAGATCCGTAGTAAGTGAGGCATATGAAGCTCAGTGTACCCCCGTGGTGTGATGAATCCCTCCGAAATGCAAAGATAGTAATCTCTGTAGAAACTCAACTTCACTGGAAGCTCCCTCGGCTCCAACCAGGTCCTAAAGGTGTGTAGTTGTAGGAGATCCTCTCGAATGACCTGGTTGGTATGTGGCCCAATCGGGATGGTGGGTGGGAGTACCGGAGGGGCATCTAAACTGTACTGAAAAGGAGGTATCCTATCGATGTGGAACCCTAGTCTCACAAACCATATGTGAGTCCGTGCATACCAGCATCGCTCGTCTCCCTCTGCTGCCAACCTCATGGAGGAATCGAGAGCCAACCATAGCAACCTCTGTCTCCCTGAGAGGGACAGGGCAGCGGATCGACTTAGCCATTCTTGAGTCCTGGTGGGAAGGACTTTACATTTGGAGAGACAGCAGATGGTTGGGGCAGTTTTCCTGTACTGGTGTTTCCTTGAGGATTTTGATGTAGCGCGGCAGCATGCACCCCGGCTTCTTCCATGTAGGACCTAGAGGCCTGCTTCAGCCCCTCACTGGGAGTGACCCTGAGATGGATGGGAGTCTTGATGGGATACATTGGCAGATGATCAGAGTGGTAGGACGCTTGGGGAAGGAGTGGCACATTGATCCCAATATTTTAGAGCAGGACGCCTCTCGATGGCGCCTCTGGCTATGGGAGGGTAGACCCCTGAGGGAGGTCCAGTGGGACCCGGGGAGTGGTTCTGCCCTCCAGGGGTGGCCTATCTGAGACGATAGATGAGGTGCCTTTCTTTTCCTACGCCACACGGATTGGTAGGAGACTTCAGATGGACTCGTCGAGGTGGATTCCCTCAAGGGAAAGACACTGGGTGACCTAGAGAGTGCCCAAGGATGTGTTCACTCCAGGTTTTGGACGTGGTTGTGGTCCAGCTTGCGGCCAAGGAAGATCTCATACTTCTTCTGGCTGGCAGCCCACGGAGGCTTGCCCATCGGCCCATGGTTGGAGCAGATGCGAGTGGAGGAGCAGTGCCACTGCTGCTCAGATGGTGTCCTAGAGACTATCTTGCACTGCCTATGGAGCTGTCATAGCGCAGCGAGGATCTAGATGAGAGCCCTCAAGATCATGACACACATGCAAAGTATACATAGAAATTACACCTGGGGGATGGTGGCTTGGTTGACAAAGGGAGGACACACGTTTTAGATTGATGAGATCTCCCCAGCCTACCGGATAAAGGGTCAGAGCATTCAGAGGATTGCACTCCACGAGGTAGTCCCCCCTGACACCCTAGCTCCTCCTCCTCCTAGGGAGGACAATGTTTGGGAGGTGGTAGCCAGCATCACGGCTTGGAACATTTGGGTGGCTCAGTGCATTCTTGTGATGGGAGAGCACCCGGTTCCACCCTTGGCTACCTTGGTTGCCATCTGGCAGGATATCATTTACACTCTATGGTCCACCTGGGAGCATGGGACTCCAAGCTCCACGGTGACTATTGAGAGGCGTACTCATTTCTGCAAGGCTTGGCCTGCATGTGTTTTTTACATCTTCACTCGGCGAGGGATTCGCTGGCTGTATAGTCCCCCCACTTGGTTGTTATCCCCAGTTCCAGATATCCCCTAGGCAGTGAGATGGGCTTCTCTGGAATAGGCCGGTTTTTCTTTCAGCCTTTTCCAGTTTTTTTTCATACTCAGCACCTTCGAGGCTGTTGTCTTGTATGAAATCTTTCAAGCATTAATAGAAGGTTCCTTTCTTTGAAAGAAAAAAAAAAAAACGTTGTAATCTTTTGGTCTTTAAGGCTCTCAGCAATTGCTAAGTTTTAACAAATGTAATCTCTTTTGTTCGATTTGAGGCTCTCAGTATAAATTGTTGTTAGTTTTTATATAAACTAGTTAGCAATGGTTGAGTGGCTATGGTTGCTAGATGTAATCTTTTGGCCTCTAAGGCTCTCAGTAATTGCTGAGTTTTTTTCAATGTAAGATCTTATGTTCAATTTTTTATCTCATTATAAATTGTTTTATATTTTTATATAACATGGATGTAGATGTAATCTCTTTTGCTCAATTTTTACTTGATGAATTTTAGTTGATTATTTGGATGGCACCAACGGGCCTCCAGTCATCGTGGTGGCTCCGAATACTTTTTCCCTCATTTAGGATTTATTGCAACAAGGACTAAAATATCAATAGAGTAGGACTACATTTTCCATCAAAATGGCACTAAAATAGCTCCAACAACCCAGCGCTGTGGTTGCATGGAGATAAATCTAGAAAAATATAACTAAACTTTCAAAAAATTCAATTGAGGATATGGCCCTTAAGGGGTCCCCTCTAGGAGCAAGGGCCATATTGACATGCATTATATAGTATCTACGATGCCACTGGACAGATATGGCATGTCGATATGGCCCTTGCCCCTAAAGACCCCTCAAAGGCCATATCGTCAATTGCATTTTCCTTGATTGCACGAGGAAATACATTTTCTTTGGTGCACTAGTATATAACTCCAAGAACCAACGTAATGGTTATCATAGATCTACTTCAGTTTGCCAATGCGGTGGTTGTCATAGATCTCCTTCTGTAATAAGCAAAAATAGGTAACTCCAAGAGCCAACGCGGTGGTCTCTCCAAGCCACCCTTGAAATTTCCTAATTTGCTTGGGCACGTTGTCCAGTGATAAGTGGAAAAGCTATTGCAAAAGGATGGGCGATGACAAGTGGTCAGCTAGGCTGTGGCGATGTTCAAAATGATAGATTGCATCTCATTATTATGCCAAGAACCAACGCGGTGGTCTCTTCAATCCAACCTTGAATTTTCATGATCTGCATCAACACACTGCCCAATGATACATGGCAAAGCTACAACAAAAGGCTATGCGATGACAAGTGGTCCTGCCAGAAACTGCGTTGCACGAAGTAGTGTAGAGATGCATGATGTGGTCAAGCCAGAGATTGCACTGTGCGAAGCAGGGCAGAGGTACCATATGGCCATAGATCTACTTGTTCAAATCCCCATACTTGACCTTCCGCTACGTTCTTATTGGAAAATGATATCATTTGTAAAATATATCCCTCTCTAAAATCCAAAGAGATGCACTTTGTATTCTCACTGATGGCATGTGTTCCTCTGTCCGATCCAATAAATGATCTGTTTAGAGTATTATAGGGCATGACATCTCCAAGTATTTCCATATCTCCACATTTATGCTTTATCTCAACATGTTGAGCACTAAGACTCTTTGATAGAATAGCTTCCACCATATCTTCGCCAAGTCTTTTAAAGTGAAAAATATTATTTGGATCACTATCATGGATTGTAGCAAATGCAACTTCTCTTTTGAAACATAAGATCGCCTCCATCCCACGAACAAAATATGTAGCCATTTCGTTTGTGAGCTTCCTTTTCAAGCAAGTTGTAGCAACAATTATAAATAACATTAGTCTTTTTTCAATAATTTATCTATTAATTATAACTTTTTATCAAATTACTTTATTTTAGTTGAAATTTCATGGTGATATAAATTTCTTTGGATCTTATTAATAAATGTGAGTTTCCATTAAAGGGTTTAGGGTTTAGCATTTAGCTAATAGGATTTACAAGTTAAATTCAATGGTATAGGTTTTAGGATACTACATGACGGTATAAAGATTCTACATCCACCATTATTTTATTTCAATAATATTTCATCCATGCCCAAGTCAGCATGGGATACCATTAAAAGGCATCTCAATGCACATTTCAATGCAAGTGCCCATAAGGGGGGGGGGGGAGCTATGTGAGTATTTATAAAAACATTATTTAGAAAGAAGGATAAAGGGCAAGGACTCGAAAGGAGTAGGGAATTGGCTCTAGGAGTGGATTCTCGGGAGGAACCAAAGCCACACGATAACTGGCCGGAGGTTGAAATCCGATTGTCTCGATTTTTTACTGAGGCTAGATTCTCAGTCCTCACCAGTGGTGGGAGGCTACATGACACTTGTCACACATCGAAGTAGAAAGTTTCCTTAATGTCCAGACATCATTTCAATGTTTCATAAGGATCAAACATCATCTGTATGATGGTACATGCACATTCTCTCACCTTTGAACATGCATCGTACATACATACCAAAAAGTTGTGCATCTATATGGCTATACCATAGGCATTATGCGTCCAAGTTCATGAAATTGTGCACGGAACTTGTTTTAAGTAAATTTTGTATACTCATAAAACTTCCTATGGATATAACATATTATCTATGGTGGGTCATGTAATTTATTATACTTGTATACTTTCATAAGGTTTGGACATCATTCGTACTATGGGATGTGCATGTTTTCTCATTTTTACCATGGAGGTGCAAAAGTGCCAAAATTTTGTGCATTAGTGTGATTATACCATGGACATATGTGTTGCGAGGTTACACAACTTTTCAAAGATATTTAAATGAAAAATTCCTATATATGTGCAAATATTATCAAGGTTCGGATGTCGTTTGTGTGGTAGCATGCACATTTTCTCAAAGTTTTTGTGCATCGATACATAATTATACCAATTTCTATATTATCCAATGGTATAAAACTTTTTTATAATAATCTTACAATTAAATTTATTCATAAGAATGGGATATCATTTGGACGGTGGGATGTGCCAATTTTCTCATTTTGGACCACGCGTTGTGCACAATTGGTGGATTGTATGCTTATACCGTGATCTATGTGTATTTTTGTCATTAAACTTTGAGAAAATATTTCAATGAGTAATTTTATTATAATTACAAAGTTCCATAAGGATGAGACATAATTTGTATGGTGGTACATGCACATTGTCTCGTTTATGAGCATGTATGGTCCAATAGTGCATTGGTATCTTTATACCATAGCTCTATATGTACAAGAGTCTTGAAAGTTTTCAAAGTAATTAAAAATAATTAATTCACTTATAGTGGAAAAATTTTCATGTGCGTTGGACATCATTTGTATAGTGGTACATGTAGGTTTTCAATTTTTGGTCATGCATGGTGCATAAGTGCCAAATGATTTTGCACCGTTTCATAAATAACTTTATTTGAGTAAATTTTATATACTCACAACTCTTATTATGGAGCTCACATAGTCTCTATGGTAAGGCATGCATACTTGTTCATTTTGGACCATGCATGATGATTAAGTGCTAAAAGATTATGCATTGGTATGCATATGTCATAGGTGTATGTGTCCTATGGTCATGAAAGTTTGAAAAGATATTTTAATTAGTAAGACGTTTGTACTTGCAAAGTTTCATAAGGTTCAAACATCAATTGTATGGTGGGACATGCAATTTTTTTCATTTTAGACTATGGATGGTACATAGCTGCCAAAATATTGTGCATTAGTATCCTTATGCCATGTCTGTATATGTCCAATAGGAATGAAAAAAATACATTTAAATGATTTAGATCTAATACTTACAAATAATAATAAGGATCAAAGCTCATTTCTATGGTAGGACAATGTACATTTTCTCATTCTACAAACATTTGTCAAGAAAGTGTGCTTATAGCATATATATGTATGTATGGTATGGTCATAACTCATTCTAAAGTAAGTCTCTCATAGTCACAAAGTATCATAAGGATCAAAAATCGTTTGTATGGTGGAATATATGCATTCTCTCACTTTCGAGCATGCATGCTGTGTAAGTGCCATAAAATTATGCATTGGTATGCCTATGCCATATCTCCATGTGTTCAATGGTCGTGAAAAGGTGAAAAAACTTTAATCTATTAATTCTATTATACCTAAAAAGCTTCAACATCAAACATCATTAGTATGATGGGTTGTGCACGGTTTCTAATTTCTAACCACACATTATGCAGATTGTCAAGAAAAATTATGGAATTAGCATGCTTATACCATACATGTATGTATGTTATGGTCATGAAAATTTATAGAGACCTTTCAATGATTTATTACCTTATACTTCCATAAGTATTGGACATCATTTATACGGTTATACATGTACATTGTTTCATTTTCAAGCACACCGTGCATAAGTTCATCGATATGCTTATACCATACCTCTATGTGTATAATGCTCATGAAGCTTTTTTAAAAACCATTAAATGAGTGATTCTCTTATATTCAAAGAGTTTCATAAAGATAAAACATCATTTGTATGCTGGTGCATGGAGGTTTTTCCATTTCGAGCACGCATGGTGAATAAGTGCCAAAAGATTGTGCATCAGTATGCTTATACCATAGGTGTATGTGTCTAACAGTCATGAAACTTTGCGTGGAATTTGGTTTGAATAAATTATATATACTCATGAAATTTTCATATAAATCAAACATAGTCTTCATGATGAGGCATGTATACTTGTTCATTTTGGACCATGCATGGTGCTTAAGTGCAAAAACATTATGCTTCAACACACTTATACCATAGGTGTATATGTATGGTGGTCACAAAAATTAGCAAATACCATTAAATCAGTACTTTCTTTAATTGAATATTTTCATAACATTCAAACACTATTTGTATGATGGGGCATGTATAGTTTCTCATGTTTTACCATGGATGGTGCATAATTGCTAGCAAATTGTGCATCGATATACTTATACCATACATCAACATGTGAAAATTGTTTTGAAACTCTTAAAATATATTTTAAATGAGTAATTAACTTATACTTACAAATATTAATAAGAATAATCATCATTTATATGGTGGTATGTGCGCATTTTCAGTGTGTGCATAATTGTCAATGGAGTGTGAATTGACATGCTTATATTCATATGTGTATGTATGGTATGGTCATGAAACTTTGAAAATAAATTTACATAAGAAGCTCCCTTCTAGTCACATGTTTTAATAAGAATTGGACATCATTTGTATGGTGGGACGTGCACGTTTTCTCATTTGGGACCACAAATTTTGCACAATTGTCAAGAAATTATGAATTAGCCTGCTTATATCGTACATGTATATATGATATTATCATGAACCACAAAGAACATTCAATGAGTAATTATCTTATAATCTCAAATTTTCTTAAGTATTGAATGTCATTTTTATGGTCGTACATACATATTCTTTCATTTTCAAGCATGCAAGGTGCATAATTGCTAAAGAATTGTGCATCACATGTGGCAAATCTATTCACCTAAACATGGACTTCCAAGGTTTGATGGTAGTGATGCAACCATGGGCACTGCGAGTAGTTGTTTGTCTAGCCTCATGTGTTTGATGCTTTTTTCAGTAAAGTCTACAAGATGGCCTGACACGAATTGTGCATATAACATATGCACAAAATATTGCAGAATAGTTGTGTTGTGTGGCTACTTTGAATGCACACTCTTGTAAATAAAGTCTGCATTCTCATGTGTGGCTTGGTTCATTAAAATTTTTATAGGCCATCGCCCATGGCTTGGTACAGATGTACCTTAAACTAGCAAATAAGTTCTCAGTGGAGACAACAGGCTTGATTCGATACCACTTTCAAGCTTGAGGGTCTGATGAAGGGGCTCTCTTGGGTCATTGCAATTGCCTATGCCTTCCTAGTTGGATGCAAGGTAGCATCGACCACATTCATCAAGAACTTCATTATGCCTTTTGGCACGAAATTCCTAGGCTTGGGTCTCATATGCAACTTGCGTAGATGGTGTTTGTGAAGATGATGCCATTATGCCTAGAAATGTAACATCAAAATCGAAAGTAAATGAGCTAAATAGATGAGGCTTGACTAGCAAGGGAAGAAGAAATCACTCTTTGAGCAAGAATGCATGAACTACATTGCATAGTTCATAAGAATGGAGAAAAGTCTTCCCACTTGGACATAGCATCATCGACCAAAAAGAGAAAGTTGGCATGAATACAAACATAATTTTGCATGAAGATGAAAAAGAAATTCCATTCAATCGAATATTGCATAATTGACATAACTTAAAATCGGCCATGAAAAGAAGATTGATGTTTGCATATTTTTCCATGAAGATGGAATGTACAATTACAAAATTCTCAAGACAAATAATTTTGCTGACATTGGAGTATTCCAATTTATTGCTACAAAATTTGCAAGAAAGTACAAGTTTCAAGAAGTAATGAGCCATCTTTTGACCCTCATTGTTGACATCTATCTTGAAGAATTGTAAACTCTGGAGCTCCCTGCTTGAACCTAATGATCTTGGCTAAAGAAATGCTCTCTAATCAAGTAGGCCCCCGATTGGTCGGTCAGAAATGCAGGTCAGACACAAGGGGGGTTGGTGGGCCCTGATGCTGCCAGATGGCCTAGAAGGCTGGTTGGTAGCCTATCAGGCTGGCCCTATTACAGACTGGAACAACCAGTTCAGAGAGGGAGGACAGACTACCCTGAACCCTATAAATAGAGGTATCCGCTGAGAACCCATGAAGTCCCATAGCTGAGGCATGTGGCAATAGAGGAAGGGAGAGTTGTAGGAGCAGCACCGAGCCCTAGTTAGGTGCCCACATGAGCAGCAGTATGCTGCAGACGTGAGGTACACAAAGGGTGACTTTTGTACTCAGATTGTCCTATTTGGAGGACCATACATACTCGGTATTTGGCCTTTTACTTGGCTGTACTTATATATACTTGAAAGCACTGCATTATCTATACTGAGATACCGAGGGTTGGTGCACCTGGGGAGCCTGCTGTTGCAGGAGTTAGGCTGTTAGAAGCCCGCCTGGCTTTTTCTCACAGTTCAATAGGAGTCCACAGACACTGGACAAGGATTTTGAATGTCTAAGTCCAACCACGTGACAAGGTTCTTGAATGATATCACGTGACAAGGGTCTTGAATGTTCCAATAGGAGTCCAACCACTTGATCAGCAGGTCGGGCCCCATCAGCAAGTCAATATCCCACATCAACAGGTTGGATCAGCAGCCAGGCTGGTCGGGTCACACATCACAGTCGGCAGTCAACCAGTTCAGTCGGGTCAGTCCCAGACTGGGTCAGCCAGTAAGCAGCCCTATAAACACAGCCGTTCTCCTCTCATGCTCACATCTTCCAGTGTAGCGGGAGTCCCTCAGGAGCCTCCCTCAAAGAAGCAACAGCCCTTTCAGTGGTGGCTCAACCTCCAGCAGCATGCCTGAGTACAGTAGCAGGAGCATTAGAAGCAGTACCTTCAGCAACAGTTTTGTAGTCCACGCAGCAGCTCCAGATAGCCCTGCAGCAGCCACAAGAGCACACACAGCTCTCTCTGCAGGCAGCAGACACCATAACATCTACAGGATCCTACCTTTCATGGGGACAGATCAGCCATAGCCTTCATAGCTGGCTATGGGAAGCTTCCTACCTTAGCATAGCCCTTCAGACATGCACTCATCGAT
Organism: Dipteris shenzhenensis; assembly: GCF_047967505.1. Lineage (NCBI taxonomy): Eukaryota > Viridiplantae > Streptophyta > Polypodiopsida > Gleicheniales > Dipteridaceae > Dipteris > Dipteris shenzhenensis. Next base: position 25,522,178 of record NC_141610.1, read on the forward strand.
GAGGAAGATGAACGTTACTGGTGTGCTTGCCAAGCCCCAACAGAAGCAATGAAGATAGTAGGTACCATACATGATGTCCACAGTCATCTCTCTCTCTCTCTCTCTCTCTCTCCAATCACACTTTTGCACTCACTAGATAGTGAGAGAATATTCCAGGCCCCTTGCCCGTTACATTGGTATCAACGTTTCGCAATTGTCCCTCAGATTGTGAGGAGCAGCAGGGGAGCTAGACAGTGGAAGTAAGACACCCCGGTGTCTTCTACAACAGGTAACCTCTCCATGTCTTCCCTCCATCCTTCAGTCTCAGTGAAAGATACACAGGATCCAGATGACACAGCCAGTGCAAGGTGAAAACCCGCTCTGGCAAGACGACCACATGTCCCAGAGAACATTCTGACCCCAGCATGAAGGGCAGGGCGGATGGAACTCAAGCAGATCCTCCACAACCAATGCCTCCACCAGCAGTAACTCCAACGTCAGAGGCACTCATGCAGGCTCAAGAAAAAAAAGCCTCTTCGCTTGCATGCTACAACCTCACGAGCTGAGGGAAGAACATCTCCAAGCATATCAAGAAGCAAGAGAAGAGTCCCAAGAGGCCAGATAAGCACGTCTCCGAGAAGAACAGAACGCAAGAGAAACTGCCCAGTAGGGCAAAGAAGAGAAAGCAGACCAGGATTGAGCTTTGCCATATTCATTGCTCCAGGCTAAAGCAACAGAGCCTGATAGATCAAGTTGAATCAACTCCCCCTCGCGTCAGATAGTCTTTCCCAGGGAAGCTACTAGTTCTCTCATCTTGGCTCAACCAGTTTGAGAGCAATTTTCCCTTTCTGCAGACAAAGGAAGATGAACATATGTACAGAGGGGTGTTATTGGTGATTGCCAGGCCCCAATAGAAGCAATGAAGATAGTAGGGGCATACACGTGATGTCCATCCTCTCTCTCTCTCTCTCTTTGCAGTCAACAATCCATGCTTCCACACTCGGTGGATTAAGATGGGTATAGTTAGTAACAGTGTATTCCAACCCCCTTACCCATTACAAGCTGGCACAATATAGCCACAAATCTCCTCCAGCAAGTTCAAAGGCCTCACTCAACGAGTGTTCTCTTATGTGCTGGGTTATATAGATCTTTTTTTATCCAAGCAAACAATACCAAAATTCAATCAGTCACCTGATCTCTCTCTCTCTCTCTCTCTCTCTCTCTCTCTCTCTATATATATATATATATATATATATCAGTCATCTGATCTCTCTCTCTCTCTCTCTCTCTCTCTCTCTCTCTCTCTCCAACATAGAAGGCAGGGACACCGAGCTAGCTAGACTTCACTCCCAGTTGACACTGTTAAAGTGACATACCTGTTTCAGCTACATGCCTATTCAGTGCTGGCGCTTCTTAGGATGAACATCACATAACCCCCCCCCCCCCCCAAAAAGAAAAAAAACACTCGCGATCATGCACACATGCATCAACTACATTTCGGAGTCTTGCTCCAACTTAGAAGTTAAATCTTTATAAAACTTCGGTAAACCATATTACTAAAGGAAGAGAAGCTGGTCAATGCAACGGAGGTGAGAAGCCTATTCATTATACCTCTTGCTGAAAGTGCTGACAGTTCACAATAGTTTGGGAATTTGAAAGGGCTCTGCATTCAGGTATTGAAATGAGATTAGGACTCTTAAGTTGTAAAAGGCTCCTCCTAAATCTTAGTAAGACACTAAAATCGTACTCTTCACTGTTGAGCCCTCTTCTTCTGCTTTGTCTGTCTCTGAGGGAAATCTCTTTTACTGCCTCTAGACGTAAAGCCTTGAGAGTTGGGAGGTTACAGGGGTAATTTCCTGATATAGTCGGAAAACAAAAACTGCCAAACTCAAGTGGAAAATCTCCGTGAAGGATTGATAGGCGAATGCCAAAGAGATTATGTAAGCCTGCACATGCTATAGTTCATAAGTGTCATTCTTGAGAGCCTCCTTAGCTGCCGCTTCTTCCTCATTATCGTCTCCCCTAAAATACGGATTCTCTACACCAGGACTAAATTTGTAGCCTGTAAACACATAAAATGCAAGGCTTGCCAACTCCTCTGCGCAACTGCTAACCCACCTGTACTTGTATACCGTTACTGCAGTCAACGCCGTTACCACCACCCGAGTGAAGTAAATGTACACAAATAATACAATGTAGTAATGACGGAAAAGGGTGAGCTTCACCAAGGTCCGTGCTGCCTTGCCATCTGTCTGCGAAGCCTTCTTCAGATCCCTAATCGACCACATAATAGGAAAAAGGACCGCACAGCAGCAGACGATGTCTACAAGCGTAAAAAGTTGCATCCATGTTGCCCAATCTTTTGCAAACGGTCCTGTTTCGTCTATCACTACTTTTGCTATGTTGGCAAAAACCTGGAGAGGAATGACTACCATCAAAACCCTTTTGTCCTTATCTTGAAGAAAGGGTTTCAGAAAGGACCATCCGGTGCCTATCAAGACAATCACCATGAACAACATGATCCCTTTCAGAAAACTGAAAGCATAAAACGCTATGTCCCATCCGTGAGGAGTTCCTGTAGACTTGATGAACTGTTTATCCTCCGCTTCAGAGATCAGGTCCAGAGCTTTTACAAACACTAACACTCCCATCAGGATGTGAATGCTATGCAGTGATGTCTTGTTTCTCCAGCACAGATACGCCCAACAGCAGGTAAGCCCGACGTATACGATGAAAAATGTGAGGTAAATCAGTGGCAACTGCGTTTGCCCTGCTGGGAGATAATCCTTACGATCCCATCCCCCCTCGAAATTGAACATTTCCGTCTTCACGTCCATCGTGACAGCGACCTGACGAACGCAATTGGCGAAGTATAAGCCATACTCATTGGCATCGGAAACAGGATAAGAGTGGGAATACGTGCCATCTTTGTCCAAGTCTTTGAAGGTGAAGAGAGGCTTAACAAGACGATTGCGCAGCAAACAAAGGCGGGACTTCTCGTAATCCGCAACGGCCTGAGAGAGGGCATCGTCGGTGGCGAGGAAGAAGCCGAGGAGGGAGAGGTCAGCGCCATCGGGGCGGGAGGGAGGGGAGAGGGAAACATGGGAGACAGAGATGGAGGCATGGCCTTGGAGGGTGAAGCCGAAATTCTCGAAGAGGATGAGGTGACGAGGGTCGGATTGGAAGGAAGGGTGCTTGATCTCGCAGAAGCACGAGGGCAGAAGGAGAAACAGAAACAGGGGGAGGAGGAGGAGGAGGAGGAAGGGGAGCAATTCCGCCATAGCCAGAGCTCAGAGCTCGATCCAAGTTCTTTTCGTTGTTTATAATAGTACGAACAACACCAAGTTCTTTTGTAAAAGCCAAGGCGGCATTTTGGGCAAGCCAAGTTCTTTTGTGCATCACATTTACCAAGGGGTGACAAGGGAGTTTATGCTCATCGACGGTGGAGGGGAGCACCGGCGGGGATCTAACGGTCCGCTTCACATGCGTGGATCTGTGTTTTTTATTGAAAAAACTCGGGCTCCGGATATGGACAGCGTTTTTAATAGAAAAAACTCGGGCTTCAGATATGGCGAGGTCGCACGAGGATGGGAGCCCGATGTGACATGAGCGTCTCTTGCATGCACATGCTCATGCCTTGAATTTTGGGCGCGGAAAATCGGGTGCCGCTATGCTCCTCTTCTCTTTCCGAATCCATCGTTGAGCAACCTTCAGAGGAGCATTGAGCAACCTTTAGCGTTGCTCTTCTACAAGCAGACTAACGAGGAAGGCATGTCGAGGTTGTGAATGCCTTCAATGCAGGTTTGCTCTCTACAGGCATGTGATGTTAACTGGCAAGCAAGGCCAGGCTTCTGCTATCGTGGGTGTTGCTCTTCTACAACCAGTCTTCAACGTTGCTCTTCTGCAACAAGCAGACTGACGAGGAATGCATGGCTTTAGGCCTAATTACTAGACCCTATCAATGCCAATACATGGCTCCCACAGTACATCCCCCTCTTGACACCAAGGACTAACTAGGAACATGGACTCACACACCAAACATATAAGAGAAAATACATCATTTTAGGAGGACTATCCAAGGCAGAGGACCTTTATTAACTCTTCAAACATTCTTTTTAGAGGCTCAAGGCAGAGAACCTTTAACTCAAACATATAAAAAATATAAAAGATTTCATTCATTTTATGCATAGCAAGGGCAGGGAACCCATGAGCTCGAAGTAGCTACCGCACAAGAGTGTGCACATCCTGATGCAAAGAGGTATGTCGATCAAGAACCATGCGAGAATGCCCTCGACGAATGATGTGTCGATGAAGGCCATAGGAGTAGTTACCAAGGGAGATCATGTCATGACTCTCAATGTGCCGATCAGAAAGTCGTCGAATGCGCAAAAGAGGCTTAAAAAAAGAGTGAAAGTGCTCAAAGGAGCTGCCCAGCTGAAGATGCAAATCGTGGGCAGCTCAGCTCAATGGCTCATGCGCATTTGGAGAGGCAATGAGTAGCAAAGATGGCGCACCAATCAAAGCAGTCACCCAAGTGTACCGAGATCAGAGAAATTATATTTGACTGTTCAGGACAGTCAAACACTACAATATCGCAATGTCGGAGATGACGAGGTGTGAAAAGAGTATTCCCCACTGTCGGAAGCCTCAAGTCAATGTACCGGAGTGTCGGACAGTCAAAATGACTTGTGGGTAAGCTCGGGAAGGTCAAATCACTGGTGGAGGTCATGGGAGTCCAAGTCTAGGAACAAATGCCAAAAAGTAGCCTAAAACTGCTCGGAATCGCCTTTTGACAAGTTGTATACACTCTTGGCACTGTCGCGCATTCGCCTGCAGAGGTTCGTATGGACGTCCGTACAGCTATATGGACAAAAAATTTAAAAAAAAATCCCTTGAAATGGTGCGGGACAGGGTCATTTATGCTTGGGCAATGTCAAAATCGGACCTCAAAAGGTCAAAAAACAGTCGCCGCCGCTAGACTGCTCCAAAACAAGTTTTTGGTGACCAACTGATGAGGAATGTCCGCCAATGCTGAGGGAGAACCACGAACTGATGTGGGAGTGAGCTGAACTCACAAACGAGGACCAAGAGCAATCACTAGGACACCGAAGTACTTGATGGCGAGGAACCATGGTGAGGCTAAGGGAAGGGAGGCTCTACCTTAGAGGAGAGGGGAGCTTCCATTTGCGGGCTTCTATCATCCTCTAGATAGAGCAAGAGGAAGGTGGAGGTAGGAAGGGAGGCTCTGATACCACATGAAGGAACATGGTGGAAAGAGGGAGAGAGAGGAAGTGATACTCAAAAGGAGACATAATGAAATGGAAATGAAATGACTAGAGCAATGAACAAAAATGAGGGTACTCACATGTAGACCAAAGAGCTTGTAGCTTGATACTTGATTGATTTGACACTAGACAAGTATAGCTCTTATATAGAGCGCACACACACACATATGAACACCTATGCATATGGGATGACTCCCAATGTGACACGTGGCATCCATAGGACACACTAGACTAGAACTCACACTAGAACATACCAAATTGACTTAACTTGGCTTCATATTCTAACAATGTCCTCCTCATGGATTGCAAAAGTCAAATTTGAGTAGGATAGCCAACTAGGCCTTTCGAAACGGAAATACCATTTCATTTGAAAATGGCATTTGATGCTTTCCCTAGGAGATACACCTACTTGCTATTATCTTTGATGTTTTAAGGTCAATGATATCTTACTTGTGTCCTATGTATTGAGCAAGGGACACATTCTAGTAGATTATAGCCTCCAAAAGCATCATCCCTTGGGATGGGTTCTTACCGTAGAGTTTCTCTCATCGTAGGGAGAGGAAGGGTAGCAAACTGGATTGGGGCAGTTGTGCTGAGGGAAAATGATATTCAAAGATGCATATATATATATATATATATATAGAGAGAGAGAGAGAGAGAGAGAGAGAGAGAGAGAGGTTTTAGAAGAGGTAAGTTCTGAGAAAGAGGACGATGGCTAAGGGGCCTTGTCCAGTGAAAGTGGCAACTTGTATGGTGTTGATGGCACAATTGACATGACCTTGGTAAGGAGAAGCCAAAACTGGCTAAAGCTTCATGTTCATGATCCTGAGATTTGTAAGCAACCATAGCAATTTAACCATACCACACAACTCGCTGCCAAATCAATGGAGGTGAATGGTGACATCAACGATGAGTGAGGCTTCTTAATAGCTACCTTAGCCTCCCCACAATAATGCTTCATTGCACATTGGGGTTAGTAACATGCCATCTATGCATGATATGCTTGCATTGTTAGATATGCTCAATGCCCCACCCTCCTGGTAACCACCAGTGGTCCAAGGTGCTCAAGTTGTAAGGCCCTCATATGAGGAGAAGCCATGTGTGGGCCCGGGACACTAGATGGATCCTGACTTGCATGTTAGATGAGGTCTATCAATGAGACCGTTGATGGTAGAAAGGTGATTGTGTGGGAGCACCTTATTCTTGTTGGGGCCTGGGGGGGCTAGTGGCCCTCCCTGGTAGGGGTTCGGGGGTGAGAGCTCTCGAGGTGACGGTATAGAGAATATTCCCAAGGGAGCCAGCGGCCCCCCTGGTGGGGGTTCGGGGGCGAGAGCCCCCGAGGTGACGGTATAGGGAATATTCCATGGATGACTAGTCGGTTCCACCAACTAGGTTGACTGGTCAGCTCCACCGACTAGGTCGACTCCACCGATGGTATAGAAAATATTCCTTGAATATTCCATGGATGACTAGTCGGTTCCACTGACTAGGTTGACTGGTCAGCTCCACTGACTAGGTCGACTGGTCGACTCCACCGACTACGTTGATATGACTACCGCCCTCATAGCTATAAAGAGGCGACCTCCCCAGTCCATTGTACTAGATCAGTTCAGATCAGATCTTCCAGCTAATAGCTCTTCACTTAGTATCTGTCTAGATCGCCATATAAGCTCCACTCTGGGAGCACACGGGTGGACGGAGCCATCATCTATACTACATTAATATTGAAGGAAAAGTTTGTTCCTCTCCAGTTTGCTGTGTACTCTCTATTCTTTATTCAGTTTCTATTCCGCTGTGCCGTGTAATTTAATATGGTATCAGAACCTAGGCGGCTCTAAGGATCGAAGAATAGAAGAGAGGCAAGGGCTTCAACAGCATACGAAGTGATGGCAACAGGAAGCGGCTCAACAGGAAGCAGCTCGAGTTCAGGAGCTGCTATTGCACCAACAATCCAGGTGTTGAGGATTCGCCCACCAGTACGAACTACACTCTCTGGAAGTTTAAAATTACTGCTATTTTGGATTCATATGAGCTTTTGGAGATAGTATTGGGGACTGAACCAGAACCACAAGGAGCCCCTGACCTAGCAAATCCAAGGAGTATGATATCTCCTAATGCCGACCTTCTACGAGCTTGGAAACGCAGGAACGTAGATGCTCTGTGTGCCCTAGTTACAAGTACTACTAATAGTGTTTTGACCTTGATTCAGCATACATTTAAGGCAACTGTGGCCTGGAACATATTGAAGAGCCAGTATGAGACACGAAATCAGACAAGAATCCAGAACCTGGAGAATCAGCTTGCAGCTAAGAAGTTTAATGAAGGAGAGATAGGGGAGGCGTTCATAACCCGAATCAAAAATCTGCGTGACTAGATGGCTGGTGCTGGGATACAAAAGACTAGCGAAGAGCTAGCTCGCGGCGGTGTCTCTGGATATGTCCACCAAGGTTTGATGGACTGGTAACAACACTTAACACTTAGGTGAGACCCCACCCATTGTCATTTGAGGAGTTTTGTGCTTTACTTATGGAGGAGGAATTGAGGCTTAAAGCTCGAGATGGAGGCGGCAATGGGGATGTTGCGTTCTCTTCCACTGTGAAAGGCAAAGGTGGTGACAAAAAGAAGAAGGGCAGCAAGAAGAAGTTTTAGGGAGAATGCTTCTACTGCAAGAAGAAGGGCCATATGATTGCAGATTGCCGGGTCAAGAAAGCAGATGAAAAGAGTGGTACCCTGAAGAAGACAGATAAGGGAAAAGAGATAGCTAACACAGCGGAAGCAGAGTTGGATCTATTTCTGGCCATTGAGGAAGAGTGTTCCTTAGTTCAAGAAGCTTCAACCACTGATTCATGGGTGTTGGATAGTGGTGCCTCCTGTCACATGACTTGCAAGAAGGGTCTATATTGTTCCATATAGCCTCTATAGGAACCCATCACCGTGACAGTTGGTAATAATGCAAAATGCCCTGTTGAGGGTACATGTACGGTTTCATTTGTTTATGTAAATGGAGATGTTAAGAAACTATCTAATGTGTTGTATGTTCCACAAATCAAGAGAAATTTGCTATCAGTTGCTTCCATAGCTGACCTTGACCATGAGGTGAGGTTCAACAAGACGAGCAAAAATTCTAGATAGTGCAGGCAATCTTGTTGGCATAGGAGTAAGGAGGAACAACCTATATGAGCTAAGTGCTCTTACAACCACCGCTGGAGTGGGCACAAGCAGACTTTGGCATGAAAGATTCCACCACATTGGATTTGCAGTGCTGAAGGAGATGCAAAAGCAAGGTATGGTTGCTCACTTAGCTGCAATCGCAGAAATCAAAGAACCATGTGAAGCTTGCATGATGGGCAAGCAACAGAGAAAGGCATTCCCACAAGAAAGCAAGAATAGAGCAAATGCTCCCCTAGAGTTGGTGCATGTTGACTTGTGCGGTAAGATGCCTACACAGGCCTTGGGGGGATCTTCCTATTTTTTATTGATTGTCGATGACTATAGTAGGAAGATGTGGGTGTACTTTCTTCGCGAAAAGTCTCAAGCTTTTGGTAAATTTAAAGAATGGTTACAGCTTGTTGAAAATGAAACAGGGAGAAAAGTGAAGAAAATCAGATCGGATGGTGGTGGTGAGTTTGTTTCTACAGAGTTTGGTGATTTTTGCAAGAGCAAAGGGATCAACCGACAAACGACGACACCACATATGCCTCAGCAAAATTTGGTTGTTGAACGCCAAATGCGGACCACCATGGAGATGGGGAGGTGTATGTTGAAAGGTGCTGGACTGCCAAACCACTTTTGGGCAGAGGCTGTTGAAATACTGCGGTTTACATCCTTAATCGCAGCTATACAAAGGCACTCAAAGGTAAAACACCACATGAGGCTTACAGTGGTAAGAAGCCATCTGTCTCCCACTTCTGAACGTTTGGGTGTGAATGCTATGCGCATGTACCAGACAAACAGAGAAACAAGCTACAACCAAAAAGCACCAAATGTATCTTCTTAGGCTATTGTGATGAGAAGAAAGCCTATAATTTGTATGACCAAGAGGTAAAGAAGATCATAGCAAGCCACAATGTGGTGTTCAGGGAGCAGCCACATGCAGTGGAGGTAGAGAAGAGCTCTTCCACTTTATCATCAAGTGAAGAGGTAATTCACTATGGACCTGTCCCAGGAGCTATAAAGGAGGAGAAAATATCAGATGATGAAGGTATAAGTCACCAACCTGTTGTTACACCACCGGAAAAGCCATTGCCGGGATGGATAAGGTAGCTCTATGACCATGATAATCAGATGCCTATGTCTATTGAGCAGCATGCAGACGGACCAAGGCGGCGGTCTCAAAGAATCGAGGAGCAAAGAAGGGCTTCTACTCACATAGTCAATATGGCCTTGATGGCTGAGATTATTGCAGAAGTAAAGGAGCCTGCGAGTTTGGAGGGAGCACTTGCAGACCGAGATTGGAAAAACGCTATGTAAATAGAATATGACATCATCATGAAGAATGAAACTTGAAAGCTAGTAGATTGACCACCTAACAGAAAGGTTATTGGCACCAAGTGGGTTTGGAAGGTAATGTTGGGGTAAAGGCCAATGGCCTAGTATATACCCCTTTGTACAATACATACATAATAAGAGCTTACCTTGATCTGGGTGAGTTAGCACCCACAATTTCTGTGTTCTCCCTTTCTTTGTTGCTCTCCGATAAGACCTCCTCTCCATCAACTGGTATCAGAGCTTGGTTGAGCGAAGCCAACAAGGAGACTGTAGCATTGCAATGTTGCTGTGCCAAGAGCCCAAACTTGTTGCGTGGAGTCTCCTACTGCCCATGGGCTGCCCTTGGGAGCTGTATTTTGACATATACTAGCTCGTTTTTATTGTTTCAGCCATATATATCAGGTTGCCTCGACTGTTCCAGCAATCTTTTGCCTTGTTTGAGCGGGGGAGAAGGAATATTATCCATCTACGGTCAAAAATGACTTGCTGCTTTACAATTCCAGCCACTGGAAGTTGCTTTTTTGGGGCCTGAAAGCAAAAAACGTCTTTTGCTTGTGGCGGACTCCAGTTGATCAAAGGCGGCAGACCTACATTCAGATTTCAGTTGGGTTTATGCCTTCAAGTTGATGCATATCAAGCCAAAGGTTAGCTGAAAGTGATTGCTTACAATAATTGATGCATTTTGAGCCTTTGTTTAGCTGAGAAAGTGAGCATAAGTGAGCAGTGTTTTTCTGAAGTTGTCTTGTATCCCAGGAAGGGATTTTTGTGAGTGCAATACTCTTCCCACTAAGGGAATTTTTTGGACAACAATTTTCAGAATTGTTGGGCTATTTCATTGAAGTTTATGCCTCAAATGCTTCAGGAAAAGTTGGTGATTGGCAATTTGCAATCTTGTGACAGCAATAAAAAGTGAGCAGGTGGCTGTTTCCAGAAGTGAATATCCCGACAGTCGGGAGTCCCTTATCCATTGTACTAGCTCATCACGAGAGGGCAGCAAGCATAGTAGCAGGGAGAGCTCTGGGGGATGCATACACATGCTTTGCGGGTAATGATGGGGGTAGGGAGGATTCAGATGATGCAGACGTGCCAGAGGGTGATGGTACGATCTTCTATGACATCACTGTGACGGGGCAAAATCTTGATGGATGCACGGGGGAAGGACATCATGGCCTTCATGCACTCTGTATTTTCTAGCAACTACACAGATTGCTTTATTCCATTCAAAGAGCAATTTTTTTTTGGCTGATATCATCAATGCTATATGCTCTAGGTATCCCAATCCTTCCAATGTTGAGTTCACAAAGAAATGGGCAAAGTCAAAGATTACCATTATCCTTTCCGATAACTTGAGATCTTTGCTTAAGAGGCAGGCACTAGCCGACCAGGAGAGAGGGAGGTCAACCACCAAGGGGCGAGCCCCACACCACTCATAAGCACGAGTGGAAGAAAGCAATGAATGCAGTGAAGGTGGACCCCAGTCTACAGCACATGGAGGCACGAAGGATCCAGATAGAGCAAGGGGTATTGCATCATGGGAGGCCCGATTTGTAAGTTTTGATCTCAAATTATATTGTGTTTATGTGGTTTATTAGGAGGTTGTTTCTTTGTACTAACCCCTCCCCAAATTGTGTCATCTTGCAACTTGATATCGTGGACAGATACTCTACTCCTACCCAGATAGCCTATCATCATGGACATCGCAGACGACATACATGGAGGCACTTCTATGATGAGGGGTTGATTACTGAGGAGCAGTATATCCGGGATACTAGAGCCCCCCCTAGGTATTTAAATGTACTTAAATAATGTCAATGTTGTAAATAAAGATTTGATTTTTCATACATTGATACATGTTGTCCGTTGTTTACAAGCCCCGAGGGATATTCGGGAGGAAGAAGGTGAGGATACTGAGGAGGAAGAAGGCGATGAAGAAGGTGATGAAGAAGGCAATGAAGAAGGGAGCGAGGATGCAGATGACTTAGATTAGTCATAGAAGTAGTGCTAGAATTAGTGCTAGCTACTCTTTTTTGTACTTGAAGCCATTGGCTTGGCTTCGTGCCTCTCTTGTATATACACTCCTCTTATTTTTTGTACTTGAAGCCACAAGTGGCTTGGCTTCATGCTATATGTATATACAAGCACTTTTTGGGCTATGAATTAATATACACTCCTCTTATTTTTTTGGCATTCAATTTCCTTGTGCAATGTTCTATCAATGAATGCCTTGTGAACTAAACGTTTTGGAGTTATAATATTTTATTCGGAATTGTAATCATCGGCTATAGACGAGTGTGGAATCGTTAAAATTAAAATGTGCTTGGTTGTAAGAATTGAATCGCACACTATAGAAATGGGATTCATTCCTGCAACCACACAGCATACACAGCATTCTGTTCAACCACATAAATTTTATTTTATTTTTTGAAAATCTATAGAGCGTCTATAAGCACGTCTATTAACGTATCTTTTTGTTTTTTGTTTTTTTCTATAGAGCATCTAATAGTGCATCTATAGGCATATCTATATGTGCATCTTTATGTTATATAGATGCACCTATAGACGCAGGTCTATAGATGTGCTAATAGACATGCAGATAGACAGGCCCATCACTTTTTTTTTTAAATTCAAGAAATATGTCTGTACGCGTGTCTATGGATGCATTGTGTTGTTGTGTATTATGTGGTCCTTCCATATATAAGGTAGCACAGATAATGTTGTTGCCTTTTATAAGAATATCCATGCATCTTTTGTTGGGCTTGCTTAGCACAAGTTCTCACACAAAGCAGCATGCCAACACCTCCAAATGGTTCCAAGCAAGTGTGCTTGATCTCTCACATCCATACGTTTGCCACTGTCACAAATGTGTTTTGATCAATGAGGGAAACCTCATAAAAAACTATTAAGTCAAAGTGTTTGTATAGTGCTAAAATTGCTTGGAGTATCTCTGCTCAAAAGGATTTGTATGTACAGGTCATGAGTGAAAAATGGAGTGCGGAGTGTAGATCATGCCACGCACATTTAATGAGGCTTTCCTTGTGTATGCTAGTACAAGGACTCTTGTTAAAATTGTGTTGGATGTATTTTGGTGAGAATAGTGCCTTAGTAATGCTTAGATCAACACAAGTGTCTTACTCGTACCTACATTACCTCATAGAAATATGTGTAAGGGGGTTTTGGGCCTTAGGTGTTTCTTCCACAAAAGATTTTCCAATATTATGCCTTGATCAAAATTCAAAGCATGAATTGATGCATAATACTCATTGTTTGGTTGTACATTATGTATGTGAAGTGAACATGTTGAATAAATTGATTTTGTTTGTGAGTTTTGGGAAGCTCAATCTATAAGTCAAATTCATATTTTTGTCATGATTTTGATATGTTAGGGATGTCAAAGAATTCGATTTTTTAGAATTTGACATCGTTGGCTTGAACGACATTAGTTTGTTAAATTGGATATATTTGTTTCTATTGATTCCTTGTTAATTTCATAAAGATCATGCCATGTTTGGATGTTTGGACTCAGTGAATGCTCATGTTTGAAAAAGGCAAGTAAAGCAAGCATAAGTCCCTATAATGTTTTGTTGGGGTCCTTAGTCTTGCTGTAGTTGTTGAAGCGAATAATTCTCTCGCGCCTACATTTTTTCATTGCATTTTTGTTCCCCAATATTTACTAACAAATGAGGCCAAGCAGCCTTTGTGCATAGGGATTACGTTAACGTAATATCATAAACATGAACATGTTATTAACGTTGCGTACTTATGTTGTAAACTCATGCTAATAACGTGCGTGTTATCGTAACCAGTCAAAGATTAACCGATAAACCGGCTATTTAATTATCCCGCTAGGAAAATTGATTATCCCATCAGGCCCTGATGGGATAATCCATTTCCCTGATGGGCCTTGGTGGGATATTCAAGTATCCCGCCAGGCAATGGCTCGACAGGATAATCCATTTTCTTGGCGGGCCTTGGCGGGATATTCAAGTATCTCACTGGGCAATTTTATTCCCAGCAGTCTATTGCAGTAGCCCGGTGGGCCCAGCCACTGGCAGCGGGCTTTCTTAATACATAATATAGTCCCCATATTTGGAGAAGCGTGTAGAGACAGCTCCTTGGGCAACACACCCTTGCTAAGGCTTGGTTGTTCAATATTGTTCTTAGAACTAAGCTCTAAAATGATTTGTTGATTGGGCCATTTGTCCTACTCTTGGGCTATGTTGGTCCTTGATATAGACATTTCTTTAGAGTGTTGATAAGACCTAGCTTGTTACGCGGATTGGGCTATTTGTCCTTTGTTGGGCAAGGGTAGTCCATGATATGTATCATTGCAAGGACCTTCAACACTCAGCTTGTCAATTGTAGAGTTTGTGTTTAGGTATTTGGGCCATTTGTCCTTCTTTGGGCAAGAGTAGACTTAATATCTATTCTCACGTGTTGCTTGTGATTGTATGCTATTTGTTGTGTATTGTGGGCTACTAGTCCTATTATTGGGCAATAGTAGTCCTCGTGTGCCGTTTCTGACATAGGTATCAAGTGCAGTGGATGAATCTTGGGTTAGTTGTCCTATAGTGAGTTGGGCAAAACTAATCTTTGAGGAGGCCAATCTTAGTTGCATTTGTGTTTTGTTGTGTGGTTGACTTTTGGGTAGTGTGTCCTATTCTGGGCAGTATATGTCCTAAAGAAAAGCTCACTATTGTGTTATTATTTTTTGAATCATGTGTATCTTGTATTGTAGTCTGCATGCATGTATTTTTCAATAATAATTTTTATATAGAACCACATGTGAAGACAATAGAGAGGCTTTCAAATTATACATTGGTAACTCCAGAGAGAAGATTATTGACTGCTACTAGGTCTTAGGTATGCAAAAGCTTATGTTTTTTTAATTTTGCAATGTTTTAATTATTTAGAGTATATGTAAGTGCTATTGCCTATTGGTTTTGTAAAATGTTAGTTTAGTATTTCATTGTTGCATGTTCATACTGTAAACTCTATGAAATATGAGTTAATTGCTTAAATGTGTTCATGGAAAATTTTGTGATAAACGTTGATGTAAAAGATGTAGAATCCTTAGTCATTATTACAAGTTAGAAGTTATTGACTCTCGTGAGGGATTTGTGATAATTAAGCCTTATACTAGAACAAAGGAGTCATTGGAAGATGGTACAAATCCTAGTTTAGTGCAAGTCAGTCGGCCATACTCATCACAAGGCCCTAGACCACAAGCAATGGTTACGGAGTCTAATTCTAGTCAAAAAACGCAAAGCAAAAAGTTGCCTAGTGTTGAGTGGCAATTTGTCGATAAATTAAATGGCAAGTATTATGACTGGGTGTGCAAATACTGTAAAGTGCAAAAGAGTGGTGGATCCCCACGTATTAGAGATCACTTCTTTGGAAGTAATAGGCAGAGACTGGCTACAAGACTTAGGGAAGAAATAGCTAAGGAAGAAAAGAAGAAAAGGTGTCATCGAGGAACAACAAGGCTTGGCACTGCTTTTGCATGCACAAACACATCACGTGATAATGTGTCGAGTGGGATGCACATTGATGCAGACAGAATAGATCTGGAAATAGAGACTGAATCAAATGTTTCACAGGCCAGTATACATGTCACTGAAAGGATGCATGAAAAAAAAACCGAGTTTATCTCAAACACCTTCTTCAAGGACGAGGCAAACATCCTTGCATGAAAGCTTTCGAGGGCCTTTGTTGGAAGATGCACAGTATGCACTTGCAAAGGAAATATTCTTCATAGGATCGTCATTGTCGATGGTAGACAAGCAACCATGGAAACATGCAAGAAAGAAGATTGGTGAATTCGGTCCTAGTTTCACTCCTCCATCTTATCACAATACCAAGCATTTTTTTCTAGAGAAATTCTATGAAGAGGTGCAAGAGAGAGTCAACTGAGTAGTCTTAAATAATCTTGATCTTTCGAGATGTACAATTGTAAGTGACGGTTGGTCAAATGTACAATGTCGTAATCTCATCAATGTAATGGTTGTCTCACCTCATGGCGAGCACTTTTTAAGAGCTATTGATAGCTTTGGTCAAATTAAGAAGGGCACTTACATAGCACAAGTTATTGTTGATGTTATTAATACTATGGGAGCAACAAATGTGGTACAAGTGGTGATGGACAATGCAAAAAATTATCGAGCTGCAAGTAAATAAATTCATAGGATTTACCCACGTATATATGCTACTGGTTGCAATACCCACAACTTGAATTTGGTTCTACGGGATTGGCACAAGAGTGATGATACACAATGGTTCAAGGAGCCTATCGAAGATGCTTGCGGAATAGCAAAATTTGTGTTTAATAGACAATGAGTCCTTGACATCTTTCGACCACATATATGAATTCAATGTTACTAAAGCTACTAGTAGAAACAAGATTTGCTACACACTTTTACATTCTTGAGGCTTTGTTGAAAAACAAAGATCCTATTAAAGAGATATTCTCATGCACCCTCTATAGAAGATGGGAAGAGGTTCAAAAAGAGAGCGTATGAAACAAGAGTGCTGAGATGAAAAAATTAGTTGAGAAGGACTTGTTTTGGAAGAACGTGGGAGATGCATACCATGTAATGATGCCTGTGATGTATGCTGTGAGAGCTCTTGAGACAAAAATACCTAATGTGGGGAAGGTATGGATGACTTGGTGGGGTGTGCAACAGAGCCTGCAAGACCCAGAAATACTGAAAGAATTGGTTGTGTCCACATGGAGAATACCATACACTAGGAGAAACGCAATGTGCTGTTGAAATATTTCCATCAAAGGTGGGTATCTACCCATAGTCCGTTCCATAGTGTAGGATATCTTTTGGACCTTGAGTACTGGAATATGCAGCTTGAGACTGAACAAGAAGTCATGGATGACTTCTATCAAGTAGTCAATACGTTCTACCTAGACATAGATCAAGTTGCTTGGTGCATTTTAGAGTTTATCAAATATAGATTGAAAGAGGGCAGGTTCAACGGCACTTTTGTACAGGAAATGGCCAAACAATAGCCAGCATGGAAGTGGTGGATGTTGAATGGTACGAGTTGTGAGATTTTGAGGCCATTGGCAATGTGCATACTAGCTCAATGTCCTTCAAACTCCAGCTCAAAGAGAAATTGGAGCACGTATAAGTATGTGCATAGTACTATTCGAAATTGATTATTGGCCGATCGAGCTGAGAAAGTGGTATATATGTATTGCAATAATCGTATCCTGTTGGACAATGAGTCTGATGCTTATGAAGAGCAAGCTCCATGGTGGTGCTATGACTATCAAGCCCATGAACAACTGGACGATGATGTGGAGATTCAAAGAGCAGTTGTAACGGAGCAAGAGATTGAAGACAATATTAATGAAAGAGACACTATGCTTAATGTCCAAGCAAAAATAGTCGACAGTGAAAAGGAATAGAATTTGTAGTCATTTCCAACATATGTCCACACTTTAAAACAAGACTTTATACAAAATGTTGTAGGCTTCAAACAAACTTTGATTATCATTAAACAAGACTTTATACAACATCATGAAATTTTTGTGAAACAAGCTTTTAAGCAGAGTAAATATCGCTTATAAATTTCATAAAATCGTCAAACTGCAGGCTTGTCAATTTTACATATCAAACTGCAGGCTTGGTCTCTCTGCACCTTGCTTGCTTGCATAGCCAATGTTTGAGAATGGTTCAATCGATTGCAATAACCGAGCAATCCAGCATGTCCCTTGCCAACAAACCGAACAACATCATGCACTGTATGAAAAGGAGGACTCTTTTGGGTGGCAGGGTCTAAAGGATACAAGTTTCCATCCACCCAAAGGTCAAGATGCTTCTTCCCTTGCAATCGAAGATTGTGGATTGAGGAGTTCCACTATATCCCAAATAGCGTGTGCTTGCATATTTTGCCTCCAGTTGTAGGTTCACATGGTACTTGTTGGATATGTCCTCGAATGGTGCCATGAGTACTCAAAGAGAGGTATCAGTGATGCAGGCTAAAATGTAGGGGAGAGCTGGCAAAGATGGAGCAATGAGAGGGAGAGAGTAGCAAGGAACAGGGAGGAGGAGAAGCAAATGAGGGCAAGAGGAAGAGGAGGAGGAGATTAGGGCGACAGGTGTAGAAGGGAGGGAAGGAGCTGTTTCAGAAGGGAGGAGTGTGAAGAAAGTGGGAGAGAAGGA
Source organism: Dipteris shenzhenensis (assembly GCF_047967505.1). Lineage (NCBI taxonomy): Eukaryota > Viridiplantae > Streptophyta > Polypodiopsida > Gleicheniales > Dipteridaceae > Dipteris > Dipteris shenzhenensis. The sequence continues at coordinate 25,540,104 of NC_141610.1, forward strand.
AGGAGTTTCACTTGCAGCTTTCTCACATACACAATGGGGGAATATACACAAAAATGGAGGCTGAAAATTTTTCCTCTTCTTAGTTGTGAAAGCCAAAAGAACTCTAAGTACAAAAGAATAGGTGAACCCTATATGTGGGTCTCAAACCAAACTCAGCTAACTAAGGTGGCATACTAACTGAGCCACTAACTAGAGTACATAAAAATAGCTGTCATCCAGCTATTATTCATGGGCGGTGTACCAACTACATCTGAAACTAACAAGTCGGTGACATAAATGCACAACGGTCACCCTAGCATATCACGAGTGGTGGAGCTCGATATCTCAACACTCCCCCTCAAGCTCAATCCCAATTCCTGCACACCAAGCAAGTCTCTGAACTTGTGCAACTTCTTTGCACCCAATGCCTTCATGAATATGTCAGCTACCTGATCCCCCGAGGGGTCCACTAGTGTTTATCATATGGTACCATGTGAGTGTAAGGGAGGGGGGTTATATAAGGGAAGGAAGGTACATTTTATAAGGTAAGGTCCTATAAATAGGGGGTAGATAAGGGGAATTTTCATATATTATTGTATGCACGTGACATCTCCTTATTACTACTAGTGAATCCCCCGTGCCTGATCCTCTATGCTAACATAAACTAGATCGATAAGACCTACTAGAACCTTCTCCTGCACATAGTGATAATGCACCTCAATGTGCTTTGTTCTAGCATGATAGACTGGGTTATTTGCCAAGTGTATACTGCTCATGTTGTCACAATAAATGACAACTGGCCCATCTGTAGACTGATGCATATCATAAAGTAGCTTATGCAACCAAGCTACCTCACATGCAGCCATTGCTGCACCCCTGTACTCAGCCTCTGTGCTCGACAAGGCAACTGTAGGCTGTTTCTTGCCGCTCCAAGTGACTGCAGCACTCCCAAAAGAGAACACATATCCACTAGTAGATCGTCTATCAGAAATACTACCAGCCCACTCAGCATCAGTGTATCCATGCAACTGTATCTGAACCCCAGTCTCATAAAATAGTCCATATTGCAATGTGGACTTCACATACCTTAGTATGCATCTAGCTGCATCCAAATGCGGTTTCCTTGGAGCCTGCATAAACTAACTTACCAACCCAATAGCATAGCTCAAATCTGGCCTGGTAATAGTCATATAAATCAAACTTCCTACTATGCATCTGTACATAGTAGGGTCTTCCAGAAGCTCACCTGCATTTGCACTCAACTTCACATTATGCTCCAAAGGAACCTCAAAGGAACTGAGATAGGCTTACAGCCTGTCATCCCACATTTGGACAGCATGTCCAATCCATACTACCTCTGCAAGAGCCATATCCCACTTGTGGATCTAATCACCTTAATGCCCAAGAAGCAACACAGCTCTCCCAAATCCTTCATCTCAAACTTCTGCTTCAATAGCATTTTCACATGAAGGATATAATCTTCATCACTATCACCTATGATGATCAAATCATCAACATAAATGACAAGCAGCATAATGTCTTTCTTTGTTTTTCTCACATAGAGTGAGAAATCTGCCTTGGAAATCTGAAAACCAATAGTGACAAGATACTGTCCTATCTTGTCAGACCATGCTCTAGGTGCTTGCTTCAAGCCATACAAGGCTTTCTTCAACCTGTAAACAAACTCAGGATGAACATGAACATAACCTGATGGCTGCTCCACATAGACCTCTTCTTGTAAATCACCATGCAAGAAAGCATTCTTTACATCCATCTGATGTAAAGACCATCCATTTGATGTAGCCATAGGAAAGACTGCTCTTACAGTTGCCATCCTTGCAACTGGACTAAATGTTTCTTCATAATCAATGCCGTATGTATGTGCATACCCCTTGACAACTAATCTTGCCTTGTATCTGTTCACAGAACCATCTGCATTGTGCTTCACATTATAAACCCACTTGCAGCCAATTACATTCTTATCTTTAGGAAAAGGCACCAATTCCCATGTAGCATTTGCTTCCAAGGCATCCATTTCTTCATCCATGGCTTTCTCCCATTTTTCTTTTCCCATGGCTTGCTGAAAAGAAATGGGTTCTGGTTCATGTATCACTTTGACCATACAGGCATAGTGAATGGCTATAAATCCATCATATTTCAGCCTATCCACAAGATACCTAGCTCCAGTAGACCTGTGCAAAATAGGCTCACTACCAGGTGCTCTCAAAACATCCCTTGTCTTCCTTACTCCAGGTGTAACAATAGAAGGAATACCCAACTCATCATGAAGGCTCTATTCTGAGCCACTGGATTCACCATCCACATAAGAGTGACCTGCATTCACATCAACCATGGGCTGATCTACTTTCTCTTTTCCTTTTCGTGATACTTGCATACCACTATCTGCATTGCTTTGAGGAGATACTCCTGATCTCAATCTGCTTGTCCATAGCAAAGTATGTGAACCACTGCTAGAGGACACTACAGGTCCACTAATATTTTGTGATTGCTGCTATGAATTCTATGCAACATTACCATCATGGATGATTTTTTCGCGTTAGTTTCGTTAATAAGCGAAAGTTTTATATGGCTTGTGAAAGTTTATATGCTTTTATAAAAATAAGAGCTTAGTATATTCGCCAGAATTTAAAACTAAAATTAAGAAAAGAGCTAGGTTTAGCCTTTAAGATTATAAAATTATAAATAAAGTCCATGAAAAGTCGCCAAAGTTTTATATAATAGATAAATATATTTGGAAACTTTCGCCAACATATTATATATACAATTTAAAAATTTGGGTAGATCTATAGAATTAAGCACCAAAAGAAGACTTGTGCAATCAAGTATAATCTAGTGTTAACATTTAATGTTTGCTAGAATGATAATAATGTAGAGGTTTTATCTATTTGAACATGAAGCCGTTTGATATTGCATAAAATGTAAATGCAATCCGTAATCTAAAATAGATGATTAATGAGCTCCTATGGTATATGTGATTTTAAACTTGCATTTGAGTCTTTAGATACTTTCCCTATATATATACTTATATAGTGATTATTTTCCTTTAATTGCTTCCTTCTTAATTTCCTATGGTTGTTTACCATGTAACTTTTTAATTTATCGTTGTTTTTTATATCCTAAACTTCTTACTCATTTGGACTCAGTGCAAATGAAAGGTGCTATCTATCTCCACATGCACCTTCAGTTACACACAACACCCACCAAACCACACCCCCTAACCGTTATACACTGCCATCTTGGAGCCATTATGCACCGTTATGCACTGCCACCTTCTAGCTCTTATCCTTACATCCTCGCACTTGCACCTCACCTCTGTAACCCCTTTTTTTTGGAGCACTCCATCCTACTCTTTGCCTCCTTTTTTGAAATTCTTGCATCTCTATTAAGCTCCCGACTCCTTTGGTTATGCTTCACTACATCCCAACTTCATCAACCGACTTGCTTTCCTCCTCCTCCTTCTTACCATCTCAAGTGTCTTCCCTACCATGCCTCCTTCAAACAGGTTCTCTCCTTCTACAAACAACCGATCCCTTCATTCAAGCCTCTATTTGTGTCCACTTGTAGCTTGGCTATTAGCGCGCCAACTTCCTGTGGGCTTTATTTTCTATGTTGCAGCCTTATCTCCTCTGCAATTCTACTACTTACTCCACATTCAAGGTCGTTACTCAACTCGCAAGGTCTCGTTCTTCCCTCTCTTGCAACTGCTAGCACTATGGCTCTCATTGCAGGCAGCTAGGCTATCCACTAGTAGCTTGGTGCTGCTGTCCCTTTTCTGTATGGGATATGTTCGCAGATCTCTATGAGTCCAAGAACACTTTCAAGATTCTCACACTAAGAAACCAAATCAACCAGAGTTTCCACCTAGGGCGCCAAATCCCTTTAGTAATAAAACCTATCAAAATCTTGAGTATGATATGAATATAAGAATATACCATGAGTAGAAATTATTCATATTAACATGGTTGTGTTCTACACTAACACAACAAGACAAAGCACCCATAGACGTGCACATAGACGCGTTTCATGAACTAAATAAAAAACTTACGGGCGCGTCTATTTGCGCGTCTGGAGACCCGCGTCTAATTGCACGTCTATATATCAGACTTACGCGCGTATAGACGTGCACAAAGATGCATACATAGACGCGCTTATAAATGCTTTTATAGATGCACGTATAGACGCAAGTTGAACAGACAGACACGAATATAAACGCGTTTTTAAACGCACTGATAGACGCGCTTTTTTTTTAAAAAAAAATTTTACAGAATACTGTGTATGTTGTGTATGCTATATAGTTACAAGAATCCCATATCGACATTCTGTAATTCAATTCTTACAGCCAACCGCATTTTAATTACAATTCCAAATAAAATATTACAACTCCAAAACGCAATAAAATTGAAAGCTCAAAAAGTGCTTGTATATACATATAGCACGAAGCTAAGCCACGTCATGTGGCTTCAAGTACAAAAAATAAGGAAGCTAAGCCATGTCATGTGGCTTCAAGTACAAAAAATAAGAGGAGTCTATATATAAGAGGCACGAAGCCAAGCCAGTGGCTTTAAGTACAAAAAAGAATAGTAGCACTACTTCTACGACTAATCCTCGCTGCCTTCCATGCTCCCTTCTGCGCTCCCTTCTACGCTCCCTTCTGCGCCTCCTTTCTCATCTTCCTCGTCGTCTTGTGCATGGGCCTGTAAACAAGGGACAACATATATCAATGTATGAAAAATCAAATCTTTACTTATAATTTTGGCATTATTTAATTACTTTCAAATACCTGGGGGGCCTGTCCAGTAGCTTGGGTATACTGCTCCTCAGTAATCAACCCGTCATCATAGAAGTGCCTCCATGTATCTCCTCTGCGATGGTGGCAGTGGTAGGCTGTCTCCACTAGAGTAGGGTATCTGCCCACGATCTCAAGTTGCATGACCGCGATACACTTTGTGGAGGGATTAGTACAAAGAAACAACCAACCTCCTAATAAACTACATAAGCAATATAATTTGAGATCGATACTTACAAATTGGGCCTCCCATGATTCAACACCCCCTGCTCCAAAATGCGCGCTTCCATATTCCTCCATCTGGATCCTCCGTGCCTCCACGTGCTGTAGACTGGGCTCCTCCCTCGCTGACTTCATTGCCTTCTTCCACTCATGCTTGTGAGAGGTGTGGGGCGGGCCCCTTGGTGGTTGACCTGCCTCAAGCCTGGCAAGCTCCGCTAGTGCATGCCTGTTAAGCGAAGATCTTTTATTGCTAAGTATCGTAACAATCTTTGACTTCCCCCATTTATCTGTGAACTGGCGATTGGGGGGGTTAGGATACCTAGAGCGAACAGTAGCGCGGGTCTCATCAGCCAACCTCTTTGGGTGGTCTTTATAGTGGATAAAGCAATCTCTGTAATTGTTAGCAATTACAGAGCGCATGAAGGCCATGATGTCCTTCCCTCGTGCATCCATCAAGATGCCTCCTGTCTGAATGATGTCATAATAAATCGTACCATCACCCAGAGGCACATCTAAATCATCTGAATCATCCTCCTCCTCACCGCCACATGGCCCAAAGCACTGTGCCATGCATCTGCCACCGCTCTCCCTGCTACTACGCCTGCTACCCTGTCGTGTCGAGCTCGTACGTTGGCCACTCGTAGCTGGGGACTACGTCGCTGACCAGTCGTAGCTGGAGAACCGAGTCTCGATGGCTGGGGAGTACGTCGATGGCTCCCTGAGATAGAAGGACCTCCTGACGGCATGGGGGAAGGGGCATAAGACGGGATGGCAGAAGGGGCATAAGACGACACGGGGGAAGGGGCATAAGACGGTACGGGGGAAGGGGCATAAGAAGGGGCATAAGACGGCTATGCTGACTCCACTGGGGTGATCTCAGGCGGTGTGGGGTGGCTCGGAGTCTGTAGTACCGACTCCTGGGGAGTGTTAAGGGTACCTGTCATATACCCGTATAACTCCGCAGGACTAGGAGGGTGCCCTAAAAGATTATATAAGTCCTTCCAAATCGATTCCCGCGGATCAGGTGAACTAGAAGCACTTCCTAGCCACATGTTAAACTAGAAAAAAGGAAACAAATCTATTACTTTGGGAGCTGAGAAGAAAGGGGAAGAAAAAAGAGGCTCTGTCAGAGCGCGTCTATAGACCCGTCTGATTTGCACGTCTATAGACGCATCTAACCAAGCATTTAACAGTGCGTTTAACAGTCCATCTAACAGTGCGTTTAACAGTGCATCTAACAGTGCGTTTAAAAGCGCGTCTAACAGTGCATTTAAAAGTGCGTTTAACAGGGCGTCTGTGTGAGCGTCTATAGACGCGTCTGTGTGTGTCTACAACAAGCCAGACGCGCGGATAGATGCGCCTATAGATGCGCTTTTAGATGCGCCCTGAGACGCGCCTATAGACGCGCTCCGACAGGCGAGAATACTCAAAAGTAAAAAAGGACGTTGTGCCTGACAAAAGAACGTGACGCTCATACCTAGATCCTACGTTTCCTGGATGCGAGAAAGTACAAAACTGGAAAGAGCAAGCAAGAACAACTTCAAAAGGACTTACTTGGATAAAGGTATGGAAGGTTCTTTCTTTTCCAAACTTGTTTCTTCTCCTTGTTCGTACTCCTCCTCTCCTTTAGGCTTGGAAGTAAGTGTAGGTACGGTCCCTTTCTCTTGAGTGAAAGCTTGGAACTGTGTATGGGAGGCTCTCTCTTAAGCTTCGAATCTATGGAACTGCTAATAAAGAAGGAAGGAAGCCACTCGCGAAGTTTAAGTAATGAAAAGAAAAGCAAAGCGAGCGGCGCGCAGAAAAGCAGGTTTAAAAGCCGCGTCTATAGTCGCGTCCATTAGCGCATCTATAGGCGTGTCTAAATACATAGAGTAGACACGTCTATGGTTGCGTCTATTAGCGCGTCCATAGGCGCGTTTAAATACATAGAGTAGACGTGCGTTTAGACGCGCCGTTAGACGCGATGTTAGACGTGACTATAGACGCGGCGATAGATGCAACACAAAGTTTAAATTAAGCATTTGAAGAAGAGCAAATTTGGTGGGTTGTTTGTTTGTAGGATGTCTCCATCTTCAACAAGTAGCTCCAGTGAGGATGAATCCCTCCGTATCCACCATCGCGAAATGTGGTTGGAGCAAAAAGTCAAATGTCTGTGTGATCGATGTCGAGGAAACATGTATCGTGCACGCAGGATTACGCTCAATCATATCTCAAAGTATGAAGAATGGGATGTGACCATAAACAGGGTAAGGGTTTGTAAGTTAAGGTTGATTGAGATACCTATGGGTGTTCATATGTTTGAGTTATGATCCCGTTTTAATTTGATACAGGATGCAGTGCCACACCCGCACATGTTACCCTATGCCCGTCGTGAGGAGGTGAAGCGTCGGCGATATGAGGTGGGATCTTTAGGAGGGACCGTTACGGATGCATGGAGTGATGGTGATAGTAGCCCTCCGCCATTACCTCATGAAGCCGTGGAGGAGGAGGTGTTTGATGATATGGTGCGGGATTTATATGTCCATCAAGGGAGGGATAATAGCATGGAGCAGGATGATCTTTTTACCGCAGCATCGACTCCACTGTTTGAGGGGTGCACATTCTCTGTTGTACGTGCCTCCCATGAGTTACTAAACTTGCAAACCATCTATGGATGGACAATGCAAGTTTGAATGCATTACTCAAGTAAGCTTTAAAGTCGATTTTGCAAACATGGTGAATTATGTGCGTGGGTCAATTACTCGAATGCTTTTCCTCATTTATGTCTTCACGTGCAGGCTATTGTGTAAAATGCTTCCAAGGGAGAATAAATTACCGACCTCAAGAGATATGGCAAGGCAACATGTGACCTCTCTTGGAGGATTAGATTACAAGCGCATCCATGCATGTGTCAACGATTGCGTTTTGTTTCGTGGACTACATAAGGATGCAAGAGAGTGTCCTACTTGTGGAGAGGCAAGATATAGAGCAGATCTCAAAACCTTGGACGTGCCTCGTAAGGTATTGCGACATTTTCCCATAATCCCTCGCATCCAACATATGTTCAAGTGCAAATCTATTGCAGAGCTCATGTCATGGCATTCCTCCCATCGGTCAACCGATGGCAAGTGGAGAACTCCCGCGGACTCTCCTGCGTGGAAGCATATTGAAGACACATGGCCAAGCTTCAAGGAAGAACCTAGGAGCTTGAGACTTGGATTGGGTATGGATGGTGTGAACCCATTTGGTCTCAAAAGCACGTCTTACAGTGTATGGCCAGTGGTATTGGTGAATTACAATCTTCCACCCTCTATGGCTATTAAGAAAGGACATGTCATGCTGTCCCTTCTAATTCCAGGGAAACATAAAGTCAAAAACCCTGATGTTTATTTGGAGCCTTTGATTGATGAGCTAGAGATACTTTGGAGAGGTATCGAGGTGCATGATGTGAGCAGGCCTCCCTCATCACGAGACTTCAACTGCAAAGCAGTCTTGATGTGGACGATGCATGACTTCCCAGGCTATGGCGAGTGTTCAGGTAAGCATTGCATTTTTTAATTATGAATAGGCAAAGGACGTGGCACCTTCCACTCTTAATTGCATCTATTGTTCAGGTCTCACTACATCGGGTTACCATGCATGTCCTGTTTGTGGTCCTTCGGTAGTTGCCTCACGGGCAGACGCATTGAATAAGGTCATCTATGAGAATCACCATCGATTTCTCCCACCTGATCATCCTAGATATGTTGCCCCTTTGAATGAAGTCCTCCCACAATCACTCACCGCGGGAGATTGGATGAGAATTTGGGACGGTTCCACGACTCCTCCACCACTTGGCATGAGCCGGTAAGGGTTTGTAACTATTGGCTGGAAGTAAAGATTGGCTATATTGGTTGAAAGTAAAGATTGCACGCTAACACTTTATTTTGTTTAGATACTCCATCTTTTATCGTTTACCATATTGGTCCCACCTCAAGATCAATCACCTGCTCGATCCCATGCATATCTTCAAGAATGTGGCATCTACCATTTGGGAGCATTTGAATGGGACACGAGATTCGGCAGGCATAAGGGAGGATCTATGTACCACAAGGAGGATGCATGAAGCTTGGCCTCAAGAGAGACCAAATGGGCATGTTTTTTTACCTCGTGCACCGTGGATGTTATCAAAGCTAGAGATAGCGACGGTGAAGCGCGCTATTACTACAATTCGTACTCCCACTGGATGCATGAGGTGTTTGAAGGGAGCCTTTACAAAGAGCAAGAAAAGAGGTGTAGAGCAATTATATGGCTTGAAATCTCATGATTGGCACAAGATGCTCCAAGTAAGTATTTTATATGCATAATATCTTTTTCCTTTCAAATTTGTGAGTGAATAGCTATAAGCAACTAATCAACCACCTCCTCGCGGGTTCAGTTCATACTACCTACTAGCATTTCACGGAGTGCATCAAAGGACGTGAAAGATTGTATTTACAAGATGGGCGAGCTTGTGAGGTATGTGAGCTCAAAGGAAATAGATCCCACCATGCTTGAGAATGCTCGAGTTATGTCAGTGGAGGCGGTTTGTTTAGTGGAGGAGACATTTCCACGTTCTATTCTCACAAGCCAACTACATCTCATAGTACATTTGGTGGATGAGATTGCTATATGCGGTACTATACATGCACGATGGTTGTTCTTCCTCGAGCGCTTCATGAAGACCTTGAAGGGCTTCATGAGACAAAATGCAAGACCCAAAGGTAGCATGGCTGAGGGTTGGTTGGTACAAGAGTCACTTGTATATATTTCTGAGTTTCTTGTTGATGTGGATAGCTCTCTCCCACGACTATGGAGAGATGATGAAGACCTAAGGATGACCTCTATTGTGCCTCAAGGAAAAGGATGCAACAAAGTAATAGACACGGAGTTGCATAATAGTATCAACCTCTTTTGCGTGCTTAATAGTGATGTGATGAAAAGATGGGTGACAAGATACGAGGATGCAAAGGCAAGAAGACGAGAAGAAAGGGCCCTCTTTTGTACACACCACGGATCTCGTGTGCCATACCCTCAGCATCTAAGAGCACTTCCAAAGGATATTCATGTGGATTGGCTACTAGATGAAATGGAGAAAGCAGAGAAAGACGAGGGGATGCATATCACAATGGAAGAATGGGAGTATGCTAGGGGATGCATGAGCAAGGTCGGTATATAGAATGTTATGCATAAGTTAGGAGCTTTTTATAATTTAGATTGCTTATTTAATTGATTTTTTCTTGGTGTAGTGCACTATGTTCAATGCTATATGGTGTGAGGGCAAGCATTTTCGAACACAACGGATTGATGATAAGAGAAACACACAAGATTGCGGCGTCATTGCTAGCTTTGAGGGAGCCAATGGAGCCATGGATGATTATTGTGGCATAATCCAAGATATCATTATGCTTGACTTTCGACGCTTCTTTGTGTATGTTTTGGATGTAAAGTGGTTTAAGGACGTGGTGGAAAGAGGCCCTGATGCAACAATCAAACGCCATGCAAGTGGCTTTGTAACTATTGACTCCACAAAGTTTTGGCAAAGTAGGAAGGACACACTAGTACTACCGCAACAATGTGAACAGGTACTGTGCACACACATAAAAATACTCGCTTTTAAATATTTGATGCAAGAAAAGTAACATGATTGTATTTGTGTTTGAATTAGGTTGTCTATCAACCAATGGTGGATAATAATAGATGGTGGCATGTCATACCTATTATGCCATGTTCCAAAGTGATGTATAGTACATTTACTAATATGGAGCGTATGGAGGATGATCATGGCCATGGACGTGATGATGACCGTGATACAAGAGAGGAGGATGATCATGAGATAGGAGATATAGATATTGAGGCCGGCATTACCCGTGAGGACGAGCCTACCATTGGAGATGCTGATTTTGATGAGCACATGAGTGGCACAAGTAGTAGTGGGTTGAATGTATTTGTAGATCTAAACACTTGTTTGGATTTTGAAGTAGATAGTTTGGCAAGGGTTGATCTCATTGAGGATGAGATTGAACGGTAGCCCCACAATTGATATTGGCAAAACTATTTTACATATTGTCTCATTCTCCTCATTTCACTTAATTCTTGTATATGTGGGCTTGCAAAAAATTATGTGCTTTGGTAATCATGGGCAATGTTTGGAAAGCAATGATGTACACCAAAATCTCACTTTCTGTATTCTCTAGAGCGCGTCTATTTACACGTCTAAATGCGCGTCTGAGTCTCAGTGTAAACGCACAAATAAATGCGCAAATAGACGCGCTAATAAACAGGATGTTAGACAGGCCCGTATTTTCTCAGGGCAAATGCGCAAATAGACACGGTGATTTACGTGCAAATAGACGAGCGTTTAGCCGTGCATTTAGACGCGCCCGTAATTTCTCTACTAAAGCAACGCCTATAGACGCGCCCGCTATTTTGCGCGTCTACCAAGCGCGTCTATAGTTGCTTTGTGTTGTTGTGTAAGCATGCTTCAAATATGTCTTTACACCTTGAAATCTGGGTAACACATGAAAAAGTTACATTAATTTGAAAGGAGATGGGTTTTCATATTTTAGAGTATTTTTTGTCTTACCCCCCCTCATCCAAAAGACCCCCCCCCCTTGGGCCTCACATATTATGAAAAATATGTACAAATCTTCAAATCTTGCATATTTTTCAAGGTATATACCTTATCTTTTGTGGGAGGGGGGACATGAAATTTTCATATTTTTTCCTTGCATATTTGAAAATTTTAAAGGAAATCCATGCATATTATATATGGACCTTGTCCTCCCATACCTTGGATTTTGGATGAGGGTAGTAACATATAATATATTGAGTTGGTGCCCCAAGAGTTTCCACAATAGCAGTGAAACCAATCATGCTAGTTAGTTTTACTTGGTGAAGAACTCATGAGGCAATCCATTCACACATGCAAAGATCATTCCAATGATCAAGCATTCATAGCTTTAGGTAGAAGTAGAGGCAGAGGTAGAGGCAGAGGTAGATCATTCCAGCAACGTGGTCATCATCAACAACAAAGTCAACATCAAAGTTAGAATCACCATCAGCAACATCAGCATCAGCAAAAGAGTAAATCATTCCAATCGAGGAAGATTCCAAGGACAAGGGAATGCGTCCAACAACATGTCAAACATTCAGTGCAACTACTAAAGCAGTACGACCAAGGCAGTCAATCCAGCAACAATTGAGGGAATTTCTGAGGAAGAGGAAATCATCGTGGTGGACATTCCAGTCACATTCATTATGCCAATGAACTTAAGAATATGTTCCTTGCAAGTGAGGATATGCAGAATACTGAAATATTGTATTTTGACATAGATTGCAATTCAAAATAGGAATTTGGTGATCAAGTCAACCAAGAAGATCAAGATCCTTGGTACATCGATAGCGGTGCATCATCTCATATATCAAAGCATCAAGATTGGATCACACAGATAAAACCATTAAAATGACAAGAAGAATGTCATCTACACGATAGATAATACACTAAATATAGTTCAAGGGAAAGGCATTGTCCCTATGAACAATTTCACTGGTATGAAAGGATTGGTGAAAGATGTACTCTATGTTTTGAAACTCAGCAACAATCTCTTGATAGTTGGTCAAATGACGGAACACAACTATTGAGTCATCTTCAAGAATGGAGATGAATGCACTATCAAAGACAAGTCCAGAGGATATCGGCTAGTAGGAAAAGCAGTCGAGGAAGGACGCTTGTTTAGAATGCTAGCTACAGTACTAGATTTGAATGCCATGCTAGCTCAACTACAACTGATGCCACTTTTTGCAAAATGGCACAAGAGATGTGGACATGTCGATTTCAATAGCTTGATAGAGCTCCAAAATCAGAACATGGCAAGTTTGCGAAGCATGCTGCTTTGGTAAACAAAAGCAAACCAACTTTGGAATAAGCACCTCTTGAGCATGAGGTATTCTTGATTTGATACACACCAATGTATAGGGGTTATGCCCAGACCCGCAGCATCAATGATTCACTTTACTACTTGACTTTCATCGATGAACTACAGCAGATATTGTTGGGTCTACTTTCCAAAAGAGAAATCTAAAGTCTTTTTCAAATTTCAAGAATTCAAAGCTATGGTTGAAAATCAAACAAGCAAAAAGATCAAAGTCATGAGATCAAATAGAGGAGGTGAATACATGTCTTCATCATTCATGAACTTTTGCAGAAGTAACAGCATTCAAAGAAAATTCACATGTGCAAATACTCCTCATCAAGAATGCAAGAGCTGAAAGGAAGAATGGTACTTTAGCCCACAGTGCTAGAGAAATGCATAGTGAGAAGAATATTTTGAATCAGTATTGGGAAGAACAATAGCCACTACAAACTACTTGCTTAATTGGCTTGCAACCAAACTGATTCAGGGTATGACACCTTATAAGCATTCGTTGGATACAAGCCATGCCTTGGGCATCTCCACATATTTGGTTGCATAGCATATGCCCACATACATGACGATCATCACATAAAATTGGATGTGTAGTCACATAAATGCATTGTGGTTGGCTATAGTGAAGAGAGCAAAGTATACAAGTTGTATGATCCCATCAACCGAAAGGTCATTATCTCCATAGATGTAATCTTTAATGAGGAATAAGAATGGAAAATATCAAATACACAGGAGACAAATACACCACTTACATAGTCATCTATAGAAATGGTGGTGAAGAAGAGCAAGAATTGCTAGAAGCATCCCAAGAAAAGCCACATCAACTCAGACAGTCTACTAGGGAAAGAAATCCACCTGCCAGATTGACATATGCTTAGAAAGGCAAAGCAATTCTAGTTGAAACCACCAATATAAAATCTTGGCGAAAGTTTATCAAGCTACCTTTTTTTGTTTCATGATATTGACAAAAGATAGTATGATTTTATATATTTCCTTTTGAATTTCCAAGTAAATTATTTAAATCATGGCAAAACTTTTAAAAATTTTACATAAAAGTTTCAAATCCTGGTGAATGTTTCAAATTTTAATTTTTATTATAGAGCAAATGCTCCTCTAGAGTCGGTGCATCTTGACTTGTGCGGTAAGATGCCTACACAGGCCTTGGGGGGATCTTCCTATTTTTTATTGATTGTCAATGACTATAGTAGGAAGATATGGGTGTACTTTCTTCGTGAACAGGCTCAAGCTTTTGGTAAATTGAAAGAATGGCTAGCTACAGCTTGTTGAAAATGAAACAGGGAGAAAAGTGAAGAAAATCAGATCGGATGGTGGTGGTGAGTTTGTTTCTATAGAGTTTGGAGCTTTTTGCAAGAGCAAAGGGATCAAGCGACAAACGATGACACCACATACGCCTCAGCAAAATTCGGTTGTTGAATGCCGAATGTGGACCACCGTGGAGATGGGGAGGTGGAGGGGATGTGTATGTTGAAAGGTGCTAAACTACCAAACCACTTTTGAGTTGAGGCTATCAATACTGCAGTTTACATCCTTAATCATTGCAACTATACAAAGGCACTCAAAGGTAAAACACCACATGAGGCTTACAGTGGTAAGAAGCCATCTATCTCCCACTTCAGAACGTTTGGGTGTGAATGATATGCGCATGTATGTACCAGACAAATAGAGAAACAAGCTACAACCAAAAAGCACCAAATGTGTCTATTGTGATGAGAAGAAAGCCTATAAGTTGTATGATCGAGAGGCAAAGAAGATCATAGCGAGCCGTGATGTGGTGTTCAGGGAGTAGCCACATGTAGTGGAGGCAGAGAAACACAGCTCCGATGGGATTCATCTTTCGTACTCGGTAGGGTCCTTGACCTAGATACTTTAGTTTTCCCTTGTGTACTTTGGCATTGTATAACAGGACTAAGTCACTTTCCTTAATGTCTTTAGCTTTCAGATTTCTATCAAACCATGCCTTTCTTCTACATTTTTTTATTGTCATGGCATGGTAGGCAACTAGTCTTGTCTCTATATGCTTCTCCAACTGATAGAGCCTTTCTTTCAAGGATTTATGGTCACCCATGCATTCTTGTACTGCGATGCGTAGACTTGGTATTACAAATTCGAGTGGGACCACAGCTTCAAGGCCGTACACCAATTGAAAAGGTGTGTTCCTTGTACTGACCTTGAATGTGGTTTTGTATGCCCATAAGGTAGCATTCAATTTCTCTACCCAATCAGAATGCTGTGGTTCTACTACCTTGGTGAGGATAATGGATATTATTTTGTTGGTGGATTCTGCTAGTCCATTCCCTTGGGGGTAGTAGGGTGTGCTTTTTCTATGAATTACCATGAAGCCTCATTGACAAAATGTGTTCTTGGATTACCTCATTGACAAAATGTGTGCCTCTATTTGACACAATTTGAATGGGACATCCGAATCAGGTGATCACATTTTCGTATAAGAATCTTGCTGTGCTTTTGGCATCTGTCTTTTTGACTGCTTTAGCTTCAGCCCATTTTGTAAAGTAATCAGTGGCCACAATGATGTAGCGTGCTTGTGTTCCTTTTGTTGCTGGATGTATGGGACCCACATAGTCAATCCCCCCTTTTTCAAATGGTTTTTGTGCAACAATTGGTGTTAGGGGATTGAAGTCTTTGTGTTGTGGTTTAATAGTCCGTTGGCATACATCACAGCCTTTTACATATTCATAGGCATCTGCCCATAGTGTTGGCCACCAGTAGCCTGCGAGGAGAGCTTTTCGTGCAGTGGCCTCCCCTTGGAAGTGTCCTCTTGCAATGCCTTCATGGACTTCACTCAGGATTCGCATGATCTCATGAGGCATTACACATCTTCTTAATATCTGGTCCTTGCCCATCTTGTACAGTTGTCCTGCAATGAGTTGATAGGGTGCAGCCTTTAGAATCAATTTTCTGGCATCTACTGCTTTCATGTCAAGGGGTGGTCTTCCTGCCATCAAGTATCCAATGATATCTCCACACCACTCTGGAACAGCATCTATTTGAAATAGTGTGGCATCTGGTAAGTCTTCTTCTACTCCAGTGGCTTCTTCCCCTGATTTGACCCGAGACATGTGATCGGCAGTGTACTGTTGGGCACCTTTGCGGACCACAATTTTGAAGTTGAATTCTTGTAGCAAGAGAGGCCATCTGGTTATTCTTCCTGTAGTACATGGACAGTTCACAAGATAAAGCAATGCTTGATGGTCAGTGTAGAAGACAAAATCATTTGCCAATAGATAGTGCCAAAATTTGTTTACACTATACACCATTGCTAGGGCTTCTCTTTCTATGGTTGTATAGTTGATCTCTACATCATTGAATTGTCGAATGGCGAAGTAGAAGGGGTAGTCTTTCTTATGTTCACCAGGTTGACAAAGCACACTCCCAATTGCATACTTGGATCCATTAGTATGTACATGAAAATCAATATCCCAATTTGGAGATATAAAGATGGGTGCTGTGATTAGGCACCACTTTAAAAGCTCAAAGGCTTGGTCACACTCTTCGGTCCATAAGAACTCCACTAATAATTTGTAAAGTGTTCTAGCTATCATGGCATACCACAATATAAATCTTCTATAATAGCCGGCATGTCCCATAAAGACCTGTACACCTTTGGAATTTGTAGGAGGAGGCAATTCCATGATGATTTTGATTTTGTCCATGTCAATTGCAATCCCATGTTGAGAGACGATGTGTCCCAAAACAACTCTGTGGGTGACCATGAACTGGCATTTTGTTGAATTTAGGGAGATGCCATACTCCGTGCATTTGATTAGTACTTCTTCAAGACATTTGAAGTGGTCCTGTTTGTCTGAATCGATGCACAAATCATGCAAGAACACCTATAAAAACTTATTCAAAAATGACTTGAAAGCTATGAACATGACTCGCTGGAATGTGGCCAGGGAATTACAAAGGCCGAATGGCATGACTCTATATGCAAAAAATACCCCATTTTGTAGCAAATGCTATTTTTTATTGGTCTTGAGGAGCAATTTGCACTTGGTTATAGCCACTGAAGCCATCCAAGAAGCTATATATTTCAGATCCTGCCACCCCAACACTGTTTCTGTTAAGGGTAGGGGATAGTGATCCCTAATTGTGGTGGCATTCACATTTTTTAAGTTTACGCATATTCTGAGCTTGGAACAAAGGCTCGAGTATAGTATCAATGCTTTGTGGGGCCAAGTCATGGATTGGGTCTTAAGCTTGTTTCTTAGCCTCAAATTGAGCTTGTTCATTTTGGACCCATTGTTGAAGTACCTAGACATGAGCCATCTCCACCTCTGCATTTGGGTATGGAGCTTCTTTCATTTGAGGCTAGGGAGTTGATGTGGATGAGCTCGGCTACTCATTGCTTGTTGGAGGTGGAGGCACTTGTGCTTTCTTTTTTAGAAGTCGCTTTGGTTGGATTGGAATGTTAGGATCCTTGGTGGCCTCTTTCTGTTGGCATGTAATTACATTGACAGGTTGTGACTTTACACTTGCCAGACCCAGACTTTGATGGTCCACCCCAACGATGCTGATGGGGACGTCCGGCTTAACCTCTGTTTGTTCTGGGATCTTATTTTTCATGGGACAATCCATGCATGCATGTCCTATGCCACAATCTCTGTAGAGTGGTTGGAAAGTAACTGGGCTACCATGATGAGGGCACTTTGTGATCCAGTGATTTTCTCCACAACCGTAGCACCTGATTGGTGTGCGATATGTGTTGGGTCATACTTGATTTGCATAAACTAGTATTAGACCCTCTGCACCTTCTACATAGTACACTGGGTACTCTACTTCATACTCAAATAACGAGTCTACTTCCTCAGCTTGTAATTGATGTATTAGAACTGCCTGAGGAGCTTGGTTTGGTGCTCTTGGATATGGTGGTGGATTTGGATTTCTGAGTAGTTGTGGGACTTGTGTTCGAACGGGAACAGGATTTAGCCTCGGAGCTGGGGGCGCTTGTGCAAGTTCCGATTGCCTGTATACTGGCATGGGTGCTGCTTGGTATTGTTGAGGTTGAGGCGGGTTGTTGCGCATGTTGAAGATGCAACTATTCTCATCATGGCCATTGACAACGCAGATATGGCACCACAACCTTGGTAGTGGATTTGCTTGTGTAGTGATCCTAGCTCTTAGGACCGGACACATTTGTTGTATGATTGGCCATGCAATGTGGACACCAGACATTTTCTCACTGTGGATATGTTTGAGTTGGCGGCTAAGACAAGTGAAGTTTTTGATCCATGGCCTACATCATATCTTCTTTCAGCTTCAAGGTCATGGCCTCTAGGTGATCTTCATTGGATGGTTCAGCAGTGCCCTTTGATTTACCCTTTTTTGAGTGCTCATATCATGTATTAGACCTGCCATCATCACTACTAGTGTCTGAGTCGGTCATGCCATCCTCGATGTCAATGGCTGCCACATGAGTAGCACTGAATGTTTCATAGCTGCTTATCTTTTTCATATCCTTTCAGATTTTCTTTCTGAGTCCTGCAATGAACCATGCTGTGAGGTACTTTGCATCTAGGCATGGGTCACATTTAGCGATTAATCGTTTCATCTTACCCAGGTACGTGCATACATCTTCTCTCCGGCCTTCTTCGATCTTGCTGAGTTGCAGAGCGGGATCATCTTGTAGCCTCTCTGTTTGAAAGCATCATTTGAATTCTATTTGAAGTAGGTCCCATGTGGCGTGTTCTTCCACGAGAAGGTCTAGGTACCATTCAAACACTTCATCAGTTAAGGCCATGGGAAACCATGCCACCTTGGTTTCATGGGATTGATCTCCACCTGCGCGGCATGCGGCATCAAAATGCTGGAGGAATCGAGCTGGATCTCCCCTACCATTATATTTGGGAAGTTCTAGTTTTCCCAAGGGGCGTTGGCCTTGATTGTTGTTATTTCTTCGATTGAAGAAGTTGTCAGCCTCTGCATTGAGCTCAATGTCTCCATCATGGTCATGATGGTGTCCAGCGATGTTGGGGCGTGGAGGAGTTAAAGGGAGTTGTTGAATCTCAGGGGGGGATTCGGGGTAGAGGATTGGCGGGGGCAACGGTGCCAAATGTTCTAAACCCTTAAAATTCCATGATCTATGAGGAAGCATGGACACTTGAGACAAATGCTTGGAATACCAAAGTAGACTCAACACAATGCCCCAAAGAGTGTGGGCTTCATTCCATTATGGGGTATTTATACAAATTGGAGAGCTTCTCTCTCTGCATGTAGGAATTATAACACAAAGTTGTATCACAAAGTTATAACACATTCTCTTTCTACATGTAGAAGTTGTAACACAAAGTTGTAATGCAAAGTTGTAACACATTCTCTTTCTACATAAGTTCATGTTGGCACAGAGTCAACATGTTGGCTCTTTCCTACTCCTTTCGTAGGAAGAGCTGGATATTCTATGTTTGCATGGTTTCGAGGCTTTTTGTCACCTACAGATATATTGGGGTTGTCATTGGTAGTATACATGTAGCTTAGGACCTCGAGTCATGTTCCGATGAGAGACGTAGGCTTAAGTGTGGTGAGCAAACATAGTGCATGCATGTGTAAAAGGAACGTGTATCATGATGATTGAGGTAATGAAGGCTTTCGCCTTCATTGGGGGTTGTAGGTTTTAGGAGGAGTTTAAGGGTTAGAAGGAGGTTCCAGGGTTAGAAGAAGGTTCTAGGGTTCAAAAGGAGGTTCCAGGGTTAGAAGGAGGTTCCAGGGTTTAGAAGCAGTTCCAGGGTTTAGAAGGAGGTTCCAGGGTTTAGAAAGAGTCTAGGCTTAGAAGGAGGATCCAAGGTTCAGAAGGAGGTTCTAGGTTTAGAAGGAGGTTCTAGGGTTTAGAAGGAGTTCCAAGGTTTAAAAGGAGGTCTCCCTTGTAGATCAAGGAGTTTAAGGGTTGAGGAAGAAAGGGTTTAGGGGGAGCATAGGAGTGGGAGAGAAAGAAGGTGTAAGAGCATGGGGGAAAGAAGAGAGAGGAGGGAGGAGGAGGAGAGAGGAGGAAGGAGGAGGAGGAGGGAGGAGGAGGAGGAGGGAGGAGGAGAGGGAGAGGGTGGGTTGCAAGGTTGGAGGAGAGGGGAGGATGAGTTGCAAGGTTAGGACATGCTTTTAGACGTGGAGTGCAAGGAAGCATGGACACTTGAGACAAATGCTTGGAATACCAAAGTAGACTCAACACAATGCCCCAAAGAGTGTGGTCTTCATTCCATTATGGGGTATTTATACATGTTGGAGAGCTTTTCTCTCTGCATGTAGGAATTGTAACACAAACTTGTAACACAAAGTTGTATCACAAAGTTGTAACACATTCTCTTTCTACATGTAGAAGTTGTAACACAAAGTTGTAACACATTCTCTTTCTACATGTAGAAGTTGTAACACAAAGTTGTATCACAAAGTTGTAACACATTCTCTTTCTACATAAGTTTGACTCTGTGCCAACAATCAAGATGGTAGAATTAAAGCAAAACAATTTCATCACTACAAAAAAAGACAATTTCAACCATGGGATTGATTTAGGATAGTCACATAATTGTTGTTTGACTTGTACCAGATCGGTGTTCCAACCCACCGGGTTGGTTTAGGAAAATCACTCTACTAGTTAAACGAATCAAGCTATTAGAAAACAAACAATTAGACAACTAGATGGAAATCACATTCACTAGCTGACTTATATATTTCTATTCCAACCACCAGGATGATCATAGTCCGCCAAGCATGACCCAAATAAGGCCAGACATTGAACTAAACTAATTTAGCTACTAGTAAAACAAATTAATCAACTACTAGGAAACAGTAATTTCAATGACCGATCTAGTCTTCCTTTATTTTTGTTGCAAAACATAATTTTATTTATATATAGATACATTTATATATATATATTTTTAATTTATATATACATATAGCTATGTATATATATATGTGTGTGTATGTATGTATGTATGTATGTATATGTGTGTGTGTGTGTGTGTGTGTGTAGATATTTAACCACACTGGATTAGTACAATCACATAACTCCTATTTTCGGCTCGGTGATATATTGCATGATGTTCCAACTGTTGGGCTAGTTTAGGCAATCACATGGGTCCAAGCTAGCCTGGTATATGGCCTAAACCAACCCAAAAATCAAACTTAAATAATTTAACTATTAGAAAATATAGCAATTTCAACCAACCACCAAGTTGGTCATCAATTATTTTTGTTTGTTAAATATATTTCTGTTTCAACCATGTTGGCTTAGAACAATCACATAACTCCTATTCTACCTTAGGTAGCTTGGTGGTATTTGCATGATGCATGTTCCAACTGTGTCTCACTAGTTTAGGACAATTAAATTAAGTCCAAGAAAGTCCGATTTAAAAATTAACTAGTATATGACCCTAACTTGCCCAAAAATTAAACTTTTAAATAATATTTAACTACCAGGAAACACAATCGTTTCAACCACCATGTTGGTCATCAATTTAAAGACAATAACAATAGATTGTTGTTTCTTTCTATTGCATAACATATTGAGGTTCCAGCTACCGAGCTAGTTTAGGACAACAATCCCATTAAGTCTAAGCCAGCCTGGGTCTGAAATTAAACAATTAAACTCTACTGAAACTCAATTACACACAACCACCAGGCTAATGAAATATATTGTTTTTCAACCACGGTAGTTTAGAACAATCACATAGCCGGTGTTTGATCTAAACCAAAACGAGGATCATTACAAAAATTTTGGACTAAAGAAGGGGCCTGTATAAGAGCCCTTATGCTAGTGACATGGAAGTATAAGGTGAATAAAACATAGTAAAATATTGGATAGTGGAGGGAAATAGAATATTAGAAATAGCCTAACTTTTCTATTTCTTTATTCAAAGGCCGAAAGTTTGATGTAGGCCTCCCACTTGCTACCTCCACATGATGAAATTTTTTTAACACAAAACTATCTTCTATTTTTTTGATCTCCCAGTGTCATGTTGATAGGGGCCTTTTATGTTTACACATGCGTGCGTGCGTGCACGTGCGCACGCCCGCACACACACACATAGACTCTTTTTTTAAGGAAAATTTGAGGCTATTCTAGTCCTAACTAGGTAAAATTGGGGCTGTTCTAGTCCTATCTGGTGCTTTTTCTTTTGCAAATTATCAACGTTGATACAATCATAAAAAATGTGTTAGGTTTAGGAGGATTAGCATCGATATACACTACTACACACGCATCCTATTGCGACGTTTACGTACCGACGATTAGCGCCCGCTTAGCGTTAATCGTCGGTATAAAAATCGGGTGTCGTAAATCGTCGCTATATAGCGACTTTTAAGAATCGTCGCTATATAGCGACGTTAGTAATAGTCGCTATATAGCGACTATGAAAGGTCGCTATATAGCGACTTCTATTAAAGTCGCTATATAGCGACTTTTAAAGGTCGCTATATAGCGACACTGAGACTATATTATAGCGACGTTTTACAGAGAGGTTTTTTTTTTTTTTTAAGTCTTAAAATTTATTTTCTTCCAATGACAAAATTTTTTAAATTTTCATACATGTTTGAGCTCATAGAGAAATAAAAAATGAGAGCATGTACATCAAGCCTTTGAAGCTCATATATTCATGTCCAAGTTGGAGATGAGAAAAATCAAATTAAATAAGAGCATTTACATCAACTGTTTCATCTTGAGCCAAGTCTAAGGCGCCAAGTAAGTCTATCTCCAACTCTATACCGAGTTGATCTCCTATATCATCATCGTACTCTAGCATCGTACGTTCACCTAAAAGTATTTGATCATCTTCTTCAATTAAGCTTAAGTGTGGTGATCGATCTTGACGATTGTTGTCTTCCTCGTCAATATCGTGATCTCCATCCTCCTCCCGTGCGATGTCATTATGCGCATCTTCCTCTTGCCTCATATGGTGATCTACATCTTCTTCGCTAGATTCATCAATTGGATCCGGATTTGGTAGTGGCATCTCCATATCCACATCTCGATCTTCAAAAATCTGCTTACTTCGTGGCGCAACTTGGATCATGTACCACCATCTTGGATCAGAACGATCCGGATGAAAAACCACCTATATTGAAGATGAAAAATCACGTGCCAAATGTCGTCAATTATATATATATCAATGGACTTAAAAAACGAAAGCTTCGACTAATTAAATCATTAGTATGCACCTGCTCACAGTGCTCGGGAAGAACAAAAGTATCACTTTCATCGGTCCAATGTTTGGTGGAGTCTATTGCAAAGAGACCGCTACCATCTTTTCTCACAGTTGCATGGGGACCGTTGTAAGTAGTTCTAAACCATTTTACATCAAGAATGAAAATAGTAAATCGTCTGAAATCAATTTCATAGATGTCGCGTATGGTTCCACAATAATCCAACTGTGAGGAGAGAAGATTGGTATCCGAAGCACTTGCTCGGCTATCTTGTGTGAAGTTAGCCATGACTCCACAATCATACGTGACTCTCTTTGAATCGATGCGTTCTATGCGAAAATGTCGTCCATATGACCATAATGCACTGTACTTTTTGTACTGTAAAAGAGCATCATTAAAACAATGAAGATGCACCTATTTTATAGCATATATTGCCACAAATAATTACTTAATTACATCAAGAGATAAGAAACTTACATGCACCATACATCCAGATGATAACTCCTGCTCGCGCTCGTTTATTGTCTCTCCATCACGTTCGGCTTTACGTATAGCTAGTTGTAGCCAATCAAGTGACATGTGAGTAGGGAGAAGAGCTAGATCTCGTGGATATGGTTGTGATCGCCTGTACATTACTCTGAATCTCGTCCTTGCATTTATTCTTTCTGCTTTGGCCACTTCATATCTCTCAATCCACTTCTGCATCTCAGGGCTATTGAGGATACAAAACTTATTGAATTTCTCCATTTGCTCTTCGCTCATCTTTCTTTCAATCCCTTTTCCTTGGGGGACCTCGCCAATGATGCGATCATCATCCTTGTTGTGCCAAGCTTGCGGCATATCAGGATCCGTGGATGCAAGAAACTCTGTGATATATACTAATGACTCTTGCACAAGCCATCCCTCTGCCATGCTTGCTTCTGGTCTTGCTCTTTGTCTTACAAACCCCTTTAAAGTTTTCATAAACCGCTCGAGAAAAAACATCCATCGATTATGAACGGTACCTGCTATAGCCACCTCATCAACTATGTGCACAAGCAAGTGGACTTGAGTTGTCATAATGCTTGAGGGAAAGTGCTTCTCAAGCAAGCATACGGCTTCGATGGATTCCACCCTAGCCTTCTCGATGCTCGATATAGAGATCTCTTTTTGAGATATCCACCTATTTCACATGTCCATGCATATGTAAGATATTTGAGATATCCACCTATTTCACATGTCCATGAAGAAAATAGATAATGCGAATTGATAGTAAGCATACCTCACAATACCACAGATCTTGAATATAGCATTTCTAACATCTTCTTGTAAGCACCCTTTTATTGTAATTGGAAGGATGAACTATCAAAGCAACAATGAAATCATGTCAACAATATAACATAATAATAATTACGCTAATGCATCACTATTATCGGTACACTAATTCTACTTAGAATACCTGTAAGACCTTGTGCCAATCATGGGACTTGAGGCCACTAAGCTTATTGTCCTTTGAAAATGCTCCTTTCAAGCAACGCATGTACCCTGTCGGTGTTTGAAAAGAGGCAATGTCTGCCTTGATCGCTGCCTCCTCCCTCGTAGAGAGGATCCACGTTGCTTTCGGGAGGACAACTTTTCCTGAAGCATGCACTTGGGGCCACAAACGAGACATCCTATTCATAGCACACAAGTCTTCTCGCACTCCTCTCGAGTCCTTGGAACCAACCAAGTGTGCCCAAATGGTAGCCCCCACATTCTTAAAGATATGCATGGGATCCAAGAGATGATTGATTTGTAACTGACCCCAATAAGGAAGCTCGTGAAAGATCGATAGCCTCTTCATACCAGGAGGAGGTTCCTCTCCATTCTCCCTCCAAGCTTGAATCCAATCACTTGCTTTTAAATATGATGGTGGTGGATCAAGCTGACCTCCACGTGCGAGATGGTCGAGCGGAAGGTATCGAGCATGACCTTCATAAACATTTTTCCTCATGTGTTTGGAGTAGCGTGCAAGCGATTTCAGAGCGGGTCCACAAACAGGACAAGCATGGTACCCACTTGTAGCAAGCCCTGCACGCGTGCATGAATATGTTAGTACAAGACATGCGTGCAAAAGAGAGTAAAAAAAGCATAATCCCTCATTGTACATGTAAAGACATAACCACGTACCTGCGCACTCTCCATATCCTGGGTAGTCATGCATGGTCCACATCAAGATACCCCTGACGGAAATATCATTGGTATGCCTAGGAGCTCTGGAAATATCAAAGACCTGCACTCCTCTCCATAATATCTGTAACTCCTCTATCAAAGGTGCCATGTACACGTCCATGTTTCTTGCCTTGTACTTTCCTGGCACAAGTAGTGCAAGCATGAGGTGTCCCTTTTTTATTGTTAGCCATGGTGGGATATTGTAATTCACCACGACTATGGGCCATGTCGACCAAGATGTCGAGCGTAACCCGAAAGGATTCACGCCGTCCATGGCTAGCCCAAGATGTAAGTTGCGTGGCTCTCTCGCAAAGTCCGGCCACTGATTATCTATGTGCTTCCAAGCCGCACAATCTGCGGGAATCCTCAATGTGTGATCAGTGGACCGATGAGATGCATGCCATGTCATCAACTCCGCTATGGATTTGCATCGAAACATGTGTTGTATTCTTGCAATGATGGGAAAGTGTCTTAAGACCTTTACCGGTATCCTCTCACCCTGCAAGTCATCTCTATATCGTTGTTCCCCACACTTTGGACAACTAGCCAAATCTCCATGCTCACGACGAAAGAGAATACAATCATTACGGCAAGCATGGATGGTATCATAATCCATACCCACCATTGTTAGCATCTTTTTCGCTTCATCTCTTGATGCGGGCATGGTATTTGGTGCAGGCAACATCTTTTGGAGCAACCTATGACAAAGACACTATCCAAATGATGATTCTCAAAACAAACAATATCCAAATAATGAGTCAATCAAATTAATGCAAGGGCTAACCTCATTAAGGCCGAGACACTTGTATCCGACCACCCATACTGTACTTGTAGATTCAAGATTGAGAGACAAGCACGTAGTTTAGACATCCTGGCACCCTCGTACAATTGTGTTGATTGCAACTCTCGCATTTTCACCTCAGACTCTGACATCACGTGTACGTGGGATGTAGTGCCCCTAAAAATGGAATCCATCATGTCGACCATACCCTCGTCGTCATCTGGGAGACTATAGTCTTGTTGAAAGTGAGAAGGTATATGCGTACCCTCGTCACCCTCGTCATCCTGTCATAAGCTCATTCGTGTAAATAGAAGATCTTCTAATTCCGGGTATACAATAAGATTGCGAACTTAAATAGCTTTGACTTACCGATGATCCATCAACATGTGCAACACCAACGGGGGGTACTGGTTCCGGCTCCTCCCCATACATCCGCAAGTGGCGCATGATAATACGACGTTGATGTCGTACTTCTCGCTTGCAATGAGTGCAATGACAATATAACCTCTCCGTAAGCCACTTCGTGCTCCCGGGCGTTGGCGCATCATCGGATGAGCTTCCACTCGTCCCTTCCATCTACACTTATAAAACCAAAACATAAGCATGAAGAGGAGATGTACACAATTATGAGCATAGCATGTTTAATTTGAGCTTCTCTTGAGGCTATATAAAAAGAATGACATCGCTATATAGTAAGGATTGAAACAAAAAATCCTATATAGTAAGGCTGTGTAGTAAGAGGAGATATTGACAATTATAGGCATAGCATGTTTGAGTCACAAGAGGCTTCATTAAAAAACAAACAGTAAGCGTCGCTATATAGCGACGCTCTGTTTCGTCGCTATATAGCGACGATTTTAATTGAAAGCGTCGCTATATAGCGACGTTTTCAATTAAAAACGTCGCTATATAGCGACGAATAAGCGTCGCTATATAGCGACGCTGTGGGTTAAAACCCGAAACGCCGAAACCCGCGGCGTTTTGCTCAAAGCTTTCCTAATCTCTAAACTAAGCTCTCCAAAATCTCCTCCCACCTATTTTCACTGACCTCCCATCTATTCCAAGCAACCTCCTACCCTATTTCCCACTCCTCACCCTCCTCCTACCTCTTGTGCACCCTCTCTCTCCTCTTTCCCTCTTTGGTTTCCAGAAAGAAAGTTCTTCAAAAGGTGAGTTTTTTTCAACAATGTAGGTTGTTTGTTTGTTAGCTTTGGTTTTCTGAGTGTTTCTACTTGTATTGCTAAAGTTTTAAACTAGTTTTCATGCTTGATTAGAAAGGATTCAAACAAAAAACGAAATTTCAAGAAAGAAAGAAAGAAACTCACCTCTTCTTTCTGTATTTCTCTTCCTTCTCTTCCTTCTCTTCTCCTCAATCTCCTCCTTTCCTTGTCTCCTCAATCTTCTCTTTCCTTGTCTCCTTTCAAGAAGTTGCTTTTGTGATCTCCTCTTTCCACTAACATCTTATTTGAAAAAATGGGTTGTTTTCTCTCTTTTGTAGGGCCAGTCTTCCTCTTCTTTCCATTTAAGCTTTTTGTTATTTGCATTTGCCTGCAGCTAGCGCCTTAAGCGCTAGCTGCAGTGATGGGCGTAGGAACCCTCTCTTCCCCCTTCTCTTTTTCTCATTTTCCCCCTTCTCTTTTTTCCCTCTTCTCTTATTCTCTCTTTCCCCCTCTCTCTTTTCCCTTCTCTCTTTCCTTTCCCCCTTATTCTCTATTTCCGCATCCCTCTTATTCTCTTATGCTTATGCTTCTCTCATTCCGCATAAGCTCCTCCTCTATTTCCGCATGAGCATAAGCTCATGCTTATGCTCATTCATGAGCATGAGCTTATGCGTAAGTTTCCGCAAGAGCTTATGCGGAAATAGAGAATGAGAGAAGCATATGCTTCTCTCATTCTCTTTTTCCGCATAAGCTCCTTCTCTCATTCCACATAAGCTCATTCTCTATTTCCGCATGAGCATAAGCATGAGCTTATGCTTATGCTTATGCTTATATGCATAAGCATAAGCTCATGCTTATGCTCATGCGGAAATAGAGAAGGAGCTTATGCGGAATGAGAGAAGGAGCTTGTCATGAGCTTATGCGCAAGTTTCCGCAAGAGCTTATGCGCAAGTTTCCGCAAGTGCTCCTTCTCTTTTTCCGCATAAGCTCTTTCTCTCATTCCGCATAAGCTCCTTCTCTATTTCCGCATGAGCATAAGCATGAGCTTATGCTTATGCTTATGCATAAGCATAAGCATAAGCTCATGCTTATGCTCATGCGGAAATAGAGAAGGAGCTTATGCGGCATAAGCATAAGCTCATGCTTATGCTCATTCATGAGCATGAGCTTATGCGTAAGTTTCCGCAAGAGCTTATCCGCAAGTTTCCGCAAGTGCTCCTTCTCTTTTTCCGCATAAGCTCCCTCTCTTTTTCCGCATGAGCATAAGCATGAGCTTATGCTTATGCTTATGCATAAGCATAAGCATAAGCTCATGCTTATGCTCATTCTTCCGCATGAGCTTATGCGTAAGTTTCCGCAAGAGCTTATGCGGAAATAGAGAATGAGAGAAGCATATGCTTCTCTCCTTCTCTTTTTCCGCATAAGCTCCTTCTCTATTTCCGCATGAGCATAAGCATGAGCTTATGCTCATGCTTATGCTTATGCATAAGCATAAGCATAAGCTCATGCTTATGCTCATGCGGAAATAGAGAAGGAGCTTATGCAGAATGAGAGAAGGAGCTTGTCATGAGCTTATGCGCAAGTTTCCGCAAGAGCTTATGCGCATGAGCTTATGCATGAGCTTATGCATGAGCATGAGCTTATGCATGAGCTTATGCTTATGCTTATGCATAAGCATAAGCATAAGCTCATGCTTATGCTCATTCATGCTTATGCTTATGCTTATGCTTATGCTCATGCTTATGCTCCTTCTCTATTTCCGCATGAGCATAAGCATGAGTTTCCGCAAGTTTCCGCATAAGCATAAGCATAAGCTCATGCTTATGCTCATTCTTCCGCATGAGCTTATGCGTAAGTTTCCGCAAGAGCTTATGCGGAAATAGAGAATGAGAGAAGCATATGCTTCTCTCATTCTCTTTTTCCGCATAAGCTCCTTCTCTCATTCCGCATAAGCTCCTTCTCTCATTCCGCATAAGCCCCTTCTCTATTTCCGCATGAGCATAAGCATGAGCTTATGCTTATGCTTGTGCATAAGCATAAGCATGAGCTTATGCTTAAGCTCATGCTTATGCTTATGCACAAGCATAAGCATAAGCTCATGCTTATGCTCATGCGGAAATAGAGAAGGGGCTTATGCGGAATGAGAGAAGGAGCTTGTCATGAGCTTATGCGCAAGTTTCCGCAAGAGCTTATGCGCAAGTTTCCGCAAGTGCTCCTTCTCTTTTTTCGCATAAGCTCCTTCTCTTTTTGCGCATAAGCTCCTTCTCTCATTCCGCATAAGCTCCTTCGCAAGTTTCCGCATGAGCATAAGCATGAGCTTATGCATGAGCTTATGCTTATGCTTATGCATGAGCTTATGCTTATGCTTATGCATAAGCATAAGCATAAGCTCATGCTTATGCTCATTCATGAGCATGAGCTTATCCGCAAGTTTCCGCAAGTGCTCCTTCTCTTTTTCCGCATAAGCTCCCTCTCTTTTTCCGCATGAGCATAAGCATGAGCTTATGCTTATGCTTATGCATAAGCATAAGCATAAGCTCATGCTTATGCTCATTCTTCCGCATGAGCTTATGCGTAAGTTTCCGCAAGAGCTTATGCGGAAATAGAGAATGAGAGAAGCATATGCTTCTCTCATTCTCTTTTTCCGCATAAGCTCCTTCTCTCATTCCGCATAAGCTCCTTCTCTCATTCCGCATAAGCCCCTTCTCTATTTCCGCATGAGCATAAGCATGAGCTTATGCTTATGCTTATGCATAAGCATAAGCATGAGCTTATGCTTAAGCTCATGCTTATGCTTATGCATAAGCATAAGCATAAGCTCATGCTTATGCTCATGCGGAAATAGAGAAGGGGCTTATGCGGAATGAGAGAAGGAGCTTGTCATGAGCTTATGCGCAAGTTTCCGCAAGAGCTTATGCGCAAGTTTCCGCAAGTGCTCCTTCTCTTTTTCCGCATAAGCTCCTTCTCTTTTTGCGCATAAGCTCCTTCTCTCATTCCGCATAAGCTCCTTCGCAAGTTTCCGCATGAGCATAAGCATGAGCTTATGCTTATGCTTATGCATGAGCTTATGCTTATGCTTATGCATAAGCATAAGCATAAGCTCATGCTTATGCTCATTCATGCTTATGCTTATGCTTCTCTCATTCTCTTTTTTCGCATAAGCTCCTTCTCTTATTCCGCATGCAATTTTCCGCAAGTTTCCGCATGAGCAATAACTTCGTGCTTATGCTTATTCATGAGCATGAGCTTATGCGGAAGTTTCCGCAGGAGCTTATGCGGAAATAGAGAATGAGAGAAGCATATGCGGATCTCATTCTCTTTTTCCGCATAAGCTCTTTCTCTCTTTCCGCATAAGCTCTTTCTCTTTCTCTTTTGCGTGAGCATATACGGAAATAGAGAATGAGAGAAGCTTATGCTTCTCTCCTCCTCTATTTTCGCATATGCGGAAACATGAGCATAAGCTCATGCTCACCCATGAGCATAAGCATAAGCTCATGCGGAAAAAGAGAAGGAGCTTATGCGGAAATAGAGAATGAGAGATGCTTCTCTCCTTCTCTTTTTCTGCATAAGCTCCTTCTCTTTTTCCGCATGAGCATAAGCATGCGGAAACTCATCCTTCTCATGCTTATGCTCATGCATGTGCATGAGCTTATGCTTAAGTTTCCGCATAAGCTCATGCACATGCGTGAGCTTATGCGGAAATAGAGAATGAGAGAAGCATAAGCTCATTCTCTATTTTTGCATAAGCTCATTCTCTATTTCCCACTCTATTTCCCCCTTCTCTCATTTCCCCCTTCTCTCATTCTCTATTTTCCCTCATCTCTTTCCCTTTCTCTCATTCTCTATTTCCTCGTTCTCATTCTTTTCTTTCCTTTACATCTTCTTTCCCTCTTATCTTTCCCTCTTCTTTCCCTCTTTCCTTTCCCTCTTCTTTCCTTTCCCTCTTCTTTCTTCTTGCCTATGCCTATGCCTATGAGAATGCTCATGTTTGTTTATTTGTTTTCTGTTTTCGTGTTTGTGTCTATGTTAGACATGGGATCACGTCGCTCATCCGACGAGTACGGACAGCCTCGCAGGAGGAGAGCTCACGATCTATATGCTCCAGAGGACTTTGATTCCTCTCAGGCGACTACCCCGAGGACTACCCCTGGTCCGACTCCTCTCGGTCCTAGCACTGTGACTACCCCTGGTCCGACCCCTCTTCCACGTAGCACTGCCACTACCCCTCAGGGGACTCCTTTGCTAGCCGCGCATGGATTTGTTGGGACTCCCGACGAGTTTGTAGCGCAGATGAGCGATGAGGAGGCAGCGAGATTCTTCTCTCTGCTCTCTCAGAGGACCTCCGCAATTCCTTCCCCTACACCGACGGGTGGACGTACAGCCCAGCCATCCCCTCGCGCCCCTTCGACCGCGGGATCATCACCTGCGCATGCCTCCCGCAAGGGAAGGAAGAGTAGGATGGGCGGCTCATGTTGTGCTGACTCAGGAGATGTAGACGAGTCAGCACACTCACGCTCCTTTAGGTCTCCACTTGGTCCGGAGACACAGTATCAGTCGGGTCCCTTTCCCTCTCCTACTCCCACAGCTACTCCTCGATCCGGAAGCGGTCGCGCAGCTTCCACTCCTTCAGACTCTGCTACCGTCAGTCCCCCTTACTCATCAGGGGATCTCTCCTATCAAATCACATCTGCCGGAGAGATAATAGAAGACAAAAAGGGCAAAGCAGTGATGGCCGCCATGAGGCGGTTGATGAGTCATCACTTCAAGAGCGGCATAAATATCGATTGGCGGTATCAAGATGGCCAAAAGAAGCAGGCGGTGATCGATGAGTTAAAACTCAGATTTCCTAATCCGCCAAATGTGGAGTTTAATAACAGTTATATGCTCGAGCGCATGGGTTTGGTCCTAAAGCATCGCAGATCAACCATGCGTACTTCCATTACAAAGGGGTTGTCTAAACCCAGCTGGGCAGATAAAGCTGATTGGAAGTTCTTGAAGAAGCAGAATAGGGACCATCCTGAAATGTTCGAGGGTCAGAGGAGGGCTGCGAAGAGACGGCTGGATGTCGTAGGTACTTCGCACTTTGGTGCAGGTGGACGGTATGCGTTCGAGGCAACCGTGGTAAGTTTACTTCTTTCCATTTAATGTATTGTTCTATTTGTTTTACTTACATATTACATGCACTTTAGCTAACTCTAAGTCTCGTAAATTGGATCCACAGCAAGCTACGATGGGTCGTCTTCCTACGGATGCAGAGACGCGGCGCGCATTTCGGATAGGAACCAAGCCGTGGTTCATTGAGCAAGAGGCAATGGGAGCGACAGTCGATTGGGCTGAGGTGGCTGCTCGCACGGTATAAGTTTACTCCTGCTTGTAATCTCACTTTTTAATTTAAGTTCCAATCTAATTTTTGATTTATTTGGTTCAGTCTCAGGGTCAAAGCTCAAGCGTCCCATCATCAGAGACGAGCGATCAACAGGGGCAAGGATCGGACGCAGGTGCCGATGACGAAGGAGAAGACGCAGGTGTCGGGGACGAGGGAGAAGATGCAGGTGCCGAGGACCAGGGAACAGCCCAACAAGACGATTCGGATTCGGATTCGGATTAGTAGTGGTAGTAGCATTTTTCATATCCGCTCGTTAGAGCCATTTTGTATCGCCCTTTCACAGGGTAATTTTGTTTCAAACACAGTTGTATATGTATATGCATTTCTTCCTCATCGTTCACAAGAACAATTTTGTATCACCCTGCAAGCAAGGGAAATTTTGTTATAAAAAACTTTCTTTTGTAATTACAAAAAAAAAAAAAAGGTTAGTGGGGCTAAACAGGGCTTCCTTTTGGCCCTGTTTAGCCCCACTAACCATTTTTTTTACCTTCTGTTAATCGTCGCTATATAGCGACGTTTACCAGTGTCGCTATATAGCGACGATTAACAGAGTCGCTATATAGCGACGTTTATATCGTCGCTATATAGCGACGTTTACATCGTCGCTATATAGCGACGATTAACAGCGTCGCTATATAGCGACGGTTTATAGCGACGCTCCTTTTCCGACGATTATAACGACTTTTATAGCGACCTTTGCGCCCGTGAAAAAAAATTTTTTTAATGTAAAAAGCGTCGGTATTTCCGTCGGAAAATGGCCTATGCCTTGTAGTGATAGCCTTTTACATAAGCATCAGAATATGGATATATCAACTTTTAAGTCAACATTTTTATTGATGCTTCCATAGCACATATGGAAATGGTTGTGTGAACTATGACTGACCTACCCTATTTTTAATTTGCTACAAAGGCCTAGTAATCTAGGGTTTAATAATCTTGGATTTAGTCTGCATAACATTGATGTATTGTACATGAACTTCAAAGGAAAATAACTATGTTCATTTTATCATAGTCTAAATAATACAATGTATGATAATATTTTTTGAATGCTTTATCAATATATTCTCCAATTTTGATTAAAATATTAAAATTGCCATTGCGCTCACTTACTTAGTAAGAAACATCTAATATATTATAAACATCTTCAATTAATGTATTATTGATGTGTTTCTTCGATTTCAATTTATGAACTTGACATCACCTAGCCTTTGTTTAGTGATTCCTTGGTTTAAAAATATAAGCTCTCATATTCGTAGAGGACTTGAGTCCTTGTGGATCCCATATAGCTCCTTTTGTTAATGATTAACTTGGTTTAATCTTTTTGTCATCCTTATTCTCTATTGATGCACACATGTGAAGTCTTTTAGTGTTCGAAGTTTTAATTACTTACAATAACTTGAAGGAATGAATATTGAGATCCTTATGATATGCCAAAGTAAATTTTAATTTTCATGGTTATTG
Source organism: Dipteris shenzhenensis (assembly GCF_047967505.1). Lineage (NCBI taxonomy): Eukaryota > Viridiplantae > Streptophyta > Polypodiopsida > Gleicheniales > Dipteridaceae > Dipteris > Dipteris shenzhenensis. The sequence continues at coordinate 25,574,182 of NC_141610.1, forward strand.
GGTGCAAGATGCTAGTCAATTCTACCCAAAGTGGAGGAGGATGAGTAGACAAAAAATTACAAAAAAGGAAGAAAAAATAAATAGTCAAGTTTGCATTCAATGAGGATACTTGAGCTACTTTATTATATCTGACGCACGGTGTAGAATTCGGTACTTCTGGCATCATCGACGCATCTGGAGCGGGCCAAAATCCCCAGTACGACATTTGAAACATTGAAAACAGGCACCCGGAGTCCCGGAAAAGGTCAAAAATTAGGCCCCACAAAAAAAGTGTACTAAAGAAACAGGTTGGCTGGGGGCCAACTTGTCAAATCACTTTCTTTAGTACACTTTTTTTGCAGGGCCTTTTTGGCATTTTTCGAGCCTCTGGGTGCCTGTTTTTAGTGTTTCAAATGTTGTTTCGGGGGTTTTGGCCCACTCCGAACGCGCTGGTGATGTCAGAAGTACCGAATTCTACACTGTGCATCAATGGAGTTATGTCATATTTAAGTGTTTTAGAGGAAAGAAAAATTAAGAAATTGTGAATTTCTCTCAGGGCCCTAAAATGACCTTCCTTTTAATCTAATGACTGCTTTGCATTGTTGCTACCATTTTTCAACGTTAGGTTGGCCCTCCTTTGATTGGTGGATGTCTATTTTCCTTCCAAGCTAAAAGGCCCCAAAATGAGTTTCCTTTTTTCCTAATGGAAATTGACAAAGAGTGAGATGCAAGTTTCTATTTGAATTTAAGAGCACTCATTGAATTGAGGTTTAATATGAGGTGTGGCAAATTTGAAAAATTACCGAAAAATAGGTTTTAAAACTTGGAAATTTCAATGCATTTAAGGCATATTTTTGCTTAAAATTATCTAAATTTCAATAAAAACCTTTAAAATTTTGAACTGTTCACAAAAATGTTTTCTTGTTCAAAAATTGTTTTCTATCCCATGAAAGGATGCCAGCATGTAGGTTCCAAATGCTCAAATTCCGTTGAACGGGTTGTCATTCAACGAGGCTAAAATACACAACCAAGTGCATGTTGACCGATTCTAAATTTTGTTCAAGGATTGGTTGTCAGACCTGAAAAGTACAGGTTCTTCGTTCAACCTTCACCTCGCAACAAAGTCTTAACATTCCGCGTGAACCTATCACCGAACTCTTCTACTTAAAGTCCATTCTCTCCCCTCACATCTTCCATAGCAGCCCTCCCCTCATTCAGAACTTTTATACCCTCCTCTATCATTGTGAGCATCCACGCATACCACCACCTTCTTATCATTGCGCCATCAAACCTCCTACCACTGAGCATTCTGAGAAAGCGAGATATGTTCTGGACCTGCAAAAGTTATGCTCTATTCGTTTTGCTCTTACTCTACAATCCTGCCACCCCACTTCGATGTTCTGCCGTTCGTCCCCTTCATGATAAACTCCAATCCTCTGTCCACATTCAGCTGCTGCACGTTGTAAACGACGCTCCTAGGTCTCACGACAACGAGCCGGCAACTGCTTGCTTGTCTGAGAATACAGCGGTGTTTGATTGTGCTCTTCCTGGCCATTCCGGCCCTTCGATTCCCAACAACGACCAAGAACGAAGCCCTCGATCATATCCGGAGACGGGAACGTACTTTTACGTCCCATTAAGCTACCCAGCAGGGGTTCACACTGACAACCCTTTGAGCCCCGGCTTGCAGGGTTCCACACCTCCTCCTGGCAGTTCCGCTGGCAATATACACACGGCGGCGGGCAGTTCCGTCGCTATGATACAGAGTGACTGCGTTGGGGTTGTTCACGAAAGAGAACAACCAAAGAAGTGTAAGCCAATGGAGACAAGAGCGGATAACTCTTCCAACACTAGATACGAGATTTCAAATATATTGACCAACCATTTTGACGGTTCAACCCATTCTCGTGGCGGCTCATCGTCCATCCAGACGGCAACGGAGAGCCCCTTCGACATAAGTAAGAAGGACGTGCTTGAAGGCTCAAAGGAGGAAGACTCATTGCGACAGGCACTGAAAAAGGGGCCTACTCCTCCTCCTGGCTATAATCCTCACATTCATAGTGTCAATGGCGGCAGATGATTACAGAAGATGATGATCGAGTAGGCTGCTTATATGCGCCGATCAAATAGACGGTTAATTTGGTGATTCGTGAAGGCATTGAGGAGTACAACCGAGTGCTTGCTCCAAAAAAAAAGGGATTTGGCTCCCTCCGTTCACGTGCTATGAAACCTTTCAAGGACTTGGGAGCTACTTTGCTGCAAACTTTACAACTGGTGTTTAGCGACTACGCGCACCCGTGCTCACCTATGGCGCATTGACTACATATACATTTGGATGTCGGCGAGTAATTTGGTGACACTATTAGCACTAGTTTACATCAGTATTCTTGGGATCCATGTCCCATTTGATGTGGGTAGTTAATTTGGAGTCTCTTTGGTTATTTTGTGAGAAGTGAATGCCAAGGTGGCATGTAGTCCCTATCTTTGATTTCCAACAAAACCATGAGCTCTTGAGGTCAATGGTCTTGTGGGAAAAAAAGACTTTGTGAAGCATGTGAGGCCTGAAATTGGCATAAATTCCACATTTGTACAAAACATAAATTAGTTTTCCCCATGAAACCGTTTTCCCATTGTCATTAGGGCTTTAGAAGATGCTTTTGTTTTCTTTTTTTCTCTTGAAGACTGTCTTGCTCCTTTCATGTAGCACGAAAATTTTGAACATGCCAATGTTTTGACGTTTGGAATTTAAACTCTTCAATATCAAAAAAAGTTTTCTCTAATCATGCTAGATTTTCTATGGCTCAATCTTTGAATATACCATCAAGAAAGAATTGTGAGTGACAATTGAAAAATTACAATTCTTATTGTGTGGTTATCTCCTATGCGATAGGGTTGCTTTGTCAATTCTTTGGCCTATTTAGAGAGAATTATTGGATTGCTGGATAACGGGTGGACCAAATTACAGGGCATCCATACTTTTTCACAAAATATGGACGGTAGTTAAAGATAATATGTTGCATTTATAAAAAACAAGAATTCAATTTACTTTGTTAGACAAAATGCTGCTTTTACAAAACAAGATGAATTATATTCATAAGGCCTGCTCAATATGGGTGTAGGTTTATGGAGGAGTTGTGTGGATTCATGTCTATGAAAGAGTAGTATATATTATTGAATGGTTAGACCCATATGTATAATTTGTAGCTATAAGGCGATTTCTGATGAATGTGTTTTTTCACATATGATCCAATGTTAAACAATGAATTGTAGTGGGGTCATGAATGAGTTGTTCCATATTGTAGTGTTTCATGAGTGTGATAAGTTTGTGCATGTTAGTTGTTTTCATTCTATATTCAATGTTGAAGTCTCATACGATATATGTGGGAGTGTTTGTATTAAAATGGTTCACAACAAGACAAGAATGGTTAGACCCATATGTATAATTTGTAGCTATAAGGCGATTTCTGATGAATGTGTTTTTTCACATATGATCCAATGTTGAACAATGAATTGTAGTGGGGTCATGAATGAGTTGTTCCATATTGTAGTGTTTCATGAGTGTGATAAGTTTGTGCATGTTAGTTGTTTTCATTCTATATTCAATGTTGAAGTCTCATACGATATATGTGGGAGTGTTTGTATTAAAATGGTTCACAACAAGATAAATCACCTACAGACGTGCACACAAACGCGTTTACTCAACTAAAAAAAAAACTTACGGGCGCATCTATTTGCACGTCTATTTGCGCGTCTAGAGACCCGCGGCTTGTGAGGTACTTTACATGATACAAAATGTGATGCGTATCAATGCTCCATGCAAGGTGTTCATATTGCTAATATGGTGTACTTTTTCATTTCTAGGTATGTGAGCTCAAAGGAAATAGATACCACCACACTTGAGAATGCTTGAGTTATGTCAGTGGAGGTGGTTTGTTTAGTGGAGGAGACATTTCCACGTTCTATTCTCACAAGCCAACTACATCTCATAGTGCATTTGGTGGATGAGATTGCTATATGTGGTACTATACATGCACGATGGTTGTTCTTCCTCGAGCGCTTCATGAAGACCTTGAAGGGTTTCGTGAGACAAAATGCAAGACCCGAAGGTAGCATGGCCGAGGGTTGATTGGTACAAGAGTCACTTGTATATATTTCTAAGTTTCTTGTTGATGTGGATAGCTCTCTCCCACAACTATGGAGAGATGATGAAGACCTAAGGATGACCTCTATTGTGCCTCAAGGGAAAGGACACAACAAAGTAATAGACACGGAGTTGCTTAATAATATCAACCTCTATTGCATGCTTAATAGTGATGTGATGAAAAGATGGGTGACAAGATACAAGGATGCAAAGGCAAGAAGACAAGAAGAAAGGGCCCTCTTTCATACACACCACGGATCTCGTGTGCCATACCCTTAGTGTCTAAGAGCACTTCCAAAGGATATTCATGTGGATTGGCTACTTGACGAAATGGAGAAAGCAGAGAAAGACGAGGGGATGCATATCACAATGGAAGAATGGGAGTATGCTAGGGGATGCATGAGCAAGGTCGGTATATAGAATTTTATGCATAAGTTAGGAGCTTTCAATAATTTAGATTGCTTATTTAATTGATTTTGTCTTAGTGTAGTGCACTATAGTCAATGCTATATGGTGTGAGGGCAAGCATTTTTTAACACAACGGATTGATGATAAGAGAAACACACAAGATTGCGGCATCATTGCTAGCTTTGAGGGAGCCAATGGAGCCATGGATGATTATTGTGGCATAATCCAAGGTATTATTAAGCTTGACTTTCGACGCTTCTTTGTGTATGCTTTGGATGTAAAGTGGTTTAAGGACATGCTGGAAAGAGGCCCTAATGCAACAATCAAATGCCATGCAAGTGGCTTTGTAACTATTGACTCCACAAAGTTTTGGCAAAGTAAGAAGGACACACTAGTACTACCGCAACAATGTGAACAGGTACTGTACACACATAAAAATACTCACTTTTAAGTATTTGATACCTTCGGTGCAAGGAAAATAACATGATTGTATTTGTGTTTGAATTAGGTTGTCTATCAACCAATGGTGGATAATAATAGATGGTGGCATGTCATACCTATTATGCCACGTTCCAAAGTGATGTATAGTACATTTACTAATATGGAGCGTATGGAGGATGATCATGGCTATGGAGGTGATGATGACCATGATACGAGAGAGGAGGATGATCTTGAGATAAGAGATATAGATATTGAGGCCATTACCCATGAGGACGAGCCTACCATTGGTGATGCTGATTTCGATGAGCACATGAGTAGCACAAGTAGTAGTGGGTTGAATGTATTTGTAGATGGATTTGGAAGTAGATAGTTTGGCAAGGGTTGATCTCATTGAGGATGAGATTGAACCATCATTGATATTAGCAAAACTATTTTACATATTGTCTAATTCTCCTCACCTCACTTAATTTTTGTATATGTGGGTTTGCAAAAAAGCATTGATGTTTTTGTTAAAATTATGTGCTTTGGTAATCATGGGCAATGTTTGGAAAGCAGTGATGTGCACCAAAATCTCACTTTCTGTATTCTCTGTTCTGCGTCTAAATACGCCTCTAATTCTTAGTGTAGATACACTAATAGACACGCTAATACATGTGCAAATAGATGTGCTGATAGATGCAGTGTTAGATGGGCCCATATTTTCTCAGTGTAGACATGCTAATAGATGCACAAATAGATGCGCTATTAGATGCACCCATAATTTCTCTATTCAAGCAACGCCTATAGATGCGCCCACTATTTTGTTCATCTATCAAGTGCGTCTATAGTTGCTTTGTATTGTTGTGGTTGAGCATGTGATCTAGTGAGAGGATGACTCTTATTCATTTGTGCTTTTGGTGACTTATACATATTTACTATATCTATAGTTAGCAGGGATGGAGATTCAAATATTGTTAGCAAGCACTCGATGCCATCATTGAAGTAATATTGTTTGTCTATTAGATGTATTCCGCTTTGGTAGTAGTAAGTCAAAATTCCGTTTCCATTGTTCCACATATGTGTTTGAAGTTTGGGATGCTTGGATCATTGCAAGATTGGGATATATTCCTTACTGATAAAGTATTTTGGAAGTAAGGATGTTTGAACTGCATAGTATGTCTTCCTTGTGCTTTAAAAATGTCCTTGTATTCAAGGATTCTAGCAGTGTTTTTGTAGCGCACTATTGCAAAAGGTTGACATGGCCTAATTTGCATGCACAGCTCGCGTTTAATCACTCAATTTCTTGTAGAATAGATACGTCTACTTTGATGTGTTTCATTTCCACTGGATATTGCATGTACAAGTTGGATGGATCTTGCACATGTGATAAGGTAGTATAAGCTAGCCCATGTGACGTGAAATCTGTAGCCCGTCAGAACCCTAAGTACTCCATTGAAAGCCCTTGTGAACTATGAATTGTACAAGCAACTATAGGCTGTAGTGGAAATTGGTGAGCTAGAAACAGTGTTGAGTAGGTTCTTCCCTATTTGGAATTTACCAGTGACTTGGAATATAATTGGTGTCCATGATGAATGTGTTTTGTTTGTGTAGAAGATTGAGTTCTCAGCATGTGTTTTGGAACCAATTTGTTTGTCAGTGAAACATACACATACAATAAATGGTTTTCTATCCATGCTAGAGTCCATGAAAGTCGCATTAGCTTCTTTAGCTCATAGTATATCACAACAAGACAAAGCATCTATAGACACACCTGATAGATGCACAAAATAGCAGATGCGTCTATAGGTGTAGATAGAATTAGTGAAAATACGAGTGTGTCCATTAGTGCATCTATTAGCATGTCTAATTGCACGATTATTAACACGTCTAACAGTGCATCTACGCTGTGTTTTAGTTGTGTATTTAGACGTGTTTATAAATGTGCATCAGAGATTAAAATTTTACTGCAGGCTTATAAATGTGCATAATTGCTTTCCAAACATTGCCCATGATTACCAAAGCACATAATTTTTTAAAAATATCAATGCTATGCATGTGTCACACACGATAATATGCTTTTTGGCAAACACACATATACAAAAATTAAGTGAGGTGAGGAGAATGAGACAATATATAAAATAGTTTTGCCAATATCAATGATGGGCTACGGTTTGATTTCATCCTCAATGAGATCAACCGTTGCCAAACTATCTACTTCAATATCCAAACCAATCAAATACATTCAGCCCACTAGTACTTGTGCTACTATGCTCATCAAAATCAGCATCACCAATGGCAGGCTCATCCTCATGTGGGTAATGGCCTGAATATTTGTATCTTCTATCTCATGATCATCCTCCTCTCTCGTATCACAATCATCATCACCTCCATGGCCATGATCATCCTCCATACGCTCCATATTAGTAAATGTACTATACATCACTTTGGAACGTGGCGTAATAGGTATGACGTGCCACCACCTATTATCATCCACCATTGGTTGATAGACAACCTAATTCAAACACAAATACAAACATGTTATTTTCCTTGAATCGAAGGTATCAAATATTAAAAAGGGGTCTTTTTATATATGTGTACAGTACCTGTTCACATTGTTGCTGTAGTACTAGTGTGTCCTTTCTTTGCCAAAACTTTGTGGAGTCAATAGCTACAAAGCCACTTGCATGGTGTTTGATTGTTGCATTAGGGCCTCTTTCCACCACGTCCTTAAACCACTTGATATCCAAAACATACACAAAGAAGTGCCGAAAGTCAAGCTTAATAATATCTTGGATTATGTCACAATAATCATCCATGGCCTCCCTCAAAGCTAGCAATGATGTCGCAATCTTGTGTGTTTCTCTTATCATCAATCTGTTGTGTCTGAAACTGCTTTCCCTCACACCATATAGCATTGAACATAGTACACTACACCAAGGCAAAATCAATTGAATAAGAAATCTAAATTGTTGAAAGCTCCTAACTTATGCATAACATTCTATATACCAACCTTTTGCATGCATCCTCTAGCATATTCCCATTCTTCCATTGTGATTTGCATCCCGTCGTCTCTCTCTGATCTCTCCATTTTGTTAAGTAGCCAATTGACATGAATATCCTTTGGAACTACTCTTAGATGCTCATGGTATGGCACACGAGATCTGTGGTGTGTACGAAAGACGGGCCTTTCTCCTTGTCTTCTTGCCTTTGCATCCTCATATCTTGTGACCCATCTTTTCATCACATCACTATTAAGCATGCAATAGAGGTTTAGATTACTAAGCAACTCTATTTCAATTACTTTTCTCCATCCCGTTCCTTAAGGCACAATATAGCTCATCCTTAGGTCTTCATCATCTCTCCATAGTTGCGGGAGAGGGCTATCCACATCAACAAGAAACTCAAAAATATATACAAGTGACTCTTGTACCAGCCAACCCTCAGCCATGCTACCTTTGAGGCTTGCATTTTGCCTCATGAAACCCTTCAAGGTCTTCATGAAGTGCTCGAGGAATAACAACCATCGTGCATGTACAGTGCCACATATAGCAATCTCATCCACTAAATGCACTATGAGATGTAGTTGGCTTGTGAGAATAGAACATGGAAAGGTCTCCTCCACTAAACAAACCACCTCCACTAACATAACTCAAGCATCCTCAAGTGTGGTGGGATCTATTTTCTTTAAGCTCACATAGCTAGAAAAAACAAAGTGCACCATATTAGCAATATGAAAACCTTTGCATCATGCATTGATATGCTTCATATTTTGTATAGTGTAAAGTACCTCACATGCTCACCCATCTTGTAAATACAATACTTCACATCCTTTGATGCACTATAAGAAATGCTAGTAGGTAGTATGAACTGAACACATGAGCGATGCATGATTTGTTGCTTCTACACTCACAAATTTGTAAGGAAAAAGATATTATTCACTCACAAATTTGAAAGGAAAAAGATATTATGCATATAAAATACTTACTTGGAGCATCTTGTGCCAATCATGAGATTTCAAGCCATATAATTGCTCTACACCTCTTTTCTTGCTCTTTGTAAAGGCTCCCTTCAAACACCTCATGCATCCAGTGGGAGTACGAATTGTAGTAATAGCGCGCTTCACCGTCGCCATCTCTAGCTTTGATAACATCCACAGTGCACGAGGTAAAAAAACACGCCCATTTGGTCTCTCTTGAGGCCAAGCTTCACGCATCCTGCCTGTGGTACATAGATCCTCCCTTATGCCTGCCGAATCTCGTGTCCCATTCAAATGCTCCCAAATGGTAGATGCCACATTCTTGAAGATATGCATGGGATCGAGCAGGTGATTGATCTTGAGGTGGGACCAATATGGTAAACGATAAAAGATGGAGTATCTAAACAAAATAAAGTGTTAGCGTGCAATCTTTACTTTCAACCAATATAGCCAATCTTTACTTCCAGCCAATAGTTACAAACCCTTACTGGCTCATGCCAAGTGGTGGAGGAGTCGTGGAACCGTCCCAAATTCTCATCTAATCTCCCGCGGTGAGTGATTGTGGGAGGACTTCATTCCAAGGGGCAACATATCTAGGATGATCAGGTGGGAGAAATCGATGGTGATTCTCATAGATGACCTTATTCAATGCGTCTGCCCATGAGGCAACTAGCGAAGGACCACAAACAGGACATGCATGGTAACCCGATGTAGTGAGACCTGAACAATAGATGCAATTAAGAGTGGAAGGTGGGTTTAGGGTGCCACGTCCTTTGCCTATTCATAATTAAAAAATGCAATGCTTACCTGAACACTCGCCATAGCCTGGGAAGTCATGCATTTGTCCACATCAAAACTGCTTTGCAGTTGAAGTCTCGTGACGAGGGAGGCCTGCTCACATCATGCACCTCGATACCTCTCCAAAGTATCTGTAGCTCATCAATCAAAGGCTCCAAATAAACATCAGGGTTTTTGACTTTATGTTTCCCTGGAATTAGAAGGGACAGCATGACATGTCCTTTCTTAATAGCCATAGAGGGTGGAAGATTGTAATTCACCAATACCACTGGCCATACACTGTAAGACGTGCTTTTGAGACCAAATGGGTTCACACCGTCCATACCCAATCCAAGTCTCAAGCTCCTAGGTTCTTCCTTGAAGCTTGGCCATGTGTCTTCAATATGCTTCCACACAGGAGAGTCCACGGGAGTTCTCCACTTGCCATCGGTTGATCGATGGGAGGAATGCCATGACATGAGCACTGCAATAGATTTGCACTTGAACATATGTTGGATGCGAGGGATTATGGGAAAATGTCGCAATACCTTACGAGGCACGTCCAAGGTTTTGAGATCTGCTCTATATCTTGCCTCTCCACAAGTAGGACACTCTCTTGCATCCTTATGTAGTCCACGAAACAAAACGCAATCGTTGACACATGCATGGATGCGCTTGTAATCTAATCCTCCAAGAGAGGTCACATGTTGCCTTGCCATATCTCTTGAGGTCCGTAATTTATTCTCCCTTGGAAGCATTTTACACAATAGCCTCTGCACGTGAAGACCATAAATGAGGAAAAGCATTCGAGTAATTGACCCACGTGCATAATTCACCATGTTTGCAAAATCGACTTTAAAGCTTACTTGAGTAATGCATTCAAACTTGCATTGCTCCATCCATAGATGGTTTGCAAGTTTAGTAACTCAAGGGAGGCACGTAGAACAGAGAATGTGCACCCCTCAAATAGTGGAGTCGATGCTGCGGTAAAAAGATCATCCTGCTCCATGCTATTATCCCTCCCTTGATGGACATATAAATCCCGCACCATATCATCAAACACCTCCTCCTCCATGGCCCCCACTCGTAGCTGGGGACTGCACGGGACTACGCTGACCACTCGTAGCTGGAGAACCGAGTCTCGATGGCTGGGGAGTACGTCGATGGCTCGCCGAGACAGAAGGACCTCCTGACGGCATGGGGGAAGGGACATAAGACGGGATGGCAGAAGGGACATAAGACGGCATGGGGAAAGGGGCATAAGACGGTACGGGGGAAGGGGCATAAGAAGGGGCATAAGACGGCTGTGCTGACTCCACTAGGGTGATCTCAGGCGGTGTGGGGTGGCTCGGAGTCTATAGTGCCGACTCTTGGGGAGTGTTAAGGGTACCCGTCATATACCCGTATAACTCCGCAGGACTAGGAGGGTGCCCTAAAAGATTATATAAGTCCTTCCAAATCGATTCCCGCGGATCAGGTGAGCTAGAAGCACTTCCTGGCCACATGTTGAACTGGAAAATAGGAAACAAATCTATTACTTTGGGAGCTGAGAAGAAAGGGGAAGAAAAAAGAGGCTCTGTCAGAGCGCGTCTATAGACCCGTCTGATTTGCGCGTCTATAGATGCGTCTAATAGAGCATTTAACAATGCGTTTAACAGTCCGTCTAACATTGCGTTTAGCAGTGCGTCTAACAGTGCGTTTAAAAGCGCGTCTAACAGTGCGTTTAAAAGTGCATTTAACAGGGCGTCTGTGTGAGCGTCTACAAATGCGTCTGTGTGTGTCTGCAACAAGCCAGACGCGCAAATAGACGTGCCTGTAGATGCGTCCCGATAGGTGAGAATACTAAAAAGTCAAAAAGGACGTTGCGCCCGACAAAAGAACGTGACGCTCATACCTAGATCCTACGTTTCCTGGATGTGAGAAAGTACAAAACTGGAAAGAGCAAGCAAGAACAACTTCAAAAGGACTTACTTGGATAAAGGTATGGAAGGATCTTTCTTTTCCAAACTTGTTTCTTCTCCTTGTTCGTACTCCTCCTCTCCTTTAGGCTTGGAAGCAAGTGTAGGTATGGTCCCTTTCTCTTGAGTGAAAGCTTGGAACTGTGTATGGGAGGCTCTCTCTTAAGCTTCGAATCTATGGAACTGCTAATAAAGAAGGAAGGAAGCCGCTCGCGAAGTTTAAGTAATGAAAAGAAAAGCAAAGCGAGCGGCGCGCCGAAAAGCAGGTTTAAAAGTCGCATCTATAGTCGTGTCTATTAGCGCGTCTATAGTCGCGTCTGAATACACAGAGTAGATGCGTCTATAGTCACGTCTATTAATGCATCTATAGGCACGTTTAAATACACAGAGTAGACGCGCGTTTAGATGCGTTGTTAGACGCGATGTTAGACGCGACTATAGATGCGGTGATAGACGCAACATAGAGTTTAAATTAAGCATTTGAAGAAGAGCAAATTTGGTGGGTTGTTTGTTTGTAGGATGTCTCCATCTTCAACAAGTAGCTCCAGTGAGGATGAATCCCTCCGTATCCACCATCGCGAAATGTGGTTGGAGCAAAAAGTCAAATGTCTGTGTGATCGATGTTGAGGAAACATGTATCGTGCACGCAGGATTACGCTCAATCATATCTCAAAGTATGGAGAATGGGATGTGACCGTAAACAGGGTAAGGGTTTGTAAGTTAAGGTTGATTGAGATACCTATGGGTGTTCATATGTTTGAGTTATGATCCCATTTTAATTTGATACAGGATGCAGTGCCACACCCGCACATGTTACCCTATGCCCGTCGTGAGGAGGCGAAGCGTTGGCGATATGAGGTGGGATCTTCAGGAGGGACCGTTACGGATGCATGGAGTGATGGTGATAGCGCGCATTTTAAAGCAGGGGGTGTTGAATCATGGGAGGCCCAATTTGTAAGTATCGATCTCAAATTATATTGCTTATGTAGTTTATTAGGAGGTTGGTTGTTTCTTTGTACTAATCCCTCCACAAAGTGTATCGCGGTCATGCAGCTTGAGATTGTGGGCAGATACCCTACTCCAGTGGAGACAGCCTACCACCGCCACCATCGCAGAGGAGATACATGGAGGCACTTCTATGATGACGCGTTGATTACTGAGGAGCAGTATACCCGAGCTACTGGACAGGCCCCCCAGGTATTTGAAAGTAATTAAATAATGCCAAAATTATAAAGTAAAGATTTGATTTTTCATACATTGATATATGTTGTCCCTTGTTTACAGGCCCGTGCACAAGACAACGAGGAAGACGAGGAAGGAGGCGCAGAAGGGAGCGCAGAAGGGAGCACAGAAGGCAGCATGGAAGGCAGCGAGGATTAGTTGTAGAAGTAGTGCTACTATTCTTTTTTGTACTTAAAGCCACTGGCTTGGCTTCGTGCCTCTTGTATATAGACTCCTCTTATTTTTTGTACTTGAAGCCACATGACATGGCTTAGCTTCCTTATTTTTTGTACTTGAAGCCACATGACGTGGCTTAGCTTCGTGCTATATGTATATACAAGCACTTTTTGAGCTTTCAATTTTATTGCATTTTGGAGTTGTAATATTTTATTTGGAATTGTAATTAAAATGCGGTTGGCTGTAAGAATTGAATTACAGAATGTGGATATGGGATTCTTGTAACTATATAGCATACACAACATACACAGTATTCTGTAAATTAAAAAAAAAAAAAAAAGCGCGTCTATCAGTGCGTTTAAAAACGCGTTTATATTCGCGTCTGTCTGTTCGACTTGCGTCTATACGTGCGTCTATAAAAGCGTTTATAAGCGCGTCTATTGATGCATCTTTGTGCGCGTCTATACGCGCGTAAGTCTGATATATAGACGTGCAATTAGACGCAGGTCTCGAGACACGCCCGTAAGTTTTTTATTTAGTTCATGAAACGCGTCTGTGCGTGCGTCTATGGGTGCTTTGTCTTGTTGTGGATTGCTTGAAAAAAAAGATATTGGACTTTATTCCTACATATGGGTGCACTCTTGCGTTTGATGGATGGAATAGCAAGCAGGCCAGACCCTTGATAAATGTAATGTGTATTACTCTCAAGGAAACTATGTTTTTGGAGAGTATTGATACGTCTCTAAAAGAAAAAACTTCGGCATATATTGTAAAAATGTACGAAATAGCAATTCACAAAGTTCGTGGTAGTGAGAATGTTACTACATTAGTAACAAATAATGCATCGAATTACAAGACCGCAGGTGAGATGGTCATGGCAAAGTATCCCACTCTGACATGGGTGCCAAGTGGCGCTCATACTCTCAACTTATTGTTGAAGGATATTGGACAATTGCCATTTGTGCAACCAGTACTGCAAGATGCTAATGCCGTAGTGAGTTTTATAAAGAGTCATCAATACTTACATGCAGTGTTCAGAGAGCACTCTATGAAGCAACTCAGGCAATTTTGTTAAACTAGATTTGCCACTTCTTTTCTAGTTCTTGCTAGATTATTAGAAGTGCATCAAGCTTTAGTCGAGACTATTGCTAATAGACGATGGGCAAATTGGCTAGAAAAAAAGGCGCAGTATGCAATACTAGGCTCTAAATGTGTACATCTTATACAATCATCTTTATTCTGGAAAAATGTTGAAAGAATAAAAGGTGTAGAACCATTTGTAATAGTATTGAGGATGGTTGATGTTGATGCCTTTGTTATGGGTAAAGTGTATTGGAAGATGTCAAAAGCAATATTACAAGTTCAAGAATTTGTGCGCTTTGCTCCTAGGGAGAAGCAACAAGTGGTATATTTGGCCGATAAGAGATGGAAGCAAATGCACACCCCTTTGCATGGAGCTACGTTTTCAGTACATCCACAATATCAAATGCATGCTCAATCATAGAAACCTGAAGTCATAAGTAACTTTCGAGAGGCTTGTAAAAAGTTTCTCAAGGAAAACTAGCCTATCAGCAACGAGTGAGATACATGAATCGTGAAGGCTCTTTTGGAGATCCTTGGAATCTTAATGCTATTAAGATGACTATTGCACCTACTTGGTGGAAGGAATATGGTGGAAAGACATTGGAGTTGCAGCATGTTGCAACTCCTGTGCTCTTTATTGTTGCATCATCAAGTGCATGTGAGCGAAATTGGAGTGCATACGATTTTATTCATTCTAAGAGACGCAATCACTTAAAGCCATCAAGAGTTGTAGATTTGGTATTTTGCTTTGGAAATCTACGATTGTTGAAAGGATTTAATGTTGCGACTAGGGCAGCAAGTGAAGCCGTTGTAATGAGAATTGCTGGACAACGATTGACTATAGAATTAGTTGCTGAGGGTGCATTCAGTGAAGAGGAAGACGAGCTTGAGCTACTTAATGACAATAGAGAAGTTGAAGAGATAGATGATATTGTACCTGTGTTGAATGCTTGGTCCTACACCTTGCGAATGTATATTAGTGAGGTCCTCAAAATAAAAAATATCGATATCCTCAGCTGAAATCCAAATCTCTAAAGGACTGTTTGTAGCGTGCAAGCTCAGACTCCAACGTTTGTACGTGTGCTTGTAGGTCCTCGATCTCTTTGGCTTGTGATGCAACGCAATCTTTAACTCCTCAGCAGTAACACCTTTTGACGGAGAGTTATGGCAGATGTGGCCAAGTCAACAAGATCACTGTGTGCCTGGAGTAGCACACGAGGTCTCTGAGACACGGGCTCTCTGTTCTTTGTCCTTGCTTACTTGTGCTCTATAGGACATCCCTTTCCTATTCCTAACAAGTGATTCTTGTCATTCCAATCCACGCATCGATGCAAGACGTTGTAGACATACAACTGTTGGATGAAATACATGGGTATTTGCTGGTTATTGTTCTATTAATCGTCGCTATATAGCGATGTTTACCAGTGTTGCTATATAGCGACGATTAACAGTGTCGCTATATAGCGACGTTTCCATCGTCGCTATATAGCGACGTTTGCCAGTGTCGCTATATAGCGACGCTCCTTTTCTGACGCTTTTAGCGACTTTTATAGTGACGTTTGCACCCGTGAAAAAAAAAACTTTTAATGTAAAAAGCATCGGTATTTCCATCGAAAAATGGCCTATGCCTTGTAGTGATTACTCTGTGTGTGTGTCCTCTTATGGGTTCCCTCTAGTTCTTTGATCCTTTAGCTTTCATTTTAAGCTTAAAATTCTCATTCCAATGGTTTAAAAAAAGTTTTTATAAACTAAAATCAATGTGTTTTATTGGAATGATTTATATAAAAGTGTACCAAGAAGCTTAAGATATAGATAGAGGTTTAGTGCTCTCTCTCTCTCTCTCTCTCTCTCTCTCTCTCTCTCTCTCTCTCTCTCTCTCTCAGTAGACAAAGCTTTATGAATCAATTTTACTCTTTGGTAGAGAACACATCTTGGTTTTGGATTTTTTGTTATACCTCTCTCTCTCTCTCTCTCTCTCTCTCTCTCTCTCTCTCTTGCCCCTTCTTTTGATTGTTTTGCAAACATTTTATGAGCCTCTTCTAATATTTGGTAGAGAAAGCATCTTGGTTTTTAATTTTGTCTAGTTATGGGAAAGAAATATTTTAGGTGAAAGAATGACAAAAACACAATGTACATGATGTAATATTTCCATGATGATTATGGCTTGACTTTGATGCTTGACTTCTAGCTTATCAAATGAGCTAGGGGTTGCAGGGCATCAGAGCTAAGTTGCAATCATTCAAGAAATTTAAAATAACATTGTCTTAAATATTGTGGTTTTCATGGGGATTATGGCTTTGCCTTTATGGTTGACTTCTAGCTTATCAATGAGCTAGGAGTTGTGGGGCATTAGGGTAAAGTTGCAATCCTTCTACTTGCTACAATATCTCCATGGGGATTATGGCTTGGACTTTATTGAATGAATGTTTTTGGGTCAAATAATGACAAAAACATGATGCGCATGATGCAATACTTCCATGAGGGTTATGGCTTGGCTTTGATGCTTGACTTCTAGCTTATCAATGAGCTAGGGGTTGCAGGGCATCAGAGCTAAGCTACAATCATTCAAGCAATTTAAAATATCATTGTCTTACATATTGTGATTTTCATAGGGATTATATAATGGCTTGGCCTTTATGCTTGTCTTCTAGCTTTTCAATGAGCTAGGAGTTACGGGGCATCAGGGTAAAGCTACAATTCTTATATTTGCTACAATATCTCCATGGGGATTATGGCTTGGACTTTATTGAATGAAATTTTTGGGGCAAAATAATGATAAAAGCATGATGCACATGATGCAATACTTCCATGAGGGTTGTGGCTTGGCTTTGATGCTTGACTTCTAGCTTATCAATGAGCTAGGGGTTGCAAGGCATAAGAGCTACGTTGCAATCATTCAAGCAATTTAAAATAACATCGCTTTACATATTGTAATTTTCATAGGGATTATATAATGGCTTGGCCTTTATGCTTGACTTCTAGCCTATCAATGAGCCAGTAGTTGTGGGCATTAGGGTAAAGTTGCAATCCTTCAAGTATTAAAATATCTTTGTCTTACATGTGGTAATCTTGCCATGGAGGTAATGGCTTAGGTTTTATGTGCAAGAGTGCACTGTCTTAGATTGGGACGCCCTTCGCAGTGTGGCGAGAGGGCAGTATATGCTACAGGCATAGGCAAAGCCATCGATAACATTATTTTTTTGATTCGAGGCCATTTCGGGGCCTGTTTTGGTGGCAAAAGTTTTCAGCAAGCACTCAGGAAAGTGCCATGTTTTTGCTGTGCGACCATTGTTCTACAGGTCAGTGAAAAGTTAACACAGAAATTGCATCGTATGCCTATGCGTAGAGATATTGGGAGTAACAGAATCATTCTTATTGCATGTTGATGCAAAATCGTCACTAGGAAGTGACTGTGTGGTCAAATACCGCTTTTGTCAATTTTGCAGATTTGCCCTTGTGGGGCAGAAGTTGTGTTTTTTGCAGTGACAGAATATTTTGTAGTGTTTTTAATGGCATCTGATGCTCTTTCACAGATTGTTACTGAAAAGCTTGACAAGAACAACTTCCCAGCATGGAAGTTTAGAATGACGAATTTCCTTAAGGGAAAAGACTATTGGGAGCTCATTACTGGAACTGAATAAGAACCAGTTATTCCTAATGTTCCCAATCAACAGTAGTTGTAGGCATTTAAAGGATGGCATGAGAGAGCCAGAAAAGTTATGTACTGGCTATCTATTAGTATTTCAGATTCTATGATTATGCATATTCAGGATGCAAGCACGCCAAAGGAGGCATGGGATACTTTGATAAAAATGTATAGCACAAATACGCAAGCCAAGAAAATGCAGCTCAAGCAGGAGTTGCATAATGTGCAGAGAGAAAATATGAGCATCAATGACTACCACATGAAGGTGAAGAAGATTGCAGATGCACTTGCTTCCATTGGGTCGCCAGTGGAAGATGATGATTTAGTTTCCATGACCTTGAATGGTCTAGGAAAGTATTATGCACAATTCTGGACATCCATTGCCATTTGTGAGAATTTTCTTGATTTTGAGGAGTTGATTGCTCTTCTAATTTCTGAAGAGCAGAGAAATGGTGGTGCATCTTCTTCAGGAGGAACTTCAAAAGAAACTGTCTTCTACTCAAATGCTGGAACTTCAGGAGGAACTTCAAAAGAAACTGTCTTCTACTCAAATGTTAGAAGAGGTAGAGGCAGAGGTAAAGTAAGCTGATCTGGAGGCCATGGCAGAAATTAGAATATGTAGCAAATTCAAGAAAACCAGTCCTATGGAGGAGGACGTGGTAACTTTAGAGGCAGGGGGAGCCAAAAAGGTCGTGGTGGATGGTAGAGAGGCCAAAATGCAAATAGCAATGTTGAATGCTACTACTATGGTAAAATGGGTCATATGGCTAAAGACTGCTACCAAAAGCAGAATGACATCATGAATGGAAAATTGCAGCAAGGCAATTATGCATCCTCTAGTAGACAGGGTGATGACAGAAATGAGCATTTGTTTATGGTGCAGCACATGACCAATTCTGTGACAAGTGCAGAAGAAAGCAAAGATGTGTGGTATGTTGACTCAGGTGTGTCAAACCACATGACAGGTCATCCAGAATGGATGCAGGGTTCCTTTGTCTATGCAGGATAGGAAAAAGAAATACCTATCTAATGTATTTCATGTCTTGAATATCACCAAGAACCTAGTTTCTGTTCGTCAAATGGTTGAGCAGGGCTTTGAGGTCAGATTTAATCCTCATGGATGCTTTTTTGAGGATATGAAAAATAAAGGTCGCTTGATAGCAAAAGGGAAGAAGAAGGGCAGGATGTTTACATTGGATGTGGACATGCCTGAATTAAGTGCAGCAATGTTTGCACATGGGACCAGTGTAGTTGTAGATATTGATATTTGGCATAAACACATTAGTCATGTTAATGTGCAGCGACTTAAATTAATGCAGGCCCAAAATATTGTTGCAGGATTTCCTAAGTTCAAGGTTGTAGAAATGCATAAGGTATGTGAAGCGTATCAATTTGGAAAACAGGCAAGGAAACCATTTCCTAGACATGTTCAAGAGAGTAAGAGGCCATTGGAATTAATCCACTCTGATGTGTGGACTACTAAAGCTGCATCTATTGGAGCCTGTCATTATTTTGTCACTTTTATTGATGACTACAGCAGAAAAGTTTGGGTGTATTTTATGAAAAAGAAAAGTGAAGTGTTTGGGCATTTCAAAGCTTTTAAAGCTATGGTTGAAAAAGAAACAGGCTTGCAAATAAAATGCCTAAGGTCAGATGGAGGGGGAGAGTACTTCTCAAATGAGTTTGCAAGGTTCCTGCAGGAGGATGGCATAAAGCAGCAATATTCATGAAGTCATACCCCACAACAAAATGGACTTGAAGAAAGGGAAAATAGGCATATTAGAGAGGTATCTCATGCCATGCTCAACGAAAAAGACCTTCTAGATTATTATTGGATTTAAGCAGTTGCTACAGCAGTCTACATAATGAACAGGACTCCCACTACAGCAATACAGGGCATGATGCTAGAGGAGAGGTATACTGGTAGGATACCAGATATTTCTCATTTGCAAGTTTTTTGTTGCATTGCCTATGTTCATGTGCCAGATGAGTTGAGATCCAAGTTGGATCCAAAAGCTGAGAAGTGCATCTTTATTGGTTATTCTCTGTAGTAGAAAGGGTATAGATGCTATAACCCTTCTACTCATAAGTTTACAGTGAGCAAAGATGTTTTTTTTTATGAGATGAGCAGCTGGTATAAACCATTATGTGATTGATGATGTAGATGCACAAAATGGTAATGCTGCACAGAATTCACAACAGCAATCACAAAATATTAGTGGACTTGTAGTGTCCTCTAGCAGTGATTCACATACTTTACAATGGACTGGTAGATTGAGATCAGGAGAATCTCCTTAAAGCAATGCAGATAGTGGTATGCAAGTATCACAAAAAGGAAAAGAGAAAGTAGATCAGCCCATGGTTGATGTGAATGCAGGTCACTCTTATGTGGATGGTGAATCCAGTGGCTCAGAACAGAGCCATGATGATGAGTTGGGTATTCCTTCTGTTGTTACACCTGGAGTAAGGAAGACAAGGGATGTCTACCAGAGTTAAGTATCCTGTGGATAGGCTGAATATGATGGATTGACAGCCATTCACTATGCCTATATGGTCAAAGTGATACAAGAACCAGAGCCCACTTCTTTTGAGCAAGCCATGGGAAAAGAAAAATGGGAGAAAGCCATGGATGAAGAAATGGATGCCTTGGAAGAAAATGCTACATGGGTATTGATGCCTTTGCCTAAAGACAAGATTGCAATTGGCTGCAAGTGGGTTTATAAGATGAAGCACAATGCAGATGGTTCTGTGAATAGATACAAGGCAAGATTAGTTGTCAAGGGGTATGCATAGACATATAGCATTGATTATGAAGAAACATTCAGTCCAGTTGCAAGGATGGCAACCGTAAGAGCAATCATTGCTATGGTTGCATCAAAGGGATGGTCTTTACATTAGATGGATGTAAAGAATGCCTTCTTGCATGGTGATTTGCAAGAAGAGGTCTACATGGAGCAGCCACCAGGTTATGTTCATGTTGTTCATCCTGAGTTTGTTTGCAGGTTGAAGAAAGCCTTGTATGGCTTGAAGCAAGCACCCAGAGCATGGTCTGACAAGACAGGACAGTATCTTGTCACTATTGGTTTTCAGATTTCCAAGGCAAATTTCTCACTTTATGTGAGAAAAACAGAGAAAGGTATTATTCTACTTGTCATTTATGTTGATGATTTGATCATCACAGGTGATAGTGATGAAGATATCCTTCATGTGAAAATGCTATTGAAGCAGAAGTTTGAGATGAAGGATTTTGGAGAGCTGCGTTACTTCTTGGGCATCGAGGTGATTAGATCCACAAGTGGGATATGGCTCTTGCAGAGGAAGTATGGATTGGACATGCTGTCCAAATATGGGATGACAGGATATAAGCCTATTTTAGTTCCTTTGGAGCAGAATGTGAAATTGACCATAGATGCACGTGAGCTTCTGGAAGACCCTACTATGTACAGACGCATAGTAGGAAGTTTGATTTATATGACTATTACCAGGCCAGATTTGAGCTATGCTATTGGGTTGGTAAGGCAGTTTATGCAGGCTCCAAGGAAACCGTATTTGGATGTAGCTATATGCATACTAAGGTATGTGAAGTCCACATTGCAGTATGGACTATTTTATGAGACTGGGGTTCAGATGCAGTTGCATGGATACACTGATGCTGATTGGGTTGGTAGTATTTCTGATAGACGATCTACTGGTGGATATGTGTTCTCTTTTGGAACTGCTACAATCACTTGGAGCAGCAAGAAACTGCCTACACTTGCCTTGTCGAGTAGAGAAGCTGAGTACAGGGGTGCAGCAATGGCTGCATGTGAGGTAGCTTGGTTGCGTAAGCTACTTTATGATATGCATCAGTCTACAGATGGGCCAGTTGTCATTTATTGTGACAACATGAGCAGTATACACTTGGCAAATAACCCAATCTATCATGCTAGAACAAAGCACATTGAGGTGCATTATCACTATGTGCGGGAGAAGGTTCTAGAAGGTTTTATTGATCTAGTTTATGTCAACACAGAGGATCAGGTAGCTGACATATTTATGAAGACATTGGGTGCAGAGAAGCTGCGCAAGTTCAGAGACCTTCCATTGGTGTGCAAGAATTGGGACTGAGCTCGAGGGGGAGTGTTGAGATATCGAGCTCCACTCATGATATGCCAGGGTGACCGTTATGCATTTGTCACCGACTTGTTAGTTGCAGATGCGATTGGTACACTGCCCATGAATAATAGCTGGATGACAACTATCTTTATGTACTCTAGTTAGTGGTTCAGTAAGTATGCCACCTAGGTTGGCTGAGTTTGGTTTGAGACCCACATATAGGGTTCATCTATTCCTTTTGTACTAAGAGAGAGTTCATTTTGGCTTACACAACTAAGAAGAGGAAAAATGTTTTCAGCCTCCACCTTTGTGTGTATTCCCCCATTGTGTATGTGAGAAAGTTGCAAGTGAGACTCCTTACTTCTCTCCCACTTTCTTCACACATTCTTGGCTTTTGGTTCAGCATTGAGCTAGGAGTTGTGGGGCATCAGGGCTTACCTGCAATCTTGATATTTATGTAGAATTCAACAAACTCTTAAACTACTTTATTTTTATAGTTATTTGAGTAGGAATGACCTTTGAGTTGTGAGTAGTGGTAAGCTACAATCACTTGAATTGCGAGGCCTCACATGTGATGAAGTTAGGATCATCCATAGAAATGTTGTTTCAAGTCATTCTTCTTATAGTTTCATGAATGAAATGATTGAATGAATGGTTAATTATGGTATTCTTGCTATATATAGCAGCTTGCTATTAGTAAGATATCATGGCTCCTGAGACACGAGGATGTAAAAGTGATGACAGTAGAAGATATGTCACTATGTTATCAGCATCCAAATGGAAGTGCGACTTTTGTCAGGGTTTATTTCATGGCTCAGGGACTAGGATGTGAGCACATCTCCTTGGTCAAAAGAGTGGAAATATTAGAAAATGTGATGGTCCTAATGTCCAAGCAGCCATCGTTTCTCTTCCAAGGGAAAGGCCCTCCTTGCAATTGGAGAGAATGCAACATGTTAATCCATTCAACATTCCTTCAATCTCTCAAGTTCAACAAAATGAGGAGGTATTTATGCTTTCAAGGAGGCAGGGTCCATCCATTTTTTCTACTCATGAAACTGAAGATCCATCCTCCAATAACCTCATGGCTACACCAAAACTTCAAAGAGTTGGTTGCTCCCATAGAGGGCCTATATATCAACAACCATCAATTAAGAAGTCATTTAAACTTGGTCAACTGATCAAGCAAGCAAAAGAGGAAGTTATGGATGCAATATGCCGAACAGGATTTCCTTTAAGCATGGTAAATAGCCCACATTGGAAGAGAGCATTTGCTACAGTTGCTAAAGTTGGGCCAGGGTTTAAAATGCCATCTTACAAGTCAGTGCACACAAGTATGCTTGATAAACTCTATGAGAAGTATCAAGGTCATGTACAAGCTATTGTGTATGAAGGCATAGAAAAAACGGGATGTACCATTGTGTGTGATGGTTGGAAAAATGTTGCTCATTGTCCGTTATTGAATTTTATGGTTGTTACTCCATGAGGTGAGGGATTCTTTAAATCAATTGATTGCACAAGGAAGAAGAAAGCAGGTTGCTTCATTGCCTTTGCATTAGATGAGGTCATTGAGAATGTGGGTTCTGACAATGTGCTTCAAGTTGTGATGGACAATGCAAAGAGTTGTAGGAAAGCTGGAATGATAGTTCATCGTAGACATAAGCATATATGGCCTTCTGGTTGCTCTTGCCATTGTCTCGATCTTGTATTGGAGGATTGGTACAAAGGCCCTGACACTACTTTCTTTAAAGCTGCCATTGATGAGGGAAAAAGAGTTGTGATTTTTTTCCTTAATCATGAATGCGTCCTTGGGGCATTTAGGAATAGGCAAGAAAATAACAAGAAAGAGTTTATCAAACCTACTGAAACTAGATTTGGCACAAATTATTTGATGTTGACGTGTTTACAAGATTTGCGTCCATTTGTGGTTGAGACATTATACTCTCGAGATGTGACTGCATGGTCAGAAGAGAAACGTGAAGTTGAACGTCAAGAGTATATGCAGATTAGAAACATGTCTCAAAGTCAACAATTTTGGAAGAGAATGGATGATGCAATATCAATCATGAAGCCAATTTACTATGCAATCTGTAAGCTTGACACAAAATCACCTATGATGGGGAAGGTCTACATGGTTTAGTGGGAAGCATCAAAAGTGGTGCTTAAGGATGATCCAAAACTACGTCATGAAGGACCCTGTAACATAACAAAATGTCGTACTCTACATTCTTATCTTGATAAGAGATGGAAAGAGGCTCACTCAGACTTACATCATGTGGGTCATGTATTGGATCCTGAATGGGGGGATTATAGTCCAGAGACAGTTGAGGAGATAATGCATGGTTGGATTAATGCATTGAAAAGTTTTTATATGATTGATGTTGACTTTAGCCAATGCTCTCTTGAGCTTGCAAAGTATCGCAACAAGGAAGGACTATTTGTTGATGAAAGGGTATGAGAACAAGTGAAGTTGCTTTCAGGATGGAAGTGGTGGGCACAATGGGGAGGTTCAACACCTCTCCTACAAGCAGTAGCTGTGAAAGTCTTAGCTCAAACTACTTCTAATTCTTCAAGTGAGAGGAATTGGAGTCATTATAAATATGTACATAGTGTGACTTGCAATAGGCTCCTATCAGCACATGCAGAAACGCTAGTATATATTTATGCCAATAGTAGGTTTCTTGATCAAATAACTGGAGAGAACTACAAAGAGACTATCCCACGATGGACGAATGAAGAAGAGTCAGACTCTAGGGAGAAGAAGTGGAAGAAAACTCAGATGATGAAATTAGTTCACTGCTTGGCAATGCCATTTAAAATTTGTAATGCTTTTTTTTTTGGATGTTAAGATGTAACTTTCTATATTGGAGTGAATTTAAATTTCTATTTTTGAACTGATAGAATAAACTCAATGATATTGTACATGATTGGCTCTTTCTACACGATTATGTACTTGTAGTGTAGGATGTCTACTCATTTATTTGATTCTTAAATCACAAGTTATTTCTTACTTGTTATGCAGAGTTAATTTGAAGAATCACTCCACCTTTTGCACATGACATCAAATGGCAATATATGTATAGAAGAAATGAATGTGAGACAAAGGCTTGGACAAGCAGACAAGGAAAATGCAATACGCATATTGCGTATGGTGCTCGTATGGTGACACTTAGAGAGATTGGGTTACTAAATCAATCACAAATGGAGGAAATAATAAACAACTCAGTAAATTTGCATCTCTTCAAACATAAAATTATAGCTATAACCCAAAGAGAATTCATAGAAGAGGATTTAAAAGAACTTCAAGAAAAGCTTGATTGGAAGAATCAAGTCATGAATTAGATTGAAAGTTTTATAGGATGCAGCATCACTACATATGAGGAATCATCAATGGTGATAAAGAACTCGTCGATAAATGTTTCTAACTTGTATTTGTGGGATTCAGCATGGAAGAATATGAAAGCAAAAACTAAGGCAGCTAAGAAAAGATTATTGGACATTGATGCAACACTTGCAAAAGCCAGGATGGCTTATTCCAAGTCTCAAAGAATAAGTGATAGCATTGGAGATGAGGAACATAGCCTAAAGCAAAAGTTACATGCATCTTATTCTCACTTTGAGAATTGCCATATAATGGTATTTTTGACAGAAAAGGAGATTATAAAGGGAGATAAACTTGGTGAGGGACCATATGGGAATTCTTATAAAGTAAAAATCATAGGAAATCCATGGCTTATGGATTTTACTTGGTATGCAGGAAAACAATTCAAGGGTCAACCAACAAGGCAAGCTAGTGAAGCAAGATGAGAACAATCGATGCAAATTATGCATCCTGTTCTTGTCCATGTGACTGCATCCACTAGTGTAAGAACTATTTGGAATATTACACCATTATTTAATGGACGAAGCTTACACCAATTCATGCTTAAACTTCCATTCAACAAGGGGAGTTACACGAGATACATCCATAGAAAAGGAATTGAAAAAAGAAAGTTTGAAAGGTTTCAAGGAAAGCTTCCTGAATTGGAGATTGCACCAAAGGACCTTGGAGCAAATTTGCAATTTTGGTAAGGATTTACCAAGCTATTTGCATGCCCTTGTACAAGGAATGCATGCACTACATGACGGACAATGGATGCATATTGATCTACATGCAAGCAACATCATCCTTGACTTCACTTCTAGTGGGGACTGTAGAATAGGCATCATAGACTGGGGAAGGGCACTTGATGTCACAGAGGGTAGAGTGGCATTTGATGTAATGAGAAAGAATGAAAAAGAGAGTGATGAAACTTTCCAAGCTTGAGTTGCAATAGAAGTACAAAGGAGGTGTGGAATGAAGTGGATAGCCCCATAACTGCATAATCCATTAAAAAGTGTATGCTATTACCATGCAATGGATGTCTATGCACTAGGTTGGATTCTAGAAGAGATGTGTCTCTTTTATGAGGATTCTAAATACCTTCTTGAGAAGGTGTCTAGACTTCCAGATATCCATCTTATAAAGAAGGTCAAAGAATGGATTATAGACAATGTGATGAATGGAGATCCACGTGTTCGCTCCGTGCTCGTTACTCTTTAGAATAAGTGGACAACTTCTTTGCAAGTCTTGGTTTCAAAGGGTTTCTTGTCATGCATCCTCGACATGAAATGGATCCTGCAATGGTTTTGGGAGCAAATACTTGTAGCTGAATTATTTGATATCATGAAAAACATTTCTTGAGATGTTATCATATGAAAAATTATAGATCTTTGGTATTTTTCCATTTTGGTTAGATTGACATGTTGATTGAGTTTTTGAAATATAATATACTTTATATAAATATTAAAATGATGAGGCGAATAGTATTATTCTTCAATTAGGACGAATATTTTTGTGATAAAATCTTTGTTATGTTTCTAAGCATCATTAATTTTCCCTGGTTCATGTATCTATTTCTTGGGCATCCTTAAAATTGTGTATCTATATCTTGAATATCAACAATCACGTATGAACTGATTATCATGTAAAAAACTTGTTGATTCTTACAAGGATTAGTCATGGCAAGTTCGTCTAGCCAACTAGGAGAAAATCATAGCATACATGATGGTACAAATGCTCTTCTCCTATTGCATGCTAAAGTGGAAGCTGCTTGCTCCACAACACTTGATATGGACGTGGAAAGTGTTTTTGCAAGGGCAAGTCATTTTTCCAATCCAAATGGACTCAAATGGCCAGAAGTTAAAAAGATTGCCCCCAAGGATGTTGTCCAACAACTTTGGACAAAGGGTTGTGCTAGGCATGTGCATTGGGCTATAAAAGGCTGCACACATGCATTGATAAGAAAGCATGCTTCTAAGATTTTTACTTCAGTCCGTGGAAGAATTGCTCATTCAGGTTGCATTCCAATGTTCTTCGCACAACGATTGTATGCAAAGTTTGAGATGGGAAGGGAGGTAGACTTCTCTAGTAGGGCTCCTTATAAGAGAAGGCGTGTCTCAGAGCCGGTGTCTCAGAGCCGGCAAGTACATCAAGGCTCAGGGGGGTCATTATGTATAAACCCTCTATATCATGTGCGTTCAAGGCCTATATTTAAAATCCCATATCTGTAAAATTTTTCATTAATAAAATGTACCCCTTTTCTATACAAATCTGTAAATTTTTTCCAAAACTATTTTAAATAGTACCTTATGTATATTTATTTCTGTAAATTTTAGAAATAAAAAATATCATCTGTTGAACTCACGTGATAGGGTTACATATGATGAGTCACCCCCTTGAGCATCAAGGAGAGGTGAGTTTGGCAAGTTAACTTGAAATCTCTTGCATTTTGTTGTTTTTTTTCATTTCTAAATATATTTTTTTCTTTGAATACATGCAACAAGCACAATTCATGATACACCATACACAGGGCATGCATTTGAGGACGAGATACATAATGCCACAATTGAACAATATAATGATGATGAAGAGTTAAATTGTGCAAGTATGGAAACATCCCCAAATACAACAATACTTACATTTCCTTCTATCGTGTTGCATGATGCACTCCATGAAGTGACTAGTGAAGGTGAAAAAAAGGATCGAGTATATCAAGAAAGAATTGTGCAATTGAATGACAAGATTGCAAATCTTCAAAAACAAAACTTATCCTTGCAAGAGGAAATTCAAAAATTAAAAACAATAGAGAGTATAGATTTTTAAATACAAAGATTGGAAATACAATTAAAAGAGCAAGTACTCATAGCACAACACTTTTCACATGCTGCTGAAGATGCGAGGATTGCATTACAACACATTGATAATGGGGGTCGTGTTTTTGATTTTGATCATGACATGGTGGGACTAGCAGTAAGAAGACCATCAACTCTTCCAATTGCATTGGTGATCAATTCAGATGGCCCTATATGTCCAATATGCCATGATCCTTTTGATAGTAGCACTGGATGGTACACACTTTCATGTGAGCATAGCTATCATTTGGCATGCTTGGCAAATTCTTTAAAGGCAAGAAGTGCATGTGTCTTATGCAATACACACATATCAAAGGATTCGTATGATGTATTGGGTATATCTGAGACTTATAATTCAGATTCCCAAATTAGAGACATTTGAACAGGCCGTCTTGTGGATCACAATTTCATATCTGACTTTGTGGATGGTGTGAGCATGGGTTATATCTCTCCTTGAGATCTTAATAAATCTATTATCTGACACTATACAGCTTTGATATGATAATATTATTTCCTTTATAATGTGATTTTGTAATCATTTGTAGCAAAATTCATGTCTTGTGGTTATGATTTTCTATAAATTCCATGAGGAGAATTTGTGTCCCTCAATGATGATGGTCTTTATGTATGGAATTCATTGTTGAGAGATATGGTGCCATGAGCACATGTAGAGCAAATGTATGAGTAAAGGGCAAGCTGCCCCATGGCATGGAGGAGATATCCCACATGTGAGCAAGCAAATGGATGTAAGTACCCTCACCTATAAAAGGGAGGTTCATTTGAAGTAATATCAATTAAGCACTTTGCACTATCTCAAGATTTTCTTTATGAGTCCAAGCTAATTTATCTTGGAACCTAATTGACTTGAGGTACATGTCATGAGCACTCTCTTCATCATGTTTCCACATAGGTTCCATCCACCTTAGAGTGCTCCATAGATCCTAAGGCACACATGTTTTGTCATGGTATCAGAGCATAGGTTTAGCTCTCCTAGTTTAGCTCATTAGTAGTTCACTAGGATTGCTTCCATTCCTAGATTAGTTGTAGGCATGTCTTAGGAGCTCATGTTTTTCTCCTAAGTTTTAGTTTTAGATTAAGAACAAATTTTCCGTCCATCCATTTCATGAGAGATTCATGAGAGTTCTCATCATTCCGTTCTTGTGAGAAAGAGATGTTAGAGTCCATTTTATCCTTGAGGGGAGAGAGAGAGAGAGAGAGACAAGTCTATCCTATCCTAGTTTGAAAAAGAGAGGTTACTCTTGGAGTCTTCACCAGGCCATGCCCGTTTCTTTGGCAACTCGGATCTTCCAACTCACATAGCGACTCAGTCAACAAAGCAAACTAGCGGCAACCACTGAAGTATGAGCTGCTCAATAGATAAGGAGACTACTTGAGTGACCCTGCAACCAAAAAAGCTTGAGCTTTGTTCCTGCGAAGAAAACCGCCATTTAGATGCTTGCCTTGTTTGTAGAAAGCTACAGATGCACAAGAATTCCTGCCAGCACTGTCTACACAACTCTAAAGCTCCTCAAGTCTATAACGACCTCCAACCTCGACTCTCTGCAACGTTACACAACGCGGAGGCAACAGTTGACTCCAAGCTCTTCCATCTACTTTTAGCGAGCTTCTACGGCTCAGAGGCTAACGACATCTACTCAACTGCGCCTCGATCGGCTTAGGCCTTCAGCTCTCACAACACTTTTGCAAGCCTCAGCAATGCCCATGCTCCATCCAACCGGATTTCTCACCCTCAACATAACCTCCAGTGCATCTAGCAACCTCCAACGGCGCAACAAAGGTCTCTTGCATGCAACGAACAGCCGACCAGTCTCCAACGAACTGCATCGACTACCTTCTACTCTCCACGCATAGGCAAACACAGCTCCTACAACGCCAAGAGCAGCCAGGCAACCTCTCCAAAACGACCGATAGCTCTGCGCATCCATGACTTCAAGTACACAACGACGCTTCGAGCAATCCTCAAAGCTCCATCTGCATACTACCAACTAGCATAGTTGACCAGCAGCTCCTCTAGCTTCCTCTCGGGTGTCTCCACCTCTTCACGACACCTCAAAAATAAACAGCCGGCCATCGCCTTCTTCACCGCGACGCCGTCTCTTCGCTCCATCGTAAACGCTCTGCTCAAATCTTTTCACAAAGTCTCTCTAAGGTTCTAAATGTTAGACACGTGGCAAAGATAAAACTTAACCACAATTAGGTGTGGTTCAATTAGTGGGGTTAGGTTCAGTTACTTGGACCATAGTTAGGTTTGTTTGAACTCTAAGTTAATTCAGTTTAGTTAAAAGTGTGCCACGTGGCATAGGGCTACCTCAGCACAATAAACCCTTGCCAAGGACAATTTGTAACTGCATGTGAACAACCTGTGCCACATCATCGAAGGCTCTCTTCTTCATAAAAGCTTCAACAAGCCATAACTTGCAATCCAGGAAGAATTTGCACACGCTGCAAAAAGGAAAAGTGATCGTCTTTTTGAGCTTTACGCGCCTGTCAAGTCAGAATCATTGTATGCAATTAGACACTGCCAATATTGAAAGAAATCAATTGGTAAGACCTTTGCAACAAATGAAAAAGCAACGCATGAATGCAAAAAGCATGCCAAAAGCACAAGTGCATGAGATGACCATAGCCCGAAACATGGCATCCACACACAAAGCATCAAGGCACATGGAAGAACAAAGCATCATGCAGGTAGCTACACCAAACAAAGAAGCAAATGAGTCATCATCAAGCCATGAGCCAAAAGGTGACATCAATGGAATGTATTGAGAAACCAAAACCTTGCCAACCTTGCCTATATTTTGTAAATCAAGCCTGACCACCTGAGAGTAGCTATGAAAGCACCCAGGGGAGGTATTGACATGTAAAAGCCACACTTGACCACCTTAAGTAGCAATGCATGCATAAGGGGAGGTGATGGAATGTAACTCACATCTGACCACCTTGCAGTAGCCAAAGAATCATGGCACCAAGGGGAGGTGTTGAGAGATATGGTGCCATGAGCACATGTAGAGCAAAGGTATGAGTAAAGGGCAAGCTGCCACATGGCATGGAGGAGATATCCCACATGTGAGCAAGCAAATGGATGTAAGTACCCTCACCTATAAAAGGGACGTTCATTTGAAGTAATATCAATCAAGCACTTTGCACTATCTCAAGATTCTCTTTATGAGTCCAAGCTAATCTATCTTGGAACCTAATTGACTTGAGGTACATGTCATGAGCACTCTCTTCATCATGTTTCCACATAGGTTCCATCCACCTTAGAGTGCTCCATAGATCCTGAGGCACACATGTTTTGTCATTCATTGCAATGTAAAAATCCATAAAAGAAAAAGAAAGCATCATTTCAAAAATATTATTAGACATTGACTCTCTCTCTCTCTCTCTCTCTCTCTCTCTCTCTCTCTCTCTCTCTCTCTCTCTCTCTCTCTCTCTCTCTCTCTCTCATGTGTTCACATGTGTGCGTGCGTGCGTACACACACACACACACACACACACATAATATTCTCTAATTATTACCAATAAAATTAGAAATCAAATGCAAAATAAAGTAGGAAAAAAAGGGTTTAAAAATCCATGTCACAATGTAGCAATATTATTTATATTCTTCTTACATAATGTGAACTCTAAATCAAATTGTATTTGCATGCAGACTCAATAATCAAATCTTGCTAAAATCTGAAAAGGCTGATTATTTATTGGTTAATTGCATACGAGATATCTAAAGTCAATATCATGTCGTTGAAATGTGTTTTCAAGTAGGGCATCTTCCAATTCAAATTGAAGTCCCTTATGGTACCCCAAAAGGTCCTTATGGTATCCCAAAAAGTCCCTGGGGGACCCCAAAAAGTATATTCTGGTATCCAAAAAGTCCCTTGTGGGATCTTAAAAGTTTCTTATGAGACCCCAAAAAGTCCCTTATGGTACTCCCAAAAGTCCCCTATGGTACCTAAATATTCCCTTGTGGTACCCTAAAAAAATTCATCATGGTACTCCAAAAGTCCCTTATGGTACCCCAAAAGTTATCCTATAGTACCCAGAAAGGCCCATGTGTCAACCTACAAATCACCACTTGGTACCTCTTCAATGTACCTGATTGTACCTTTTGAAGTATCTTATAAAGTCAAAGTGCCTTATGGTATCGCAAAAATTCCCTCAAGGTACCCTAGAGACTCCCTTATCGTACCCCAAAAAGTCCCTTGCAGTACCCTGAAAGTTCCCTTGTGGTATCTGAAAAAGTCCCCTATGGTAAACTACAAATAACCTCCTGTTACCTCTTCAGGGTACTAGATTGTACCTTTTGATGTACCTTACAGAATCAAAGTACCAAAACATACCATCTAAAGTACATTGTAGAAGTCAAAGTACCCCAAAGTATGTTGAACTAAAAGTACCATATTGTACCTTTTGAAGTACCTTATGAAACTCAAAGTACCACAAGGTACTATCCAAATTACCCTAGGGTATGGCATTAGCCGGTCAACTAGTCATCCAAACTAAATTCCCAAATTTTATAGAGAATTTTATTCAAAAAAAATGTTTTTATAGTTTTTAATTCTCGAATTAATTCCCAACAATTTAATTCTCCAGCAATCCCTACCCACACCAGCTGAGATTACTCTTGTGGAGTCGAGACAACCTAGCAGGCAGTAGAGCCTGCCACCACCAGCCTTTGACCCGATCATTAGGAGTCCCTTCTCCTGTATGGTTAGGAGGTCCTTCTAGTGTTTTTTGGCAACAATACATGGAAAATTAGCAAAGGGTCACTTGTGATTGCTAGAGGTTCCAAGCATGGTACGTTGTACTCAATGCATGTGTCATGCATAATAGATAATGTAATCAATGTGATTGAGCAGCCATCCATCTCTTTGTGGCATCATCGGTTGGGACACATGAGCATGACAGGAATGAAGATACTTTTTGGTTTGCAGTATGTTCCCGTGCTTCATTTTTCAGATTTTAGCATGTGTGAGCATTGCATGTATGGGAAGCAAACACGGTCTTCACATAAAAAATCTTTGGGCAAGAAGAGGCTTGAACCATTGGAGTTGGTTCACACTGATGTGTGTGGACCTATGCTTACTGTCTCATTGGGTGGTGCTTCTTACTTTGCTACTTTCATTGATGATGCTACATAAAAAGTGTGGGTCTATTCTCTTCGGAAGAAGAGTGATGTCTTTGATGCATTTCAAAAGTTCTTAGCATTTGTTGAAAATCAGTCGGGCAAGAAGCTCAAATTCTTGCGCACTGATAATGGAGGAGAGTATACCTCTGATGCATTTAAGAGTTTTTGTGAGCTACATGGCATCAAGTGGGAGTTGACTACTCTTGAGAATCCTTCTCAGAATGGGGTTGCTGAGAAGATCAATAGAAATATTCAAAAAAGGAATATAAGCATGCTTTCTAATGCTGGTCTACCTCATGGCTTTTGGGCTGAGTCTATCAAGACAGCAGTACATCTTATCAATAGATTGCCTAGCAAGGCACTAGATGGGAAAGTGCCAGAAGAGGTTTGGTTAGGTAAGCTGCCATCTTATGGGCATCTTCGTGCATTTGGCTATGAAGCTTATCTTCATATCCCTAAGGAAAAACACAGCAAGCTTGATCCAAAGTCAAGGAAGTGCATTTTTCTTGGATATGGTGATTCAGGCGAGATGGGATACCGATTGTGGGATCCAAAGGCCAGGAAGATAGTACGCAGCCATGATATTCTCTTTAATGAGGACAAGATGCACAAGAAGCCAGAAAACACTATTGACAGAAAAGACTGTTGAGATATGTAGAGTGGTGTTTCAAGAGGATGGACAACCACCATATGAGAGGCATGCACAACCTGTTCCACATGATGCAGGGCATGGACAGCCCATAGACCGTGAGGTGGGAGAGCCACATCTAGGTGGACAACCTCAGGTTATGCAGGAAAATCAGTTGGGACAGCAAGATGCTCATGGTGAGCAAGTGTTGAGACATTCCACTAGAGTCTCGTGACCTCCATAGAGATATGCTCCATCTCTAGATTATGTCATGTTGACAGATTGTGGTGAGTCTTCATGCTTTGAGGATGCTATGTCTAGGAATGACAAGCATAAGTGGGAGAAGGCTATGCAGTCAGAGATGGATTCTTTGATGAACAATGCTACTTGGGATTTGGTTTATTTGCCCAAAGGAAAGCATGCATTGCCATGCAAATGGGTTTACAAGCTGAAGATGTCTCTAGCAGATGCATTGCCTAAGTATAAGGCAAGGTTGGTAGCCAAGGTTTTAAGTAGGAGAAGGGTATTGACTTTGATGAGATCTTTTCCCCAGTGGTGAAGATGACTACCCTTCGTATAATGCTTGTATTGGTTGCCAGAGAGGACATGGAGCTTGCCCAAATGGATGTAAATATAGCTTTTCTACATGGAGATCTTCAAAGAAAATCTATATGCAAGCAGCTAGAGGGGTTTGTTGTGCAGGGCAAAGAACGAATGGTATGCAAGCTTCAAAAAAGTCTTTATGGGCTAAAGCAGGCTCCTAGGGAGTGGTATTTTAAGTTTGATGCATTTATGCGATCCCAAGGGTACACATGGAGTGAGACAAATCATTGCCTCTACACAAAGAAGGCATCAGATGGCAGCCTTCTTATTTTGATTTTATATGTTGATGACATGCTTATTGCTAGGAAATCTACTTTGGATGTGGATGCCTTGAAGAAAAGGTTGCATGAGACCTTTGACATGAAGGATTTGGGTGATGCCAATCACATACTTGGCATGAGGATTGTTCAGGATAGGAACAAGAAACTTCTTCATTTGTCACAAAAAGAGTACATTAGCAAGGTACTTGAGCATTTGAATATGGAGAGGGTGAAGTCTATAAGTACTCCGTTGCCTCCATATGTGAAACTCAGCCAAGCGGACACAGCCCTAAGTCAGAGGAGGAGTGATCTAAAATGGCAAAGATACCTTATGCATCCGCAGTAGGAAGCTTGATGTATGCCATGGTTGCTACACATCCAGATATTGCTTTTGCAGTGGGAGCTATTAGCAGGTATATGGCAAATCCTGGCAAGAAGCATTGGGAGGCAGTGAAAGGTATCATGAGATACTTGAATGGTACAAAGAACATGTGCATTTTCTTTGGGAGGAAGGACATATCTGTTGTTGGATATGCAGATGTTGATTTTGTAGGGAATGTAGACACCCGGAGGTCTACTATAGGATATGTTTTCTCATTCACTAGAGGTGCAGTTTCATGGGTCTCTCATTTGCAGTCATGTATGGCTTTGTCTACTACTGAGGCAAAGTATGTTGCAGCCACTGAGGCATGCAAGGAAGCTATATGGCTTACTCGTCTAGTGGGAGACTTGAGCATTGCAGGAGAGGTTCCAGTTTTGCACTGTGATAGTCAGAGTGCCATCCAGTTGGCACAGAATCATGTCTTCCATGCGAAGACAAAGCATATTGATGTGAAGTATCACTTCATCAGAGAGGTGATTGAGGACAAGCGCATTCAGCTTGTTAAGGTTCACACAAATGAGAATCCTATAGATCTTCTTACAAAGAGTCTTTCCTCAGAGCGCTTTGCACATTGCAGAGTATTGATGGGTGTCAGATGACATTAGGATGCCCATCTTCTCCCTTAAAAGCGCATTGTCCTTTAAGTGGGAGGTTGTTGGGGTAAAGGCCAATGGCCTATTATATACCCCTTTGTACCATACATACATAATAAGAGCTTACCTTGATCTGGGTGAGTTAGCACCCACAATTTTGGTGTTCTCCCTTTCTTTTTTGTTCTTCGATAAGACCTTCTATCCATTCGGTAAAGTACAAGGCCGATGGGACTTTGGAAAAGTACAAAGCCAAATTGGTTGCACAAGGATTTTTGCAGGTTGAAGGGTTTGATTTTCAGGAATCTTTCACTCCGACTACCAGAATGACCACTATTCGCACAGTACTATCGCTGACTGCTCATAAAAAGTGGCCAGTTTATCAAATGGATGTTAAATCAGCATTCTTGAATGGTGACCTCAAGGAGGAGGTGTATGTGGCTAGGCGACCTGGGTTTGAGGCCCCCCATTCTGAGAACAAGGTATGTAAGCTGAAGAAGGCTCTGTATGGGTTGCAATAGGCCCCAAGAGCATGGTACCAATGGATAGACAAATTCTTTCATAAATTAAACTTCTAAAGATGTGCCTCAGATGCTAACTTGTATGTGTACAGGAAAGGTGGAAAATCTGCTATTATTGTTCTATATGTGGATGATCTCCTTATTACAGGTGACTATGAAGACAAGATCCAGCAGACAAGAAAGGCATTGAGCACTAAGTTTGAGATGACAGATGCACTACTGTTTGTGGATTGAAGTCTGGCAAGAGCCAAGCAAGATCTTCATCTCTCAACAGAAATATGCAAGGGAGATCTTGAAGGCATTTGGTATGTCCGAGTGCAAGGAGATAGCTACACCTATGGAGGTAAATGTGAGGTTGTCTATGGAGGATGCCTCACCACTAGCAAACATCGGGAGGTACAGGAAGTTGGTCGGCAGTCTCATCTATCTGTGCAACACTAGACCGGACATCAGTTTTGCTGTTGGCGTTTTGAGCAGGTTCTCCAATAAGCCCCGGGAGAATCATTGGAATGCAGGGATGTAGGTGCTCAGGTATGTGAAAGGCACTCTTAATTATGGCATCACCTACGGTACGGGCACTTCCTTGGCTGGTCATTGTGACTTAGATTGGGATGGAGATGTTGATTCTAGGAAATCAGTTTTTGGATATTGTTTCTCTTTAGGTTCAGGTATCTTCTCTTGGATCAGTAAGAAACAACCAACAGTGGCATTGTCTTCTACTGATGCTAAGTACAAGGCAGCATGTTTTGCTGCATGTAAAGCAGTGTGGCTGAGGAGGATCTTATGGCACGTGGGAGTGCAAGAGGATGAGGCAATTGTGCTGAGGTGCAACAATCAAATTTACATGACCATTGCTAAAAATCCAGTGTTTCATGCACGCACAAAAGATATAGAGATTCAGTATCACTATGTGCGTGATTTGAGGACGGGATAGTGGAATTGGTCTACTATCCAACAAAGAAAAATGGAGCAGATATCTTCACCAAGGCACTTGAGAAAGATAAGCTTCAGGGTCATCTTTAGAGACTCGGCATTGGGCCAAGAAGGTAGTTCACCTACGGGTGGACATTGAGGGGGGGTGTTAGATATGCTCGATGCCCCACCCTCCTTGTAACCACCAGTGGTCCAAGGTGCTCAAGTTGTAAGGCCCCGATATGAGGAGAAGCCATGTGTGAGCTTGCATGGCTTTCACTTTTGAGGACTTATGATGGCATCACACATTTGTTATGTGATGTTTCAACATTAGGAATTTAAGGTCTTTAAAGGATCCCAATTTATCCTTTTTATATACATCCTTCAATTCCAAGATTTTTATGTGTGACTTATTTTTG
Source organism: Dipteris shenzhenensis (assembly GCF_047967505.1). Lineage (NCBI taxonomy): Eukaryota > Viridiplantae > Streptophyta > Polypodiopsida > Gleicheniales > Dipteridaceae > Dipteris > Dipteris shenzhenensis. The sequence continues at coordinate 25,611,734 of NC_141610.1, forward strand.
CCATGTGTTATTTCGACTTGGTTGCCTATTTTTTAATACCTTTTTTTGGGCTTTTTTCAAGCTACCATGTGTCACTGTCTACTCATGACTGTCTATTATGGGCTATCTTAGCTACATCAAGTCTTGCATCAAAGCCTCAAATTTGTTGCTCTACTAGCCTAGAATGTTCTGGCTATAGTATTTAAGTTTTGCCAATCTAGCATATTGGTCCCCATGCTCTGCTTTGCATAGTCTTGCACATTCTATCATGCTTTCATGCTACGTGTGCACGCCCACATCTTGGTGACGTCACTCAATAAGATATGTGACTAAAGGGAATATTTAATTTAAACTTGTTTCACATTTTGACATATAAAGGGGTGACATAAAAAGTATTTTGGAAAATAATTTACAGATAGAATAGGAAAAGGTTTCCTTTTATTACTGACACATTTGAGACAAATTTATAGATAAGGGGCTTTATAAATAGGCCTTGAATGTACGCGATACATAGGGTTTGTACATACTGAACCCCCTGAGCACCACGTGTGAGCAATTCTACCACCTTGGCTCCCATGCTACCATAGTTTGCTGATGCTTGTGCTAGCTTAGCCACCACCACAAGTTGATTTGCTGATGTTGCAGTAGCTTTCTGCAATTGTGCCACATCAACACCTATTTCATTAATTTTGGACTTTTTCTGTTGTTTTTGGACGAAGCCCAAAAATCCTTCCCAGATGAAAAGTTTACTTTGTGAAAATATCCTTCCCAAATCAAAATTTTACTTTCTGAAAATATTCTTTCCAAATCAAAAGTTCACTTTGTGGCACTATCATATTCACATAAAAATATTGTTTTTTCAATCTATACTTTTGCACCAACATGCAAGAAAATAATCCTATATTAGAAATTCTAGCTATACCTAAGTTATTTGTTAATTTAATTATTTTTAATATTTTTCCTTGACGTGATAAATTTATAAATCCATGAAAGGAGACTTCTCGGGGGGGTCACTGATGAATATTTAAGTGTAGCACATGGGTTCAACAAAAGGTGTTTTTTTAATCCCATTTTTGCATATTTTTCACATACATAAGGGTATCATATAAAGGGGGTATTCATAGATTGAATATAAAAAGGGTGTTTTTTATTGATGATAAATTTACAGATAAGGGGTTTTACAAATAGGCCTTGAACGCACGTGATATATAGAGTTTATATGTAGTGATCCCCCTGAGGGAGACTTAAATATTTCATGAAAATAACATTGTCACTCGCAATATGCACAAAATTTTTAAAACTTTTAATAAATAGAAAAAAGACATGATGCCATAAGACCCAAGTTTTGTATTGAACCAAAGAGGTATAATAGCAATTATAGCTATTATTATATGATTACATTGAGAGACGTTGCTCTCAGCTAGAGTCTTTATATCCAAAATGATATAGATTGAACATATGTTTACAATTTAAATTGTTGCTCTTAAAGAGCCTCAATTCGTGCCATCTGCATAATTTGACTCCCCATTGTCTTATTGCTCAATGTCACGATAGTCCCTTGCCAAGTGCCATCTGCATTAACTCCCACTTGTCTTGCCAAGCCTTGCCCCTTAGGTGCATTGACTCCCCATTTTCTTATTGCTCAATGTGAGAGTCCCTTGCCAGGTGCCATCTGCATTAACTCCCTATTGTCTTGCCAAGCCTTGACCCTTGGGTGACATCCAGTGCAAAATATACAGGTGCCATCTGCATTAACTCCCACTTGTCTTGCCAAGCCTTGCCCTTGGGTGCATTGACTCCCCATTGTCTTATTGCTCAATGTGATAGTCCCTTGCCAGGTGCCATCTGCATTAACTCCCTATTGTCTTGCCAAGCCTTGACCCTTGGGTGACATCCAATGCATATTTTGACTCTCATTTGACATAGGAGGTGATGACTCTGATTATAATTGTCTTGAATTGGCTTCTTGCCTAGTACCCAAATAAAATCCTTCAATGGACTTCAATACAAAGCTTTAATCATGGACACTCTTCATTTGCGCTGTCTCCTTCTACTTCCTCCATGGCGAGCATCCTTAAAAATTCATGTATATGCAAAATACTTTGCTGTGGTATTTTTATTTTTCCTTCTACCTCATATCCCATGCGCTTCTTTGATTTCTTTGCCCTTGAATGCCAAGACACTATGATTGTCTCCGTCAAAACTTGAGAGACCGCTTCATCATTTGGGACCCACTCCTTCATTATACAATTAGTATACAATGTGTTGTTATCCATATTCTCCTTCTTGCCCTTTGGCTCATACCATACCGCTGTAAATGTTGTAGCTCTCCCTTGGTCATCTCTTTGCACATCAACTACTTTTGCAACCCAAAACTTCACATTCTCATATTCATCATCCGATGGCCGGACCACAACAAAACAATCGACCTCTATATCTACTTGTGGCATAAACTCTCTCTTCTTTGGTCCACAATATGGACGTGGGAGTAATGATACAAATTCATTTTCAAAGACTGGAGCTGGGCACAAATCGTTATGAACATTTGGCCAAAACATATTGCATTCTTCCTTGACATCCTTTGAGCCTCGCATTCTCTCAAGGTCCTTTATTAAATTTCGTGTCTTGTTAATTACAGTGGTAGTGTGTTCTCTCCAAGTAGGCTTCGAATCAGGGTATCTCCGGAGCATTTCCTCTTTGTACATAATAAATGCTTTTAATCCTTCTATTTCACAGTTAGACCTCTCATTGAATTCTTGTATAGGAGCCCATGTTGGATACCTTTCCTTGCTGGGAATTGAAGTTAAGAGACTGTAAGGTTCTTCAGGTTCCCATTTTGTATCATGATAATACTGTTGCCATTGCATTACAGGTTTTTCATCTTTAAAAAAAAAACGAAAGTAGTGTGGATTGGTATGACCTGTCAATGCATCACCACCCGTTTGTATGAAAGGTAGAATGAAGCTCTTCCAATCATACATTCTTTCGAGCCTCTCACATACTATACTTTCCTTACGACCACCAACTTGCTTGCCACATCTTCTTACCAAGTCATCTATTGTCTCCAAATCCTTGCATTTAAGCTCCCTTGAGACTGTGCTAAAAACCTGATCGATATCCTCATGTGTATGCCCAACATACAAAAATCCACATTTGACCTCATTGAAGATTCGATGAGCAACTAGCATGGAGCAGAATGCAAACATGAGTACATTCTTATTTTCTTGCCAAATTATCAGCTTGTATTCTCAAAGTCAGTGGTAGGCAACCTTTTTCTGCATGTACATTGCGAATTGCCTTCATAATAGATGTTACAACTTGATTGCTATCATGTAGATGCAAGGAATCAATCCATATATCTGCAAAGAACTTAATTCCATGCACTAACACTCCACATAGATGTGTCTTTAGAAAGTGCTTTCCTTGTAATTTAGGTGGAGTGGCAACAAAACGAGGCAATGTTGTTGTATGCTGATCTCATTCTGATCCATGCCATCTACAATAAGGCACATGTAGTCATCGGGATGCGAAATAGCTTGCTCCTTCCAAAATGCATATTTTTGTCTGGAATGTCGAATAAGGTCATGATGAGATTTTTGGTTTTTTTTGTATAATTCCCTTTGATTTGGACATGTTGCACTCTCAATCGCTCGCTTTAAATCATCATAGACATTGCACTTTGACATTTTTTGTCTCCTTGGTATTTTAACATATCCAAAGTTCTTCTTCCAAAGAGTATACAAAGTATGAGAAGAAGCTACGGCATCCCCTCTTTGCCTTTGCTTTTCTGCAATAGAGCCAAATACTTCGAGCTTTGTCAAGCCCATTGGAAGGTGCATTTCAGTGATCGCATCATTGTTAGGGAGTTTGGTAGATATATGGGGTTGAGGTAATGCATTTTCATGTATGAAGTCTTGCAAAATTGATGCTGCCCTGACAGTTGAAATTCTTGATTTGGACCTTCCTCTATTACCGTGAATGCTAAATTTGTTGCTGCCCTTTGCCTTGGTGACTAAATCCCAATATGTACCATGGGATAATCCAGTAATATTGCGATATGCCTTATTGCAAATCTTTTTTCCATTTACGAGAGGTTTTACCTTTTGTCTTGAACTTAGCCTTTTATTGCCATTCTAAAGAAAGCAAGAGAGACTTGTGAGAAGGTATTCATTTCTTTCACTTCCTCTTCTTTGCCACACGTGTCCTCTACATTCCCTGATGTCTGCAAGATCAACATGAAGTGCATACATCTTCTCTTGCAACATAGATATCCCAATGCATTTAACATGTTCTCCTCCTTCATTACTCTCTTCCTCTTTGGTTGCTTTTGTGGATCTGCTTGGATTCACTTTCTCTTCATGCATATGTATGACTATTTTTCGTTCCTCATGCACGTTGTTATCTGTATTTATGCACTTCTTCTCCTCACATTTGTTTGTAACCAAGCATCCATGATTGGTCGTTGCATCCTTGGCCATATCACAATCAAAGTTAAATATTGAATAATCCTCTATTGATCTCATCCTCGTTTTTAACATACTCTTAGGATGATTCAATGAATTCAATATTCTACGAGAGTATTGAGAACCTTGAAACTCTTCCACTCCTGAGAGAACATCACTCATTGGGACAACTTGCATGGCTTTCACAAATCCACAAGCTTGATTGACACCAGGTTTGTTAATATGCATGAACTCATCCACACTTGACAAGACATCGCTATTGAAACCTTTGCCCTTCTCACTGTGCAAGAATTCATCCACCCTAGATAAGGCTTCGCTTCTAAAATCATTTTGTTTCTCGGAACCAATGAACTCATCCACTCTAGATAAGATGTCACTTCTATAATTGAGTACATTGAAATCATCCACATTTGAAGTGATAGAGCCAGGCACATGGGCACGCTTTTTAGGTCCTTTGATATTGTAGTATACCTTGTCTTTATCATTGAAAACCACGTGCCTCTTTCTCATGTTTAAAAATTGCATGCTCCATCTCATATTCTTGCCTACCTCATAGTAGGGATCACATAAGGATGTTATGTTAACCATACCATCATCAGTGACTTTTAGAATCCTCATCTGTGCAAATGACCATTGCTCCACTTGTTCAAATCCCAATATTTCACCTTCTGCTACAGTCTTATTTGCAAATGATCTCATTTGTAAAATGTCCCCTATAGTAAAATCCAAGGTGGTGCACTTTGTATTCTTGATAATATCTGTTGCATAAGTTTCATCTTTGTCCCATTCTATAAATGATTTGTTGGATGTATTGTAGCGCATAACATCTCCAAGTGTTTCCATAACTCCACATTTATACTTTAGCTCAACATGTGCGCTAAGAATCTTTGATACAATAACTGCCACCTTATCTTCGCCAAGTCTTCCAAAGTGGCAAACTGAATTGGGATCACTATCATGGATTGTAGCAAATGCAACTACTTCTCTTTTGCTACATAAAATCACATCCATCCCTGGAACAAAATCTAAAGCCATCTCCTTTGTGAGAGTCCTTCGCAAGCAAGCTGCAGTAGCAACAATTACATAAATATTAGTCTCTTTTTAATAATCTACTCATTTATTATAATTTTTAATTAGTACTTAATTTATTGGTGGGAGAAGTTATCTGATCAAGTACTCATCAGATGGACATGCCAAGTTATCCTTTGCATGGTCGATCGAGCATTAAATACTATTTTTGCTATATTGTCATGCACAACCGTAAAAAAACACGATTCTAGCTATGTTATCCGATCAAGTACTTATGGGATGAGCATGCCACTTTGCGTGTAAGTCAATTCCACCTAGTTGAAGGTGCTTTGCATGGTCGATCGAGCATTAAATACCATTTTTGCCTTAGTGTCATGCACATCCGTAAAAAAACACGCTGCTAGGTGTGTTATCCGATCAAGTACTTATGCGATGCGAATGCCACTTTGCATGTAAGTCAATTCCACCTAGTTGAAGGTGTGTGCAAATTATTGTGCCCATCGGATATGCTTTGCATTGTCGATCAAGAATAAAACACCGTTTTTGCCTTAGTGTCATGCACAATCATAAAAGAACACGGTCCTAGGTGTGTTATTCAAACAAGTACTCATCGGATGGGGGCTCCACTTTACACGCAACTCCGTTTTAACTAGGTTGAGATGCGTGCAAAGTATTGTCACCATCGGATATGCTTTGCATGGTCGATCGAGCATTAAATGCCATTTTTGCTTAGTGTCATGCACATCCGTAAAAAAACACGCTGCTAGGTGTGTTATCCGATCAAGTACTTATGCGATGCGAATGCCACTTTGCATGTAAGTCAATTCCACCTAGTTGAAGGTGTGTGCAAACTATTGTGCCCATCGGATATGCTTTGCATTGTCAATCAAGCATAAAACACCGCTTTTACCTTAGTGTCATGCACAACCATATAAAAACACGGCCCTAGGTGTGTTATTCAAACAAGTACTTATCGGATGGGGGCTCCACTTTGCACGCAAGTCCATTTCAACTATGTTGAGGTCGTGCAAAGTATTGTCACCATCGAATATGCTTTGCATGGTCGATCATGCATTATACAGCGTTTTTTCCCTAGTGATATGCACATCTATAAAAATACACGCCCTTAGGTGTGTTATCTAACCGAGTACTTATCGGATGGGTGTGCCTCTTTGAGAACATTTCAATACCACCTAGGTTGAGGTGTAGGAAAAGTGTTGTGCCCATCGGATATCCTTTGCATGGTTGATCGAGCATTAAATACTATTTTTGCTCTAGTGTCATGCACATCCGTAAAAAAACACGCTGCTAGGTATGTTATCTGATCAAGCACTTATGGGATGGGAGTGCCACTTTGCATGTAAGTCAATTCCACCTAGTTGAAGGTGTGTGCAAAGTATTGTGCCCATCGGATATGCTTTGCATTGTTGATCAAGCATAAAACACCGTTTTTGCCTTAGTGTCATGCACAACCATGAAAAAACACAGTCCTAGGTGTGTTAATCAAACAAGTACTTATCGGATAAGGGCTCCACTTTGCACGCAAGTCCGTTTCAACTAGGTTGAGATGTGTGCAAAGTATTGTCACCATCGGATATGCTCTGCATGGCTGATGACGCATTATACAACGTTTTTCCGGTAGTCATGCACATCGGACTTAGGTATGTTATCTGACCAAGTACTTATCGGACGGGTGTGCCTCTTTGAAAACATTTCAATACCACCTAGGTTAAGGCATGGGAAAAGTATTGTGCCCATGGGATATGCTTTGCATGGTTGATCGAGCATTAAATACCATTTTTGCCTTAGTGTCATGCACATCCGTAAAAAACACGCTGCTAGGTGTGTTATCCGATCAAGTACTTATGCGATGGGAATGCCACTTTGCATGTAATTCAATTCCACCTAGTTGAAGGTGTGTGCAAAGTATTGTGCCCATAGGATATGCTTTGCATTGTGGATCAAGTATTGTGCCCATCGGATATGCTTTGCATGGTCGATCAAGCATTAAATACCATTTCTGCCGTGTCATGCACATCCATTAAAAAAAACACTGCTAGGTGTGTTATCCGATCAAGTACTTATGCAATGGGAATGCCACTTTGCATGTTAGTCAATTCCACCTAGTTGAAGGTGTGTGCAAAGTATTGTGCCCATCAGATATTCTTTGCATTGTGGATCAAGCATAAAACACCGTTTTTGCCTTAGTGTCATGCACAACCATATAAAAACATAGCCCTAGGTGTGTTATTCAAACAAGTACTTATCGGATGGGGGCTCCACTTTGCACGCAAGTTCTTTTCAACTACATTGAGGTGCGTGCAAAGTATTGTGCCCATCGGATATGCTTTGCAAGGTCGATCATGCATTATACACCGTTTTTTTCCTAGTGATATGCACATCCGCAAAAAAACACACCCTTAGGTGTCTTATCTGACCAAGTACTTATCGGATGGGTGTGCCTCTTTGAGAACATTTCAATACCACCTAGGTTGAGGTGTAGGAAAAGTGTTGTGCCCATCGGATATCCTTTGCATGGTCGATCGAGCATTAAATACTATTTTTGCTCTAGTGTCATGCACATCCGTAAAAAAACACACTGCTAGGTATGTTATCCGATCAAGCACTTATGGGATGGGAGTGCCACTTTGCATGTAAGTCAATTCCACCTAGTTGAAGGTGTGTGCAAAGTATTGTGCCCATCGTATATGCTTTGCATCGGCATAAAACACCATTTTTGCCTTAGTGTCATGCACAACCATAAAAAAACACGGTCCTAGGTGTGTTAATCAAACAAGTACTTATCGGATGGGGGATCCACTTTTCACGCAAGTCCGTTTCAACTAGCTTGAGATGCGTGCAAAGTATTGTCACCATCGGATATGCTCTGCATGGCCGATTATGCATTATACAACGTTTTTTCGGTAGTGATATGCACATCGACAAAAAAACACGCCCTTAGGTATGTTATCTAACCAAGTACTTATCGGATGGGTGTGCCTCTTTGAGAACATTTCAATACCACCTAGGTTAAGGCATCGGAAAAGTATTATGCCCATGGGATATGCTTTGCATGGTTGATCGAGCATTAAATACTTTTTTTGCCTTAGTGTCATGCACATCCGTAGAAAAACATGCTACTACGTGTGTTATCTGATCAAGTACTTATGCGATCGGAATGCCACTTTGCATGTAATTCAATTCCACCTAGTTGAAGGTGTGTGCAAAGTATTGTGCCCATCGTATATGCTTTGCATTGTGGATCAAGCATAAAACACCGTTTTTGCCTTAGTGTAATGCACAACCATAAAACAACACGGTCCTAGGTGTGTTATTCAAACAAGTACTTATCAGATGGGGGCTCCACTTTGCACGCAAGTATCTTTTAACTAGATTGAAGTGCGTGCAAAGTATTGTGACCATCCAATATGCTTTGCATGGCCGATCACGCATTATACATTGTTTTTCCCCTAGTGATATGCACATCCGAAAAAAACACGCCCTTAGGTGTGTTATCTGACCAAGTACTTATCGGATGGGTGTGCCTCTTTTAGAACATTTCAATACCACCTAGGTTGAGGTGTAGGAAAAGTGTTGTGCGGATCGGATATCCTTTGCATGGTCGATCGAGCATTAAATACTATTTTTGCTCTAGCGTCATGCACATCCGTAAAAAAAAACGCTGCTAGGTATGTTATCCGATCAAGCACTTATGGGATGGGCGTGCCTCTTTGCATGTAAGTCAATTCCACCTATTTGAAGGTGTGTGCAAAGTATTGTGCCATCGGATATGCTTTGCATTGTCGATCACACACAAAACACCGTTTTTGGCTTAGTGTCATGCACAACTATGAAAAAACACGGTCCTAAGTGTGTTAATCAAACAAGTACTTATCGGATGGGGGCTCCACTTTGCACGCAAATCCGTTTCAACTACTCTGAGGTGCGTGCAAAGTATTGTGACCATCGGATATTGTTTGCATGGTCGATCAAGCATTATACAGTGTTTTTTTCCTAGTGATATGCACATCCGCAAAAAAACACGCCCTTAGGTGAGTTATCTGACCACGTACTTATCAGGTGGGTGTGCCTCTTTGAGAAAATTTCAATACCACATAGGTTAAGGCATAGGAAAAGTATTGTGCCCATCAGATATGCTTTGCATGGTTGATCAAGCATTAATTACCATTTTTTCCTTAGTGTCATGCACATCCGTAAGAAAAAACACTGCTAGGTGTGTTATTCGATCAAGTACTTATGCGATGGGAATGCCACTCTGCATGTAAGTCCATTCCACCTAGTTGAAGGTGTGTGCAAAGTATTGCACCTATCAGATATGCTTTGCATTGTGGATCAAGCATAAAACACCGTTTTTGTCTTAGTGTCATGCACAACCATATAAAAACACAGCCCTAGGTGTGTTATTCAAACAAGTACTTATCGGATGGGGGCTCCACTTTGCACGCAAGTCTGTTTCAACTACATTGAGGTGCGTGAAAAGTATTGTGCCCATCGGATATGCTTTGCAAGGTCGATCACGCATTATACACCATTTTTTCCCTAGTGATATGCACATCCGCAAAAAAACACGCCCTTAGGTGTGTTATCTGACCAAGTACTTATCGGATGGGTGTGCCTCTTTGAGAACATTTCAATACCACCTAAGTTGAGGCGTAGGAAAAGTGTTGTGCCCATCGGATATCCTTTCCATGGTCGATCGAGCATTAAATACTATTTTTGCTCGTGTCATGCACATCCGTAAAAAAACACGCTGCTAGGTATGTTATCCGATCAAGCACTTATGGGATGGGAGTGCCACTTTGCATGTAAGTCAATTCCACCTAGTTGAAGCTGTGTGCAAAGTATTGTGCCCATTGTATATGCTTTGCATTGTCGATCAAGCGTAAAACACCATTTTTGCCTTAGTGTCATGCACAACCATGAAAAAACACGGTCCTAGGCGTGTTAATCAAACAAGTACTTATCGGATGGGGGATCCACTTTTCACGCAAGTTCGTTTTAACTAGGTTGAGATGCGTGCAAAGTATTGTCACCATCGGATATGCTCTGCATGGCCGATTACGCATTATACAATGTTTTTCCAGTAGTGATGCACATCGGCAAAAAAACACGCCCTTAGGTATGTTATCTAACCAAGTACTTATCGGATGGGTGTGCCTCTTTGAGAACATTTCAATACCACCTAGGTTAAGGCATCGAAAAATTATTGTGCCCATGGGATATGCTTTGCATGGTTGATCGAGCATTAAATACCATTTTTGCCTTAGTGTCATGCACATCCGTAGAAAAACATGCTACTACGTGTGTTATCTGATAAAGTACTTATGCGATCGGAATGCCACTTTGCATGTAATTCAATTCCACCTAGTTGAAGGTGTGTGCAAAGTATTGCGCCCATCGTATATTCTTTGCATTGTGGATCAAGCATAAAACACCGTTTTTGCCTTAGTGTAATGCACAACCATAAAACAACACGGTCCTAGGTGTGTTATTCAAACAAGTACTTATCAGATGGGGGCTCCACTTTGCACGCAAGTATCTTTTAACTAGATTGAGGTGCGTGGAAAGTATTGTGACCATCCAATATGCTTTGCATGGCCGATCACGCATTATACATTGTTTTTCCCCTAGTGATATGCACATCCGAAAAAAACACGCCCTTAGGTGTGTTATCTGACCAAGTACTTATCGGATGGGTGTGCCTCTTTCAGAACATTTCAATACCACCTAGGTTGAGGTGTAGGAAAAGTGTTGTGCCCATCGGATATCCTTTGCATGGTCGATCGAGCATTAAATGCTATTTTTGCTCTAGCGTCATGCACATCCGTAAAAGAACACACTGCTAGGTATGTTATCCGATCAAGCACTTATGGGATGGGCGTGCCTCTTTACATGTAAGTCAATTCCACCTATTTGAAGGTGTGTGCAAAGTATTGTGCCCATCGGATATGCTTTGCATTGTCGATCAAGCACAAAACACCGTTTTTGGCTTAGTGTCATGCACAACCATGAAAAAACACGGTCCTAAGTGTGTTAATCAAACGATTTCTTATCGGATGGGGGCTCCACTTTGCACGCAAATCCGTTTCAACTACTTTGAGGTGCGTGCAAAGTATTTTCACCATCGAATATGCTTTGCATGGTCGATCAAGCATTATACAATGTTTTTTTCCTAGTGATATGCACATCCGCAAAAAAACACGCCCTTAGGTGTGTTATCTGACCAAGTACTTATTGGATGGGTGTGCCTCTTTGAGAAAATTTCAATACCACCTAGGTTAAGGCGTAGGAAAAGTATTGTGCCCATCGGATATGCTTTGCATGGTCGATCAAGCATTAATTACCATTTTTTCCTTAGTGTCATGCACATCCGTAAGAAAAAACGCTGCTAGGTGTGTTATCCGATCAAGTACTTATGCGATGGGAATGCCACTCTGCATGTAAGTCCATTCCACCTATTTGAAGGTGTGTGAAAAGTATTGTGCTTATCAGATATGCTTTGCATTGTGGATCAAGTATAAAACATCGTTTTTGCCTTAGTGTCATGCACAACCATATAAAAACATAGCCCTAGGTGTGTTATTCAAATAAGTACTTATCAGATGGGGGCTCCACTTTGCACGCAAGTCCGTTTCAACTACATTGAGGTGCGTGCAAAGTATTGTGCCCATCGGATATGATTTGCAAGGTCGATCACGCATTATACACCGTTTTTTCCCTAGTAATATGCACATCCGCAAAAAAACACGACCTTAGGTGTGTTATCTGACCAAGTACTTATCGGATGGGTGTGCCTCTTTGATAACATTTCAATACCACCTAGGTTGAGGCGTAGGAAAAGTGTTGTGCCCATCGGATATCCTTTGCATGGTCGATCGAGCATTAAATAGTATTTTTGTTCTAGTGTCATGCACATCCGTAAAAAAACACGCTGCTAGGTATGTTATCCGATCAAGCACTTATGGGATGGGAGGGCCACTTTGCATGTAAGTCAATTCCACCTAGTTGAAGGTGTGTGCAAAGTATTGTGCCCATCGTATATGCTTTGCATTGTCGATCAAGCATAAAACACCATTTTTGCCTTAGTGTCATGCACAACCATGAAAAAACACGGTTCTAGGTGTGTTAATCAAACAAGTACTTATCAGATGGGGGCTCCACTTTGCACGCAAGTATATTTTAACTAGATTGAGGTGCATGCAAAGTATTGTGACCATCCGATATGCTTTGCATGGCCGATCACACATTATACATTGTTTTTCTCCTAGTTATATGCACATCCAAAAAAAACACGCCCTTAGGTGTTATCTAACCAAGTACTTATCGGATGGGTGTGCCTCTTTCAGAACATTTCAATACCACCTAGGTTGAGGTGTAGGAAAAGTGTTGTGCCCATCGGATATCCTTTGCATGGTCGATCGAGCATTAAATACTATTTTTGCTCTAGCGTCATGCACATCCGTAAAAAAACACGTTGCTAGGTATGTTATCCGATCAAGCACTTATGGGATCTGTGTGCCACTTTGCATGTAAGTAAATTTCACCTATTTGAAGGTGTGTGCAAAGTATTGTGCCCATCAGATATGCTTTGCATTGTCGATCAAGCACAAAACACCGTTTTTGGCTTAGTGTCATGCACAACCATGAAAAAACACGGTCCTAAGTGTGTTAGTCAAACAAGTACTTATCGGATGGGGGCTCCACTTTGCACGCAAATCCGTTTCAACTACTTTGAGGTACATGCAAAGTATTGTCACCATCGGATATGCTTTGCATGGTCGATCAAGCATTATACAGTGTTTTTTTCCTAGTGATATGCACATCCGCAAAAAAACACGCCCTTAGGTGTGTTATCTGACCAAGTACTTATCGGATGGGTGTGCCTCTTTGAGAAAATTTCAATACCACCTAGGTTAAGGAGTAGGAAAAGTATTGTGCCCATCGGATATGCTTTGCGTGGTCGATCGAGCATTAATTACCATTTTTGCCTTAGTATCATGCACATCCGTAAGAAAAAACGCTGCTAGGTGTGTTATCCGATCAAGTACTTATGCGATGGAAATGCCACTCTGCATGTAAGTCCATTCCACCTAGTTGAAGGTGTGTGCAAACTGTTGTGCCCATCAGATATGCTTTGCATTGTGGATCAAGCATAAAACACCGTTTTTGCCTTAGTGTCATGCACAACCATATAAAAGCATAGCCCTAGGGGTGTTATTCAAACAAGTACTTATCGGATGGAGGCTCCACTTTGCATGCAATTCTGTTTCAACTATGTTGAGGTGCATGCAAAGTATTGTCACCATGGGATATGCTTTGCATGGTCGATCACGCATTAAACAACATTTTTTCCCTAGTGATATGCACATCCGCAAAAAAACACACCCGTAGGTGTGCTATCTGACCAAGTACTTATCGGATGGGTGTGCCTCTTTGAGAACATTTCAATACCACCTAGGTTGAGGCATAGGAAAAGTGTGGTGCCCATCGGATATCCTTTGCATGGTCGATCGAGCATTGAATACTATTTTTGCTCTAGTGTCATGCACATCCGTAAAAAAACATGCTTCTAGGTATGTTATCCGATCAACCACTTATGGGATGGGAGTGCCACTTTGCATGTAAGTATATTCAGCCTAGTTGAAGGTGTTTGCAAAGTATTGTGCCCATCGGATATGATTTGCATTGTCGATCAAGCATAAAACACTGTTTTTGCCTTAGTGTCATGCACAACCATGAAAAAACACAGTCCTAGGTGTGTTAATAAAACAAGTACTTATCGGATGGGGGCTCCACTTTGCACGCAAGTCCGTTTCAACTAGGTTGGGATGCCTGCAAATTATTGTCACCTTTGGATATGCTCTGCATGGTCGATTACCCATTATACAATGTTTTTCCAGTAGTGATATTGCACATCCGCAAAAAAACACGACCTTAGGTATGTTATCTGACCAAATACTTATCGGATGGGTGTGCCTCTTTAAGAAAATTTCAATATCACCTAGGTTAAGGCGTAGGAAAAGTATTTTCCCCATCCGATATGCTTTGCATGGTCGATCGAGCATTAAATACCATTTTTGCCTTAGTGTCATGCACATCCGTAAAAAAACACGCTGCTAGGTGCGTTATCCGATCAAGTACTTATGAGATGGGAATGCCACTTTGCATGTAAGTCAATTCCACCTAGTTGAAGGTGTTTGAAAAGTATTGTGCCCATCGGATATGCTTCGCATTGTCGATCAAGCATAAAACACCGTTTTTGCCTTAGTGTCATGCACAACCATATAAAAACACAGCCCTAGGTATGTTATTCAAACAAGTACTTATCGGATGGGGGCTCCACTTTGCACACATGTCTATTTCAACTAATTTGAGGTGTGTGCAAAGTATTGTCACCATCGGATATGCTTTGCATGGTCGATCATGCATTATACACCGTTTTTTCCCTAGTGATATGCACATGCGGAAAAAAACACGCCCTTAGGTGTGTTATCTGACCAAGTACTTATAGGATGGGTGTGCCTCTTTGAGAAAATTTCAATATCACCTAGGTTGAGGCATAGGAAAAGTGTTGTGCCCATCGGATATCCTTTGCATGGTCGATCGAGCATTAAATAGTATTTTTGCTCTAGTGCAATGCACATCCATAAAAAAATACGCTGCTAGGTATGTTATCCGATCAAGCACTTATGGGATGGGTGTGCCACTCTGCATGTAAGTCAATTCCACCTAGTTGAAGGTGTGTGCAAAGTATTGTGCCCATCGGATTTGCTTTGCATTGTCGATCAAGCATAAAACACCGTTTTTTTCCTTAGTGTCATGCACAACCATGAAAAAACACGGTCCTAGGTGTGTTAATAAAACATGTACTTATCGGATGGGGGCTCCACTTTGTATGCAAGTACTTTTCAACTAGATTGAGGTGCGTGCAAAGTATTGTCACCATCATATATGCTTTACATGGCCGTTCACGCATTATACACCATTTTTCCCCTAATCATATGCACATCCGCAAAAAAACACGCCCTTAGGTGTGTTATCTGACCAAGTACTTATCGGATGGGTGTGCCTCTTTTACAACATTTCAATACCACCTAGGTTGAGGTGTAGGAAAAGTGTTGTGCCCATCGGATATCCTTTGCATGGTCGATCGAGCATTAAATACTATTTTTGCTCTAGTGTCATGCACATCCGTAAAAAAACACGCTGCTAGGTATGTTATCCAATCAAGCACTTATGGGATGGGAGTGCCACTTTGCATGTAAGTCAATTCCACCTAGTTGAAGGTGTGTGCAAAGTATTGTGTTCATCCTATATGCTTTGCATTGTCGATCAAGCATAAAACTCCGTTTTTGCCTTAGTGTCATGCACAACCATAAAAAAACACGGTCCTAGGTGTGTGAATCAAACAAGTACTTATCGAATGGGGACTCCACTTTCCACGCAAGTCTGTCTAAACTAGGTTGAGATGCTTGCAAAGTATTGTCACCATCGGATATGCTCTGCATGCTCGATTATGCATTATACACAACGGTTTTCCGATAGTGATATGCATATCTGCAAAAAAACACGCCCTTAGTATGTTATCTGACCAAGTACTTATCCGATGGGTGTGCCTCTTTGAGAACATTTCAATACCACCTAGGTTAAGGCATAGGAAAAGTATTGTGCCCATCCGATATGCTTTGCATGGTCGATCGAGCATTAAATACCATTTTTGCCTTAGTGTCATGCACATCCGTAAAAAAACACGCTGCTAGGTGTGTTATCCGATCAAGTACTTGTGCGATGGGAATGCCACTTTGCATGTAATTTCATTCCACCTAGTTGAAGGTGTGTGCAAAGTATTGTGCCCATCGAATATGCTTTGCATTGTGGATCAAGCATAAAACACCGTTTTTGCCTTAGTGTCATGCACAACCATATAAAAACACGTCCCTAGGTGTGTTATTCAAACAAGTACTTATCGGATGGGGGCTCCACTTTGCACGCAAGTCCGTTTTAACTAGGTTGAGGTGCGTGCAAAGTATTGTCACCATCGAATATGCTTTGCATGGCCGATCACGCATTATACACCATTTTTCCCCTAGTGATATGCACATCCGCAAAAAAACACACCCTTAGGTGTGTTATCCAACCAAGTACATATCGGATGGGCGTGCCTCTTTGAGAACATTTCAATATCACCTAGGTTGAGGTGTAGGAAAAGTGTTGTGCCCATCAGATATCCTTTGCATGTCGATCGAGCATTAAATACTATTTTTGCTCTAGTGTCATGCACATCCGTTAAAAAACACGCTACTAGGTATGTTATCCGATCAAGCACTTATGGGATGGGCATGCCACTTTGCATGTAAGTCAATTCCACCTAGTTCAAGGTGTGTGCAAAGTATTGTGCCCATTGAATATGCTTTGCATTGTCGATTAAGCATAAAACACCATTTTTGCCTTAGTGTCATGCACAGCCATGAAAAAACACGGTCCTAGGTGTGTTAATAAAACAAGTACTTATCGGATGGGGGCTCCAGTTTGCACGCAAGTCCGTTTCAACTAGCTTGAAATGCGTGCAAAGTATTGTCACCATCGGATATGCTCTGCATGGTCGATTACACATTATACAATGTTTTTCCCGTAGTGATATGCACATCTGCAAAAAAACACGCCCTTAGGTATGTTCTCTGACCAAATACTTATCGGATGGGTGTGCCTCTTTGAGAAAATTTCAATACCACCTAGGTTAAGGTGTAGGAGAAGTATTGTTCCCATCGTATATGCTTTGCATGGTAGATCGAGCATTAAATACCATTTTTGCCTTAGTGTCATGCACATCCGTAAAAAAACACACTGCTAGGTGTGTTATCTCATCAGGTACTTATGCGATGGGAATGCCACTTTGCAGGTAAGTCGATTCCCCCTAGTTTAAGGTGTGTGGAAAGTATTGTGCCCATCATATATGCTTTGCATTGTGGATCAAGCATAAAACACCGTTTTTGCCTTAGTGTCATGCACAACCATATAAAAACACGGCCCTAGGTGTGTTATTCAAACAAGTACTTATCGGATGGGGGCCCCACCTTGCACGCAAGTCCCTTTAAACTACATTGAGGTGTGTGCAAAGTATTGTCACCATCGGATATGCTTTGCATGGTCGATCACGCATTATACACCGTTTTTCCCCTAGTGATATGCACATCCGCAAGAAAACACGCCCTTAGGTGTGTTATCTAACCAAGTACTTATCGGATGGGTGTGCCTCTCTGAGAACATTTCAATACCACCTAGGTTGAGGTGGAGGAAAAGTGTTGTGCCCATCGACTATCCTTTGCATGGTTGATCGAGCATTAAATACTATTTTTGCTCTAGTGTCATGCACATCCGTAAAAAAACACGCTGCTAGGTATGTTATCCGATCAAGCACTTATGGGATGGGAGTGCCACTTTGCATGTAAGTCAATTCCACCTAGTTGAAGGTGTGTGCTAAGTATCGTGCCCATCGTATATGCTTTGCATTGTCAATCAAGCATAAAACACCGTTTTTGCCTTAGTGTCATGCACAACCATGAAAAAACACGGTCCTAGGTGTGTTAATCAAACATATACTTATCGGATGGGGGCTCCAATTTGTAGGCAAGTCCATTTCAACTAGGTTAAGATGCGTGCAAAGTATTTTCACCATCGGATATGCTCTGCATGGTCGATTACGCATTATACAACGTTTTTCCCGTAGTGATATGCACATCCTTATACCGTTTTTGCCTTAGTGTCATGCACAACCATGAAAAAACACAGTCCTAGGTGTGTTAATCAGACATGTACTTATCGGATGGGGGCTCCACTTTGCACGCAAGTCCATTTAAACTAGGTTGAGATGCGTGCAAAGTATTGTCACCATCAGATATGCTCTGCATGGTCGATTACGCATTATACAACGTTTTTCCCATAGTGATATGCACATTCGCAAAAAAACACGCCCTTAGGTATGTTATCTGACCAAGTGCTTATCGGATGGGTGTGCCTCTTTGAGAACATTTCAATACCACCTAGGTTAAGGCGTAGGAGAAGTATTTTGTCCATCGGATATGCTTTGCATGGTCGATCGAGCATTAAATACCATTTTTGCCTTAGTGTCATGCACAAAAACACACTGCTAGGTGTGTTATCTGATCAAGTACTTATGCGATGGGAATGCCACTTTGCATGTAAGTCAATTCCCCCTAGTTGAAGGTGTGTGCAAAGTATTGTGCCCATCGGATATGCTTTGCATTGTCGATCAAGCATAAAACACCGTTTTTGCCTTAGTGTCATGCACAACCATATAAAAACACGGCCCTAGGTGTGTTATTCAAACAAGTACTTATCGGATGGGGTTCCACTTTGCACGCAAGTCCCTTTCAACTACGTTGAGGTGCGTGCAAAGTATTGTCACCATCAGATATGCTTTGCATGGTCGATCACGCATTATACACCGTTTTTCCCCTAGTGATATGCACATGTGCAAAAAAACACGCCCTTAGGTGTGTTATCTGACCAAGTACTTATCAAATGGGTGTGCCTATTTGAGAACATTTCAATACCACTAGGTTGAGGTGTAGGAAAAGTGTTGTGCCCATCGGATATCCTTTGCATGGTCGATCGAGCATTAAATACTATTTTTGGTCTAGTGTCATGCACATCCGTAAAAAAAACACGCTGCTAGGTATGTTATCCGATCAAGCACTTATGGGATGGGAGTGCCACTTTGCATGTAATTTAATTCCACCTAGTTGAAGGTGTGTGCAAAGTATTGTGCCCATCGGATATGATTTGCATTGTCGATGAAGCATAAAACACCGTTTTTGCCTTAGTGTCATGCATAACCATGAAAAAACACGGTCCTAGGTGTGTTAATCAAACAAGTACTTATCGTATGGGGGCCTACTTTGTACGCAAGTCTGTTTCAACTACTTGAGGTTCGTGCAAAGGATTGTTACCATTGGATATGCTTTGCATGGTCAATCACGCATTATACACCGTTTTTTCCCTAGTGATATGCACATCCTCAAAAAAACACGCCCTTAGGTGTGTTATCTGACCAAGTACTTATCGGATTGGTGTGCCTCTTTGAGAACATTTCAATACCACCTAGGTTGCGGTGTAGGAAAAGTGTTATGCCCATCAAATATCCTTTGCATGGTCGATCGAGCATTAAATAGTATTTTTGCTCTAGTGTCATGCACATCGTAAAAAAAACACACTACTAGGTATGTTATCCGATCAAGCACTTATGGGATGGGCGTGCCACTTTGCATGTAAGTCAATTCCACCTAGTTGAATGTGTGTACAAAGTATTGTGCTCATCGAATATGATTTGCATTGTCGATCAAGCATAAAACACCGTTTTTGCCTTAGTGTCAAGCACATTTGTAAAAAAACACGGTCCTAGGTGTGTTATCGGATCAAGTACTTATTTAACTGACACGCCACTTTTCATGCAACTCAATAACACCTAGGTTGAGATGGGTACAAAGTATTGTGCCCATCGGATGTAGTTTGCATGGTATATCACGTATTAAACTCCGTTTGTGCCTCAATGTCATGCACAACCATAAAAAAACACGCTTTTAGGTGTGTTATCCGACCAACTGCTTATCAAATGGGTGTACCACTTTGCATGCAATGCAATACCACAATTGTTGAGACTCATGCAAAGTATTGTGCCCATCGGATATGCTTTGCATTGTCGAACAAGCATTAAACACTGTTTTGGCCTTAGTGTCATGCACAACCGTCAAAAAACGTGGTCCTAGATGTGTTATTCGACTAAGTACTTATGGGATGGGCACGCCACTTTGCATGTAATTCAATAATACCTAGGTCGAGATGTCTGCAAAGTATTGTGACGATCGGATATGCGTTGCATTGTCGATTAAGCATAAAACAACGTTTTTGCCTTAGTGTCATGGATAACAACCAATAAAAAACATGGTCCTAGGTGTGATATTCTAATGGGGGATCACACATTATACACCGTTTTCCCCCTAGTGTTATGCACATCCGTCAAAGAACACGCTCTTAGGTGTATTATCATACCAAGTACTTATTGAATGGGCGTTCCACTTTGCATGGAACACCATACCACTGCTTTTGAGGCACGTGCAAAGTATTGTGCCCATCGGATATGCTTTACATGGTAGATTAAGCATTAAATACCGTTTTTGCCTTGGTGTCATGTACAACCATCAAAAAACACGATCCTAGGTGTATTTTTCAAACAAGTACTTATCGGATGGGGATGCCACTTTGCACACAAGTCAATACTGCCTAGGTTGAGGAACATGCAAAGTCTTGTGTCCATTGGATATGCTTTGCATAGTCGATCGCACATTATACACCATTTTGTTCCTAGTGTTATGCACGATCGTCATAAAATATGTTTGGAGGTGTGTTATCCAAACAAGTACTTATGGGATGGGTGCACCACTTTGTATGCAAGTCAATACGACCTAGGGTGAGGCGTGTACAAAGTTTTGTGCCCATCGGAGAAATGTAGATGCGATAATATTAGAAAATTCTCGGTATGTGTATATGCGTGTGTGTGTGGCAAACAATTTTGATACAACAAAGTAAACACCTAGTGCACAAATTATGCACTTCATACCTTGAGTATTGTGTCAAAATAAAAGCTGAAATAAGCTTGTTGATGAGGATAAATACGCCCTTGTAAATACTCCCTTGAATAAAAGCACAGTTGTTGTATGACCACAATAGGATCGCTTTGATACGTGTGATTTTGCCCACATGTAAGTTTGCAAATAGTATAAAAAATCATATAATAATATATTAATAGTTTGCAAATGTGTATAGCAAGTGAGTAATGGGAAGTGGAAGTGGGAGTGAGGAGGGAGGAGTGGAATGGGAGAGGGAGGTAATAGGGGTGTATGATAATAAGTATAAAAAATAGTATAATAATATATTAATAGTTTTCAAATGGCAAGTGAGTAATGGGAAGTGGAAGTGAGAGTGGGGAGGGAAGAATGGAATGGGAGAGGGGGAGGTAATAGGGGAGTAGGATAATAAGGGAGTGAAATGAGTGAGGGGAGTTAATAGGGGATGAAAAAGAGGAGGGTGAGATGGGGAAATATGGGATTTTGGGAAATGGGAGGAGTATGGGACGTGGTGGAAATGTGGGATGGGAGTGGTGGCAATGGGGGAGGAAGAAGAAATGGATGGGGGGAGGGCCAATGGAAGATTAGGATGAGGGATGGGGGTCCCAATAGGAGAGGAGGAGGAAAACCTAATTTTTCTTATATATAGTCTTCCTTCTTCATTCATTCTCCCCTCATTTCATTCATTGAAGCAAGAAAGCAAGAAAGCAAGGACGAGCAAGAAAGCAAGGAAGGAAGAGCAAGAAAGAGCAAACTTACAAACTTTTTCCAGGTACTTGTAAATTTTTCTGATTAATTCTTTATCTAGATTTTTTTTTTAAATTTGAAGAGAGAGAAAGAAAGAAAGAGAGAGAGGAACTAGAGAGAGAGAGAGAAAGTTTAGAGAGAAGGAGAGAAGCCTTGGAGGCCGCGGCCTCTAGGAGGAAGAGGGAAGTGGAGGGGGATGAGAGGGAGGAGCCAAGGAGGGAGGGAGGAGGGGGCGGGGGGTCGAGGGAGGGAGGGGATGGAGGGGCAGGGGGGGGATCGAGGGAGGGAGGGGATGGAGGGGGGTTCCTGGCGGCCGCAGCCGCCAGGACAGGAGGGAGGGGAGGGAGGGGCGGGGGGGGTCGAGGGAGGGAGGGGATGGAGGGGATAAGGGGGGGGCAGGGGGGAGGGGATGGAGGGGGGGGGGAGGGGGGTCCTGGTGGCCGCGGCCGCCAGGACGCTAGGGAGGGGAGGGAGGGGTGGGGGGGGGTTGAGGGAGGGAGGGGATGGAGGGGGGGGCATCCTGGCGGCCATGGCCACCAGGACGGGAGGCGAGGGGGCATCGAGGGAGGGAGGGGATGGAGGGGGGGTCCTGGCGGCCGCAGTCGCTAGGACGTCAGGGAGGGGAGGGAGGGGGGGGTCGAGGGAGGGAGGGGATGGAGGGGAGGGGGTCCTGGCAGCCGCGGCTGCCAGGACACCAGGGAGGGGATGGAGGGACGAGGGGGTCGAGGGAGGGAGGGGAGGGAGGGGGGTCCTGGCGGCCGCGGCCGCCAGGATGCCAAGGAGGGGAGGGAGGGGTGGGGGGGGTGAGGGAGGGAGGGGATGGAGGGGGGGTCCTGGCGGCCACAGCCGCGAGGACTCCAGGGAGGGGAGGGAGGGGCGGGGAGGGAGGGGATGGAGGGGGGGGTCCTAGGATGCCAGGGAGGGGATGGAGGGGGGGTGGGGGGTCCTGGCGGCCGCGGCCGTCGGGACATCAGGGAGGGGAGGGAGGGGTGAGGGGGGAGTCGAGGGAGGGAGGGGATGGAGGGGGGGTCCTGGCGGCCGCCAGGATGCCAGGGAGGGGAGGGAGGGGCAGGGGGGGGTCGAGGGAGGGAGGGGATGGAGGGGGGGTCCTAGTGGTCGTGGCCGCCAGGACGGGAGGGAGGGGTGCAGGGGGGGTTGGTGTCGAGAGGAGGGGGCAGGGGGGGTCAAGGGAGGGAGGGGATGGAGGGGGGGTCCTGGCGGCCGCGGCCGCCAGGACGAGAGGGAGGGGAGGGGGGGTCGAGGGAGGGGATAGAGGGGGGGGTCCTGGCGGCCGCGGCCACCAAGACAAGAGGGAGGGGAGGGAGGCGGGAGGGAGGGAGGGGATGGACGGGGGGTCCTGGCAGTCACAGCCGCCAAGACGAGAGGGAGGGGAGGGAGGGGCGGGGGGGGATGGAGGGAGGGAGGGGATGGAGGGGATGGAGGGGGGGGTCCTGGCGGCCGCGGCCGCTAGGACGGGAGGGAGGGGAGGCAAGGGAGAGAGAGAGGGGAGGTGAGGGAGAGAGAAAGGGAGAGGAGGGAGGCGAGAGGAGGGAGGGGAGAGGAGGGAGTGGAAGGAGAGAGAGGGGAGAGGAGGGAGGGGAGGGAGAGAGAGAGAGAGAGAGGGAGGGGAGAGGAGGGAGCAGAAGGAGAGAGAGGGGAGAGGAGGGAGGGGAGGGAGAGAGAGAGTGAGGGGAGGGAGAGAGAAAGCGAGAGAGAGAGTGAGGGGGGGAAGGTATGGGAGCGAGAGAGAGAGTGAGGGAGAGAGAAAGCGAGAGAGAGAGTGAGAGGTTGGGAAGGTATGGGACTAGAGAGAGAGAGATATGCGACTAGAGAGGGAGCTCCATCGCATAGAGAGGGAGCTCCATTAGAGAGAGAGAGAGCCCACTACATAGAGAAGAGGAGTAGAGGGAGAGAGGTCGAATTCTTACAAGAGCGAAAAATAAGATTTGACTTAGGAAAAGAATGAAAGGGACTTACGAGAAGAAAGTATCAAGAAGAATGTTGAACACAAATTTGAATTCTTACAACTAAGAGTAGAACTATCACGAGCTCTTCAACACAAATTTGAATTCTTATAACTAAAAGTAGAACTATCACGAGTAAGAGCGACAAATAAGATTTGACTTACTATCACAAGCAAGAGCGACAAATAAGATTTGACTTACGAGAAGAATGAAAGGGACTTACGAGAAGAATGTATCAAGAAGAATGTTGAACACAAATTTGAATTCAAAAGGAATGTACGAGAAGAAAGTATCAAGAAGAATGTTGAACTCAAATTTGAATTCAAATTTATGATGAATTCAAATTTCTCTCTCTTTTTTAAAAATCCGAATTTATGCGTGGGAGGAGTGGGCTAGTTTTTCTTATATATACTCTTCTTTCCATTCATTCATTCTCATTCTCTCCTCAAGAGCGGAAGAGAAAGGATAAGCGGAGCCTTACTTTTTTCACTTTTTCCAGGTACTTGCATTCTTTTTCATTCGTCTTGTAATTCTTTTTC
Organism: Dipteris shenzhenensis; assembly: GCF_047967505.1. Taxonomy (NCBI): domain Eukaryota; kingdom Viridiplantae; phylum Streptophyta; class Polypodiopsida; order Gleicheniales; family Dipteridaceae; genus Dipteris; species Dipteris shenzhenensis. The sequence goes on from NC_141610.1 coordinate 25,636,120, forward strand.
TTTACTTACAATTCTTTTTCAATTAGTTTCTTGTTAAAGTTTTTGAGTTCTATTTCTTAAAATTCATCTTGTAATTCTTTTTCTTTACTTACAATTCTTTTTCAATTAGTTTCTTGTTAAAGTTTTTGAGTTCTATTTGAATTAATTTCTTATTGAAATTTGTGTTCTAAATTTGAAAAGAGAGATAGAGAGAAAGAGAGAGCTAGAGAGAGAGAGGAGAGAGAGAGAGAGTGTGAGAGAGATAGCACTAGATTAAGAGAGAAAAGAAAGGAGGGAGAGAAAGTAGGAGAGAGAGAGAGAGAAAGAGAGAGAGAGAGAGAGAGAGAGAGAGAGAGAGAGAGAAAGAGAGAGAGAGAGAGAGAGTGAGAGAGAGAGAGAGAGAAAGAGAGAAAGAGAAAGAGAGATTAAGAGAGAGAAGAGGGGCAGAGGGAGAGAGAGAAAACTCTTGGCGGCTGTGGCAGCTAGAGGAGGGGGGTTTGGACCTCGAATTGTGTTCCGGTGAGAGACGTAGGCTTAAGTGTGGTGAGCAAACATAGTGCATGCATGTGTAAAAGGAACATGTATCATCATGATTGAGGTAATGAAGGCTTTCGCCTTCATTGGGGGTTGTAGGGTTTAGGAGGAGTTTAAGGGTTAGAAGGAGGTTCCATGGATAGAAGGAGGTTCCAGCATTCAGAAGGAGGTTCCAGGGTTTAGAAGGAGTTCCAAGGTTTAGAAGGAGGTTCCAGGGTTTAGAAGGTGTCCCGAGTTAGAAGGAGGATCCAAGGTTCAGAAGGAGGTTCTAGGGTTAGAAGGAGGTTCCAGGGTTTAGAAGGAGTTCCAAGGTTTAGAAGGAGGTTCCAGGGTTCAGGGTAGAGTACATGATGGAGAACTCGTCTCCCTTGTAGATCATGGAGCTTTAAGGGTTGAGAAACAAAGGGTTTAGGGGGAGCATAGGAGTGGGAGAGGAAGAAGGTGTAAGAGCATGGGGGAAAGAAGAGAAAGGAGGGAGGAGGAGGAGAGAGGAGGAGGAGGAGAAGAGAGGAGGAGGAGGAGGAAGGAGGAGGGAAGAGGAGAGGGAGAGGATGGGTTCCAAGGTTGGAGGAGAGGGGAGGAGGACTTGCAAGGTTAGGACATGCTTTTGGACGTGGAGTGCAAGGAAGCAAGGACACTTAACACAAAGTTGTAACACAAAGTTGAAGTCGTATGTAGAAGTTGCAACACAAAGTTGTATCACAAAGTTGTAACAAAAACTTATATCACAAAGTTGTAACACAAAGTTGTAACACATTCTCTTTCTACATGTAGAAGTTGTAAGACCGTTGTAAGACAAAGTTGTATCACATTCTCTTTCTACACAAGTTCATGTTGGCATAGAGTCAACATCATTCCTTTTACACATGCATGCACTATGTTTGCTCACCACACTTAAGTCTACGTCTCTCACCGGAACACGTCTCGAGGTCCTAAGCTACATGTATACTACCAATGACAACCCCAATATATCTATAGGTGACAAAAAGCCTCGAAACCCTGCAAACATAGAATACCCAGCTCTTCCTACGAAAGCAGTAGGAAAGAGCCAACCAATGACATGTAGAAAGAGAATGTGTTACAACTTTGTGTTACAACTTTATGATACAACTTTGTGTTACAACTTTGTGATACAACTTTGTGATACAATTTTGTGATACTCTTTGTTGAGTCTACTTTGGTATTCCAAGCATTTGTCTCAAGTGTCCATGCTTCTTTGCACTCCACGTCCAAAAGCATGTCCTAACCTTGCAACTTCTCCTCCCCTCTTCTCCAACCTTGCAACCCACCCTCTCCCTCTCCTCCTCCCTCCTCCTCCTCCTCCCTCCTCCTCCTCCTCTTCCTCCTCCTCCCTCCTCCTCTCTCCTCCTCCTCCCTCCTCCTCCCTTCTCTCTCTTCTTTCCCCCATGCTCTTACACCTTCTTTCTCTCCCACTCCTATGCTCCCCCTAAACCCTTTGTTCCTCAACCCTTAAAACGCACATAGTCAATCCCGCATTTTTCAAATGGTTTTTGTGCAACAATTGGTGTTAGGGGATTAAAGTCTTTGTGTTGTGGTTTAATAGTCCATTGGCATACATGACAGCTTTTTACATATTCATAGGCATCTGCCCACAGTGTTGGCCACCAATAGCCTGCAAGGAGAACTTTTCTTGCTGTGGCTTCCCCTTGGAAGTGTCCTCCTACAATGCCTTCATGGACTTCACTTAGGATTGGCATGATCTCATGAGGCATTACACATCTTCTTAATATCTGGTTCTTGCCCATCTTGTACAGTTGTCCTGCAATGAGTTGATAGGGTGCAGCCTTTAGAATCAATTTTCTGGCATCTACTACTTTCATGTCAGGGGGTGGTCTTCCTACCATCAAGTATCCAATGATATCTCCACACCACTTTGGAACAGCATCTATTTGAAATAGTGTGGCATCTGGTAAGTTGTCTTCTACTCCAGTGGCTTCTTCTCCTGACTTGACCTGAGACATGTGATCGGCAATGTAGTGTTGGGCACCTTTGCGGACCATGATTTTGATGTTGAATTCTTGCAGGAAGAGAAGCCATTTGGTTATTCTTCTTGTGGTACACGAACGGTTCACAAGATAAAGCAATGCTTGATGGTGGGTGTAGAAGACAAAATCATTTGCTAGTAGATAGTGACTTTATTATAAGGCTTCACACAACACTTATTTCATTAATTTTGGACTCATATGTCTACATTTGGACTATTCCTTAAAATCCTTCCCAAATGAAAAGTTTACTTTATGAAAATGTCATTCGAGAATCAAAAGTTTACTGTTTGGCACTGTCATTTCCACATAATACATTTCAAAACATCTCTCTACAATGTTGCACTAATAATGCAAAAACTACTATTAAATCCAAATTTTGTATTTCTTGTTTTTAAGAATTATATTCTTAAATTAAAAAATCCCTTGAGTTATTAGTTTAAATCCATGAAAACCACACTCTTGAAGATTCAAAAAATTTAAAAAAGGTATACATAAGAGACCTACAAGACTCTTTTTACTTTCAATGTAGAAAACTATAACACTCTTGAATATCCAAGAAATTAAAAGGTTTAGATAGACATGAGACATGATGGAAGCCTCTTTTGTACTCTAAAAAATAGCAATAGCTATGCTTGCAATTTTACATTATCATAAGTTTACAAGAAATATTGCTCTGGATGAGTCTTTGTATAAAGGATCTACCATGGCATTTTCAATCATTTATTTCTACCTTTACAGTGAGCTAAGTATAAATGAGCGATCCAAACATGAAAGGTTTTGCCATGGCCTTTTCAATAATTTAATTCTGCCTTTACAGTGACTTAAGTAGAAATGGGTGATCCAAACATTTGCTTGTTCGAATGTCCTTTTTTGTCATCACATAAATGAGCGATCCAAACATTTCCTTGTTAGAATATCCTTTCTATCATCACTTGTTGCTTTGGTGCCATCTTCATTCACTCTCATCTGACCACCACCACCACCTTCAGTCTTTCTTGATATTTGAATGGTGTTATCATGGGCATTCTTCATTTGCGCTATCTCCTTCTACTTCCTCCTTGGCGACCATCTTTATGAACTCTATAATATGCGAAATAATTGGTTACGATAATTTTATTTTTTCGTCTACATCATACCCCATGTGCTTCTTTGTTTTCTTTGTCCTTGATTTCCAAGATACTATGACTGTCTCTGTGGAAAGCTATGAAATTGCATCATGGTTTAGGACCCATTCCTTTTTTAGACAACTACTATACAATGTATTGTTATCCTGGTTCTCCTTCCTACCCCTTGGCTCATACCATACCACTGTAAATGTTGTAGCTCTCCTTTGGTCATCCATGCTTACGTCCACTACTTTTGCAACCCAAAACTTCATTTCTCATGTTCATCATCCGATGGTCGAACTGCAACAAAACAATGGATGTCTATGTCTATTTGTGGCATAAACTCTCTCTTCTTGGGTCCACAATATGGATGTGGGAGCACATAAACTGATTTTCAAAGAGACCACATGCTGGGTGCAAGTCATTACCAATATTTGGCCAAAATAAAGGCCGTTCTGCCTTAATATCATCTTCTCACATTTTTGCAAGGTCTTTATCAATTGGTAGGTCTTGCTAATTACAACAGAAGTGTGTTCCTTCCAAGAGGGCTTCCAATTAGGAAATCTCCGGAGCATTTCCTCTTTGTAAATAATAAAAGCTTTTAAGCCTTCTATTTCACCTTTGGATTTCTCACTGAATTCTTTTATAGGAGCCCTTGTTGGATGCATTTCTTTGCTCGGAATTGAAGTTAAGAGAGAGCATTAGGGGAGAATTGCAGTCTCCAAAGGGCCCCCAATTAGTGTTTCTTAATTTCAAGGGATTAGTGAGGTATTTGAGGTGTACCAATGGTAGTGCTCCTTCTTTTTGGGCAATGCCATGTTGAGGTGGAGGGTGGGTAGACCTGCAAACAACCCCTATTGGCTACTCCTCTTACACTGGGGACCACTCAAACCATCCCCCCCCCCCCCCTCAACCCATGCTTGACCCTTCTCCCATATGCACCTCCCCCAAACAAACCTACAAGTCATTCAAGAGGTGATGGGCCCTTCTAGGCAAATTTTCCCCCCTCTCAACTTGTTACAGGCCTACCTCCTCCTCTTCTCTTGTCCAACTCCATTCTCCCTCCATTTTTCAAATGTGGGAACTCATTTTGCATCTTCTCTGCCCCCTCTTGCTCTAGTCCATTGTGTTTCTCCCTCTCCAGCACCTCCTGTAGCAGCTGCTCATTCTCTCTCCATTCCTAGCTACAGCACCTTCTACAGCAGCAGTTGCTCATCCCCCTCTGCTCTTTCTTCCTCCATTCCTAGCTATAGTACCTCCTGTAGTGGCTGCTCATCCCCCTCTGCTCTTTCTCCCTCCATTTCTAGCTACAACAACTCCTGGAGCAGGTGCTCATCCCCCTCTACTCTTTCTCCCTCCATTCCTAGCTACATCACCTCTTGGAGCTTCTCTCAACCTTCACTTGCACCCTCTATACCTTCTCCCTCTCTCTCCCTCTATCAGAGCTGCTCTCTGCCTCCAAGCTGCACTTTCTAGTCCACTATTGCTATTGTGACCTCTATACAAGCATGGTGAGGAGACCATACATGTACTCTGTGTCCCACAAGAGCAAAAATGCATTGGGTGAATGGATGCCTTGCACCTACAGCTTGAATGATTGGATAGTCATGAGAGGATCTGCCAAGGGTCCACATAAGCTTCCCAAGAGCAAAAGAGGTGATCTTTTGCATGAATGGAAGGGCCACATCTGAAGTTCAAGCTTGAGAAGAAAGGATTGCTTGCAAAGGTGCAACACATCTACATGGGGAAGGGCATGCACCTTCCTCCATCAAGCAATCAATCGACAATACCATCGCATTGTAAGTCTGCATTTTGTGTAAGATTTTGAAGTGTAATGAGTCAGCTTGAAATTGTATTTTGAAATAGAACCAGTGTAATGAGTCAGTTTGAAATTGTATTTTGAAATAGCACTTGTGCATAGCAGATGGATTTCCTTCAGACTTTGAGGAGAGGGAACCAGTCGAGTGCTTCTTAGGTAAGTTTATTGCCATTCATGAGGATTTAGGAAGGCAAATACATGTTGGAGAGAAGTCCTCTGCTTTGAAACAGAGAAATATCTATTGGTATAATGCCAAGTACATTACTCTAAGGATGGAGTTAGGCTACGGCCATCTTCAATGCATTGCAACACCACAACTTGAAGACATGGATTGCAGCATGGTGGACACAAGAACAATGCAATCATACAAGGAAAAGATTGCAAAGGATGTGGGCATGGCCATGAAGTTTACATTTTGCTCTAAATGGGTAAGGTTGTGTTGGTTTATGCCTTTGCACATTTTTGCTTCTTGTGTTCAGAGTATCCAGATGCATAGAACAAAAACCATATGGTCATGCAAGTGCCTACATGAGAATGCCCTTAAGGAATTGCTTGGAGTGAATTGGGGAAGCAGGTCAGGTAAACAAAAGGGTGATCTATTTTAGTGCCATGTATGTAAGGACAATGTGGTTGTTAAGTACCACATCTCCTGCCAAATGTTATATTTTGATTTCCAATATAGGCGCTAGAAGAAAACAAGTGGCAATTGGCTGCCCCTTGATTCTAATGACGATGATAATATAGGGGTAAGTTTATGTATTGGTTCTCATTGAGGAGATGTCAAGAATGTGACTGTTACGTCACAGTGGACTCTCAGGGACATGCGGGAACACCTATTGGTCATGGAGGATGGCATGTATGAGTCCTTTTACTTTACCTTAAATGGTGAAAAGGTAGGAAAACATGCAAAGAAGCTCGTGCATAGTGCCACTTTTATCCCTCCTGCAATATTGGAGATTGTAAACAATGTGTGGTGGAGCAATGATGGATTTTGACATTTTCCAATTAATAGTGGTGCAATTAATTTTGATGTTTTGAATGGTTTTGTTTCATGTCAATGTCAAGTTTTTCCCAAAAAAATAATAATTCTTTTATTTTTTATATTTAGAACATTTGGGTATATATAGGTTATAAAGTTACTTTAGTTTCAATGTTTCACTATCATAGCCATAGTTCTCCTAGCTACCAAACTACCATGGATTCTGCTAGGTCTACTTTCCACGATTTCATCTTCCGTACTCCATTAATTGATAGAGAAGAGGAGTTATTTCCAATCTTTGATAAGAGCATAGAGGTCCTAGGCACCTACTTGGGAGCTCGAGATGATTTTGAAGACCTCATCAAGTACATGCAAGACTACATTGCGAGTTTTGCATATCAACTTGATGAGTCTACAAAAATATGGGTCCCAATTGATTATTTGAAGTACTTGTTCAATTAAGAACCCAAGTTCGTGAAGTGTTTAGACCAGCTCACACCCCTAGGGTTTAGGGAGGTGGACACTAATGACCTCCTAGCATGTGGAGTCATCGGAAACACATGAAATAGGTTCCTATCCTAGGAAATGACCTTTATTTTCCTTCTCCAAGAGGGACAAATGGAAGAGGAGGCCTCGACCTCAAGCCCTGCCCCTGCCCTTTTTGATCCTCTTATTTCTGTAGATGAGCCCAACATCTACAATGAAGAGCCCATAGATGAAGAAGCTGAGGAGTGGGAAGCTACATTGGCAACAAACTCTTTTCATATGGTGTCATATTTTTACTTTATCAGCATAGTGTTAAAATTGAACTAGAGTTAGGAGACTACTACTATTATTATTATTATTATAGTTATTGGATGGGGGCACCATGCACAAGTTTGGGAATTATAGCTTCATTGAGCCTTTTTTTTAAATATTAGAGTTCACCACTTGACTTTTTAGCTTAATAAGGCCATATTTGTATATAAATGACCCATTTAGTGCTCTAAAAAATCCAATTTTTGAGCTCACTAGTGAAGTTGAGTGGAGATGATATGCTCCAAAAAAAAGTCCAAACCAGGAGAGAAAGTCCAAAAATTTTAAATAGTGTGTTAATTATAGTTTTCATGTAAAAGTATTATATTATTTGTACCTAAATTTTTTGTTATGCTTTAATATAGGATGGATCTTGAGGCTACAACATTTGTTAATGGTATGACACTGAAATAAAATGGAAAAATTTATGACTCAAAGGACTTCACAAACTGGACCTTTGTTGACACCACAAAGAAAGCATGGTTCTTGGTACTGAGCGAAGGAAATCTCATTCTAGTGATGACAAAGAGAGAGTTGGAGAAAGATGACCAAGCATCAGATGTATATTTGTCAAAGAGCAATTTGATTCAAGGGGACACCTTACTAGGAATAAAAATTGAAAAAGATAGTAATACAGTGATAATTTACACAAAGTCAAGAATAAGCAACAGATTGTTTCATCTTTCAAAGAAAGATGCAATGTTCTTTGTGATGCCGCCTCCAAAAGCACCTAGATTTCTTGAATTAGTTCCTGCATTAGAGATCCTCCAACATGTGTGGGAGGAATTTCCTATTGAGGAAGCAAGAAAAATGCAGTCAAAGATAATCCTTGAATACTTTTAGGGTGTCATTGAACAAGTTTCAACTTTATTGGAGGGACCTAAAGTACAAGGATCCACACATGAGACACCTAAGATGCAAGAATCCACACATGAGAAAGGAAGGGATGAGACATGCCATGTAGACCTTGTTCAAGATAATACAAATGAGAGAGGAACTGGAGTGGATGAGATAGAACACATTGTAGTGTTGGATGAGGTTCTTGTACATGTGCATGCTTACAAGGGATCTACATCTAAGACAAGAATTAAATTGGCTGAGACACAACATGCATCAGATGAGACGGGACATGCACATGCATCTCTTATTCATGGTATTACTCACTTAGATGGTGCAATGCATGAAGTTGATGGGATAACAGAACGAGAACAGAACAAGTGCAGCCCTTGAGTATACTTCAAGTGGAGGAAATAGAAGAAGAAGTAGGGCAATCTAGAGCGGTTCACATAGAGCCCCTAAAAAATAAGCCTTGATGTCAAATGCAAAAGGCGAGTACTTCACAAGCTACAGTTCCAAATCCTATGATAGCTACAAGTACTCAAAAAGGAGGTCATTCATCTACAAAGAAAGGGTGAAGAAGAGAAGAGGAAGAACATGAAGAGGATGCGGAGGGTCTTGAAATGGGGTCAGATTCAGAAGCATAAATGTTATCAATGAAGAACCTAGATCTTCACTTGAATGAGGCAGTGACAGATGAGGATCTAGGATATATATGGGGCCAGAACACTCAAGTTGTACATGCTTCAATGGTGGTCAAAGCAAGCATCTTCACCAACAGCAGGACCTTAGATACAGACTATGTTGAAAAGATTTTTTAGGCTTTGCTTGATGGGAAAAAACCGATTGTTTTTAATTTGGTAATCCGTCCAAGGGCATATTGGCCAGTCAAAGGAGATTCTAGTCAATCCATCAACTTCTTTCAGCCTCGAGATTTTGAGATGCAATTCACTAAGTTCCTCGAAAGACAAGTTCCCTCACTTCAGGAAGGACATAGTTCAGTGAATGATCCACAACAACATATAAAGAATGCCAAGAGAAATTTCTTAGCTCATTGCACATTTGAGGCAATAGATGGTTAGCACTATGCCTATGCTTGTAATGAGCATTCTAGAGAGGCATACAATAAAGGAGAAATTACTTACGACACCTTCGTGAATGTGCCTCAATTCCACTACTATTTTGCATGCATTTGTATCTTCAAGAACGAGGAAAAATATTTGATTGAGTCGAATTTAAGACTTAATCATGACATTCATGCACTATGAAAGATCACGTCCACTTTAGAGATGTTGCTCAAAGCTAGGACCATATGGAGAACTTTTAATTCTCCTATGACCACTATCCAAAGAATTGCTACTAAAGTGGAAGCAGATAATCTTGTTGACTTCTTTCTTCACATGCTTGAGTGTGATTGTACCAAGGGGAAAGCATGAAAAAATAGAGGCAATGACAAGCTTTAGGACAGTAAGGGACAAGTATCAAGACTACACAAGCATACTTTTCCACAATGATGAAATTTTTCATCAGATATAAGAAGTATGTCTTGCATGTGATGAGGGAGATGTCACATATGAGGCTCCGTCATTGATTAAAGACAAGGCAAAGAAGAATGAGAAAAAAGAGATGATAGATCGGATGTGGAGGCCCGTAAGAAACTTGCTAGACAAATATGCAAGTCTTGCTATAGAGAAATTAATGTCCAAAGAATCGTTTTTTGGCAAAAGGGATAAAGGTCATTGCATGGAAGATTGCATCATCAGGAGGTAGCAAGCTAAGGGTGTCCACTTTCGGACCACCCATCAAGGAGTGTGACAGCCCCCACATGAAAATACAAAGGTTTCTCTTCGGTGTTCAAAACCTCAATCGAGGTATTGTGTCCAATGAAATTGGCACACGTGGACAACCGAAGCGAGCCTATACCAAGCTCGATCAATGTCTTGCTAGCACAGCTCATGTACCACGATCGTGGTGTCATGGCACCACCACAATACCTCGATCGAGGTATTGTGGCAAGTCCACATACCCCGATTGTGGTATGCAGGACTGATGACATGGAGGCATGGCAAATACCACGATTGAGGTATGTGGCATCCAACATGGTATTTAGTGTAGTGTGCTGGTAGCTGACGTACCATGATCGTGGTATCATGGCATGTCCACATACCTCGATTGAGGTATGTGGAAGTACTGACATAGTGGCATGGCAAATACCACGATCGTGGTTTTTGGCATCCTACATGGCCAGTGGCTTGACTTGACGTGGAAGGATTTCCTTACGTGGAGAAACATTAAGGATTATACGTGGCACAAATACCACGATCGTGGTATTCCATGTTGACAGCCATGTATGCATGGCATGGTATGTTTACTCTCTCTCTCTCTCTCTCTCTCTATGGAACTCTCTCATGCTATGAAATTTGTAATATAGTCAATACCTTGTTTAGCTCAATATATAGTTTGTTCAAATCTCACTTAAACATTTAATATGAGGAGTATCATTTTGAATTTTAAATATCTCAATTCTTAAACTAATATATAAGGTATTTTAAAAATAATGCCGTGTGAGGTAATTCTAAACATTAAGCATTGAAAAGGTGTTCAAGTATAAGGTCTCTCTCTCTCTCTGTCTGTCTGTCTGTCTCTCTCTTGTGCTATGAATTTTATCATTTTGAATATCATATTGAATTTTGTATATATCCATGCTTGCAATTATTACACTAATATTGTCACTAATATTTGTAAATTGTAGATTAAGAAAAAAATGTCAATGTTTAGCATGGAATGGTGTTCAATGGTAGTAACATGTGTCTAATATTAAAACATGATTATGTACAATTGGTTAATATGTATATAATAATTCTCTCTTGGGGAAACCAAATCATAAGTCCACATGCGTATTTGCTCGTATTTGGTCAATAGGTGCGCCATTTTTCATACGTAGTCACTAGTAGTGAGTGCTTGAAAAAATGCACGCATTATACCTTCCACACGGCACATACAAAAACATTAGGCAACCAAATCTTGCATGGATGTAGGTCTAGGGTAGCCTAAGGGTAATGCAAAGTTTCATCCCCAAGAGATAAGTCCACATGTGTATTTGGTTAGTACGTGCGCCATTTTTCATACGTAGTCACTAGTAGTGAGTGCATGCAAAAATGTACACATTATACCTTCCACTCGGCACATACCAAATCAGTTGGCAACCAAATATTGCATGGATGTAGGTCTAGGTAGATTAAGCACCATGCAAAGATTCATCTCCAACAAATAAGTCCACATGCATATTTGGTTCGTACGTGCACCATTTTTCATATGTACTCACTAGTAGTGAGTGCTTGCAAAAATGTACGCATTATACCTTCCACGAGGCACATACGACATAATCAGGCAACCAAATCTTGCGTGGATGTAGGTCTAGGGTAGATTAAGGGCCCTGAAAAGTTTCATCCCCAAGAGATAAGTCCACATGCATATTTGGTTAGTACATGTCATTTTTCATACATAGTCACTAGTAGTGAGTGCATGCAAAAATGTACGCATTATACCTTCCACACGGCACATACGAAATCATTTGGCAACCAAATATTGCATGAATGTAGGTCTAGGTAGCCAAAGAGCACTACAAAGTCTCATCCCCAAGAGATAAGTCCACATGCGTATTTGGTCAATCATTGCACCATTTTTCATACATAGTCACTAGTAGTGAGTGCTTGCAAAAATGTACGCATTATACCTTCCATGCGGCACATACAAAATAATTAGGGAACCAAATCTTGCATGGATGTAGGTCTAGGGTAGTCTAAGGGTCATGCATAGTTTCATCCCCAATAGATAAGTCCACATGCCTATTTGGTTAGTACGTGCACCATTTTTCATACTTAGTCACTAGTAGTGAGTGCATGCAAAAATGTACACATTATACCTGCCGTGCGGCACATACCAAATCAGTTGGCAGCCAAATATTGCATGGATATAGGTCTAGGGTAGATTAAGCACTATCTAAAGATTCATCCCCAACAGATAAGTCCACATGCGTATTTGGTCAATAGGTGCACCAGTTTTGATATAGTCAGTAGTAGTGAGTGCTTGCAAAAATGTATGGATTATACCTTTCACGCAGCACATAGGAAATCATTAGGCAACCAAATCTTGCATCTAGGGTAGTCTAAGGGTCATGCATAGTTTCATCCCCAATAGATAAGTCCACATACCTATTGGTTAGTACATGCGCCATTTTTCATACGTAGTCACTAGTAGTGAGTGCATGCAAAAATGTACGCATTATACCTTCCATGCGGAGCATAACAAATAAATTGGCAAACAAATATTGCATGGATGTAGATTAAGCACCGTGCAAAGATTCATCCCCAACAGATAAGTCCACATGTGTATTTGGTCAATAGGTGCGCCATTTTTCATATGTAGTCACTGGTAGTGAGTGCTTGCAAAAATGTACACATTATACCTTCCATGCGGCACATACAAAATCATTAGGAAACCAAACCTTCCACACGGCACATAAAAAATCATTTGGCAACGGAATCTTGCATGGATGTATATCTAGGGTAGGGGCAAAGTTTCATCCCCAACATATAAGTCCACATAAGTATTTGGTTAGTACATGCACAAATTTTCTTATTCACATTTTTAAAATGTCCTAAAGCACAAAATACAATTACAAAATAACTATTAAAAATTATTTGTTTTAGAGAAACAACAAATCCCATTGATAAGAAAACGGACATCATGTATAAAATAGAATCTAATACAATGATGTGTATAAAAGTGCGCAAAACCATCATAGTGAAATACAACATATAAGGTCATGATTATTACAATGGTATGCTCACATAGTGAGGCTATACATATCGAATACAAAAATATGTATTCAACTAGTGATACCCAATAAAAACCTATCTAATCAACTGATGATCCCCAAAACTATGATATGCAATGTGCTACTCCTCAAGATCTTGGCTCTCATGCCAATAGTTGCAAGTATGCTCTCATGATCCTCCACTGCAAGGTGCCATCGTGGAGTGGACGTCGCCTTGCGAGTGCAAAAACGACTCAAAGTAATCTTGATCGCAACAACAAGATGAGAATACATGTATGCCTCATGATCGGCACCATGTACTCTTGCAACTCAATATAATGACCATGCCTCTATATCTATTAGAAATAGTAGCCACCTATGATCATGCTATGAGCATCAAAGTGCATCCCATGCCCATCCACTATATCCTCATTGAGGTGCATGACCACTCGAAGCCCAAAGAGCATCAGTCTCACTATCCTCTAGACTTTGCCTCCTAATCATGCCTGCTCGCAATGTGCGTGGTGCAATCTGAGAGGTCGTGAAGCGGTACGCACATGGCCTATCATTTGAGGTCTACTAATGGTAGCCACAGTAGCACGATGTGGTGCCAAGGCATCACTGGAGTTCCTATGCTTAATAGAAGCATAAGAGCATCGAACACTGCTAAGGACCTCACTACATACAACCCTATCTCTATGTGCACCAAGACCAGCAAGCCTCCTACACTCTACCAAGTCAGGGTGATCAATTAGGGATGTGAGAAGAAAAAAACACTACACAATCTTTCTAGTACGATGACGAATAGTGGACTTTGGCAAGTCGCATCATGAAGCAACACTACTGCTACAAGGTGGGGCAAGGGGATCAATGGGAGATGGTAGGCTGGAGGGGGCAAGGGAGGCACCAAGGGGAAGGGGGGGAGGGTGGAGGGGGAAGAGGTAGAGGTGGAGGGTAAGATGTTAGTGGCTAGGGGAAGGGCGGAGGCTAGAAGTAGGGGAGCAGATGAGGATGTGGAGGGGGGACCAATGGAGGTGGGGGTGAGGGTGGGGGTGGAGGTGGATCGGTGGTGGCAATGCAAGCTCTAGCTCTAGAGGCTCTCTTGCGCTCGTGAGCCTTTCGCTCATACTCTTCGTCAGTGAGATTTGGGGGGGGTTTCCTACATCTATCACGTCTACTAGCTCTATGGCTTTGAGAACCCATTCTCAATGAAAGTAGGATGGAAGGTGTGACAAAGTGATGGGGAGGCAATAATGGCTAAGAATGGGTGAAACGGAACCAAAATGTGGTATCTTATAGAAAGCATGCACTCATCCACTAGATTGCTCTTCATTATTATTGGTGGAGAAGGTGCTAAGATTGAAAATAAGTGGCTACTAAAATTTAGTTTGGCTTTGTTTTGAAACTAATTTTTGTGCTTCACTAAAATAAGCTGATTTTAATCATATTATAGATACATGGAATCCAATGTTAATTTTGAATATTTTCGTTGTTTGATTTTATTTCAATTTAATATTCACATAACATATGTGCCTATCTTGATTTATATTTTTGTTAATGCAATTTGGGAATAACCTATGTGATAAACCATGATAATTTGATTATTTTGCCACTTCCAAATACCTCGATCGTGGTCATAAACCATGACAATTTGATTATTTGATAAACCATGATAATTTTCCACTTTCAAATACCTCAATAGTGGTATTTGCCATGCCTCTATGTTAAAAATTCAAGCATTGATTGTTTGATAAACCATGATAATTTGATTATTTTGCCACTTCCAAATACCTTGATCGTGGTCTTAAACCATGAAAATTTGATTATTTGATAAACCATGATCTACTTTTCCACTTTCAAATACCTCGATAGTGGTATTTGCCATGCCTCTATGTTAAAAATTCAAGCGTTGATTATTTGATAAACCATGATAATTTGCCACTTTCAAATCCCTCTATTGTGGTATTTGCCATGTCTCTGTGTTTAAAATTCAAGCGTTTATTATTTGATAAACCATAATAATTTTCCACTTCCAAAAGCCTCAATCGTGGTATTCTATGTTTAAAATTGAAGTGTTGATTACTTGATAAACCATGATAATTTGCCACTTCCAAAAACCTCGATCATGGTATTTGCTATGTTTAAAATTCAAGCGTTCCAAATACCTTGATCGAGGTAATTACCATGCCTCCATGCCTCCATGTTTAAAGTCCAAAAAGCTTCACGCACTCAAATCACATGCATGTATAACTTCACCATGCCTGTTGATGATGTGGCTCACCATCATCATGATGTGTATACATGTGGCTGATGTGGCACCATGCATGTTGATGATGTGGCAATATGGTGTGGAATATATAAGGCTCTTCCATGACATGGAAATGTGATGTGGCATGATGAGTTGGCATTCATGAGGTGGTAGATTGACATGGCAAACTGAGGTGGAGGGATTGGTGATGTGGCAATGTTGACGAGGTACGCCAAGGTGGTAAGGTGTGATGACATGGCTCCAAGAGTTCCTATGATGTGGAGTGGTGAGGTGGCACATGTGGCTGATGTGGCAACACGTGTGGCAATCTAAGGTGACATGGCAATGAGTGATGTCACATCTCCTTGATGACATGACACCATGCGGCCTAACTATGTGGCATGCTGACAAGGCAAAAATAGATGACTCAGCCTTCCACATGGGTAGCATGCACACCCCAAAGGCTTGCCACTAGGATCGATGATGCTCCTAACCTACCTCATCGAGCCTAATACCAAGCCTACCTTACCTTGGTATTAGGCTTGGGTGACCCTTTTTCCCCCACCAAAGGGGGATTGCACTTGTGGAGGCCATAATGTACCCTTCCTTACTCAAATTTAACCAAAAATTTTTCCTCTTATTTATCACGTGGAGGAATTAAAATATTGACATTTTTGAAATGTGTGGTCATGTGTAAGAATTACTAGATTTATTTTTAATATTCTTTGTTGATCCTCTAATGAGTAAAAGTAAAAATTAAACTTCAATCTCCCTAAATCTAACCGTTGGATTTGGGATTTGATGATTGAACCACACACTCTTATGTGCCTACTAACCTTCCACCGAATTGGATTTGCTTATTATTCAAAATATAAAAAAATGTGGTGTGCTACTAAAATGCACGTATTTTATGACTTTATTTATTGTAAATAATTATTTATAATTAAAAAAAAAGTTAATCTCTACATAATGTAAAGAGACCACCTACAAAGTTTCAATAACATTTAATCTAAAATGAGTGAGAAATTCAGAATTTAATATGGCATTCTCTGTTTGTGACAAAGGTGTGATCGCCCTGTGACCATGCCATGTGACACAAAGAAATTTTTTGTGCATGCATCGAATTTTCAATCAGACCATACCATTGTGTGCAAATAGCATGTGTGATGTTGTGTCTAAAGACTTTAAAGACTAGATCCATAGGGAAGTAGGTGAGATTTGCATTTTTGTGTGCCAAAAAGCTTGTTTTTCCACGTCCTAAGGATTGTGGAGTGAACAAAAAGTGGACACCCTTAGCTTGCTACCACCCAGTTTTTATAAATGTAAGATCCTTTGTTCAATTTTTGCTCTGTAAGGTTCTTAGTGTAGATTGTTGTTAATTTTTATATAACCTGTTATTAAATGTAGATATAATCTCGTTTGCTCAATTTTTACTCGATGAATCGTAGTTGATTATTTGGATGGCACCATTGGGCCTCTAGGCATCATGGTGGCTCAAAATACTTTTGCCATCATTTGGGTTTTATTGCACAACAAGGACTACATTTTCCTTGGTTTAGGACCAAAATAGTGCTAAAATATCTCCAACAACCCACCCTAGTGGTTGCATCGAATACATATCCAAAAATACAGTTAAACTTTTAAAAAATGCAATGAATAATCCACCTTGAGGGGTCCCCTCTAGGGGAAAGGGCCATATCGACATGCATTATACAATATCCAGGATGCCACTAGATAGATACGGCCCTTGCCCCTAAAGAGAACCCCTCAAGGGCCATATTGACAATTACATTTTCCTTGGCTGCACAAGGAAATACATTTTCCTCGGTGCACTAATATATAACTCCAAGAACTAGTGCAGTGGTTGTCATAGATCACTTTTTATTTGCCATCGCAGTGGTCATTATAGATCTCCTTTTGTAATAAGTAAAAATAGGCCCACTCCATAAATCCAAGAACCAGTGTAGTGGTCACTCCGCAAACCTTGAATTTTCATGATTTGCATGGGTGTGATGCATGGTGACATGTGGCAAAGCTATGGCAAAAGGCTGTGCGATGAGAGGTGGTCAAGCCAAAGATGAAGTAGTGTAGAGATGCATGATGTAGTTAGGTCAAAGCCTACACTCCATGAAGCAAGGTAGAGTTTCCATGTGTTAAGATCTGTAGTGTTCAAAATGATAGATTGCATCTCATTATTATGCCAGTGCAGCATCATGACGTTGGGAAATTTTCTAGCAAGAGCTCAGGTCCGCTTCAAATTCAAAATCTCATCAAGGAGTGCATCGCGTCGTAGCCCCAAAATGGCCCCAAAAATAGTTATGTGATTGGATACACCCAAGAAAACATTGACACTCCCTTGCTTCTCCCTTGCCTCTTCTCCTCACAAAAGACACTTTTCAGCCCCCTCTCCTTAATCAATCTCCATTCATTCAATGCAATGTGGTCATATGGTAGTCACTACTGAGTAGAGAAAATTGAGGCAAAGCATAACACAATTGATCATAGAGTCATGGCCAACCTTTTGCATGACAATAGAGCTAGTACAATGGATAGAAATCTCAGTGCAAGAAAATGGATTATGTTGGAACCATACAAGACATTTTGTAAGTGAATGTTAAAAATTCCAAGCATTTATATTTGATGCAAAATGGTTTAAAGTTGTCTATAGAGGTGCTCAAGCTATAGTTAGAAAGGATCCAACTAGGTTTTCTACTCAATTTTTTTGGGGGATGATCTTAGTAATACAATCGTTCTACCCATGCACTACAAGAAAGTAAGAATTTCCTATATTGGTTTCTTGACCATGGCTTTCATCAAAGCTTGCATGAGCATAACACGATCGAGTGGACAACCAATAGTGGTTCATGATTCTTGAAAGCTGCACCTAAAAGTGGACATATATTTAAAGATGTGGAATTAGAGCTTGAAATAAAAGATCTACAAATAAAGGTGATGGAAGCTAGGAATTCCAATACACAACCTTTTACAAGAACATGAAGATAGTTTGACTTCCTTAGAGGGGTTCTTAGACACCGATCAAGGAGATCGTGATTTACATGCTAAGGATGTGTGAGACTTTGCCACGAATGATCGAGAGGATGAGAATTAATCTCGCAAAGAAGATTCCATTGAGGCTTTGATTGATCTTAAAGGAGAAAATTATATTGGTAGAAAATATTTTTGATTGTGAAAACCTTTGTATTGATTTCATAATTACAAGATCAAGGGTGAGGCCCCACACTGTGTAGAATTATCAGTTGTTAAGTATTTGCATATTATCGATGTTTTTTTTGACATTGTGTTTTTTTAAGAAGCTTTATCGACACAAATATCAACACTAATATCAACATTTTTAAGACTTTTCTGTTGTAATGTTGATGCCTATATGGGTGCCTATACCGATATTAATATCGACATAGATATCTAGCCAATGTCATTTTGCCACTCATATCAATGGATGCCATTTTCATTGAAGAATCAAGTAATAAGTGTCACTGAATAGCATTGAAATAAAACCTAATGGTAGTAGTGATAACACAAATATATCTTATCAAAGTGATATGGGGAAATTTTTCAATTTGCAATTTCAAGTTTCATCTCATAAGCATTAACGGCACTTCTTTTGACGCTTACATGATGCTTGCTCAAGCAACTGTACCTATGCTCATCGATTTTGTAAACAATCATCGATACAAAGCATCACAAAGGGTCGCACAGTGTAGACATAGAGAGTGATGAGGAGTATGATGTAGAGACCAGCCAAGAAAAGCACTGATGTCTTCACAAAGATGCACATCATCTAGTGGGTTTCATTTAGATCGTCTCATGACTCACCTTGGACTTCATTTAGATCGTCTGATGGCTCACTTTGGACTTCACATCCTCATGCTTGCCATGGTTTATATAGATCGACCTCCAACTTGAGGAAGGGCCAGAGTCGACTCCTCCAATCATCAATATAGAGGGTATCACAGAGAGGCTTCTATAGCAAGAGGAAGCAGATCTACTACTCTATCTGACCAAACAACGTGAGGAATTGGGAAGACTTAGATGATAGTGCGAGATCTAGTGAGTACTCATCAAATAAACATGCTCCTCAAGAGGATCTGCTGGCTAAGGATCACTCTAAAGTGTTCCTTAGAAAAGTGCATAGGGCATCAATGCTGAGACAATTACAAAATGGAATTAGCATGGCAACCCCCTTTTTTGGGGGTTCTCTAATAGCTTTGTGGCAAGCTCTCGTCATGGTCGCTCATATGAGCTAACACACCCCTTACTCACTCATGATATCACTAGGGTGGTATCCTAAAATGCATGGCAAAGTTTTGTGGTTAAAGTAGGATTGTAGGTTGAAGGAGATAGGGCGAAGATGTGAGGGGGATGGAGGTTGCAACTATAAGCCCTTAAGCTACTCACGTGCAATGTCATAGCAACCACATTGACACATGCGTATAAGGAGACATTCTACAACCCAAAGGGGGCATTCTCAAATCCATCCAAGTACATGCATGTACATATATTTTAAGGTTATTTATTCGACTAGGGCAAGCCATATACAAGGTCTAAAAGGGAAACCGATAGGCCCTTACATATAAGCGATACTGTAAAGGAAATGGCAAGCCTAAATATTTCATGTAGCTACATGGAGAGTGTCTACCTTGCTTGCGAAGGGTGTCTTTTACCTTTTTACCGATAATGATTATATGATCTATTACTTTTATATGACATGAGCATCCCTCTGTGTGTGCATTTGTGTGTGTGCGCATCGCAAGAGTGCATGCGTATATGTGCGTATGCATTCATGGACAAGTCCTAGGCTTACATTTGAGACACAACGTAGTGGAGACACAACCAAAAAGTAGAGGCATATCTATGTGCAAGTTTATGCATATGGATGTGCAAGACATGTTGGGATGTATGAAGATAGAAAGCGTACATACGAACTATACATTGGGCATACTGTGTAACTACTATAATATATAAGTAACGTGAATATTTTGGAAACGAGAAGATTGAGAATAGGATTTTGGCCCACTGATTCTTTACATGAGATTGCGTGCCCATGCAACTGCACAACATCTTTTCCACCGTCTGTCCACATATTCTTTATAGAGGAAAAAGGTGGGTTGTGTGTTTTGAAATTTGTAATAGTTGGGGCTGACAAAAACCAGCAGAGGACGGGCTCTTGTTTTCTTGCAGGATACAGAATTATTTGCAAAGCTGATAAGATATCATCTCATCTCCTTCCTTCTCTTGTCCTCTCCTCTTTGGCTTCACTCCTCTGCACATCCTTCTTCCCTTCATGTCGTTAGTGTATGATCCTTCCTTGTCTACTTTGTTCTTTGCAATTTGCAGCTCATTTAATGTAACTCCTGCATCATCCCTTCCAGTCCTCTCTGCCCACCTTTAGTTCTTTATATTTGTGGCTGCTGCATCATCCCTTCTAGTGCCTATCTTTGCCCAGTACTCATCCTTGCAGAATGCACTTCATTATTTGTAGCTGCTTCATCATCCTTCTCTCCCCTTCTTTGCTTTGATATCGCCTTTGTATCTTTCATTCTCGTCAACTTTGCCAACAGTTATAGTCGTTCCACATTCATCTCCTATCGAACACGCTAGCTTTTCATGCACTTCTGCCTCGCCTAGCTCATAACCTTCTTCTCTACATCATAGAGAACTCCTGCAAGCTGCAGAGTAAGCTCTAGAGCTGTTTTCCGTAGCCCTCGCTCACCCAACAGCTTCTTTTGTAAGGTCGGTCGACTTTGACTACGGAGAACTCACAAGAGCAGCAAGGAACGACCCCGCTCCTCAGTCGCAGATGACAGTATGCAGAACGCACAGCAGCAGCACGGAAGGACCCTCTTAATACGCAAATGACAGTATGCAGCTCGCATACCGGCAGCAAGGAACCACCCTCCTTATACTATGCGTAGCCTTGGTCATTTCAGATAATGCAGGCTGCTCCAACAGCGCGGAGACTTCATCAGGTACATGTTTTCCATGACCTCATTTCTGCATTTCTTGCAAGTTTTGGGTTGGTGTTATATAGCTTAGTTTTGCCCAGGCCTTTTGCCCAGGATGTAGCTTCTAAAGATTAGGCGCTGGGGTAAACTACAGGTGAAATGAGCACTGCCGTGGAAGCGTTTCTGTTTCCGGCCAATCTGGTTTTGATCGATGCGGGACCGAAAGCCCAGAACAACCAATTTTTTCGACATACGCATAACATCCCCAGCAAGGAGCAAGTCCCTCATAAGGAGGTAACCCATTACACATGCTTCATGCGCTTTTGCAATCATTCCCTCGTCACCACGTCATTCTTTCCTTGTGTCTCTCATGCGTTGAAGGCGATCTTTCCTCATTGCATTTTCCCATTTTGACAGAATCTGTTCGTCCCAAGCAAATTGAGACACGAGATGTCATCCGGGGACTACTACCGGAGGTTGAAGAGATGCATCCTGTCGACAGGCAGGAAAACAAGATTTCACATGCTGCATGAGGTGCCCTCCGGTCCCAATCCAGTCAGCAACGAGATTCCAGGCACGTTGGCAAGTGCAGACTTTCCGTCACAACGACCACATCGTTAGCTTCAAGGCAGAACTGGGCGGAAACGTGTTGGGGATCCCGCGGGATATGGGAATACGTATCCTGGAGAATGAACATTCAACTTTCAAGTCAGGAGTCGTAGCTCATGCTCAACATTCATGGGGAGGCTAAGAAGCTAGCTATAGCTGCTGCTCAGTGCAACCAATCAGCACTACATTGATGGGGTCTGATACGATCAAAAGCGCGCAGGGATTGCGATTTTTTGTATATGTTTTTTACCAGAGCTGAGAGACGGAGTAGGGGGGCGCTTTAAGAATGTATATAGAAAGGCGGAGTTTGAGAGATTCTGAGTCGCTACTTACAATCCCAAGGAGTTGGAAAAGCCGAGCTGAGGAGTGTGATCTGTATTATATAAAAGAATTTTGCAGTTCTTGAGATTGGCGTTTCATGCATTACAGAAAGGACGCTCCACTCCCAAACTTGTCCTTCCGAATGCTTTTCTGTTTGCATGCCCTCGATTGCCCCTCCGCATGCATATTCAATAATCCATGGGCCTTGTCACGCTTTTAGTATGCATGACTTTTCCCCTTGGACTGTGCGCAACCCTCTACCATAGCTTCTATCCTTGCCTATAATCTACTCACGAGCTGCTTCGAACCATAGCTCATGGAGGACATGTGTGCTTGTGTACATGCATGAGTGTGCCTCCAAATTCATTTCTTTGCACATCTACCTTTGGGGGGGGGGAGAGAGAGAGAGAGAGGCGTTCTTATATTTGTTAAAAAAATGGCTCCACCTCTCCCTACATGACTTAGACAAAGCTAATAGGGTCCCATTGAGGAAAAACTCTCTCTATTAATTAATTTCTCTGTGTTTAGGGGGGGCACGATACTCAATTAAGTTAAGTTCTTAATTTAATTGAGGGGAGACGGCCCATTCACTATGGCGGTGGGGTAGGAGAGTGGTGGCTTCTTTTAGAAGCCTCTCAATCGAGAAGGTCCTACTAACTTGGGCATAAAAGGAGGGGAGGGGTGGTAGGGGGCTGTGAAGCCTCTCCAACACAAGGAGGAGGAAGGGGGAGAGAGAAACGCTTGAGCGGAACGCAGGGGGAAGGGAGAGGAGTGGGGGAAGTGAGAGGGGAGGAGGGAGGGAGGAGAATGAGAAGCTGTGGCTGAGCCTCGGGGGGGTCACTATGTATAAACCCTCTATATCACGTGCGTTCAAGGCTTATATTTAAAGTCCCTTATCTGTAAAAAATTTTGTTAATAAAATGTACCCCTTTTCTATATAAATCTATAAATTTTTTCCAAAAGTATTTTAAATAGTCCCTTATGTATATTTATTTTTGTAAATTTTAGAAATAAAAAAAATCCTTCTGTTGAACTCACGTGATAGGGTTACATATGATGAGTGACCCCCTCGAGGGTTGAGTGCAGTGAGAGGAGAGGAGAGGAGGGAGGGAGGGAGGGAAAGGAGTGTGGGAAGGGGATTGAGGGAAGGAGTGTGGGAAGGAGGAAGCGGAGGAGTGAGCAGAGGAGGGAAGGAGAAAAATTAAAGCTATTGAGAAGCATTGATTTGCAAAAGCCAAAGGAGATGTGAATAGGATCATAGAAGAGCCATTATTGCATGGATTCAAATCAAGGGTGTTTAAATTCGTGTGTGAAATTAAATACTAATTGTTTTGAATCATGTAACACATATACCAATCACTCACATCCAAGTTTCACATGATTTGAACATTCCCATTACTACATGAATTCAAAACAAGAAGTACTTAAATTCACAAAGTCATAGGGCCTCTTCAATCCACAAATTAAAAGAAATTTATGCTCCATACATTCAAGCAAGGAAGCTAAGACTCATATGCAAGTATGGCTTAATATCATTGGAGGTACATGTTATAAACAATATTTTTCCTAGTATGATCCCTCGAGCATGCATAACTATTTGATGACTTGCATCTCACATTGCATGTATTTCTCATGGATAATCATTGTTGGATCTACACACTAACACTCATTGTAGATAAATCTTCTATGATGATTTCAACATGTGCACTTACCCATGGTTAAGGGCCATCAATAATTGACACACATGCCTATCTATATTATGTACTTTAATGCTACTTTTGAGACTTTGTTCACTGATTACAAAAGCATCTCAAAATATATATTGAGATATGTAAATGATGTCTCTACTTTGTACATCTCTAAATGGTTGACTAGCATGGTTGGATGTGCATAGGTTCAAAGGTATAGAGCAAGAGGGAAGGTGCACCAAATGTGAGTAAAAGGAAACATTTACTACAATTTCTTTTTGAATAATGATTATTATAGTCCACATTTGATTCCAAAAATGTAATTTTGTATCGTTCTTTAAAACATGGATTCAATTATTGGAAAGCTAAGTGAGAATGAGAGTGTCCACTCTTTTTAGTATATTATTTTCAATAGTGATGAAGGGCACTATAATCCCAATGTAAAGGAGTATTCAATAAGAGAGGCTTAATAAGTTTTGTATGCTTATTGGGGGACAACATTAGATCATTGCACTTGTCATGTTAAAAGGTAACATACAATCATGGAAAAAGGTAATTTTTCAATTTGTAGTTTGTATAGATTGTTTGGTGAAATGAGGGCTTTAGGAGAGAGAAATGTCAACTTGTAGTCATGTAGTCTCAAAGTAAAGAAATGTGTGTGGAGGTTGTATACAAATATTTCTCTTTTGCAATAATGACACAACAATGAAACACCATCAACAAGTGTATTTTTTGAAAATTTTGCCTATATGCCTTGTAAAGGGTTCAAAGTCTTTGTAAAGCCTTGCCACGTACATAGATGCATAGCACCATACACATGCACAAGGCTTGTGTGCACGGCGCACACAAACACACATTTACATGCACGTGTGCCCATGCACGTGCACATGAACATGCATGCACATGCACACACATTGTGCGTGTGTGTGTGTGTGTTTATCCCTATCTACTAGTTACTTGCCTTGGAAATACAAAAATTGGTCATTGTTTCCCTTAAATCACCATCTCAGTCCAACAATTATTTGATTACTGCCAAGCTAGTTAATGCAGGTCTCGGGGGGGTCACTTGTCATATGTAACCCTATCACGTGAGCTCAACAGATGGGTTTTTATTAATTCAATTACTTATAGATTTATATATACATAAGGAAGTAATTTAATACCGAAAGGTTAATATACAGAAGAGCATTTTATATTAAAAATTATCTAGAAGCTTGCAACATGTGACACGGATATTTGCATAGAGTGGCTTATGTCATGGGACATTTTGAAATGCTAGTACTGGCATTTTCCTTTTGAAATGAGTAAGTGCTCCTCTTGCATTTTCTCGAATTCTAGAGATTCTAAAAATCTTTTCTCTTTATTGCTCTTTTTGGCCTTTGCATTAGGATGAGATTAGGATACTATGCTTTCTTGAATTCTAGCGAGATGGGCATTACGAAAAAAGGGAGCTCATATTGGGGCCTTTTAGCCAAGAAAGAAAATAGCCCTCCACCAATCAAAGGAGGGCCAACGTAACGTGGAAAATTTTAGAAAAAGGAAAACAAAAGAAATGCGGTCGAGTTCACATTCAATGAGGATACTTGAGCTACTTTATTATCTCTGACGCATGGTGGAGAATTTGGTATTTTTGACATCACCAACACATCTGGAGTGGACTAAAACCCCCAAAAAAGGATCTTGAAATGCCAAAAACGAGCCCCCGGAGGCCCGAAAAAGGCCAAATAGGCCTAGAAAGCAACCTGTACAGACGAAAGCGATTTGACAGGCTGGACCGAGTCTAGCCAACCTTTTCTCTCTTTATTGCTCTTTTTGGCCTTTGCATTAGGATGAGATTATGATGCTATAATTTTCTCTCTTTATTGCTCTTTTTTGGCCTTTTTATTAGGATGAGATTAGAATGCTTGAATTTATTTTTTGAAGTTTTTAAATCTTGTCACTCTCTCTTTTTTTCTTTCTATCCATAGAGCGATTGCATTGAATCAATGGTGGAGGAGTATTTTTGAAGTTGATGCCTCTTATACTTGATTTTTTAAAGTTCTACTCAGTCTATTTAGCACTGCCTTTGTAAAGATCCTTCTGGCTCTCAAGCAATTGATCTATTATTTAAAAAAGGATAGATAGTGGAGAGCCACTCCTATAATTAAATCCATTGGATAAAACCTATGAGAGTAAAGTAAGGTATTTATTTTTAGATAGCCCTATTCAAAAGGATTCTCCCACTTGGGAAAATATAGTATCCATATAGCAGCAAGGGATCAAAAGAAAAATGAGAATTTGTCATTGAGTGAGAACCCCATTATGCTTGAGGGTTTTTCATGCACTTGTGCCTAGAGTTGTAGATTAGCAAGTACCATGAGCATCACTACCAATGACAGTTTGAACTAGAATATGGTAAACATGATGAATTCAAAGTAAATGAAAGAATAAAACTATTTCTAGGTTAGGAGAACATAAGCCCTTGTGTCTGCTACATTGAGAGCTAAAGAAGGCTCTTATGTATGGCATCTTCAAAGATTTAAGAAGACCCTTTCTAGCTTCTTTAGACCATATCTTTTCTTGAGGTATTATATACGCTATAAATGCCTAGAAATGTCATCTTGTTGTTTGCAGCATATGCTACACAATGCCTAAAAATGCCTAGAAATGGCATCTTGTTGTTTGCAGCATCTAGTGGTGGATTAGTTATTAGAAGGACAATGCTAAAATCTCCCCAAGTTGTCATGGATGTGGTTGTACATAGGTGTTAGCATGGCGTTGGAGCTTAGGTCCTAAATGCAGTTATATTATAGTCATACATCCGACTAACACAATGTACAGTAATAATGAAACCTAGCATAATTTAACAAGAAGTAGCTGACCTAATGTACATAGGGTCTCTGGGGGGTCACTATGTATAAACCCTCTATATCACGTGCGTTCAAGGCCTATATTTAAAATCCCTTATCTGTAAAAATTTTCATTAATAAAATGTACCCCTTTTCTATACAAATCTATAAATTTTTTCCAAAACTATTTTAAAGACTTCCCTTATGTATATTTATTTTTGTAAATTTTAGAAATAAAAAATATCCTTTTGTTGAACTCACGTGATAGGGTTACATATGATGAGTGACCCCCCCGAGCACAGGGTTGAGGGGGGCACAAGGAAACCCGTTGAGCCACCTCCCTTTATCATCAGTTGACACACACTCATAGTCCCCTAGATTAGCTTCTCGCATGTTCTCTTTGATATTAAATTCTCTGTAGACATGTTCTTGCTTCTTATGTGCCCTTGTAAATAGAGGACTATCCTCTTTCCATTCAAAGTGTGCAAACCTATTCATACTACCTGCACTATGTAGCATATCCATCAAGTCATAAGCGCATTCTTGTCCCACCATGCTTCCAATCTTGCTGAAGGAGATTTCAACTACATCTAAACCTGTAAGATGTAAACCTGGACACCTTAGTCCTGGACAAAATTCTCTAAAGTACTTGATCAATAGGACCACAAAATGGCATGAGAGTTGCACATCTAAGAAAGCTTCCTTAGTTATGAAGTTTCTATTCAATGTATAGTTGGCCATGATGAACAATCCAAGACCTCCAAATTTGAAAGAAAAAAGAGACTTTGCCTGCAAGATAGACTCAATCCACAAGATTCAAATGTGGAGATAAGAAGATGCCGATGTAGTCTCCAGCAATTTCAAGATAAGCTTGTGTTCCTAGCATGCTCCTCTCTTTTCTATGAATTCCATTGTTTGCCAATTCTCCCAAGCACCATTGCACTTGTCTACTGCATATTCTTTGAGCTCTAGCCCAATTTTGGTGGTCATCTCACCTAATGTCTCCCTCCCTTAGCATATGCTTGTTGATCGAAAAAGCATCATACACAATAATGACATGATTTAAGGTGATCCAAACATTGCCAATAGCCAATTGACGCTTAGGCTTGTTAAGAACATTGATAACTTTTTTCCATTATGTACAAAATCTTGATCATGCAGCCCAAAAACTTGATTTTCTAAAACTTTTGCTGAGAGAGGCCATCCATCCCATTTTATCCCAAATCTATTACCTCTTTTATCTAGATAATCGGAGATCATCAATGTTCTTCATCGACTATCACCATCAGATGCGTGTCCAATAATTGGACCAATCGTGGTCTTTAGCTTCTCATTCCATAAGTTTAAAATAGCATCCCATTGCTTGAGGACAAAACTTGCATCAAATCAGCTGCAAGTGCAATGAAGTGCAAGAACCAAGCGTGGGAGTGCATCATGCAATGGATTGGCAAGAAAAACTCTTGCACGTCCACCAATGACACAATTTTGAAATGCATCAATAATCTGATCATATCCTTTTTGTCCTTCTCCCACTTTGATCATGTATGTAGTCATGCACTCATGATCATCTACTTTATATCCATCAAAACCCACAAGCATGTCATCCTTTGGATTCCACCTACAAGCAATAATAAGCACAAGTCTATAAGATCATATGCAATCCTCTTGCATTCAAAAACAAGATTTAGATTATGAAAATAATTTAGAGAAAAAGGAGGTTACCTTATCCGCTTCTTTATTGTGGTTTCATCTTCCACTATGATGAAGGGAATCCTTGAATGATTCCATGCTTTTCTTTTTCTTTTTCAGAAATTTTAGTGATTGCATCAAAAAGATATCCATGTATACTAGATACAAACTGAGTAGCAAGTCTTTGCACTTGCTTTGTCATTGATAAAGAAGGTCCATTGAGGTTGGAACTCAAGAAGTCATGTAACCTTGGACCTCCCCACATCCTTGCAACCTCAAATATTGCCTTTGTGTTCTCACTACATCTTTGTCTAGCACATGACTTGATTATGTTTGTGGCAACATCTTGTAGAAAGTCCCATAAGGCAACTTTACCACCAAACTTTTCCAATCTATGGGCTTCGATTATATTGTTGCAAAATCGTTTTACATTCTTTCGATTGAGAGACTCTATGCTAGCTTCTCTTAAAGTGCGGACTCTTACTGAAAGAATGGCAACCTGAGACTTTGTCCACCATAGTTGCTTAGAAAGGTCTCTTACTCGACTTTTAGCAAAAAGAGTTGCATTTCTAAGCTCACTCTTTGTAAGATAATCTAGCCTTCTTCCACAACCGGTACCCCTATCTCCTCTCTTATTCTCAACCTTCTCTTTTCTGTACAATCTCATTCGAAACTCAGCAAGTTTAACTATCCCCTTGCAATGGTGGCATGTAAATCCTTTAAATGGTTGCCCATATTGTGAAATGTGTATGGAACTTATGTGACGAAAGCATCCATCCACATGAATATTAGTACATCATTATTTAATGTCGCCTTAACATGATGCTCTATAAACCAATACTTCTCGCCACATTGATCATCTAAGAAAGGCTTTATCTTGACATACTTGTTACCTACTTTGACCTCATGGCTCCAAAGGCCCCAACATAGCAAGTCAAAATTTACAAAAGAAGATTCATTTTCTCTATTAAAACTTGAATCAACAGAGAAAGCACTCGTACTTGGGCTTCTAGTTTTTGTTGAAACCAAAAAGTTGCTAAGAGATCTTTGCTTTGGATCATGCTCCTTATCATTTCG
Organism: Dipteris shenzhenensis; assembly: GCF_047967505.1. Classification (NCBI taxonomy): domain Eukaryota; kingdom Viridiplantae; phylum Streptophyta; class Polypodiopsida; order Gleicheniales; family Dipteridaceae; genus Dipteris; species Dipteris shenzhenensis. The sequence continues at coordinate 25,665,417 of NC_141610.1, forward strand.
AGGACGCCCTCGAAAGCCAATGAGTGCTACCTTTGGATTTTCATCTTTTCTCATAAGCGACTTGATATGAGAGTTTGACCTCTGTCTGCTCATTGAGAACCGTGTACAAATTTGAGCTTGGAGGACATGAATGCAACCATGCATCATCATATTTGCAGATTGCACCATCACCAAGCTTTTGTCCTTAAAATCATGTATTGTAGCTTCAACAACCTCAAAATCCCAACCTATTGAAACGATAGGAGATGAGTAAGAGACTTAATGTAAGAAGATGGCAAATACTGATTGAGGAATAAAGGAACAAATAATACCTTCATTTGTCAACATAAAAGACTTCATCTTCTGTATCGCATCTTCTATCTCTCTTTTGTCATCCTTTGTCGGTTGATGCACTACTTTGGGCATATCTTCTTTTCATAGTCCTCAAGGAACCATATACTTGAGCTCATGCTTTTTACTTTCTAATATGTGAAATCTCATGAAGTTAGAGAAGCAATTGTATGATGCATGCTTGCCTTCTATCAATCCTTTACCATAAAGTTCATTACACTCATGACACCAAATTCGCACATGGGGCACCCCATTGGAAGTCCTCAGAATGTAACTCAAACTTATCATCCCTTGACACTACCATTTCCTTTAGCTTTGATCTAACTCTATCAAATTCACGTTGCCAAAGTTCAAGAATACTTGGGCTCAGTAATCTACTAGAAAGCTTTGAAGACATGTGCACTTGGGCATCAAGATTTATGTCATCAGCTAGTTGAGTGCAATGTTTTTTACATGGATAAGGAGTTTCCTCTATGCGGCATAGACTTCTCTTAATGTGCACTAAGAGTTGATCACTGATTTTCCATCGTTCCTCTTGCCATTTGGTTATTGTATATTCATCCTCAACAAACTCAAAGGGTTCCAATAGAAGCTCATCACCTTCAATTTGTTCACGAACATGAGAGAATGTGGGATGACATGTGTCTCTTGTCACCCTAACAACACCTAATTCCTCCTTATTATCATAGTCAATCACTTGAGGGCCTGAAAAAAGATGCCATGATAGGAGACCAATGTACTTCAAAATAAAATGAGAACCTTAATTATAACCCCCCGTCCACCTGTGTGTGCATGACCTACAAAATTTAGATTGCGGCCAATTTGTGCATGATTGGTGAGTTTAAATTTAATCATTATATTAAAATTTTGAATGCATGACTCATGGGTTTGAGTTTAACCATAATAAACACAAACTCTTCCCAAATTAATACACAATTCTAATACACAAATATAAAATTTTGAAAAAAAATAAAAATGCATTCTAAGACACTTTATACTTTATTAAATTCAAATACCATAAACACATATACTAGTATTCAAAATGCAAGAAGTTATAGCACGAAGATAAAATTTTGAGAATTTTTTAAAATTATATTTTATAATACTTTATTAAATTCAAATAGTATAGATGCATATACTAGTATTCAAAATGCATTGAAAGAGTAACATTATAGTTTATAAACATAATTGTCCAGGAGTAGCTTTATAATAAAATTGGATTAATAAAAGTGAGGCATCATCTCAACTGCAAGCCGCAAACAGGCATGGGGTTGAGTGTTAAATCTTGCTAGTCGATTATTCATCTCGGCCAATGTGATTCTATTTTGTTTTTCCACAAACATATAGCTAGTTGCATTGAAATAAATCTATTGCAACTTGCCACTCCATGCTGACTGTTTTGTGTAATCCTCTTTGAAGTAGTATTCCTTACACTCCTTATAAAAATTAATAATGTCTTTAATCACATATCCCATGGCAAACACATCTGATTCTTTATAGCTAGTTGCATTGAAATAAATCTATTGCAACTTGCCACTCCATGCTGACTGTTTTGTGTAATCCTCTTTGAAGTAGTATTCCTTACACTCCTTATAAAAATTAATAATATCTTTAATCACATATCCCATGGCAAAATCATTGAAGCATTCAAGAAGGAAATAAAAAGTGCTCAAAAAATGTGTGAAAGTTTGCATATGAAGCCAAAGGGTGAGAATATGAAGTGGTGGATGGAACCTTGGTCAAATGGATTTACAGATGCATATTCACAAGAAACTGATTCTGAAGAAGAAGACCAATGTCAAGTAGATCATGTGTCAGAAATAGATGATAATGAAAATGATGCCTCCATAAGTGAAATCGGACATGTGGTGGATTCTCTCCTAGATGAACAAGAAGTAGTGAGCCTAGTTGTTACCATTGATGGTAAAACTCTCTTCAAGTCCACATTGGTAAGCCAACTTAATGAAATCCCACACTCTCTAAAGATAGACTCACAAGGGTTCGCCAAGGAGTATACTACTCTAAGGAAGATATACCTCTTGCTACATCAAATGAGAACCTATTTGGAATAGGTTTTGATTGTGTTGTATTCTTTCACAAAGAACACAAAACAAGGAAAAGCAATCCAAGGTCTTTGCAAAAAAAGAAAACGCAAGCTATATGGTACCTTGGATGAGTTCAAAAAATGAGGAGAAAGGTTGGTGGGGGGTATGTGGAATATAAAAGAGGGTTCGACCTCTTTGAGATAGACCTTTTGGAGTAGAAGTCCAGCTTGGGTGGTATCAATAGGCAAAAGGTTCAAGATGCTTCACATATGACCTTACAGACCTTGACATGATAAATATTGAGAGCATAATTGCATTGGCAAACCTCACCTATGAGTGTAATAGCAATAAGTATACTTTAGATGAGAATGATTGGAATGTATTCAATGACTTTGTAAAGGGGCATTAAACACACTTGGTAGGGGCTTCTTTGTAATCTTTCTAATATGATAAAAGCTTTATTACGATTATTACTATGCACTGAGTTTAGTTTGATTTTTCTTGATGGATTTTTTAAATTATTTTTTTGTAGGACCTTGAATCACAGAAGTGGATGATTTGCAACCGCCTGGGTACTTTTGTTTATATAAATGCCATAAAGCAAGTTTGAAGGTGCTATTTTGGCATCGGGTACAACAAGATGCTATATGAATGTAGCCTTTATGGTTTTAATACCATGGTTTGATATGACTTAGTAAGGGTTTTCATGGAAGAAAAATAGTGGAAAGGTCTTCTATAAATGTGACAAGGAAGAATGATATTTCCATCTTTTGCTTCTCTAACAATCAAGACATGGAAAAAGTGGCAAGGCCAATCGTGAATGTGGCTAAAAGCATGGTGTTTTAGTTTTCTCCTCTCTACTCCTTCTCTAACAATAAAGACATGGAAGAAATTACTAAGTCTCAGATATACATTGTTTAAACAAGTTCCCAATATTTCACATAAGAAAGCTCTAGATGTTTGTATTTGGTAAGAAATAAATATTATATATCATCATTGAATGCTTTGTAAAAATGGCTAATCTATCATCCCTTCTCCTAGCTAAAACACCCATACATATGGTTTTGTAAAAAATTGAAAGATATAAAGCATTTATAAAAGCTCCCAATCTTTCATGTAGTATTTTTATAAAGGTTGTTTCTTGAGCTCTTTATGTGTTTCAAGTGACTTTGCACAATTCTTTGCTCTTGATGTATGGCACACATGATTTGTCTTGTTTGATATTTGTTCCTCTAAATTTTTGCACATATGTCTTTATTCTTTGTTTCTCTTGCCTTATGGCATCATCAAGACACAAACCCATCTTAAACTTATGCATTGCCCATTATTGCAGTCGGTACCTCAATTTTTTGTGTGTAGATTCAAATAATGCAGGTGATGTAGAGATCTTGCATTCTAAATATCTCATTCTACCTAAAGGGACTCCGAAAGTAGTAATGTATGACTCACATAAGGACTTTTAAAATTCCTCTAGGAAAATAAATATACTTACAGAAGGGGATTTATAAATTTTCCCAAATTTTACAGAGGGGATACTAGGAGATACTACAAATAGGTTACATAGGGATTTAGAAAAGAACCCTTGAACGCACGTGATATAGACATATTACACTAAGTGACCCCCCCGAGATGCAGCTGCAATGCCAAGCATTTCTAGTCTCCCTTATTGTAAGAAAATAATACAATGTCTATGCTCAACAGATAACAGGATCTCGTACGCAAGAGAGAAAACAAGATAGTATGGAGAATCAAAAATTTGATTACTGTAGGACTGATACAATAGATGGCGTTGCCTCCCAACCGTGCGCTCCTGTGAAAGAAGCTTTGATGGCATGCTGGAAACAGTAGAAGATGGAGGCTGGATGCTAAGGAATCAGGGTTGCTGTAGCTAGTGATGAAATGGGCTTCACGGGCTTGCTCTTATATAGCCACCAATCGTAGTCAGTTAGTAGGCTCAATTGGGTGACCGACCTAGTCCCCCCAAAATGGTCGATTGGGGGTCGGTCCCGAAATAGGCCATCGACCATACGATAGAACCGGTGCGCAAAACAGAGCAACTAACCTACGATCTCCGATCGGCCCAAAGCCATCTAGGATCATCTGAGGCTCCAAACGGGCCCCGCAACCCGAGAGTGGGCTGCCCGGAGAAATGCTCCATCTACCCTCAGTGCAGTTAGTCAAGGGATGCCTTCCCGCACTTGCATGTAGCCTAGTTGGTGGTGTGCCAACTCTATCTGAAGCCGCCGTTTAGCCATCAGGCCACACATGGCCCCCATCTAGTGCCCAAACTAGGACCTACTAGATAACTGAGCTACTCAAATGCCTTCTCCTCATATGAGGGGCTTAGAAGTAGAGTTAGCTAGTTCCCACGTAGTTACACGAGAGTGGAGCATTGATATCTAACACCCCCCCTCAATGTCCACCCACGAGTGAACTTACTTTTTCGGCCCAATGCCAAGTCGATGAAGATACCTCTCTAGCAAGTCTCTTCCAAGAGCCTTTGTGAAGATGTCTGCAGCATTCTCTGTAGTCAAACAGTACACCAAGTCAACCCCTCCATCCATGATGAGCTCGCATACAAAGTGATATTGAATCTCAATGTGTTTTATGCGAGCATGGAACACCGGGTTCTTTGCAATCGCCATGCAACTTTGATTGTCACATGATAACTGCTTAGGCTTGTTCTGTACTGCACCCATGTCCCCCAAAATCCTCCTCAACCACACTACCTCGCAAGAAGCAAAGCATGCAGATTTGTACTCGGCCTTGGTAGAAGAAAGAGCAAGTTACTGTGGGTTGCTTCTTGCTGACCCATGACAATTCTCCAGATCCAAGTGAGAAACAATGCCCTGTCACTGATCTTCTGCTGTCCACGTCTCCTGCCCAATCCGAGTCATAAAATCCAGTCAAGATGTTGCCCTTGGTATAGGTGATGCCATAATCAAGTGTGCCTTTGATGTATTTCAGCACCTGCATCCCTACCCTCCAATGGTTCTCTCGGGGGTTATTGGAAAACCTGCTTAGTACACCAGTCACAAAACTGATGTCTGGCCGTGTGTTGGACAGGTAAATCAAGTTGCCCACAAGCCTTCTATACTTTGCTTCGTCCACCAATGGTGATGAATCCTCGTTTGAGAGCTTCACGTCAACCTCCATAGGGGTACCAACTGTCTTGCACTCAGCCATGCCAAATGCCTTCAGTATCTCTCCAGCATACTTCAGTTGTGAAATGAAGATCTGTTTCGGCTCCTGCCAAACTTCAATCATGCATCAGTCTGAGGTCTGTCATTTCAAACTCTCTTCCTAGCAAATGCTTCGTCTATGAGATCTTCTCTTCATGGTTCTCTATTATGACAAGGTCGTCCACATAAAGGACCACAATCATACACCTGCCTCCTTCTCTGAAGATATATAAATTTACATTAGATGGGCTCCTGAACCCGTTTTGTAGAAAGTAGGCATCAATTTGCTGGTACCATGCTCGTGGGGCCTGTTTCAGCCCATAAAGTGCCTTCTTCAGTTTGCAGACTTTACCTTCTGAACCGGGGATCTCAAAACCTGGTGGTTGTTCCACGTATACCTCCTCCTTGAGATCTCCATTCAGAAAGGTGGATTTCACATCCATCTGAAATTTGGGCCAACTTCCCTAGGCAGCTAAAGCCAAAACACTGAGAATTGTGGTTAGTCGAGTTGTGGGAGCAAAAGTATCTTGATAATCAAAACCATGTACCTGTGCAAATCCTTTTGCCATGAGCCAAGCCTTGTACTTATCCAATGTGCCGTCAGACTTGTAATTGGTCTTGTACACCCACTGGGTTCCGATTACCTTGCGTTTTGGTGGTCAATCCACAAGGTCCCAAGTGTTGTTCTTCATGATGGAGCCATACTATGACTGCATAGCCTCCATCCACCTATCATCGCCGTGTGCCTCTTTAAGACACTTGGGTTCATTAGCACGGATCACTTCTGTCATCAAAGCATAGTTGACCAAGTGTTCCTGCGCCCTTCTTTGCTCCTCTAATCTCTTGGACCGGTGGTGTTCGGATGGTTCCTCCTCAATGGCTGGAGGTTTTCTATCATCCAAAAGCTACTTTACCCACTTCAGGAATGGCCGTTGCCATTGTGGTTCTACAGGCTCTTCTTCATCTTCTTTGTCTTGAGTCCTCCCAAGCATCATTGGGGGAGTTCGGTCTGCTATTGGTGGAGGTACTGGATGGATATCCTGGTCCTGGTTGTTTGGGAAGGAAGCATCCTCCTCCAATTGATGCGGCTGTTCTGAGAAGACCACATCGCGACTTACAATTACCTTCTTGGTAAAAGGGTTATAGAGACAGTAACCCTTTGCCTCTTCACTGTAGCCCAAGAAAATACACTTCCGGCTCTTCGGTTCCCATTTGGTCCTAGTAGCATCAGGGACATGCACAAAACAGTCACATCCAAAAACTCTGAAATGTGCAACTGAAGGTTTCTTACTAGAAAAGGCTTGCAGTGGAGTCATCCCATTCAGAGTCTTCATGTAGCTACGATTGAGAATGTAAACTGCCATGTTACATGCTTTAGCTTAGAAAGTCTTTGGAAAATCTTTCGCTTTCATCATACTCCTGCCCATTTCACAGATGACGCGCATCTTGCGTTCTGCTACTCCATTTTGCTGTGATGTATGTGGCGGGGGTTTTTGCCACTTGATCTCGTGACTTTTGCAGTAACTTTCGAATTCAGTTGATGTGAACTCTCCACCTCTGTCTGATCTTAACTTCTTCACATTCCTCCCTGTTTCTTTCTTGACCATTACATGCCATTCCTTGAACCTACTAAAAGCCTCGTCTTTAGTCTTCATGAACTATATCCATATCCTTCTAATGTAGTCGTCGATCAGCATCATGAAGCAGTAGGAACCACCCAAAGCTTCCATCTCCATGTTTCCATAGAGGTCCATGTGTACGAGCTCTAGAGGAGCCTTTGTCCTGCTGGCCTCTTTAGGAAAGGGATGCCGATGTTACTTGCCCATCATGCAAGCTTCACTTACATCGGGTAAATCTGAAATTTCTGGTAGGTCTGCAATCATTCCATTTTCATGCATCTCCTTCAAAGAACTAAGGTTTAGATGACCAAACCTCTCATGCCACAGCTTAGTGTTCTTCACATCTGCTCGAGCATTGAAAGCTGAGAGTTCATAAATGTTGTTGCACCGTGTACCTTTACCAATGACCTTTCCTTGAAGATCCAAGATCTGTGCACCATTCTTATCGAATTGAACTTTGAGGTCCTGATCCGTGATTGCAGAAATGGACAACAAGTTCCTCTTGATCTGGCACATAAAGAACATCGGACAACTGTTTTACAACTCCATCTGACTTGAGAGCAATCATACCTTTTTCTTTTGCTGGACATTTTGCATCATTGCCGACTGCTACCAGGATGTCATCCCCTACCGGCTGTAGAGAGGTATACCAATCCTTCCGACTGGTCATGTGGCGCAATGCACCATTGTCAATGATCCAAGGTTCATCTGCAGATACATCAACTGCCTCCATGCAAATCTACTCAATTGCTATGAACAGCTCTATTGGTGCTGCCTGCGCGCAGTTGCTGGACTCTTTCTTTACTCCGTTCTTCTCATCTACAATCTTCTTTTGGCACTCATTCTCCTTGTGCCTTGCCTTGTTGCAATAGAAGCACTTGATCTTCTTCTTTCTCTTTTTATCATTAGAAGAAGATGGGTTACCAGAGTCCTTACCCTTACCTTTCTTTGATCCAGTCCAAAAAGCCAAATCTTCTCCAGTCCTCGTCTTTTGATGCATCTCCTCCTCCAGAAACATCACACTGAAATCCTCAAATTTGAGGGGTGGATTTCTATTCTGCGTATTCAACGCCATAACAAGACCATCGTACTTTGGTGGGAGAATCCATATGCACCTTCGTGCTAGATTCTCGCTGGTGATGATGATGCCAATTGCAGTCATCTGATCGTGCAGATTCTTCACCTTGGTGATGAACTTCTCTATCGCTTCAAACTCAAAAAACTTCTCATTCGCAAGTTGAGTCTCTAGATTCTGAATCCATGTCTGATTCGTGGTCTCGTACTGATTTTTCAAGACCGTCCATGCCTCCTCCACTGTGGTGATATGTTGAATTAACGCCATGATGGAATCACTAACACTGCAAGCAATAGAACACAATGCATCTGCATTTCTTCTTGTCCACGTGAGAATCTCATCCGCAGTTGGTACTATCTGTTGTCCTACATTGGCTAGATCCGGTCTTGCAACCGGCCTCACGTCCACCCCAGTAGTAGTGTCCCAAAGCTCGTATGCGCTTAGGATGGTCTTCATCTTAAACTTCCAGAGTGGATAGTTAGAGCCGTCCAACTTTTTGCTTTCATTGAACTATGGGATTGCAGTCTTGCGGGCTGGGCCATCTCTCACAATCTGCTCACAAATAGAAACACACTACCAAAACTTCTTGCTAGAGTCCAGGCTCTGACACCATGTAAGAAAATAATACAACGTCGAGACAACGTCTGTGCTCAACAGATAACAGGATCTCGTACGCAAGAGAGAAAACAAGATAGTATGGAGAAACAAAAATTTGATTACTGTAGAACTGATACAATAGATGGCATTACCTCCCAACCGTGCGCTCCTGTGAAAGAAGCCTCGATGGCATGTTGGAAACAGTAGAAGATGGAGGTTGGATGCTAAGGAATCAGGGTTGCTGTAGCCAGTGATGAAATGGGCTTCACAGGCTTGCTCTTATATAGACACTAGTTGTAGTCAGTTAGGCTCAATTGGGTGACCGACCCACTCCGCCCAAAACGGTCGACTGGGGGTCGGTCTCGAAATAGGCCACCGACCATACGATAGAACCAGTGCACAAAATAGAGCAACATACCTATGGTTACCGTTCGGTCCAGAGCCATCCGGGATCATCTGAGGCTCCAAACGGGCCCCGCAACCCAAGAGTGGGCTGCCCCGAGAAATGCTTTGTCTACCCTTAGTGCGGTCAGTCAAGGGATGCCTTCCCGCACTTGCATGTAGCCTAGTTGGCGGTGTGCCAACTCTATCTAAAGCGGTCCAGCCATCAAGCCACACATGGCCCCCATCTGGTGTCCAAACTAGGACCTACCGGATAACCAAGCTACTCAAATGCCTTCTCCTCATATGGGGGGCTTATAAGTAGAGTTAGCTGGTTCCCGCGTAGTTACACGAGAGTAGAGCATTGATATCTAACACTTATCATATGTACCAAGCGCCCAATTTCCACTCCCCAAAAGTGAAAGCTCCTTGTTGAATTAAAACCCTTTCTTTTTCAAGCTTCATTTAATTTGATAGATTCTCATGTAGAAAAATTACTATTACAGGCCTTCCTTCATTAACCATAAAGGGTTTCTTTGTTCTACTTATCATTCAGGCCATTTAGAATTCAAATTACTGCTATGCTGCACTAATCATCCTTATAATCATTCAAAAAAATGCAGTCCCCAATAGGCTGTTAACCTATCTCAAAAGATAGCAAAGAACAACTTTTAATTCCTAGGCCATGTTTTACAAACTTCGAAGGAATAATCAAAGTAAGCTAGCTTAAAATGTTCCCACATACTATCCATACTTTCCAAAAATTGCTTTAGGTCCCGATGTTTGCACATTGTCAAGTGATCCATATGCCAAAGGGACTTCTAATTTAGGACTATCACATAAGTGTCTAAAACGCAGATAAAAGTTGAAACTATAACAAAATGGAAACTGTATCCAAGCTAGTACTAGGACATTCTATATTAGAGTTTTTTAAAGAATATGAAGTGAGAAATGGAGAAGTCCATCTAGGTAGTCTAGCTGCTTGTTCACTTGCAATTCTCCAAAATGGCACCCATGAGCTCCATCAGAAGTGTGACTCCAAAAACCATGAGGAGAAGTAAAGGGACTCACCTACCACCATCCAAACAAACACAGTTAGCTTAATTTGGGAAGGCAGGCCTCAATGCCCCTAAACAGTTGTTATCCATGTCACCCCCCACTGGAAATCAGAAGTCATCCCCCCCAAGCTCCCACTACAACCAATGTAGTAAGTTACTAGAATTATAGGTTTATGAAATGGAAAAAAAAAAAAAAAAGCCAAATGTTCCCCACAATAACTATTGGGTCACTGCCCATACCAGCACATTTTCTTATGACGTAAATACAAGTAAAGTTTGCCAAAAATTCTGGTATTAACATTGGAAAATGTGATTACTGAAATTCTAAGTATCAACTAGCTTCTAATGTTTCCCCATGCTGCTTCAAGAACAACCTCTGTACTAGTAACCACTTAACACTATCTAATCGTGGCATATAGATTGCGTACATCATGGCTCATGTACCTATCATTTCTCTACATGCTACACTAGTTAATGTATTTCGACCCAAGGGCAAAGATCCTTCTTTTATAATCACCATCTATTGGACATAGGCTCTATTGATACGATCATGAACTTCAAATTGCAGTCATAGTGTAGGTTAGAAGAGCATATTCCACCATAACATTATGCTTACTATCAGAATAGTGTACACCACTCCCTTTGGACTCATTCTACATCATGTGTGAGCCCGTTCCATTCCTGAGATACTATAGTCATCTTTAGGAAGTGTTTGACTCCAAGTGGGATGCCCCTGAGGCGATCTTGCCAGACTCACGATCAAATCTCGCATAGGGGCGTAGGGCATATACGACTCTTTGATCTCCCTTTGATTTCCTTCAGGACCCATGTTTGCTGCTTACTGGTATTTGTCTACTATGTTTTCGGTCGAGCTATGCAACTTTTCCATATTCCGTCCTTAAGTTTTGAGTCAATAGTTAATACCACTACCGTCTCTGGGTCATCATGGTAAGATATTCGTCTTGTCTGGTGTAATTAACTCAAGGGAACACATGTGACAAAGCTAATCTCTAGGGCATTGAGAGGGGAAATTGTCATCGTGCACGTAGTGCACTTTGCTCATTTTGGGAGTTATTTTGAGAAGCAACTGCAGAGACGATTTACTGCTTCCCACTACTTACCATTTAGGCTAGAGCAAGTAGGAGCTCATCGATCAAACGGACCTACCATACTCCAATAGCCAAGGTGACTCCGCCTCAACTAATATGTCACTACGCAAGGTTCATAGCCTATGTTGGTTGTTCCTAAATACAAGAACGAATCATTCACCATGATCCATGCAACTCCGGAAGCATTTCAATGCAAGGACTTCAAATGGACTCCACATAACACTATCTCATACGTATTTGGACGTACTCCTTCATTGCATGCTTGAGCTTCGCGATCGACACTACTTGACACCTCAATCTTACGTGTTACTTCGAACAAAGCATGTGTACTTCCTATCAACCCCAAAGCTCAGGGGGGTCACTATGTATAAACCCTCTATATCACATGCGTTCAAGGCCTATATTTAAAATCCCTTATCTGTAAATTTTTTCATTAATAAAATGTACCCCTTTTCTATACAAATCTGTAAATTTTTTCCAAAACTATTTTAAATAGTCCCTTATGTATATTTATTTCTGTAAATTTTAGAAATAAAAAATATCCTTCTGTTGAACTCACGTGATAGGGTTACATATGATGACTGACCCCCCCGAGCCCCAAAGCAATGTTGACTCTCAGAGTTCTGGTATCCCCAGGGGCCAGGGGGTTGTGCCACACATGTGTTCTTTAAAGTCCAAGCCCATCGATGTGGTGAGAATGTCAACATGTATACAAGTGCAAGGAAGGTCCTGTAGATAGCTTCAATGTGCATGGCGATCCATGCACTTGGCTGATGAAGTTTACCTATCAGGATCAACAAGTAAGAAGAAATACACAATACGATACATCAACGATTTCTTTGTAGGAATCGTGGTTCCTAGCATGGATGCTCCATCTGGTGGCTTGTGGAAGCACTCTGCTACATGCGGCCTCCCCTCGACCCAGGCTACTTTCAATGTCTTAGATAAGGGGGGATTTGATGAAGCACAGAAAGCTTTAGGGCTAGGATCACGAAGTCTCTCCTATCTCTCGGCCACCATTCTCGGGCTACTATTGTTTTAACCACCAGCAAAAGGCAAATGGGGGTTGTAGGGGAGCTACGATAGACCCTTCCTTCACTGAGCTCTCCATGGCAACTAAGTTGCCAGGGATGGAGGTTCAAAATGTGGGAGTGGATTGACATAGGGCATTGAGAGAAGGGCATTCCCTTCTTTCGTTACACAATCAGTAATGCCAGGAGATATTAGCTTAGTAGTAGAGTTGGAGACCTTCCAGAGTTCCTCATTGGGAGACATTTGATATCACTGCGGATCTACAGAGGTGTTTCTGGAGGAGACTCTGGAAATCCCATTGGAATAGAAAGATCACTATCTTGTTTTGGCTTTCTATCCATGGTGGGATTGCAGTGAACCTTTGGAGGTCTAGGTTCGGAGCCGACCCTACTTGCCCTCGATGCCTCTCTACTTCGGAGACTATTTAGCATTGCTTATGGGATTGTAGATAGGCGAGGATGATTTGGATGGGGGTAGCTAGGATTTTCAGTCACTTTGCCCACTCCCCATTTTTTATGACATGGGGCTCAGTGGCTTGGCTTTCTCTTACAGGGCCTCAGGTATTCTATGAGAGATTTGACTCCTCTCGGGCCATTTCAGTTCGACGTCAGCGGATTGAGTCCTATTCATTGGATGTGGTACCACACCTTCCTTTTAGAGCTGTACATGCCTCTGTGGATACTTCTTGGGAGATTCTGGCGAGCATAGCATCCTAGCATATCTGGAGAGCCAGATGCACAGAGGCTTTGGAGGGTACTCAGGTTCATCCCTCGCACACATTGGCTAGTATCTGGACAGACGGACAGACACTATACATACTTTGATGGCCATATGGATGGGTATGCAGGGGGACTCCCATGCAGCCTCAGCTAGGAGGGCTTCTTTCTTCAAGGAATGGAAGAATTCTCCTTTCTTCTCTGAGACTACTACAGGGTTGAGGTGGCACTTTCAGCCTCAGCCTTGGTTGTTTTCCACCTCTCTGAGGGGGTTTTTATTTATCCTCATGATTTCATGATGTATTCCACTTTGAGCTTGCCCTCGTGGGTTTTTTCTCTTACTTAATAGAAGTCTCTTTCTTGGGGAAAAAAAAAATGCGGGCACATACTTGGTTTTTTTCCATATCTAAGGGGTGTTGGGCTTATTTCTCAAGACGTAGTATCCCTGGACTTCAATTCTCATCAGGGTGCTCCACCCGAGGTTATCAAACACACTACTCGATGTCCAATAGCTTCAACTGGGTAGTCCTCCACAAACGTTGGCTTCAGTCTCTCAGTGTCACTTAATTAATGACCAAACTACTCCCAAGGCTCCCCAAGTGCTGTCGATTCTCGTATTGGAGCAAATGCCTTGTATCAATCGATACTTAGGCTAATGCGTTCCGCTTCTACATCTTCACTTCGTATTTGGTGCCAAAGTGTAGACCATCCACTTCATGCCTTCCTTCCATGATGTTGGCTCAGTACCTGCTATGATTCCCACGTGTTTGCTCTACAACGAGGCTATCTCCTATGCTAGGATGTCCGCTAATACCCTCATGTTCCCTACTAGTGACTCGGATATTACTCTACCCCACCAGTCCCATGTGTGCCCATCTTGAGGTAATAGTGTGCATAATCCGGATACTCTCCTGGGTTGTGTAGAGTGATGCTCCCTTATGTATTTAGTTAGGTTCATATGCTACCTTACTCAACAAGGGTGCTCTCCAACCATGGTATGTGACTCCCAGGTGGCTTATTGGTCACCCAGCGGTCCTTTTTTAGGTATTCACCATGTTGTTCGCATTTCCTAATTCCATAAAGCAAATCCTTTTGCCACCAATTAATTAATTAGAGGCCTAATGATCCTCCATGTATCCATTATTGGCCCCTCTCAAACAACAAATACTTCCTATATGCCCCTTATGGTTTACGAGTTATTGAGTGATTCAAGGATCCCCTAATACTACATAACTAATACTGTGATGCTCTATATAATATGAGGATCTGAGAAGCCTTTCACACTCACCTTTTTCATCCTCCCGTGGGAAGGGGATGTGTGTGTGTGTGTGTGTTCCCTCCAACCTCAAACCCGCAGGTCTGACACACACTCCTTAGTGGGGGTAGTGGTATGCCCCTCACTCAACAGACTACTACCCATAAGTACTAAATTATAAAAAATTCATCATATGATATGTGGGTGTATTGCTTACTGATCGAGACCCTGATCTTCGTCAAATTGAGGTCACAAGGTTGATCCAAGAATCTCCCCACTATCTTGCAACTTCTTCTCATATCGAAACCCTTCCTGGCAAAGGTGTGAATTAAGTTTTTAAGTTGTATGAAGGAGTTGAAGTCTTCCTTCTTGGTGTACAATATAGGCATTACTTGTGAAAGTATTACCTTTTCCACAAATGCTCTTGGTCTATTGCCATCCATCGATATGTATTTTAGTACCGGGTATTGTAGATAGTCGGTCTTGTCATACTTGGACGTGACAGCCACCACATTCTTCTATTGGGTGACTATAATAGACATGTTAAGAAAGTTCACTCTTGTACCGATCATAAGGCCCTTCAGTCCAGGAGATTTATTTTCGGTTGTCTCCTTGATTTCTAGGAACTATAGGGGGTAAATCCACCATGGATCATGCTTCCCTCTCTGTACCGGGTCAAAGAACATCATAGGAGTCTCCACGTTTATCGCTAGTATATCATCCATATATCCTATACATTTCAGAGGTTAAGGAGTACATCCCATTGGTCTAGTTTCCAGATCCTAAGTATAGCTTTGTATTCAAACCAAAACAAATATAGATTGCACTTTTTTTTCTGATGTAGGTGAATGAATTTAGATTCCATTGTATCAAACACCCAGTCAATGATATCCATAATTACTGGTTTTAGTCCCCATTCCCCATCCATGTTTTCATAGCATTTCCCAATATCTGCTATGAAAACAAAGTGGATTTTCTTTGGGAGGTTCAACATTAGTTCGAATGAAGAGTTTACAATCCAAAATATGCTTAGTGCTATCCCCATACTATTCCATATCTTATCTTGGAGAACCTTTGCCATCCTCATAATAGGGTTTATGCATGCTTGTAGTATCAATGTCATGGTTTCTACTATTTCTGAAAATACACACGAATGTGCATTTGTAATCCATTTGAAGGCCTCTTTGTGTGCCTTATATGTAGCCATTAGATATGGAAGTGATAGTGAGTGTAGTGAGAAGTGTAGATCAAAGTGGTTGATCTCTCTGACCAATCAGTCGAGGATTGATGGGTTCATGCTCTTGGGACTTAGGAGTGGGCTGATGGGATTTGGGAGGAGGAGAAGGCTCACGAGACTAGGGAGTGGACTCACGAGACTTGGGGGAGGGCTCATGAGACTACAAAGGAGAAGGCTCACAAGACTACGGAGGAGAAGGCTCACAAGAGTCAGGGGAGGGCTCACAAGAGTCAAGGGAAGGCTCACGAGAGTTCTGGGAGGGCTCAAGAGAGTTAGGGGAGGGCTCATGAGAGTTGGGGGAGGGCTCACAAGAGATTGATGGGTGCCATTGGACCCATGTAGGTTTGTGTGCGTAGATGGAGGTCGTGTAGCTAGAGGAGGAAGCGTGCAGGCGGCGTCCTATGGGTTTATCAAGGTTCTTCACTCGTGCCATTGAAAATGAGAGTCAGGGTTTTTTTTAAGGGTTTATATAGGCCCACCATCTTTTGACACCCGTTTTAATTACGTTTAGGGTTTCATTGTCCCCCTGCCCCTGCCCTAACCCCTCCAACCCCCCCCCACCCTCATCGCCCTCCCCCTACTTGCCCTGCCCACACCCATCGCCCTCCCCCATACCCCTCATCCCACCCCTCCCCCCACCCTTGCTACCACTCCACCCCCCGCTGCTTGCTCTGTCGTCGTACCCCTCCCCCCCTCCCTCCCACCATCGCACCCCTCCCCCCTCCTCCCCCCACCCTTGCTACCACTCCACCCCGCCCCATGCCCCTCCCTTCTCTTCCCCTTCCTTCATGCTATCCCCACCTTCACCAACCTCCTTACCTCACATAGAGTGAGTACACGAATGGTGGTCTAAATAAGCAAGATATTCAAGAGTGACCACAAATTGTGGTCAAAATAAGCAAGATTTTCATTTCATATCTGTATACAATTATACCATAGCTTCTGTTGCTGGTCGGACCCATCTGCTCCCTTCTCTCACTCTAGCTTTCAACCAACGTGCAACTCCTTGACTCCCTATGGATGATTTCCCAGCATTATGCCTTTTATTCTTTGATACAATTTGAACTACTTTTGCAAGTTCTGGTGCCTTTGCCTTTTCAAACTTCAAAGTCCTTCTTACTTAACATCTAAAAAACTAGTTGAACATCTCATGCAATGCATTGCTATGAGTGACACCACCATCTCATACCTTGAGTTCTTAAAGTAGGCTACCTTGGCTCTATAGTGATCCATGCCTTTTGTATTCCAAATGGACAAAGGGCCCCAATTTTGTACAAACCATGGTCCATGTGCATAGAGAATATGCTGCAAACATGATGAGAATCATTTCAGTATAACAAAAACTTTTATAAAGCAAGTGCTAAATATTACGATGGTTCCAAGATTACTATGTAATGCGTAATGTGCGACTCCCCCCATGATCTCACCATTAATTGTATAAACTCTTTCACAGCCATCCTAAACCTTTCATAATACATCTCATCGATTTGAACCTGGCAAAGCAATTTTATGAATGCATTTACCTTTGTCCATACTTTGGCTCTCAAAGTTGCTACTTAAGGATGAGAAGCCCTATTGGTCATGCCTTCACACAATGCTTTCCAGTATTCCCAACCCAAACTGCTTTGAGACAATGTATGTTTGTCTTTGATATTGTGGTTCGATAGGAATCTCCTTGCCTTCCCTCCACCCATGGACACTTTTGCAGGAAGATTATGTGTTGCCCCAGACATTTTCTTATCCTCCTATTAAACATGTTGGGTTTTTTTTTGTACTAATGTTGTAGCACAATTTTTTGAATTTATAAAAAGAGTTTCATATATGCTCGATCCTCTTATTTATGTAGTGCTTAGCAACAAAAAAAATGCCATAGATGATGTTTGCAAATAGTTGAAGCCTATTCCTATGAATGAGGAATGAGTTATCATCACAACATATTATGAGAAGTAAGCAGCAAACCCCTACTTAGTTTTCCTCTTGCATTGCTAGAATTGTGTCAAGCACAATAATTATGCTTTATTGATAATGCAGCTCACATTGGAGTTTGGCGGCCATGGACATCTTTGTCAAGAAGTGTTTCTTTGCCAATTCAATAGCATCCATCCATG
Source organism: Dipteris shenzhenensis (assembly GCF_047967505.1). Taxonomy (NCBI): domain Eukaryota; kingdom Viridiplantae; phylum Streptophyta; class Polypodiopsida; order Gleicheniales; family Dipteridaceae; genus Dipteris; species Dipteris shenzhenensis. Next base: position 25,683,161 of record NC_141610.1, read on the forward strand.
GCAATGTGTCAGAGCAAGTATAGAATACCTATGTTGTTAATTCCATGTTATTCATCATATGCAATGCACACATTTACTCTTGTTATATCTTATGACGGGCAGGTCAGCTCAAAAGTTTGTAGGTGCTATCAATTGTAAAGACGGTGGGAGAGAGGGAAGGAGTCTCACTTGCGGCTTTCTCACATACACAATGGGGGAATACACACAAAGGTGGAGGCTGAAAACAGTTTTCGTCTTCTTAGTTGTATAAGCCAAAAGAACTCTAGTACAAAGAAATAGAAGAACCCTATATGTGGGTCTCAAACCAAACTCAACTAACTAAGGTGGCATACTAACTGAACCACAAACTAGAGTAGATAAGGATAGCTATCATCCAGCTATTATTCATGGGCAGTGTACCAACTGCATCTGCAGCTAACAAGTCGGTGACATAAATGCACAATGGTCACCTTGGCATATCACGAGTGGAGCTCGATATCTCAACACTCCCCCTCGAGCTCAATCCCAATTCTTGCACACCAAGCAGGTCTCTGAACTTGTGCAGCTTCTCTGTGCCCAATGCCTTCGTGAATATGTCAGCTACCTAATCCTCTGTGCTAACATAAACTAGATCAATAAGACCTAGTAAAACCTTCTCCCGCACATAGTGATAATGCACCTCAATGTGCTTTGTTCTAGCATGATAGACTGGGTTATTTGCCAAGTGTATACTGCTCATGTTGTCATAATAAATGACAACTGGCCCATCTATAGACTGATGCATATCCTAGAGTAGCTTATGCAACCAAGCTACCTCACATGTAGCCATTGCTGCACCCCTGTACTCAGCCTCTGTGCTCGACAAGGCAACTGTAGGCTATTTCTTGCTGCTCCAAGTGACTACAGCACTCCCAAAAGAGAACACATATCCACTGGTAGATCGTCTATCAGAAATACTACTAGCCCAATCAGCATCAGTGTATCCATGCAACTGTATCTGAAGCCCAGCCTCATAAAATAGTCCATACTGCAATGTGGACTTCACATACCTGAGTATGCATCTAGCCGCATCCAAATGCGGTTTCCTTGGAGCCTGCATAAACTGACTTCCCAATCCAACAGCATAACTCAAATCTAGCCTGGTAATAGTCATATAAATCAAACTTCCTACTATGCGTCTGTACATAGTAGGGTCTTCTAGAAGCTCACCTGCATCTGCGCTCAGCTTCACATTCTTCTCCAAAGGAACTGAAATAGGCTTACAACCTGTCATCCCATATGTGGACAGCATGTCCAATCCATACTGCCTCTGCAAGAGCTGTATCCCACTTGGCGAGCTAATCACCTCAATGCCCAAGAAATAACGCAGCTCTCCCAAATCTTTCATCTCAAACTTCTACTTCAATAGCATTTTCACATGAAGGATATCTTCATCACTATCACCTGTGATGATCAAATCATCAACATAAATGACAAGCAGCGTAATACCTTTCTCTATTTTTCTCACATAAAGTGAGAAATCTGGAAACTAGGTGCTTGCTTCAAGCCATACAAGGCTTTCTTCAACCTGCAAACAAACTCAGGATGAACAGCATGAACATAACCTAGTGGCTACTCCATAAATACCTCTTCTTGCAAATCACCATGCAAGAAAGCATTCTTTACATCCATCTGATGTAAAGACCATCCCTTTGATGTAGCCATAGCAATGACTGCTCTTACAGTTGCCATCCTTGCAATCGGACTGAATGTTTATTCATAATCAATGCCATATGTTTGTGCATACCCCTTGACTATTAATCTTGCCTTATATCTGTTCACAGAACCATCTGCATTGTGCTTGACCTTATAAACCCACTTACAACCAATTGCATTCTTGTCTTTAGGCAAAGGCACCAATTCCCATGTAGCATTTTCTTCCAAGGCATCCATGGCTTTCTCCCATTTTTCTTTTCCCATGGCTTGCTCAAAAGAAGTGGGTTCTGGTTCCTGTATCACTTTGACCATATAGGCATAGTGAATGGCTATAAATCCATCATATTTTAGCCTATCCACAGGATATCTAGCTCTAGTAGACCTGTGCAAAATGGGCTCACTTCCAGGTGCTCTCAAAACATCCCTGGTCTTCCTTACTCCAGGTGTAACAATAGAAGGAATACCCAACTCATCATCAATGCTTTGTTCTGAGCCACTGAATTCACCATCCACATAAGAGTGACCTGCATTCACATCAAACATGGGCTGATCTACCTTTTCTTTTCCTTTTTGTGATATTGGCATACCACTATCTGCATTGCTTTGTGGAGATTCTCCTGATCTCAATCTGCCTATCCATGGCGAAGTATGTGAACCACTGCTAGAGGACACTGCAGGTCCACTAATATTTTGTGATTGCTGTTGTGAATTATGTGCAGCATTACCATTTTGTGCATCTACATCAATCATCACATTTACTGGTTTATACCAGTTGCTCATCTCATCAAAAACAACATCTCTGCTCACTGTAAACTTATGAGTAGAAGGGTTATAGCATCTATACCCTTTCTACTACAGAGAATAACCAATAAAGATGCACTTCTCAGCTTTTGGATCCAACTTGGACCTCAACTCATCTAGCACATGAACATAGGCAATGCAACCAAAAATTTTAAGATGAGAAATATCTGGTTTCCTACCAGTATACATCTCCTCTGGCGTCATGCCATGTATTGTTGTAGTGGTAGTCCTATTCATTATGTAAACTGATGTAGCAACTGCTTCAGCCCAATAATAATCTAGAAGGTCTTTTTCATTTAGCATGGCCTGAGATACCTCTCCAATATGCCTGTTTTTCCTTTCTGCAAGTCCATTTTGTTGTGGGGTATGATTGCATTAATATTGTTGCTTTATGCCATGCTCCTGCAGGAACCTTGCAAACTCATTTGAGAGGTACTCTCCCCCCCCATCTGACCTTAGGCATTTTATTTGTAGGCCTGTTTCTTTTTCAACCATAGCTTTAAAAGCTTTGAAGTGCCCAAACACTTCACTTTTCTTTTTCATAAAATACACCCAAACTTTTTTGCTGTAGTCATCAATAAAAGTGACAAAGTAATGATAGCCTCCAATAGATGTAGCTTTAGTAGTCCACACATCAGAGTGGATTAATTCCAATGGCTTCTTACTCTCTTGAACATGCCTAGGAAATGGTTTCCTTGCCTATTTTCCAAATTGACAGGCTTCACAAACCTTATGCATTTCTGCAACCTTGAATTTAGGCAATCCTGCAACAATATTTTGGGCTTGCATTGATTTAAGTCGCTGTATATTAACATGACCAATGCGTTTATGCCATATATCAATATCTGCAACTACACCGGTCCCATGTGCAAACATTGCTGCACTCAATTCAAGCATGTCCGCATCCAACGTAAACATCCTTTCCTTCTTCTTTCCTTTTGCTATCAAGAGACCGTTATTTTTTATATCCTCAAAAAAGCATCCATGAGGATTAATTCTGGCTTGCAAGCCCTGCTCAACCATTTGATCAATAGAAATCAGGTTCTTGGTGATGTTCGGGACATGAAATACATCAGACAGGTATTTCTTTTTCCCATCCTGCATACACAAAGGAATTTTACCAATCTGCACAATAGGATGTGCAGTATCATCACCAGTCTCCACAAATCCTGGTCTTTCCATTTTCCTTGCATCCTGCATCCATTCTACATGACCTGTCATGTGGTTTGATGCACCTGAGTCAACATACCACACATCATTTCTTTCTTCTACACTTGTCACAGAATTGGTCATGTGTTGCGCCATAAATAGATGCTCATTTCTGTCATCACCCTATCTACTAGAAGATGCATAATTGCCTTGCTACAATTTTCCATTCATAATGTCATTCTGCTTTTTGCAGCAGTCTTTAGCCATATGACCCATTTTACCACACTAGTAGCATTCAACATTGCTGTTTGCATTTTGGCCTCTCTGCCATCCATCACGGCCTCTTTGGCTTCCCCAGCCTCTAGAGTTACCACGTCCTCCTCCATGTAAAGAAAGAGGGAGAGAGATAGGAGACTCAAGTTCAGCTTTCTTCACAACACACAAAAGAGAGAGAGAGGACACAAGGTTGGAGGGTGAAGCCTTTCTTCACTTTTGCACACAACAACAATACAATAGAAGAGGGAAATACCCTATATGTCGAAACCTAGAATACGTGGTTCATATGTGAACCCAAACCAAAAACATACGTGGTAGTCTAACTACACCACGAGTACAACTAACATAGACGGTGACATAAATGATAGTCATCCAGGAGATATGTCGGGGATAGAGCTTGATATCTCAACACTCCCCCTCAAGCTCAAATCCATCTCACGTACACCAAGCAAGCTCCTAAATCTGCGAAGCTTCTCGGTACCCAATGCCTTCGTAAAGATATCAGCCACCTGCTCCTCAGTGCTGACATAGACAAGATCAATCTCACCAGCTAGAACCTTCTCTCTCACAAAGTGATAATGCACCTCAATGTGCTTCGTTCTAGCATGATAAACTGGGTTATTAGCAAGCATGATGCTGCTAATGTTGTCACAATGAATGACAACTGCTGCATGAACTGACTGTCCCATATCTGCAAGTAGCTTCCGTAACCAAGCTACCTCACATGCAGCCATTGCTGCACCCCTGTACTCAGCCTCTGTGCTCGACAAGGCAACTGTTGGCTGCTTCTTGCTGCTCCAACTGATGGCACCACTCCCAAGGGAAAACATAAAACCACTAGTAGATCTCCTGTCTGAGACACTACCAGCCCAGTCAGCATCTGTGTATCCATGTACCTGTAATGCACACCCAGCTTCATAAAACAGTCCATAATGCAATGTGGACTTCACATACCGCAGTATGCGCCTAGCCGCATCCAAATGTGGCTTCCTCGGTGCCTGCATAAACTGACTCACCAGCCCCACAGCATAGCTCAAATCTGGTCTGGTTATAGTCATGTAAATCAAGCTACCTACTATGCGCCTGTACATAGTAATATCTTCAAGAAGCTCACCTGACTCTGCATTGAGCTTCACATTTTGCTCCAATGGAATAGAGATAGGCTTACAGCCTGTCATCCCATATTTGGACAGCATGTCCAAACCGTATTGCCTTTGCAACAGCCATATCCCACTCGGGGATCTAATAACCTCAATGCCCAAGAAGTAACGCAGCTCTCCCAAATCCTTCATCTCAAATTTCTGCTTCAACAGCAGCTTCACTTCATTAATGTCTGCATCACTATCACCTGTAATAATCAAGTCATCAACATAGATGACTATAAGCACAATCCCTCTGTTTGTCCTTTTCACATAAAGTGAAAAATCTGAATTGGAAATCTGAAATCCAATAGTGACAAGATATTGCCCTATCTTGTCTGACCATGCCCTCGGTGCCTGTTTTAAGCCATACAAGGCTTTGCGCAACCTGCATACAAAATCGGGATGTGAATTATCCTCATAACCTTCCGGCTGCATCATATAAACCTCTTCCTGCAAATCACCATGCAAGAAGGCATTTTTCACATCCATCTGATGCAAAGACCATCCCTTTGCAGCAGCCATAGCAATTACTGCTCTCACGGTTGCCATCCTTGCAACTGGGCTGAAAGTTTCCTCATAGTCAATTCCATATGTCTGTGCAAAACCTTTGGCAACCAATCTTGCCTTGTACCTGCTAACAGACCCATCAGCATTGTGCTTTACTTTGTAAACCCACTTGCAGCCAATAGCCTTCTTATCATGAGGCAAAGGCATCAAATCCCAAGTGTGGTTTGCATCCAAGGCAGCCATCTCTTCATCCATAGCTGCTTCCCAATTTTTATGCCCTGCTGCATCCTCAAAACATGTGGGCTCTGGCTCCTCTAGAACCTTGACCATATAAGCATAGTGATGTGCTGTATACCCATCATATCTCAGCCTGTCAACTGGATACTTAATACGAGTGGACCTCCGTACAACTGGATCAGTTGCAGGAGTCTTTAAATCATGCCTGCTTTTCCTTGCACCAGGTGTAACAACAGAAGGAATCCCAAGTTCCTCATCAAGGCTCATTTCAGAGCCACTTGACTCTCCATCAACATGAGAGCTACCAGCAGACACATCAAACACTGGAGCATGGTCCACTTTTTCTTTTCCCTTATGTGATACCTGCACAACACTATCAGGACTGCCATGTGACGATTCACTAGATCTCAATCTCCCTGTCCATGCATTAGATCCACTAGTAGAGGACTCTCTGGGTCCACTCAAGGCTTGAGATTGCTGCTCTGCATTTATTGCAGCATTCCCATTTCCTGCATCTGCATCTCCTACCATAACAGTTGGTGCATACCAGCTGCTCATTTCATCAAAAACATCTCTGCTCACTTGCATTTTGCGGGTGGAAGGGTTATAACAGCGATACCCTTTCTGGTGCTGAGCATATCCAATAAAGATGCATTTTTCTGCCTTTGGATCCAGCTTTGTTCTCTTCTCATCAGGAACATGAACATAAGCTATGCAACCAAATACCTTCAAGTGAGAAATATCTGGTTTTTGGCCTGTATACATTTCTTCAGGCGTCATACCATGGACAGCTGCAGTGGGGGTTCTGTTCATAATATAAACAGCAGTTGCTACTGCTTCAGCCCAAAAATAATCAGGCATGTTTTTCTCATTTAGGATCGCCCGTCCTACTTCTGCAATATGCCTGTTCTTCCTTTCTGCAACCCCATTCTGCTGAGGGGTAGACCTGCATGAGTACTTCCTTTGAATTCCCTGTTCTTTCAGATATTCACAAAATTCTTCTGAAAAGTACTCTCCCCCTCCATCAGATCTTAGCACTTTAATATGCACACCTTTCTCTTTTTCAACCATGGCCTTAAAAGCCTTGAAATGGCTGAACACTTCACTTTTGTGCTTCATAAAATAAATCCACACCTTCCTAGTGTAGTCATCAATAAACGTCACATAATAATGGCATCCACCAATAGAAGCAGCTTTGGTTGTCCAAACATCTGAATGGATCACTTCCAAAGGTCTTCTGCTCACCTTAGCATTTTTGGGAAATGCATGTCTGGCCGGCAAACCTGCAACAATGTTTTTCGTTTGCATAGATTTCAACCTTTGTATATTCACGTGCCCAATGCGCTTGTGCCATATCTCAATATCTGCAATGACACCTCTCCCATGCGCAAACATAGTAGCTTTCACCTCAGGCATATCAGCATCCAAGGTGAACATTCTGCCATTTTTGTTGCCTTTCGCAACCAAGCGGCATTTATTTTTCAAGTCCTCAACAAAGCATCCATCAGGATTAAATCTAACCTGCAGACCTTGCTCAACCATCTGGCCAACTGAAACCAGGTTCTTAGTGATTTTTGGAACATGAAGTACATCTGCCAAGTACTTTGTTTTGCCATCCTGCATAGCCAATGGCACTTTACCAACCTGCGTAATTGGGTGCGCAGTATCATCACCTGTTTCAACATAACCTGGCTTATCCAAATTTCTGACATCATGAAACCACTCACCATGACTGGTCATGTGGTTAGAGGCACCTGAATCAACATACCAAACATCATTGCAAGCTGCAGCATCTCCTGACATGGAGTTAACCATATGCTGCATCACAAAAAGGTGCTCATTTCTGTCGTCACCATGCCCACTTGATGATGCATAGTTGCTTTGCTGCAACTTTCCACTTTTGATGTCATTCTGCTTTTTATAGCATGTATTCTCCTTGTGTCCAGGCTTTCCACAATAATAGCATTCTGTGCTGCTATTTACTTGCTGGTTCCTTTGCCATGAACCACGGCCTCTTTGGCTCCCCCTGCCTCTAGAACTACCACGTCCTCCTCCATAGGACTGGTTTTCCTGTTGTTGCTGTTGGTTCTGATTTCCTGCACGGCCACCAGAACGGCCTCTTCCTCTACCTCTGCCTCTACCTGTATTCGAGTAGAAAGCAGTCTCTTGAGAAGTTGAGGTGGCTGAACCACCATTCCTTTGCTCTTCACTCAGCAAGAGAGCAATAAGTTCCTGAAAATCAGGAAATGTTTCACGGACTCCAATGGATGTCTGAAACTGTGCATAATCTTTCCCAAGACCATTCAAGGTCACGGACACTAAGTCCTCATCATCAACTGGTGCTCCAATGGAGGCAAGAGAATCTGCAAGGCCTTTCACCTTCAAGGAATACTCATTTATATTCATATTTTTCCTTTGCACATTGTGCAACTCCCGCTTTAGCTGCATCTTTCGTGCTTTGGTATTTGTGCTATACAGCTTCACCAATGTATCCCATGCTTCCTTAGGCGTCTCTAGATCCTGTATATGCACAATCATAGAATCTGAAATGCTAACAGACAGCCAATACAAGCATTTTCTGGCTTTTTCATGCCATTCTTTAAAGGCCTTCAATTCAGCAGGAGTGGGAGCATTACCCAAAACTGGTTCTGCAGTTTCACCACTGATGTAATCCCAAACTCCCTTTCCCATAAGGAAGTTTGTCATCCTGAACTTCCATGCTTGGAAGTTGTTCTTGTCAAGCTTCTCACTGACAATGGTAGACAGATTCTCAGACATTTTACAAATCACGAATTGCAACAGCAACCTGTAAACACAGCAAATGCCTCACAAGGGCAAATAGCAAAACTTCTGCGGAAAGCCTCACAGGGGCAGATCTGCAACACTGACGAAAGTGGTATTTCACCACACAGTCACTTCCTCGTGACGATTTTGCATCAACAGGCAACAGGCATGAATCTGCAACTCCCAATATCTCTGCACATAGGCATATGATGCAATTTCTGTGGCACCTTTTCCACCGACTAGCCGCGCGGTGGTCGCACAGCAAAAACAGGGCCTTTTTCTGAGTGCCTGCGAAGAACTTCCGCCTTCAAAACGGGCCCCGAAACGGCCTCAAATCAGAAAAATAAAGTCACCAAGGGCTTCGCCCTCTCCCGCAGCATATACTGCGCTCTCGCTGCACCGCGAAGGGCCTCTCAATCTGAAGCAGTGCACTCCTGCACTTTTGGCTGTGCTACCTGCAGAGATTTGCTCCCAAACTCGAAATAGGAAAGCTACACTGGTCCTCTTACCAGGACACCAGAAACTTGGCTAGCTTTCTTGAGCTCCTTACCACGAACAAGGCTCTGATACCATGTAAAGAAAGAGGGAGAGAGATAGGAGACTCAAGTTCAGCTTTCTTCACAACACACAAAAGAGAGAGAGAGGACACAAGGTTGGAGGGTGAAGCCTTTCTTCACTTTTGCACACAACAACAATACAATAGAAGAGGGAAATACCCTATATGTCGAAACCTAGAATACGTGGTTCATATGTGAACCCAAACCAAAAACATACGTGGTAGTCTAACTACACCACGAGTACAACTAACATAGACGGTGACATAAATGATAGTCATCCAGGAGATATGTCGGGGATAGAGCTTGATATCTCAACACTCCATAGGATTGGTTTTCTTGAGTTTGATGCATATTCTAATTTCTACCACGGCCTCCAAATCAGCCTACTCTACCTCTGCCTCTTTCTCTTCCAGCATTTGAGTAGAAGACAGTTTCTTTTGAAGTTCCTCTAGAGGAAGATGCACCCCCATTTCTCTACTCTTCAGAATTTATAAGAGCAAACAACTCCTCAAAATCAGGAAATTTTTCACGGATGGCAATGGATGTCCGGAACTATGCATAATCCTTTCCTAGACCATTCAAGGTCACAAAAACTAGATCATCATCTTTCATTGGCGACCCAATGGAAGCAAGTGCATCTACAATTTTCTTCACCTTCATGTGGTAGTCATTGATGCTCATATTTTCTCTCTGCACATTGTGCAACTCCTTCTTGAGCTGCATTTTCCTGGCTTACGTATTTGTGCTATACATTTTTGCCAAAGTATCCCATGCCTCCTTTGGCGTACTTGCATCCTGAATATGCACAATCATAGAATTCGAAATACTGATAGACAGCCAATACATAACTTTTCTGGCTCTCTCATGCCATCCTTTAAATGCCTGCATTTCCTGTTGATTGGGAACATTAGGAAGAACTGGTTCTTCTTCATTTCCTATAATGAACTCCCAATAGCCTTTTCCCATAAGGAAATTCGTCATTCTAAACTTCCATGCCTGGAAGTTGTTCTTGTCAAGCTTTTCAGTGACAATCTATGAATAGACGCCATTACAAAACACTGCAAAATATTCTGTCACTGCAAAAAACACAGCTTTTGCCTCACACGGGCAGATCTGCAAAAATGACAAAAGTGGTATTTGACCACACAGTCAACACTGCACATTCATCTACAAGACATGGGCATCTATCTCCATGGAGAAAACCTCCAACATGACTAGATATCTCAAGTCATTCAAATCTTGCCAAGCCAAGTCAAAGTCTATGTGTGTTTTACAACAACACACATTCTTGTCTTTGAGTTTACTAGGGCTTACAATGCTCAAAGCCCCTTTTCCCAATTGAAAGGTTAGGATTTTGAGCCATAAACTTAAGATACGACTCCATATGCTCACCCAATGTGTGGAAAATAAAATTTCATTGAAACAAATACTATGTTTTTCGCTAACCACCTCTCCCTCCCTTTCGATTTTCGTCCGTCAAGTTTTTTATTTCTTCTCTTTTTTTTTCCCCCTCCCATTTCCACCACCCCCTCCCCCTCTGCCCTCCATTTCCACATCCCCCTCCCCCCTCCCCCTCCATCTCCATCTCCACCACCCCCTCCCCCTTCCCCCTCCATCTCCACCCCCCTTCCCCCTCCATCTCGACCACCCCCTCCCCCCTCCCCCTCCATTTCCACCACCCCCTCCCCCCTCCATCTCCACCACCCCCTCCCTCTTTCCCTCCCCCTTTCTCTCTCTCTCTCTTTCCCTCCCATCTCCACCACCCCCTTTCCACCCCATTTCCACCACCCCTTCCCCCGCTCCCCTCCATTTCCACCACCCCTTCCCCCTCCCGCCTCCATCTCCACCTCCCCCTCCCCCTTCCCCCTCCATTTCCACCACCCCTCCCCCTTCCTTCTCCATTTCCACCACCCCTCCTTCTTCCCCCTCCATCTCCACCACCGCCTCCCTCTTTCCCTCCCCCCCCCCCTCTCTCTCTCTCTCTCTCTCTCTCTCTCTCTCTCTCTCTCTTTCCCTCCCCCCTCCATCTCCACCACCCCCTCCCCCTCCCCCTCCCCCTCCCCATCTGCACCTCCCCCTCCCCCCTCCCCCTCCATCTCCACCTCCCCCTCTCCCTCCCCCCTCCATCTCCACCACCCCCTCCCTCTTTCCCTCGCCCTTTCTCTCTCTCTCTCTCTCTCTCTCTTTCCCTCCCATCTCCACCACCCCCTTCCCACCCCATTTCCACCACCCCTTCCCCCTCCCCCCTCCATTTCCACCACCACCACCCCCTCCCCCCTCCCCCCTCCATCTCCACCACCCCCTTCCCCCCTCCCCCCTCCATCTCCACCACCCCCTCCCTCTTTCCCTCCCTCTTTCTCTCTCTCTCTCTCTTTCTCTCTCACTCTCTCTCTTTCTCTTACACACACTCTCTCTCTTTCTCTCTCTCTTACACTCTCTCTCTCTTTCTCTTTTTCTCTCTCTCTTTCTCACTCTCTTTCTCTCTCTCTTTCTCACTCTCTCTCTCTCTCTCTCTCTCTCTCTCTCTCTCTCTCTCTCTCTCTCTTACACACACTCTCTCTCTCTCTCTTTCTCTCTCTCTTACTCTCTTTCCCTCTCTCTCTTACACACTCTCTCTCACTCTTTTTCTCTGTCTCTCTCTCTCTCTTTTTTCTCTCTCTCACTCTCTCTCTCACTTTGTCTCTCTTGTCTCTCTCTCTCTACTCTCTCTCTCTCTCTCACTCTCTCTCTCTCATTCTCTCGCCCTCCCCCTCCTTCCCCCCTCTCTCTCTCTCTCCCTCTCCCCCTTACCCCCCCTCTCTCTACCATCCCCCTCCCTCTCTCTACCACCCCCCTCCCCCTCTCTATAACCCCCCCTCCCCCGGCCACCCCTCGACGGTGGCCTGCAAAGCCGTCGCACCACGCAGCGCGCCAGCCCCAAGGCAGTGCGCCGACGGTGCCCCGCCCCACTAGCGGTGGCACTCGCCTGGCGCACCTGCTCCGATGCCCGAAGGATGGGTTGAACGACATTAAAGATATCCCTATGAACGACATTAAAGATATCCCTATGCGGATGGGTGAGAGAGATGACATTCGCAACATTACTATGCCTTTGATCCACAAGGCATATAATGAAGTCCAAGCCATAGTGGATGGTGGAGCAGGTGTAAATGTCCTATCAAAGGAGCTCTACAAAGAATGGGGTCTCCCACCAATGCAAAAGGCTAATTTTAACATACTCCTTGCCGATGATTCACGGGCTAAACCCTTGGGGATAGTGAATGGCATGTCTACAAAGATCGCAGGAGTCCACTTTTCCCTTCAATTCACAATCTTGGATCTCCCCAAAAAATCCTATGAAATCTTACTGGGACGTCCTTGGTTACAGGAAGCATCAGTCCTCCATGACTGGGGAACTGATAGATTGACAATCTAGAATTGAGACACTGCAGTCAGGTTGAATGTGGGGACAGGAGCTATTAAACCAATTGTGCTTAGAGCATTGGATGACACATCTTCCACGACAATCTCAAGCAAATTAGCTCCCTTGCAATAGCATGCCATAGCGGGTGACTCACAAAGCAATGTTAATAATTGGATACAAACATTGGCAACCTTCGACAACTGCCATTCATTAGACCCCATCTTCTCACATATCGATGCTAAGGTGCTAGAGGTCGATCCTCCACCGATACATGAAGAACCAATCGATATAGAGATGCCATTTTTTATGGCTGATCTCGAATGGGATAATGAACCTGAAGAAGGTACCAATACCAATGATGACTCAGATTTTCCTTGGGACCTTGAAACAGAGGCTGCGAATGCTGAAATTGAAGATCAAATCTTTGATAATGGCTTAGCCATTCTGCATGCCCTAATGGTAGTCGAGCTCCCAAAAGTTGAACCTCCGCAGTTGAATAATAGCAGAAGATCCCAGAAGAAAGATGGAGGAAATCGCAGAAAAGCCAAGGCCGAGCACTTCAATGAATTCGAACGAGTCCAAACAAGGATTGTCGAATTGTACCTTGCAAAGACAGCTCCCTCAAAATCAGAACCACTGCCTCTTAAATGGTCCCCTAAGGGATTGGAACGAGTATGCATAGCAAATGAACACTTACTTGGAAACACCTTACGAGTGGAAAAGTTACCCCATAGTTCCCAACGTAAGAAGTTTCAGAAATATAAGCCACATGTGCAGATGAAGCTCGATCAAGAGACTTCAGAAAAAGAAAGTCAAGAAGAGCCTAACAAATTAATAAATGCAACTATGCCACCCAGTACATGACACATGTCAGGCTAGTTCAACCCCATCAGAGGCCAATCTTCGCGAAGTGCGAGAATAATTCAAGAATTATACAAGTGGCAGTGCACCAATAGCAATGCTAAGACCACTCAGAGAATTTGAAGTTCAAGAAACCGACAGCATTGGTGAAACTCCAATCTATGAGGGACTGGCAAAAACATGCACAATAGACCTCACCCTTGAAGGGGAGGAAGAAAAATAAGTTTTCATTGGGAAAGAGCTTCGTTAAGAAGAAGAAACCAAACTCAAAGAACTCCTAATGGAATACCATGACTACCTAGCATGGTCATACAAAGAGATGAAACGAATTTCACTAGAAGTGGCAATACACATGATACGTATAAGGGAAGGTGCTCACCCTAAGGTATGTGCACCTTATCACACAAATCCTAAATATGGCACCGTGGTTTATGACGAGCTAGAAAAACTACTAGATGCTAGATTCATCTATGAGATAGAGCACACTGATTGGGTTTCACCCATTGTCATTGTACCTAAATGCAACAAGAAGCTCAGGATATGCGTAAACTTAAAAAATGTGAATGTCGCCACAATTAGGGATCACTATCCCCTACCCTTAACAGAAACGGTGTTGGAAAAGGTGGCAGGATCCGAAATATATAGCTTCTTGGATGGCTTTAGTGGCTATAACCAAGTGCAAATTGCTCCTCAAGACCAATCAAAAACAGCATTTGCTACAAAATGGGGTATTTTTGCATATAGAGTCATGCCATTCGGCCTTTGTAATGCCCCGGCCACATTCCAGCGAGTCATGTTCACAGCTTTCAAGTCATTTTTGAATAAGCTTTTACAGGGGTTCATGGATGATTTGTGCATTCATTCAAACAAACAGTCCACCTTAAAAGTCTTGAAGAAGTACTAATCAAACACAGGGAGTATGGCATCTCCCTAAATCCAACAAAATGCCAGTTCATGGTCACCCACGGAGTTGTTTTGGGACACATCATCTCTCAACATGAGATTGCAACTGACATGGACAAAATCAAAATCATCATGGAATTGCCTCCTACAAATTCCAAAGGTGTACAGGTCTTTATGGGACATGCCGACTATTATAGAAGATTTATATTGTAGTATGCCATGATAGCTAGACCACTTTACAAATTATTAGTGGAGTTCTTATGGACCGAAGAGTGCAACCGCCTTTGAGCTTTTAAAGTGGCGCCTAATCACAGCACCCATACTTATATCTCCCAATTGGGATATTGATTTGACTTACCCTTCTACTTCACTAATCAACAACTCAATGATGCAGAGATCAACTATACAACCACAGAAAGAGAAGCCCTAGCAATGGTGTATAGTGATTACCAACATCCACCTCCACCTCCCCCTCTGCCACTCCAGGGTTTTCTTTTTCCACCCCTTAATGTTGGTTGATCTTCTTGATGTTGGAATTTCTTGAGCTTTGTTATGCCAAGTTGGTGGCTACAAACATTGCCTTATCTATTGAGCCTCAACAATCCTCTCCTATCTTTTCTTATCTAGCTTCTTCCTCCATTGCTCATCATCTAAGCATTACCTTTTCTTTATTATTCTCCTTCCTATCTAGATAGTGGTGGACTTGGTGCTTCTTGTTGCTGTCTTTTATTTTTGTCCTTTTATCTTTCTTCTTCATCTTCATCTTATCTTTTTGTCTCTCTTCTTGTTACATATCTTCAACTCTCTATTATTCTCATTGTCATTCCTCTTCTTTAGCTTTGAAATCCATCTTTGTGTTGATGTCTTCCCATGTTTCCATGGGCTATTTTTTATGCTCCTCAAGAACTTTGTTGTATGCTATTATGGGGGTCAATTTCTGTTAAATCGGGGGATCGAGATCTCCTAGTCATGAGACAACATCCTAATAAAACACTAATCTAAGGAGAATGCAACCTAAGTGCAAACATGATGAAGAGAGACATGTACCTCAAGTCAATTCGGTTCCAAGATAGATTAGCTTCGACTCATAAACAGAATCTTGAGATAGTGCAAAGTGCTTGATTAATATTACTTCAAATGTACCTCCCTTTTATAGTTACTTGAGAGTTTTGTTTATTTTCCTAAGAGTTGTGTGTCTTTGCATAGCTTCACATTTCCTCCACGTTTTCCCTTGCTCAATAGAAGAGCTTTGAGCTTTGCAATACATGATGCCACACTCTCTTTCAATTTCATGTTCCATACATATATTATATGCAAGTAAAGCAACTTTTCAATCAACTACATCTCGGCATGAAAAACACAAAAATGCCCTCTTTGTAATGGAATGGTAAAAAATGGATCCCATTTTTTTATCTATTTCATCCCTATTGGGTGTAGCATCTTGATCACATCTTATCACTCCATTGTTCCATTATATCCATTTCTCAGCATCATCATCTTGCCATATCACTCATCACATCTTTAATATTAGCATTATTGTTTCCTTTCCTTATTTTCTTCCCTTTCCATTTCCCTTTATGTTTTCCATTACTCAAATCCTTTGTCACTCGAACTTGTTGTAATTTCATGCAAAAAGGGCATGGGGATATTGCAATGGCACTCAATTCCACTCCAAACATGACTTCAACATTTTTGGATCACTTAACGCGTTCCATTCAAGTTGAAAGATCCGAATCTTTAACTTGGAGTAGATCTCCTTTGGTATGGGCATCTATAATGCTTGGAATTAGAGATATACTTAATAACCACTTCAACTATTGAGGTGTCCCTTTTGAAAGTTCAAATGCAACAAGTCGCCAAATGTACCCTTTTGATTGAATGCTAAAATCATCATGAACTTTCTTTTTTTTTGCATGTTCAAGGGCTTTGTTCATCAATGAAAAACTCATCTTCTCCAACTTGTTCCCTTTGATAACCTCACACTCATCCATCCAACTTGATATCAAATACAAGCTTCCCTCCTCTGAAAAAATTATATATTTCTACTACATCCAAAAATGCATTGTTTATCTCTATCTACTCAAAGGTGCTTGGTATCTTCTTTGGCCCCTTAGTAGCTTGTACATCTTTCTTTTGGGTACCTTGGCCTTTCTTTTTGTTTGTGCCTTTTGACATCATGGCCTCTAAAATGTGCAAAAATCCACTTAGCATATCTTGGATAGTCAATTTTGTTTTGTTTCTTGCCTTTCTAGATGTACTAGTCTTGACAACAACGGATACTTTACATATTGACCATGAAGTGCATTTATGAAAGCATTATATATAGCTAAGTAACCTTGTCTACTAATGCTAGCACCATTGCATGCATGGAATTGCTAGGTCTACAATCTCCCATAGAAATGGAAATGAATGATCTCTTCTTTGCTACACTCTTTACCACATAAATTTTGTCATATTCTTCTCTTCCAACAATGTATGTCATAAAATTCCTACAAAAAGCATGGATGAGGGTAGAAAAAATCATGATTATAGGATTATGTGAAAAACATCATAATTACAAATAGTTTTTAAAATACATAGTACCATCTATATTGCACCTTACAATTCCTTGCTCCACCACCATATGCCAAGCTGTCCATTGATTGCATAACCTTGATCCTATGCTTGTAATTTTAAGAGGGGTTATCTCGAATTCGTAGTTAATGTATCAAGCCACTGCTCTGTTGGAGGGACCATGCCTCTTTTAACAAACTTTTCTTCTCATCGATGAATCTTGCAATTTCCTGTTGTGATCTTTATTTTTCATAAATATAAGTTTTAATCTCAATTTCAAAATATGAAAGTTTTAAATTGAGAGTTAAACCTTCTATTTGTTCTTGGGTTGGTTGTTCATGCAGAGTGTGCATAGTATCTATAAGTCTTCTTCCATATAACCTTGAAAAATTGGGCTTTAGCACCAATATAAACAATGAACTTTTAATAACCAAGTGAACCTTGAAGAACATCTCCCATTGTATTGAAGTTAACTTGAAATTTTTTCAAACATAGAAGGAGAACTTGTCAAAGGATCCACAGGATAGAGTCCACAAAACACTCCATAGATCAACATGCCTTGCTCCTTTTTGTCATAGTTGGCTTAATTTTCCTTTATCAGTAGCAGCCTTGTGGCCACCACATTGATGAGTCATAGTGTAATAGCTACTCTTGAGTTTGGTGAAATTATGTAGTAGCTTCTCTGTAGACATCTTCCAAGAGATACACTCTTTGCTATGTGTCAGATAGGATGGAGGACTGGTTGTCATAAGTTTCAAAAGCCATGGCAAGCCATGCCCTAGTGCAATCTAATTCCATGTTCTTGTACATATCCTTCCAATATTGAACATTCTCATTGTCTCCTCCACTATGGTGGCCACTCTCTACTCTATCTACATCCTTCCTTGACTTGAGGCTCTCCCTTTTCCATTGCTCTATTATTTTGTCTTTATCATTGCATTCTGCATTTTGTAGAGCCATTGGCAAAGATCCTCCTTGTCAGCTCTCTGATCTTCAAGGTCTTTTTTCATCCCTGCTAGCTCTTGCTCCGCTTTGTCCTGATCCATTTTAATGTCATCAAGCTACTAATGTAGCAGCTTGATGCACTTCTCTCCGCTTCTTCTCTTCTATACTTTTCCATATCAGCCATTTTTCAATGGCCTCATCTTGCTCTTGTGCCTATAAGGCCTTTGCTTTGGCCTTGGCCACCTTCGCTTCTACACCCTCCCTGAGCATTCTCTCACATTGCAACATCTTTGTTGCATCGGTGGCTTTCATATGTAGGAAACTCACCTTCCTATCATATTGCTCAAAAAAAGATTTGAGGAAAGTCCCCATCATGTGCCAATTGACTGAGATGATGATTTGGATTTGCTATCCTTGCAATTCTTCAAGTTAGTCATCATGCCCTTGGAGATCTCCTTTGAGAAGAGATCATACACCCGCTCAATTTCTCTACTACTACTTGAACATGCCATAGCTTCACAGTTCCTCTCTTATTCGGAAAGTACTATTTGTTTCAACACATCCTGAACATTAGTTGGCAAGCTCAAAACCTTGACTCCACCATCTACACTAATCTGAGCATTCAGGTATTTTTCTAAAATATTTGATCTCTTCCACGATCTCTCCAAGAATTGTGATTGTAAATCACTCTCAGAAATGCCTAGCTCCTTTTCAATCATGCTTTCACTGATGTTAATCTTTTGACTTTGATAGGCAATCTATCCATCCTTCACGTTCACTCTCCGTTCACTTCATCTATCAACTTGGTGAAGTTGGAGAGAGAATCCAAATCATGCTTTCTAAGAGTGTGTGAGGAGCTCTCGTATGTCACGATTTCAAGATTAGGGAGGAATGATTTTGTGAGGAGCTCTAGCATGTCACAATTTCAAGACTGGGGGAGGAAAGGTTGTGTGCGATGCTCTCGAAGCTTGTAGAGATGGAGGAGCAGCATGAAACATTTGGGAGGGGATCCATTGTGAGAGGGGATAGAAGTTGCAAGAAAAGTGTAATTGCAGAGAAAGATTGAGAAGTAACGATGAAGGGACTCGAAAATCGTGAAGAAGTAACTAGACAAAACAATGAAAGGAGTCGGATATGGTGAATGAAATGGAATAGTGGTGGCTTAAGCAGAGTGAAGACCATTGCGATGGTTTGGCTCATGCAAAAATGGTTGTTTGAGGTGGCTAAACCATATATTTTTTTGCCAAATTAGGTAAATTGCAATTAACTAGTAGCCACCACAGTGGCTCCTTGGTGATTATTAAAGGAGAGGCTCCTAACAGCTCCTTCACTTTTAAAAATTTATATCTCCCAAACCCAATATCCGTTTCAAGCTGGACAAATTGCAATATGTTCATAGTTTTGTAGAGAAAATTCACATCTACAAATCAAGCCTACTTGGCTTCCAGTTAAGGGTTTGTTGTTTGCATAGGTTATTTAAGCTTATGCATGTGAGAGAGAGATAGAGAGGCAATGGTAGATGAATAGCGAGAGAGAATGGTGCAGAGAAAGGTGAGAGAGGCAACGGTAGATGAATCGCAAGAGAGAATGGTGCAAAGAAAGGCAAGTTTAGCGCAAGCCCATTGACCATCAAACGGTTCCCCCATTTCTGAGCACATGTTAATAATGAAGGAGAAGTTGCAACAGGAAATGGCTCCCCATTGATGAGCGATGCAAGGGGCCAAGAGGAGGAGTAGCAACAAGAGGGAAGCTCCAAGAGAGTGCGTCAGGGAGCGAGAGAGAGAGTGCATCAGGGGGGGAGAGAGAGAGAGAGAGAGAAAGAGAGAGAGAAAGAGAGAGAGAGAGAGAGAGAAAACACGAGGTGCAAAGTAACGGCGGTGAGGGGGAATTAATGCGGAAGCAGAAGAAGCTTCTAGAGGAAGATCAAGAGTAGTGAGGGTAGCAGGGAAAATTTACATTAATTGACCATAAGCCTTAGTTTAATTTGTGTCCTCCCACACACATACTAATACTAATTCGAATTTTTTCTAACTGGGGGGCCCTATTTGGATGGGTGGTAGGTGAATAAATTCTATCTCAAATTTTGATCGGGCTTGCATGTGATTTAATTACCACTTAATTATCAGTCACCGGCATGGCAGCTCCTTCATGATTATTTGGATGCCACCACCCAATGTGGGAAATCTTGTCTATCCATACAGTGCACCGGCATACATGCAATTTAATTACCACCAATCGCCAGCATGGTGGCTTCTTCATGACTATTTAGATGTCATGATGTTAATTACCAGCCACAGTGGTGGCATGTGATTGCATGCCAGACTTTCATTTCGGGAAAAACTATTTTTAGTGTAGATAAAATCACCAGTCACCATGGTAGCATGCTAGCGATTACTTTTGGGGCAAAACAAGCAATTTAGTCTGGCATGCATGCAATTTATTTACCACTTAATTACCACTAGTTCAGCATGGTGGGTTCGGTCATGATTATTTGGACGTTTGGATGTCAATTACGAGCCACCGTGGTGGCATATGATTGCATGCCGAACTTGCATGGGAAAAACTATTTTTAGTGCAGTTCAAACTACCAGTCATTGTGGTGGCATGAGATAAATTAGTGTCTCATGATTCTAGAATTGGATGGGCTTGCATGCCGAAGATTATTTTTGGGGCAAAGCAAGCAATTTAGTCCGGCATGCATGCAATTTAATTACCACTTATTTAATTACTAGTCACATGCATGGTGGCTCCTTCATGATTATTTGGATGTCCCGACATTAAATACAAGCCACCGCATAGGCATGTGATTGGCATGCCACCACATTCACATCTGATTGGCATGCCACCGCATTGGCATGTGATTGCATGCCAGACTTGCATGCGATTTTTTTTTGGGCAAAACTATTTTTAGTACAGTTAAAACTAGTAGTCACCGCGGTGGCATCAGATTAAATAGTGGATTATGATTCTAAAATTGGATGTGCTTGCATGCCGATGATTATTTTTGGGGTAAAACAAGCAATCTAGTCCAAGTCACCATGGTGCCCTCACCTTTAATGATGGCAACTCAACTTTTGATTAATTGAAGATGACTCATAATTATTTGGATGGCACCACGAGCCTCTGGTAACCGCACTAGCTTGGATTTTGATTAATTAAGGGTGGCTTATTAAGATGGCTCAAGATTATTTGGATTGTAGCACTGAGCATTCAGTCACTGCTGTGTCTCGAATTTTGTTAATTTAAGGTGGCTCATTAATATTAGAGTGTCACTGTTGCTATTTAAATATGGCCCCAAACATGATTTGGCTATTTTTCTCTCATCTGCCCCAGCTTTTTTTCTTTGCTCCATGCTCCGTCCTCTAGCTCCCATCCACCATTGATCGGCTACCTTGCTCCATGCTTCCTCCTTTAGCTCTCATCCACTAATCTGCTCCCCTTCTCATCCACTCCACTGCTCACCCACTCTTTTCACCATGCTAGGAACTACAAGAAACGTAACCAACATTACCAACCCTTCTTGATACAACGTGATCCCAATCTTGTCTTCTTTCTTCTACAAGGTCATTGTGTTGCACTCACCAAGACTTGAAATTCGTGCTCTTGTGTATTGGACTAGTAATTGTTAGATATGCTCAATGCCCCACCCTCCCGGTAACCCCTCCCCAGTCCATTGCATTAGATCAGTTCAAATCAGATCAGATCTTCTAGCTAGTAGCTCTTCACCTAGTATCTGTCTAGATCACCATCTAAGCTCCACTATGGGAGTGCACGGGTGGATGGAGCCATCATCTGTACTACACTTGTATTGAAGGAAAATTTTGTTCATCTCCAGTTTCCTGTGTACTCTCTATTATTTGTTCAGTTTCTATTCCGTTGCACCGTGTAATTTAACATGGTATCACAGCCCAGGCAGCTTTAAGGATTGAAGAATAGAAGAGAGGTGAGGGCTTCAACAGCATACCGAGTGATGGCAATAGGAAGCGGCTCAACAAGAAGTAGCTCGAGTTCAATAGCTACTGCTATACCAATGATCCAAGCGTTGAGGATTTTCCCACCAACCTTCACTGAAGGTAAACTAGATGGTATGAACTACACTCTCTGGAAGTTTAAAATTACTGCTATTCTGGATTCATATGAGCTTCTGGAGATAGTATTGGGGACTGACTTAGAACCACAAGGAACCCCCGACCTAACAAATCCGGGAAGTAAGATACCTCCTAATGCTGACCTTCTACGAGCTTGGAAATGTAGGAACGCAAATGCTCTATGTGCCCTGGCTACAAGTACTACTGATAATGTTCTGACCTTGATTTAGCATACATCTAACGCAACTGTGGCCTGGAACATATTGAAGAGTCAGTATGAGATGCAGAATCAGACAAGGATCCAAAACCTGGAGAATTAGCTCGCAGCTGAGAAGTTTAATGAAGGAGAGATAGCAGAGGCATTTATAACCCAAATCAAAAATCTATGTGACCAGATGGTTGGTGCTGGGATACAAAAGACTAGCGAAGAGCTAGCTCGGCGGTGTCTCCGGATATGTCCACCAAGGTTGTTGGACTGGTAACAGCGCTTAACACTCACGTGAGACCTCAACCATTGTCATTTGAGGAGTTCTGTGCTTTACTTATGGAGGAGGAATTGAGGCTTAAAGCTTGAGATGGAGATGGCAATGGGGATGCCGCGTTCTCTGTCCCTACAAAAGGCAAAGGTGGTTCCTCCACCAAAGGTGAGTCCTCTACTAGTGGTGACAAAAAGAAGAAGGGCGGCAAGAAGATGTTTCAAGGAGAATGCTTCTATTGCAAGAAGAAGGGCCATGTGATTACAAATTTCCAGGTCAAGAAAGCAGATGAAAAGAATGGTACCCTGAAGAACATAGATAAGGGGAAAAAGACAGCTAACACAGCGGAAGCAGAGTTGGATCTATTTCTGGCCATTGAGGAAGAGTGTTCCTCAGTTCAAGAAGCATAAACCACTGATTCATGGGTGTTGGATAGTGGTGCATCCCATCACATGACCTAGAAGAAGGGTCTCTATTGTTCCATGTAGCCCTACAAGAACCCATCACTGTGATGGTTGGAAATAATGCAAAATCTCTTTTTAGGGTACAGGTACGGTTTCATTTGTTTCTGTAAATGGAGATGTTAAGAAACTATCTAATGTGTTGTATGTTCCACAAATCAAGAGAAATTTGCTATCAGTTGCTTCCATAACTGACCTTGACCATGAGGTGAGGTTCAACAAGATAGGAGCAAAAATTCTAGATAGTGCTAGAAATCTTTTTGGCACAGAAGTAAGGAGGAACAACTTGTATGATCTAAGTGCTCTTACAGCCACCACTGGAGTGGGCACAAGTAGACTTTGGCATGAAAGATTTGGCCACATCAGATTTGCAGTGCTGAAGGAGATGTAGAAGCAAGGTATGGTTGCTCACTTACCTGCAGTAGCAGAAATCAAAGAACCATGTGAAGCTTGCATAATGGGCAAGCAACCATGCCTTGCGGGGATCTTCCTATTTTGTATAAGAAAATTACAGATGTAACCTTATTCTTTAAGAGTAAATTGTTTAAGGGACATGTAGTGCTATACAAAGGTAGATATAAAATATTGGACATCTATGGGTGACTTTAGGAAAATCTATGGGTAACATAAGGCTCTTATGTGTACATGGCAAGGAATTATAACACATGGCCCGAGATCTTAAACCAAATAGGTTGCAAAAAAAGGTAAGGATCGAGTGTGTGTGACCTTTGAAGTACAGTACCTTCGAGTCCATGTTTTAAGGCGCAACAGCTCTCAAGACCCCTCTCTCATGCAAAAAACGGAGCCTAGCAGCCAAGGTGAAGTATTGTAGTAGCCACACAATCATATCAGTAGTTCATGCGGGGCCATGTAGCAATTAAGGCAGGGTGTGAGGGCTATTGTGCAGTGCCACAACACAAGGTCCAGGGAGTACAAGCTTCTAAAAAATTGCATGGGAGGGTTTGCAGCTCACTAGTCTGCTCACAGTCTACAAGAGGTAGTACATAGCGAATAGGGAGGCAAGGAGGCACGAGGCATAGTAAGACTAGGCATAGCTAAGGCTACTTAAATAGGCTAGCAATATGAAGTCGGGGGGGTGGGGGGGGGGTCGGTTCAAATAGTTGGGTAGAGGGGAGTTAGACTATCACGTAGGTTAGGGCAATGGGACTAGGTAAGCTTAGGTAGTATAAATAGGCTTTGAAGTCGGGGGAAGGGAGTTGGTTGGGGAGAGGGGAGTTAGGTTATCACATCGGTTAGGGAGTGATTTAGTAGAGGTCTTAGTTTTAAAATAGGTTTAGTTAGTCTAATTTAGTTTTAGCGCATTTAGGAAAAACTTTTATCTGTTTATAGCATAATAATGTTTTCCTTAGTAGACTATTTTAAAAGAAAAAAATTGACTACTAAAACCATTTAGAAAAATATAGACTACTCTAAAAGGCTTAGATAAATAAGAGAGAAAAATATAAGGTTAAATTAGGAGAATTTAAAAACTTGAAAATATGAACCACTAGATAAACATTTATAGAAAGTAGAATAGGTCATAAAAAGGAACAACAATAATGAAAAAAAAGAAAAAAAAGGGGGGAGGAGTTTAATAAAAAGGAAATAAATTTAAAGAAAAAAAGCAAAAAAAGAGGGGAATAAAATTTTAAAAAAATCATGATAGCAATAAAATAAGGAAGATTAGAGAAAAAATTTAGCTTTATTAGAAAAAAATAAAATAGATAAGTAAAGGAGTTAATTTTTGAAGGGAAACAAGGGCAGAGGGGGGGGAAGAGAGAGAGAGAGAGAGAGAGAGAGAGAGAGAGAGAGAGAGAGAGAGAGAGAGAGAGATTAATATATATATAAATATACACATATATACATATATTAACAAGGGGAATAGCTCTGACTAGGGATAAGTTAGGGCAGGGATTAATTGGGCAGGTTTGCAGGGACAAGAGAAGTAAGCGGAGGGGGGGAAGAGAAAAGTGGGCATACTGTGAATATCCAAATGTTAGTAACTACATGATTGCATGTAAGAGTGTAGAAAATGTGTGTGTGTGTGTGTAATATTTTACAACACCCATTTGCATAGTGAAAGAGCAAAGAGTGAAGCTAGACAATGGAATAGGACTAATTGCATTAACGGAAAAGTTTGTACAAGTCGGTGAATCCCTGTTTATAAAGGAAACTAGTAGTGGGCCATTTTGTGGGAATGAGTTTGTGGAAACTATATAGAAGTTGAGCAGTCTTGGCAAGCATCACTTTTATTGAAGAGGGGAGTTTGCCTACCTGCCACCATCCAACAAGGAAAATGATAAGAACCAGCTTTGACTTTAGTTGGGAAGACAGGTGTCATAAACACCCCTCCCTTGTTTTCAGGGTCACAATAAAACTTAACACTTTACCACAAACTAATCAAGCTTAGTTAGAGCTAACGATTGTAAAGCTATTTAAAGTAACTATTAGGAGAATAATGGGAAATAAAACAAAAAGGAAACAAATGTGAGGAATTAAATACACCATGATTAATAGGAGATATAATAAGCACATAGGTGTAAAAATGGGGTATGAAGAGAAATATATAAAAAAGGGGGGGGGATTAAAGGAAGGCGGGTGATTAAAAATTAAAGAGAGAAAAAAATAAAAAAGGTGCCAGGGGGGGTTCAAAAGAGACATACTAAAAAATGGGGAAATATTAAACCTATGTGCCAGATGAGTTGAGATCCAAGTTGGATCAAAAAGCTGAGAAGTGCATCTTTATTGGTTATTCTCTGCAACAAAAAGGGTATAGATGCTATAACCCTTCTACTCATAAGTACGTCTTGTTCAAGTACAAGATATCATTTTCTGTGTGTTCAGCACATCTAATTTTGTTGAGGACGTTGAGATATTGAAGGTTGGTTTGTCGCATTGGAGTGTGCAATTCATATTGGTTGACATTACTCTCCCAATATGATGCCAGTGAAGATGTAGTATTGGAATTGTTCACAAATATCCATGAGTCTTTTGTCGGGCTTGCTTGGCACAAGTCTCCACACAAGAGTACATCGACACCACCAAAAGGTTGTGAGTGGTTGTGTTTACTCTCTCTCAGACGCATGTCTGCTACCACAAGAGTGCTGTGTCTAACTAGCGAAATTTCATTGATTACAATTAGTTGCAAGTCTTGGTAGAGAAATGACAAGCACCACAATGCCTCTCTATTTCTCTCACATAAAGTGAGAAATCTGCCTTGGAAATTTGAAAGCCAATAGTGACAAGATACTATCCTATCTTGTCAGACCATGCTCTGGGTGCTTGCTTCAAGCCATACAAGGCTTTCTTCAACCTGCAAACAAACTTAGGATGAGAACAACATGAACATAACCTGGTGGCTGCTCCATATAGACCTCTTCTTGCAAATCACCATGCAAGAAAGCATTCTTTACATCCATCTGATGTAAAGACCATCCCTTTGATAGACCCATAGCAATGACTACTCTTACGGTTGCCATCCTTGCAACTGGATTGAATGTTTCTTCATAATCAATGCCATATGTCTGTGGATACCCCTTGACAACTAATCTTGCCTTGTATCTGTTCACAGAACCATTTGCACTGTGCTTCACCTTATAAACCCACTTGCAGCCAATTGCATCTTGTCTTTAAGCAAAGGCACCAATTTCCATGTAGCATTAGCTTTCAAGGCATTCATTTCTTCATCCATGGCTTTCTCCCATTTTTCTTTTCCCATGGCTTGCTCAAAAGAAGTGGGTTCTGGTTCATGTATCACTTTGACCATATAGGCATAGTAAATGGCTATAAATTCATCATATTTCAGCCTATCCACAGGATATCTAGCTCTGGTAGACCTGCACAAAATAGGCTCACTACCAAGTGCTCTCAAAACATCCCTTGTCTTCCTTACTCCAGGTGTAACAACAGAAGGAATACCCAACTCATCATCAAGGCTCTGTTTTGAGCCACTGGATTAACATAAGAGTGATCTGCATTCACATCAACCATGGGCTGATCTACTTTCTCTTTTCCTTTTCGTGATACTTGCATACCACTATTTGCATTGCTTTGAGGAGATCCTCTTGATCTCAATCTGCCTGTCCATGGCGAAGTATGTGAACCACTGCTAGAGGACACTACAGGTCCACTAATATTTTGTGATTGCTGCTGTGAATTCTATGCAGCATTACCATTTTGTGCATCTACATCATCAATCACATTTACTGGTTTATACTAACTACTCATGGCATGACGCCAAAGGAGAGGTATACTGGTAGGAAACCAGATATTTCTCATTTGAAAGTTTTTGGCTACATTGCCTATTAGGTAACTCTCTCAGAGGCACGAAGCTCTCTTCCGCCCTCAAAGATTCTGCAGTGACTTGTTTCCGACCTCTCCGACGTTAGCTCTGTCACATAACATAGACCAACAATCAGTCGGGTTCTCTCCACAAGAAAGCAAGGATAGATAGGATGTACTGCTCAAGAGACATAGCTGACTTAGCCTTGTGCACCAAGATCTTAGCTCTTGCTTCTCTCCCCTTTTCGGACCACAAACCAATCCTAATCACTCTAGACAAAAGTTAGGGAAAGAGAAGTAAATCTTGGTTCAAAGCAAACTCCTTCTTCTTTCGTCTTCCCTATGTCCAATAGAAGGTAGTTAGAATTTGGGAAAAAGATTTTGATCGCACAACCACTATAACTGAAAAATGGGTTGGGGCCACAGAAAGAACAAGTACTTTCCTCAAGGCTATCAAGAAGCGAGCGGATATCGCTAGAGCCACCAGATGAGCAAAAATTGACGACCAAATCAAGATTCTAGAGGAGGACGCAACAACCCAAGGACAGGAAAGACTCAAAGCTTTCAAAGACAGAGCCAGGGTGGAAGCAAGCATTGAGGCAGCGCAATCCAAAGTGTTCACAAGAGATTGGTGGGCAGGGAGAGGTGATAGGCCAAATGATGACATGTTTAGAAGCCTTAGGAAAAAATAGGCTTAAGAATAAATAGATACTCTCATACACGGATGGCTAATCCAAGATCCGAAAGAGATAGGTCACATTGTGGCGGAGCACTTCCACAGGATTCTTGGAGAACCTAAAACCCTTTCCTCGAATAAGCTCAGAGCAAGAGAAAAATGTCGACTAGCTAGAACATCTTTCTAGACAAGGAACTTTCCATAGAAGAATTAAAAGGTGTAGTTATTGCCATGGCAAGGGGAAAAGCTCCATGTGAAGATGGACTTTCAATAGAATTTTACCAAGAATTCTTGGACACAGTGGGCCCACGCCTCCTCCTCCTCTGGCAAGAGTCCAAGTCAAAAGGTTTCCTCGACTCACGGATAAACACAAGGATGATTAAATTGATACCCAAAGGAGGCCCCAAGGAAACACTCAAGAATTGGAGACCTCTTACCATGCTTAATACGAGTTACAAAATCTTTGTTAAAGCTTTAGCCATCAGACTCAAATTTAAAATGAAAGATTGGATAAGGGAAGTACAAAAAGGCTTCATCCAAGGTAGGCACATCCTAGAGGCCATCTTAAATCTTTGGGAAGGACTGGAGCACGCGGAAGAGACAAACCAGGATATCAGTTTCCTTAAAATAGACTTTCATAAAGCTTACGACAAAATGAAAAGGGAATTTGTTATGTCCTCCCTCCAAGACATGGGTGCAGGTCCTGGGTTTATTTCGGCTGTTGACACTCTTTTGAACCAAGCCAGAGCCAAGGTGGAAGTTAACGGAGCTATCTCCTCCTCTTTTACGCTTAAAAGATCTATTAGACAAGGCTGCCCCTTAGCGCCTCTCCTCTTCGCCATTGCTGCAGATGCTCTTGGCTGGCTCATCAAGGAGGAAGGAGACAATGGGAACATCAAAGGTATCGAGGTGGGAAATGGAGTACAAATAGTCTCCCAGCAATTTGCAGACGATACGAATGTCACATCGAGTGATGATGCCAGATCTGTGGAGAGCCTCTTTAGATGCTTGGACACCTTCTGCACAGCGTCAGGGTCTAAAATTAATCATGAGAAAACATGAGTCTTTGGAACTAGGGCGGCTCCGCCCCAAATTCTCATAGATAAGAGATGCAAGATCCTGAAAGAGGGTGAGATCTTTCGTGTCCTTGGAATCCCAATGGGGGTTTTAGATGCACAAACAAAGACAAATGGGACTAGGTAATTGACAAGATCAGTAAAATCAGCAGGTGGCAAGGGCTACAACCTTCACTGGCTAGGAGAAATTTTGTAATAAATCATTACATCTACCCGTCCATTATGTATTTTATAGCTTGCTGGTTCCCTACAAAAAATAATTTGACCAAATTAACAGATTGTTTCGAACCTTTTTATGGGTGGGCTCCTTAGAGCACAACAAAAACGCCAAGGTCAGATGGAACTTCTATACTCTGCCGAAAGTGGAAGAGGGTCTAAGAGTGGTTGATGTCGCAAAGTCATCGGCAAGATTCATGGCTCTCAGTCATGGGAATGGTTGGTGTAGAAGATGCAACAGAGCGAGAGAGGATATTCCACACTTGTTCATCAACTGTTCCTATTCCAGGGAACCATGGGATTTGATTCATCGACACATAGCTCCCTTCCCTTTTAGCTACTCGATCATTCTGCTCAGAGACTCTCCTAACAGAGCCCCGCAAAACTGGAACATCAATAGAGCGGCGTCAGAGATGCAATAACCTATTTAATAATATTTTAATGGATACTAAAATTGTGTTTGAATCATTATGTGTCCTCATAGGAATGAAGAGATAATGTCAAGAAGCTCGACCTTCTGCACACTCAAGTCCAAGACTTCTTCAAGGTTGAAGAAAAACTCGCAAATGAGGAATTCACGTTGCTGGACGAAGCAAGGCGCTGGTTGAGTTGGTGGAAGCCAAAAAAGAAGAGTTCCTGCGGAACAGTGGCACCTCAGTCCCCACCCTAGCCCCAACTCTAGCCCCAGCCCCCTCTGTCTTGCCGACTCCCCCTCCCTTCTTAGCTCGTCCTATGTCACCTCTCCCTGCTACTGTTGGATCAAACGTCGCTGCTACGTCAATGGATCGGATCATGCCTCCTCCCATGCATCCTTTTAAGAGACCAACCTCATGTGCAAATCCTTCCAGCGTCTCATACAAGGTTTGTCGAGAAGCACTTATTGCTGAACAATTCAGGGAAAGAATGTGCAATCCTAGTGCCCCTCCACCAGCTCCTATGGCTACTCTTACAACTCCTAATCCATCTCTGTCAGTTCCTGCTGAAGTCAAATAAGAACTAGAATAGATGTTTAGCTTACGAGGATGCCATCTTGATGGATCGGATCTTGTTCTGGGGTATTTCTGAGGACTACGTGTTTGCATTCACGCTTCTATGCTTTGATAGTATGCTTGTTGCCTATCACAGAAAGCTTTTCTGTCGATAACGCAAAGTTGTATATAACTTTTCTGACAATATAATATAACCTGATTTTTTTTTTTTTGGGGGGGGGGGGGGAAACGTATGCCACCTAAAAGTAAATTTAGTTCTTGCTCTCAGTCATTGCTTTCTCCTCCTTTTGGGATGGTAGTGGGTCCAATGAATGTCCCTCAAGGGATGAGTAACAAAATTGTAATACATTCATCCTCGTTGTCTTTATGGTTGGAGCTTAATTTTTATAAGCTTATGCTTGTCCTAGTTTTCTCACTAATGTGATCTCGTTTTTTGGCCTTCCTCTCTGTAGGCCTTAGTTCATGAAGGCTTCGTCTTGAAGATGGGCAAAATTCAGAATTTGTTTTTGTTTTTATTCGTGAATTGTTTATTGGTCCACGTGCCTATTTTTGTTTTTCATGATTGATTGAGGGCATGTGATCTCCACCTATTCCTCCCTCTTTCTCTCTCTTTCTATTTCAAGGCACCCCCCCCCCACCTACCCTCCCCGCCCCTCTCTCTCTCTCTCTCTCTCTCTTTTCCAAGCTTGACATCTGAGGCAGGCCTTATGAATGCTTTATGAGCATTCATTTTGTTAGAGCATTTGCAAAGCTTTAAGATTATCAAGAAAAATTGCCTTTGATATGAGTGGCACAAAGCAACAACACTAAGTTCATCATTTCAACACACAAAACAAACACATAAAAGAGGATAGTTTGCTCCCTTTCACCCTTGAGGTCCAAGCTTACAATGAAATCAAACGAGTGCAAAGTATTATCCAACGATTTTGATAAAATGAGGATCCTCCTCCCCAAGAGAAGCCAGAGCATTGGCAGCTAACAGGGTAGGCCATGGTGGACAATGTGCCCTTTGTAGTTGGCTGTGTGTTTGTGTACCCGAAGAAATGGGTGAGCACGGTGAGAATTAGGTTGGTTTCACACACAGGTGGACAAGGCAATGTGAAGGGGTGTTCAGCTTTGATGGAACAAAGTCATTGGTGGAACTTGTTGTCCGTTGGGATTTTTTCCCATCCGGCCTAGGCAGGCCACCCAAGGTGCGAGCAACCAAAAAGTACTCCGTGTTTGAGGCCCCATCTGATCTCTCATCCAATCCTGTTTGTGGAATTCACACTGATGTCCGCCCGTGTGTGAAACGTCATAGTGCCCAAAATGAGTTTTTCGTGGGTGAGCGGCGGACCGAGTGAGTTTTTCGTGAGTGGGCGGCAGATGTGGGGGTGTGAAACATGAGCCAATGGGCGGTGTGCTTGTGCATGATGCGTGGGCGGTGCCGATGGTGTAAACCTGCTTAAACTAACTGTAATTAAGCTATTAACCGCTCGTCCCAAGAGCAGGACAAGTTTGGTGTGAAGAGTGTGGTGTGAATGAATCCTGGAGGCGGTTGGGATCACCGAAAAAGGAAGGAAACAAAGCTTGCTTCAAGCTTTCATGGCGGAACACCACTCTCACTCTCTTCCTCCTCCTCCTCTTCTCCATCTATTAATAGCCTTCGTTCAATCTTTCATAACTCATTCCTTCATCGTTTCAAGCTCTACTCATTGCAGAACCTCCTTATACTCATCGCCAGTAGTAGCAGAAGCAACAGCTCCAGGAGGAGAACACGCAGAGCCTCCAAGCAAGAACCTTTCATGGCGGTTGTCCCTCATTCTGAGCCTCGGGAGGACGAGCAACAGCCGGCCAGAAGCAAGCTTCCAGCTTCCATGGCGCCGGAATCTCAATCTTAACCTCAGGAGCAATCCGGAGCAGCAGCAGCCAGCAGGAGGAGGAGCTTCCATGCCGGAACTTCCTCAATCTTCGCCTCAGTTGCAATCAGAGGAGAAGGCGCAGCAGCAGCAGCAGCAGGAGGAGGAGCTCCTCCTCTCCTTCCAGCCATAGTTTTCCTTTGAGCTCGCATGGCGGCATCCCAGAAGCAGCAGCAGCAACAGGAGGAGAAGGACGAGCCCCGGCCTCTCCCCTGCGATGGCGATGATCCGCCTCCCATCGATCTCCTCGGCGACGACGAACTTGGCCAAATCCTGCGCAGAATCTCCAGCAGACTCGACCGCAAGGCCTGTGCCCAGGTATGCCGGCGATGGCTGCGCCTCGAAGGATCCACTCGCACCAGCTTGCGCATCCTCGACCCCCAGCTCTTGCCCGAATTCATCCCTCGCTTTCGCTTCATCCTCACCCTCGAAGCTGGTCGTGGCCTCTGCGACCCCGACCTGGCTCTCGTCGCCCGCAGCTGCCCGCGCCTGCAATCCCTCAACCTCAACATCAGCAAAACCAGGGACTTCGTCGACCTCAACTTCTCGGAGGAATACGAGTACGATGCTATCGGTGACGAAGGCGTTTCTGCACTCGCAGCGGGCTGCAGGGATTTGCAGAGAGTGCATTTGAGGTGGCGACAAGGCGTAGGCGATGTGGGCATCACCGCCTTGGTGAAGTCTTGCGACAATCTCACGCATCTCGATCTAGCGCGATGTAGCAGGCTCACGGATCAAGCATTGCAGGCAGTTGCGCTTGCATTTTCTCTTCAGGTGCTGATCTTGAAGGGCTGTACGCGGATCACTGATCGAGGCCTCAGCTCTCTTGCATCGGGAAGGACTGCCCAGACACTGAGACGATTGGATCTCTCTGAATGCGACCAGCTAACAGACATTGGCGCAACTTCTCTACAGCAGATGGCCGTCCTGCAGGTTATATATCTTCCCGAGTGCGGCCCCAGAATTACAGATATCGGCGGCGTGGCCCTTGCTGCCTTGACAACCCTCCAGAGGCTAAACCTGTCCTGGTTGATAAACATTTCAGATGTGTCAATCCTTGCTATTGCAGACAATTGCCGAGACCTGAGGGAATTGATCCTTTCGGGTTGCGAACTAGTTACAGGAGTTGGCGTCCGCGGTTTTGCTCGACATGAGGCTTTGCAGGGTCTTACTTTGTTGGCATGCTACAACATCTACAGTGATGATGTAGAGGAGATAGCCGTCAAGTGCACCACTTTAGAATATCTTGGTTTGGACAGGGGTTTGCGCCAATGGATTCCTGCAGCATCGCTGGCAGTTATCGAGAGCCGATGCAAAATAGAATGGCTATGATAAGTCCACGGGGAACTCCTCATTTTGAAAATAGGTATTTTGATCTTCAAACAACTTTTTCACCATATTGCATTTGCGTGCGCTGTAAAAGTTAGTAGGACAGGGTGTTCAAAGTCAAGATTTTCCACCATCATGTGTCGCTATCAATAGGGCAACATTTGTAGGAGTGAGAGCTGTTTTTAATAAGTCAACCTGCCCGACCACCTGCTTTCTCTTTACCTCCATCCTTATATAAAGTATCCAACCTCTCCTGATCATCATATGTTTCCCCATGGGTTTACACAAGCCATTGTAGCAATGTTAACCAGGGTGCAGCTTGAGAGTAACAAAAAATAAGGGCCCAGTGTATACAAAAAGACAAGATTGGATACGCCAACAATTATAAGAGCAATTGCAAAGGCGAGAGACTATGCTTACGATTAACAAGGACAGAGTGTAGGAAAGGATTTAGCCAGAGGAGAAAGAAGAGGATAGAGTAACAGAAGGGAAGGCGCAAAGAGATGAGCGGAGCTCGAAGTAGGTTAGAGAGCGAGAGATGTCAAGTCACAATACTGAGGCTTGAGTATCTCTCCCTCACATCCTATCCGTAGCACTCAACCTTTGTAGAAATGAGACGGATGTTTAATAAGACAAACTGACTGACCACATGCAGCAAGTTCCCTTTAGCTTCAACTGAGCTATCCTTTTAAGGCATCCCAAGTATGAAACCAGGCTGCTCTCCCAGATCATATGTTCCCTATCCCTTGTTTACGCATATACATGCTACTTTAGCAATGTTGACCACTCAGCTATTGTGCGGGTGAGGCTTGAGAGTAACCGATCCAGAATAAGGGATCACCCTCCGAGCCTGAAGTCAGCCAGGTATAACACCACGTCAAACCCATGTGTCCCATACCATGGGAGTCCACCAGTCCAGATATTCTGCCAGCAGAGGCCTGCTCAAGGCCTGGCATCCTAAGAGTCCATCTTGAGGGATCTCTGTAAATGAGCCCCAATGCCTGCTGATTGCAGAAATTAATTGACCAAGGACATTCAGTCTTGCTCACAATAATAAGTGCATCCAAGTGCAAATGTGTAGGCGAGAGAAATTTATATGCGCTTATGCTTAACAAGAACAGAATATAGGAAAGAAAAGAAACATGGATAGAGTAGCAGATGGGGAGGTATGACTGCATGTTTTTTTAGCCAATTGCAAGAGTCATGTATTCAATGTTGTAATCTTGGGACTGGACTGAGGCCAACCAGCATTTTTTTAAATTGATAAGTTGGACCATGTGAGAAAGTATGAAAGCATATAGGATTGCGATTCCATGGTCATTCACATGGTAAGGTTTGTTGCCATCAAATTCCTGCTTTCAGAAACCATCGCTCCATGTTTCTTAAAATGGCTGCTCCAGCATTTGTCTGCATGATGAACATGTTAGAAATAGAGTACTGTGAATGTCTAATACAGCAGATAGATCTAGGAGACTCTTTCCAAACACTTAGAGATGCACGCACATGCGAAAACCTCACTCAGAAAAGTACAGTAGAAAGGAGAGAGGAGAACTCAGACTTTATTCATCCACAAGCATGGGAAAAACAGTTCAGAGGAGAGCTAAACACATCCAGCAAAGATGCTCAAGACGCTCCTCGATCTGGTTGCCTTGAAAGGCTTCAGTGCGGGTGGTGAAGTGTGCCAACCCCCCCCCCCCCCCCCCCCCCCCAACAAGAAAAGAGAGAAGGAGAACTCAAGGCTTTATTCATCCACAAGCGTGGGAAAAACAATTGAGAGAAGAGCTAAACACGTCCAGCAAAGATGTTGGGTAAAACAGCAATCAAGAATGATTGCACTGCTGAGATCTCTAAGGGAGCTTTATGCTCAAGGCACTCCTCGGTCTAGTTGTCTTTATGCTCACTCTTTTTCCCCCCCTCTTCCTCCCTGCCCTCAAAATAGGCCAACCTTGTAGGGGAACAGCCCGACCAGACCTGCTGCTCCAACCGATATGTTGCTGGAATTGTCCTACTGCCAAGCCTTTAAACAGGCACAAGACAATTGTGCACAGGTTTACCAGCCCAATCTGCATTCCAGGTAGCCTACCTACCGTGGTCTACTAAGCGCACTCCTGATGTTGGGTTAGTGACCATTCTTCTAATGCCCTCCCTCGATGACTTAACTGTGGGCCAACACACATACATCTAATGCTCCAGTTGGTCTCTGGGAAGAGACTTTGTGAACACATCTGAGATGTTATGGGATGTCAGACAGTATATCAGTTCATCATCTCTCGATCCAATGAAATGGTAATGAAATGCAAGTTTGATTGCCACACAAAATATGCTCCAAATCCAATTACAAGCTGCAATACAAGAAGCCTTGTTGTTCTCTGCCTCCGTTGAAGAAAGGACAACCTTGCTAAGCCATGAAATGGCGCCTGATGAAAGCATGAAAAAGGAGCTTGATGTCGAGCATCTGGTGTCCCAACTCCTATCCAATTAGAATCCTCCCAGCTCCACACTTGTGCTGTGAGTGATCCCGTATGTGCTGGAAGCAAGCACCCTTCAAGTACCTGAGCACCTGCCATCTTGCCTTCCAGTGATTTTCCCTTGGTTTTGAAGAGAACTGGCAAAGTAAGTCAATGGCAAAAGAAATGTATGGCTAGGTGTTGGTGAAATAAAGAAAACTGCCCACTAAGATACATGCTTGCATCCACCAACTGAGAAGTATATTTATTACTTCAGCCCGACCTCCATCGGTGTCACTGCCTCCTTGCAATTCACCATCTGAAATTGCTTCAGAATCTAACAACAATACTTCTCTTGGGAAATGAAGATGTGCTTTCTCTGTTTGACTTCAATTCCAAGGAAGTAGTGGATCAGGCATCTCAAACTCCTTCATCAGGAGCTGCTTGACTAGCAAAATCTTCCTCTTGTATCTGTAAGTACGAAGTCCCAAGTGTGATTCTTTATAATTCTGCCTCCATGGCAGCCCACCATTCAGGTACATTCTTTGCCTTTTCAAAAGACCTTGGCTCCACAATCTGAGCCACTAAGGCAGCTGCAACCATAGTAGGCTTCTCAAATTGATGAATCAAAGATTACAGCTATTGTAGATGCAAATCCACCTCCTAGCCAAAAATTTATTAAGGTAATCAAGCTCTAATGGGTCAATTTATAACGTGTTCATCTTAGAGTATGTTTCTTTGGATTTGACCATTGTATAGACTCTTCATTTCATGTGAATGGATTTAACATTGTAAAGTTTTTGCATAAATGTTGAAACATGTAAACCCTATTGCCTTTCTAAACCTTACAGCCTTTTCTTAAAATTACAACCCTTTCTTATCCTTAAAGCTGTGAAAAATTCCATCAACCTCCCTGAAAAATGACACTTATGGTTTTATTGGCTCCTGTCCAAGCTGAGCAATTCCTTCTCATTTGGACAAAGCAAGCTCCCCTGTTTTGGCTTATGTATTTTATGTTGAGATGGGATATTTTTCATGTCAGTTGTCTTGTTGAGCTGAATAAATTGTTTTGCACTTGATGGGTTCTAAGAGAATTTGTATATTTGATGTAAACATCAATGTTCACATATACATATGGTCAGAACATCAGTTGGCACTGAATATTGTAGGGCTCATAAGGTTTCAAGATGATGTTTATGCATTTGGATTGTGCCCCCCAATGGTAGCATGTGGTTATGTTTGATTTCCCTAAGGTGCAAATCTGCAGCGACTAGTGTGCTATGCCCATTGTGCGGTCATATATTCAGCTTCCTTGGTTTTCGTCCTATGTCCAAAATGTTTGCGGCTGCATGAACTGCCTCACCCAACAAGTCCTCTTCCCCCATCAACGTTGTTAGCCCCATCTCTACTATCACGTTGTTTTTTCTCACTGTGCCCGGTTTTACTAGGATGTGCAGGCTCTCGTGAGCTCTCTCTTAATCCCATTCTTCTTACAGACAGCATCAAAAGCTTCCGAAGTGAACTCTCCCTCCCCCCCCTTCCCCCTTCTGTGTGGAATGCCTTTGCTTCTTTCCCAACTCTATCTCCACCTTGGTTCTCCATTCCAAACGTCATGACCTTGGAAATGAATGAGTAGACATGGTCCGCAAATGTTTGAATGAACCAACTCTAGTGGACAGCCCTGGATGTGGCCTCCTTCGGGAATGGTTTTTGCCGGTGCCCTCCATGCAAGCCTTGCCACACCTACTATTGATGGAGTCCATCCACTATATCTCCCTTATGCAACTTTGGCAAGGTACCATAGTTGACATGACCAAACCTCTCATGCCATAGTTGGGAGCTGTCTATGTTTCCATGAACTATATAAATGCATTGACCTGGTGCGGCAAACCATCCTCTTCAACTCATTGTGCCAAGATCTCTCCAATCCAATTGATCTGACGAAGCCCTCTTGATCGTCGAGCTTCACCTTCATCATCGTCGAGCTTCACCTTCATCTTGCTCCTAGTCATCTGACTCACAGAAAGCAGGTTTTTGCAAAGATCGGGCAGGTAGAGTACACTGGAGATTACCTTCTTAGTTCCTAAGTCGGTGATGTAAGGAATTCTATCCTCATAGGACATGTCCGGTTGTCTCCCACAATCATTTTTGAATCCGAATGTGCCGGTTCCATAGCTTTGAACCAGCTTTTTCTGTTTGACATCAAGATGCCCCATTGTCAGCATACCAGCCTTCTTTCTTCAATCACTGCATGTGCGGAACAATGCGTGTTGACTATGAACAACTCTTTGGTTGTTACATTGGGTGATTCGGACTTGGTCTCTTCCTTGGGGTTGGCTTCCTGAAGCACATCCATGGGCTTCAGTTATGTTCTTGTTGTAACCTTCCAGAGCTTCCTAGCCACAAGGTGGCTCTGGATCTTGACCTTCCAAATGGGATAGTTTGACCCATCCGACTCTCCCACATCTCCGAAGTTGGGAATGGAATTGGGGTTGCCATTTCTTCTGAAATTACAGAAAGCAGAGGATAGTCTTTGCTGTAGAATCAAATAACCACGTGCATCTTACTTGAACGCAGGCCACCTTTGAAGTTGGAGGTCTCACTGATGGTTGTAATACCATGTTAGAAATAGAGGACTAAATGTATGAATCTCTAATGCAGCAGATATCACATGTAGACCAAAGAGCTTGTAGCTTGATGTTTGACGCTAGACAAGTACAGCTCTTATATAGAGCACACACACACATATGAACACCAATGCATATGGGATAACTCCCAATGTGACACGTGGCATCCATAGGACGCACTAGACTAGAATTCACACTAGAACACACCAAACTGACTCATCTTGACTCCATTTCCTAACATTCAGTGTGGCTGATGGAGTGTGCCCCGCCTCCCCCCCCCAAACCACCAAACTCCCCCTTTCCCCAAATAGCCCGACCAGTCTGTTGCCGACCCTAACTTGCTGTTGCCATTGACCTGTTGCTGGTATTGCCCTACTGCCAGGGCCTGTAAATAGGCCCTGGCGAACACTGTACCAATAGGATGCTATGCTGTCACTCCTGCTGTGCTGGCAGGTACCCGTACTGCTGCAGACACCTCTCTAAACAAGCGCAGTACAAATGTGCACAGGTGTACCAATCCATTCTGCATTTCCAGGTAAGCGTACCTACCCTGGTCTATGAACCTATTGTGTTTCCCTCCTCATATGAGAGCTCACAGTTAGGTTATTGGCCATTTTTTTGATTGAACACTCCTAAAAACTTCAAGCACTCCAACGCTAGGGCAAGATGGCATGTCCTCATTCGATTATAAAAAGGCATCTTTCTTTAGGAGATCCATGAGAGGAGTTGCCTTGTTGGTGAAGTGCTAACCCTATAATCTTGGACCAATGCAAAGTTGAAGGCAGTTGCTCACATGACATGAGCTTGTCGAGCCTTGTAAATGTGACAGGCATTACCCTCAAATAGAGGTGCCAGGGTCTATGAGTTTTGCAATCGATACTACTCGTGTGAACCCATCAATTCCTGAGCAAGTCGAAAGATCCTCTCAAGTAAGTGAGTCCTGAGGGTTCCACTCTGATCCCATGACATCCCAATATATGCCCAAGATACTATAAAAGTGCATTTGTTGGCTTTAGCATAGAAGTGATACCTCAATATGTCAAGCAATTCTCTGACATGTGTGATATGTTCCTGCTTGCTCTTGCTATAAGTTATAATTGAGGATTCCATAATAGAAAACCAGTATAATTGGATAGAAGTGGTGACTATATCTTTTTTTTTACTAGAGAAAAGAATATAAACTCTTTGATGACATGGGCACCAAGGAAAACTTCCCACTTAAGGCTACAAAATAAAAATACAAGGATATCCCCCTTGTTGGCCAAGGGGTTACCTCGTATAAAGGGCTGAACAAATAGCCCGTCCGGTGGCTGAACAAGGATATCTCCCTCTTGAACTTCAGCTTCTTTCTCTTTGACTTGCAATCCGGATGCACTTGGGGGCAATGATGGAGCTTCTTGTGCCACTGTATCAGCTGGGGCTCCGTCTCCTAAAGGAAAACATCCTTGTTGAGATCTTCTTTGACTCAGGATTATATAAACGGTAATCTTTTGACTCCTCATACCCAACGATTTGGTTGCTTCTAGGATCCACCTTTGACCTGGTGTCCTTATGAACAAAATCATATGTGCTCGAACCACAAAAGCATATGCGTCAAAACCTAAAACCCTTAATTGCTTACTAATGGTTTCCTACCTAAATGTGCCTCTAGATGTGTCATTTCCTCGACCAGTGCGGTCATTGTCCTATTTAGGATGTGGGCAACCTTGCTTCACCTTGAACCAACCTTGGAAGATCCTTCCCCGTTGGCATCAATAGCCCCATTTCCACAATACATCAGTTCTCCAGTTAGCTACCCATTGTTGGGATGTGCATGCAATTGTCAACTATCACTCTATGTCTTTTCTTTGCAATAACTATCAAACTCATTATAACAGCCCCTCCTCCCACACACACTCCCCATCCCGCCCCAAAGTATTGGTTTTGAATGCTTTCAGTCTGTTACCTGTGTCATTCTCTAACTTAGCCTACTATTCCTTGAACTTATCCAAAACTTGAGATTTCTTATCCAAGCTATGCCTCTACGTCATCACGCTTATAATCATCAATGAAGGTAAATTTTTTTTTTGACATAGAACATTATAATGGCTCAATGGCTTGAAAAGTAGCCTCCTTCGGGAATTGATCCCAGTGTTGCTTGCCTCCATGCAGCCTCTATAGACATCACTTGATCCTGTAACATGTGGAACTCCATCCCGCATTCTCGCCTTCTACATCTGCCCCAAAATAGTGTAGCAGACATGTCGAAGTCTCTCAAGCCAAAGTCTAGAGAGTCTTGTGCCATTGTCCTTCGACTTCATGATCACCTCTGTTAGAAATGATCCAACGGATGGTACGCACAGCGGAAGACTGATAGTAATGCCTAGGAGCTCACATAGTGTGCGTGTGGGGTGTGGAATCACAAACTTCTTAACTTACGTGCATAGATGTGCAAGCCAGTAAATAGACAATGTTCAGAGACAAATATAGAAGCAACACTTTATATTCCCGTCCGTCCAGAAACTAGGACAGGATACAATACCAAAATTTCCTTCTACTACAAGCCTGACACTTCTAGATCTGTGCTCCACCTCGAGCATCTGTAGACTCCCTGTCTAGTGTGTTCTTCTCCACCTTACTGCCTTTGAATCAGCCTAGGTGGGCAGCCCCTGCAAAGCTTTGCCTGCAACACACAGGTCCCCTTGGTCCTCCTGAATGTAGGCTCCAAGATAGCTGCTCCACTGCTCCAAACTGCTTGTGAATGGCTGCTCCAGAAGATGATGATCTCAGCAACCTTCTGTCCTAGAAGATAGTCTAGGTTCAGCCTCTCCCTGGAGCCAAGTCTGCAGCAACACCTCTCTCCTTCATTTCCTGTGTAGAGGAAGCATGGTGGATGTGCTGCTCCTTTCTGCTCCTCCCAAAGCTGCTTGGCTGGATATCAAATGAGGCTTGAGGCCACTCAAGGGCCCCTTGTAGAAACCGACCAGCAGCCTCAATCTGGCCCTCAAGGGCCCCTTGTAGAAACCGACCATAGGCCCTCAAGGGCCCCTTGTAGAAACCGACCAGCAGCCTCAATCTGGCCGACCAGGCTGCTGCAAAACCTCCCTAAAAGGGCTCTCATAATCAGGGCCTCTGGCCCACAAAACTAGGGCTTTTGGCCCTCACTTCAAGGGCTGATGCCCTCTTATATATGCAGGGTCCAGCCCCCTTCTGCCCTGCCATTTTCTAGGCCTGCTCTGCAATTCCGTCTTGCCAGGTCAGATCCAGGGCTTCATGCCCCTGCCATCTCTCCTACACAAGGTCTCTTGTGCTGTCCACACGACAGTTCATGTGCTGCCCATGTGGCAGCCCCATTATCTCCAGCTCTACCTCCCCCATGCTCTCCTCATATGGGGCCTTACAGATGGGGAGGTGACCATTCCAACAACCTCTTCATTGTTGAACTCCACTTTCATCCTGTTCTTAGCTAGCTGGCTGATGGAAAGCAAAGAGATTTAAGGATAGAATATTTGAAAGTACAGTAAGCTCTCCTATGCTTGTCATAATGGGAACACTTTCAATCCTTTCAACTGGGCACTTGTAGTTGTGACCCACTGAAATCTATCAGCCTGTCCTTCCCTTCTTCACAAATCTGACCATGCTGCTCCACACCTTGTGAGGGGCTTCCAAGAGCAGAAATTACAGCTCAGGAATCCAACAAGCATTCCAGAAATGAAGGACCCTCTATTAGGAACAAATCATGAGGGAAAGAGCTAGTGGCTCATAAACCAGCCATTGGTTCTAGATTCAAGAACAATGCACAGACTAGAGGTCTAGATCACCAGGAAGTTAGTTTGATTGAGGGTCAAGTCATCCATCTCATGCCTCATGCCCAAGTATCCAGCCTACTACTCCTAAGGCCAATAGGTGTTATGGTCTCTAGGAAATCCATCACCTAGGACACTCATGAATTGAACCTCTGGCTTTTATCTATAAGACAAGCGCTGATGATTTTGGCCTCTAATCCCAACTATAGAAGTCATGCCCCAAACAGCCTGCGTTTCCTCAAAGCCAAGATTCTCTAGGAATAAGTCTACATTTCTTGGATTAGCATTGCTTTTCTTAGATAGCTCTATCCACGAAACTAATTCTCAACTCAATACCCTATCTTCTTTTTAACCCCTAGTTAGACCACTCATATCCTTAGATCAATGTAGATCTTGCATCCGCCGTCCTGTCTCAACCTAAATTAACAATAATATAAGAGTCTACCTATTTTGGTTTACCAATTGATATATGTTAGGTTGTTGGAAAGCAATGGAGCTGATAAATTGAGCTTGGAAGCTGAAAATGAGGTGTAAGTTATTGTAGTAGCACATAAGCGCAAGATAAGTACAAGTGAAGTGATGGTACGTCTAGTCCTAAAGCCCTAGCTTGATCAACCCCTA
Source organism: Dipteris shenzhenensis (assembly GCF_047967505.1). Taxonomy (NCBI): domain Eukaryota; kingdom Viridiplantae; phylum Streptophyta; class Polypodiopsida; order Gleicheniales; family Dipteridaceae; genus Dipteris; species Dipteris shenzhenensis. Next base: position 25,725,923 of record NC_141610.1, read on the forward strand.
GGGCAATATTTTAGTTATATGGCTGAGTTTATGTTAATGAACTAATAGTGCACAATGTGCACACTAGCATACACACTAGCCTACAAGGCCATACCTCGGGCTAAAATACCTATCAAAACCTCCTCCATGGTATGAATGAAACACTCTAGAAACATCTCAGAGATGGCCACCAAATCATGTATGACCACATGGGGTAGTTGGTGTCATCAAGCTTGTCTGTAGGAGCAAACACACCATAAAGATCATTGCCTACCTACGAATGCAAAGAACCCAAAGAAAGTTCACTGAATCAAATGACAGTGCTAGGCAAGTGCAATGTTTGATTTTGACCACAAAAGGTCAATGGCTCGCACAATTTCTGTAACTGGAATGACCTGCAAATAAACTAAGGCACAAAAGTAAATGTGACATAGGAAGGGCAAGGCAGGTCCAAATGGTTTACAAAAACACTTGCACAACAATTGTAGTAAACACAATAAGTCCTGACTAATGCAACATTCAACTCCAAAGGAAAAGTGATTATACGACACCTTCTTGAGAGCTTCAAAACTGCATAAAACACTGCTACACTACTCCAACTAGTCTAAATCAACAAACGAGAGCTAAAATGAACCTCAAAACTGAGGCAAGAGCTCAATAACTGAGAAAACGAATTCCAAATATGTTTTTCTAGAAAATAGCCCTAGAAGGATGCACAAACTTGCTTTGAAGTGGCTTAAACAATTACAAAGATCACGGTAGTAGTTCAAAAATGTTGCAACAATAGCCAACTCGTAGAAATTAGCTCCAAAGGCACTCGCACTACCAAGGAATTATTGTAGTAGTTAATGGGAGCTTATAACTGCTTCAAACTAAGCTGTACAATAGGGAAAAGATTTTCAATGCTCCTATGCAGGTTGGAAACATCAGCAGTAGACATTTCCAAAAAGCACCAAATGGAGTCACACATAGATACCAACTCCGAGGAGCTCTAGACTATAACAAGATGAGTTGCAGTTGTGCAGAACAGTCATTGCTGTTGCAGATGGTGGTTGAACGTCTGGGGCAATAGTTCATTATTTCTCACGATGGAAGTCTTCCAAATCTACTAGAAATAGACAAGACCGGTCTTGAACACCAATCTAATACCAGTGTTAGGTTCTTGAGAAGCAATGGAGTTGAGAAATGAGATGTAAGTTATTGAACAGTAGCACAAGGGTGCAAGAGAATCGCATTTGAAGTGATGGTATATCACTTGCCTGGTCAACCTATGGGGCAAAATTTTAAGTTATAAGGTCAACTTTATGCTAATGAACTAATAGTGCAAAATTTGCACACTCGCATTATACACTAGCTTTTATGGCCATACAACGGGCTCAAATACCTATCAATATCTCCATGAGATTGCATGGAAAGGCTCGACTGTTACACGTGAATATGCTCTCTTAAAAATAAGTAGTCTAGATAGGTGGCAGTCCATATCCATACAAACTATGAGTATAGACATAACAGACGTCCACTTGAGTAATAGAATCTTATAAGAACAAGTACTCTTTCATGTCATCTTCATCTAGAACACATGAAAGCAAATGATTATGTCTATGGATTAAACCTTTCTTTCAAATACAAGAGAGAATCCAAACATGCCGTTCAAATTTCAAGAAAGAAATCAAATACATGTTCAAATTTCTTATTTTAAATGCAAGAAAAGATTTGAGAGATAAATTATATTTTGGTAAATATTTTACTAAACTTTCCATAAGGAGAATGTTCCACTCAGGTTGTTTATTTACTTAGTCACATATCTTCTCCTTGAAATTCTCCCATTTATCCCCAGATGGGGTCAACTAGATGTCATGATCCTAGTTAGGGTCAACATCAACCTTCTACTCATTAGAGTCAGATTATAACCATGCATACTCTCTTGGGCTTGCTACACCATAGACTTCACTTCTTCTCCGCTTCTTCCAAAGAGAGTATCAATTCTCTTTGCAAATCTAGGTTTTCTACACCATAGACTTCACTTCTTCTCAGCTTCTTTCATACTTACATCTGGATGCCGTAGTAGCTAGGTCAATTCATCTTGTAAATTGAAGAAAGATCAATCCGATGCTTGGTGTGGTCTTGCTACCCGTAGGTTCCATAATCTAGGATCCTAAAGAGAACTTGAGGAGGGCAGACAAGATATCGAGATCTGGCTAAATAATGAGCTACAAGTTAGGGATGATAGAAAATGTTAGGTTCAGCTAGGGAGGAAGGGATAAACACCCACAAAGTCATCTCTCATAAAATTAATGAGGTTGTAGAAGAATAGACAAGTTTTACATGCAAACTAACTAGCTGATGGTGATAGAGAGAGTAGTGAATAGGGCAAATATTAGGCAAGTTGGGTTGTGCTCCTAGCAAGAGCTTAGCAAACTAAGGATGATCCATCCTTATATCGATTGCCCACCTGGGACTTAGATACCATGCGTTATAAAAATATATTTGTGCTGAAAAGGCATCAGAAGCTCCAAATGCAGAGGTGCTTTAATTTAAGCAAACCTCTAGCAAGCAAATTCTTTGCAAACAAAAAAGACAGGAAAATCCTAGAAAATCGTAATGTGTTTTTCCAAGCTATCTATGTGGCAAATCGAGCAGATGCTAAAAAACATTTATCTTGCACCAAAAACAACTAGAATTGTCCAAAAAGCAATTTGGCAAGAAAAATGGTTAATCCTTGTGCCAATTCTGAAACTTTGCATACCCGCATGCTATCCAAGGCAACTTGAGATTTCACCAGCTCAAATAAACCTTCACCATCCATCAACTCATGGGGAAATACAAGCTCATATCAATAAGCATCCAGGTCTACAATTCACTACATATCCAGCAACCTATCAGACTCCGATCCTAGGCCAAGTCTCGAACAGTAGGCTTCAACAAGTCCCAAAACCTAGTGAATTCCCAATGCTTCTATTCCAAATGCTCAACACCCATTAAAAGCTTGAGGCCTTAGACAAAAAAGAAGTTAGGCTGACTAAGGATGCATCCCATACCACATGCATTTGCCAACCTACTACTTATAAGGCCAACACCTTGTATACCATCGTGTTGACGATGTATTTTCACCCCAATAGTTGCAACTAAGTTATCCATGCAGTTATATGGGATATTGGGATAAAGGGCTAACATGGTAGTTATGGAGGGGCAGCTAACTCGTTTAGAAATGACCATTGATAGACGCGATCATTAAGGATGGAAGGAGATTGGCAAGCCACCAACCTATTTCTTGTATGTCAAGCACTCGTATCAACATGGCCATTGTTGCCTCATTTTTGGAGCTTATGCTTTTCGATTTTTTCCTTCTTCATAGCAGTCTCCTGCTTGTCTTCTCTGTCCCTTTTATTCTTGATGTAGGGATGAGCAGCCCTTAGCACCCCACACTTTGGCAGTCCCAGTGATGAGAGTCATAGACTCTCCGACCTATCCATTGTCTCCCTGATCCCTCTTGTGCAGGCAGACAACAACTCACCTTGTGTCTTAGCCACTTGCTTGTCTACTCCAACGTCATGACTAACCTGCTTCTTCATAGCATCTACAACTTGGCCCCTTTGGTGGACACTTGCTATGAGGTGGCTCTAAAGAGCAATGAGATCCATGTAATCCAAGGAACCATCGAAGCAATAGTTACATAAGGAAGATTGTTGGAAGTTGGATGCAGACGGCATCGCACAAGGTCAAGAATCAATCAAGAAGTAGGCCTAAGATCATTGGAATGATACTTGCTCCAACTCAGGCACTGTGTTGAATGTGATGGACCTTGAGGAAAATCAGAAGGGCGAAGCTAGACAGTTTGTAGAAGTCATGCCAAAGATTGATTTTGTCAAATCCAATAAACTCGTCCATTCTTGTGAAGAGGCCCTCACATTTGAGCGCGTAGCTCACCATAGTCTTATCTCTTATTGTAACATGTTAATTGCAAAATGTATTGTGTTGAAGGAGAATTGAGATAATGTATTTGTAGAATTGAACCTGAGGGGCAAAGAGATCATATATGGAGTCGGTCTAGGAGAACTAGGTTGTGCTAGATGCTCAAGGGGTGCATTGAGTCCAAGTTAAATTGCTCCTATGTCCAAAACCATATGGACTTCTTTCACAAGACTGCTTAATCTAATTTCAATAGAAAATTCACAAAACCTAGGCTTGATTTGGAGAGCACCATCCACTGCAAAGTGATAATAGCTGCAATACTCATAATTTGGGGCACCTTCGACCTTAGATTGCAAAGAAGCGATGCACTTAGGCTCCATTCCACACATCTCCTCTAAGAAATATGGCAATCTCAGTGCTACAGTGTGAGCTAGAGAGCATGGTGCTTGCTTGTGCAGAAGTCCCACATGGGCTATTGATGGGATCAGGGCTTTAGTTTAGAATGTGCTCTTGTAATGAATGGATGCATCTAGTACAATTCGCTCAACTAGAAGTAAGATACCCCCATTGAGAAGCTAGTTACTTCTGGGTGCATGCCCTGTGCATGCACACCAATTTCAACAAGTTTCATTCCATATTGATGAACTATAGATTCATTGCATCCATTCAACCACATCCTCCATCCAACTAGTTCCAACCAATGTCAAACTCGATCGGTTCCAAACGGTTTTGATTCGTTTCGACTAGTTCCATTCCGTAATCCAATATTTTGATAAATTTGATGGCCGCGGTCTCCATCCCCTTACCAAATTTGATGTCATTGGTGAACCCCTCCCAATACGCTCGATTGATGCACATGGTCCTTCTAGTGCTCTTCATGATATGTGCAATGAGGCACACACTTTTCCTTCTCCTACAAGTGGTTGAGGCTTAGATCTTCCCATTCCCCACATGATGTGACCATGCATGGTTCTTCTCCTTCAGATGTGTGGAAATTCAAATCATTTCTCTTCCTCTGTTGATCATGTGGTAATGAACAAAATTTCTATGGAGCTACCTATAAATCGTAGAAAAAGTATGGAGTTGCATGTAAATCCATGATAGAAAAGAATTGCATATGAATTACGTATGAATCGCATATGTAAATCCATGATAGAAAAGAATTGCATATGAAGCTGTTTGTCAAACCAAAAAAGGTATGAAGCTGCCTATAAATCCACAGATGCTTCTTTTGGGGGGCTATGGTGTAGTGCTGCACATGGTTTTCTCCCCCCTTCTTCATTTGGTCTAGATTTTCCTATAAATTGTCGGAAGATATGGAGCCGCATGTAAAACCAAGGTGCTCAAGATCCCCCCCCAGCCTCTTTATCTTCATTTAGTATATGGCTATGTGTAAATCCTAGCAATGGTATAGAGCTGCGTGTAAATCCAACGATGTACGATGATGCATAGATTTCTCACTGCCTCCAATGTGATGCAATATGGACCAAAAAAATAGGGCCTACAATTTTTAGTAATGATGCTCATAGTATAGTCAAGGCTCTTGTATGGGTATCTAGCCCTAGCGTGTTTCTCAAAATGGACCTTGTAATCAGTAGATAGGATTTTTGTTTACACTCACATTGTATCAAGTAATTCTACAATCATGTGTGGGTTTGGCAGATTGTCACCTGTGCACCGGGAGTGCTTGGTGTTAACGATGGATTTTCACCCCACAATTGTAGCCACAGTTTCTTTTGGTTTACATACATGGGATATTGGGATCGAGGGATGACATTGTAGTGAAGAAATTGCCGTTGAAGGAGGGTTGGCAAAGCCACCAACCTCTCCACCTATATCTTGTATGATCAACTATATCAATACGCCCATCCATGTGCCCCATTTTTGGGAGCTTATGCTATTCAATCTTCTCCTTCTTCATAGCAGTCTTTTGCTTCTCTTCTATTACTTCTAAACTAACAAAGAAAGAAATCTAACCTAAAAGAACAAAAAAAAAAATGCATGTGCACATTATAAATCTAAATCAAAAGAATTTTTAAAAAAATCTTTTTAATACATAGAAGAAGTGTGTATATTATGGGTATAGTAAATCATTTAATTATAGCTAATACAATAATAAATCTAAATCAAAATAATTTTAAAAAATCCCATGCACCTATGCCATCAAGCCTTATGTCATGCTTGTGGAGGCACACCGTATTCTACTTTCTTTTTAATATAATTATTATTTCAATAAGTTTATATATATATATATTTATATATATATATACATATATATATATATTTTTTGTAGATGTATTAGAATTATGTAGTTAAAATACTAGAATAAGAAATTTAAATTAAAAGAACAAAATAAAAATCCCACACTTCCATGTCTGTACGAGTGCGATTTGACACTACACAATGTTGCCATCTAGCCTCATATGTATCCACGTGATGTGTGTGTGTGTGTGTGTCCATGTGCATGTGCAAGTGTGTGCATTGGCATGTTTGTATGCGTGTGCGTGCATGCACGCGCACTCATGCATGCGTACATGCATCCATGTGTGTGTGTGTGTGTGTGCTCGTGCATGCACGCACATGAGCATGTGATTATATTTAAGCATGCATGCACGTGCGCATACACGCGTGCACACACACACTTTCACATGCACACACACGTGCACACGCATGCGCACACACTTTTATATTTATATTTATTCTCTCTCCCTCCCTCCCTCTATGTGTGTGTGTGTGTGTGTTCGCCTCACCTGCCTCTTTCTCACCTAGGCTTGTAGTTTCTGTAGCTTCTACCTATAGTTCTCACTTAGCCCCACCTTGCAATTACATCGCCTGTAGAACATTGCATCGCTCAACAGTGGCCTCAAGGTCTCATTCTCAGTTCTCTACATAGCAAGTTAGCTCGAGGGAGTCGACGTAGAAACTTACATAGGTCGCCTTCGTTTGTCGTATAGCAAGTTAGCTCGAGGGAGTCAACGTAGAAGCCTACACATGTCACATCATCCTTCTCACTCCTTAGTTTTCGTTCTTGTTTTTCAGAGCTCTTTTTCAGCCCAATAGCTTTGAGGGGGGGATGGAGGACATAGCTTGGGCAACACACAATAGGCTAGGGAGGTAGTTTGTGTCACATTCGAGACCTTGAGCTAGGCTAATTTCCCTAGGCCAGGTTTACAGGTTAAGCCATAGTAAGGTCACAATGGAGCAACAATCTGCCATGTTGACTCCTTGACTCCTATAGTAGCAAAGAAACCTTCTTACTCGACCATTGCATCAGCCTCCCTGCCCCGCCCTCCCCCCCCCCACCCTAACTTTCCACAAATATCATAGCAAGCTTGACCCGCATGAGTAGATTTATTGCTTATGGTGAGAACTTAGAGACACAAAGCTCCAAATTGCTTCTTTAGAGAAGCAATTCTTGGACATGAACAACAAAGGAAAGCAAGAATTAATTAAAGAGATTTTGTAGCAATTCACTACAGTAGCACCTGCACCATATCTTATGACTACGCTACAAGAAATATAACCACCCACCTCAAGTCTATGAAGCAAGAACTCACAGCCACAGTGAACTCCAAGATTGATAAATGCGATGTTTAAAAATACTGCACAAACTATTTCCTGCTACTGAAATATAGCATGTCTTGAGAACCACAAATGCAACTGATGAGCCCTTGCCTAAAAGAATGGTTAGATGATAAAAAATTCCACGAGATCATTGAAATTGCAAATAGAGCTAGAATAATGATCACAGAGAACATTGACCTGACAATTGGCACAGCCAATGGTGCAATTGCGACTGTCAATAACATCAAATGATCCTCAACTAATGGAACTATTACAGAGATTCACGCTATCATCAACATGACATCGCAACCAATTGTGTTGCGCAAGATAAGACATCGAAGAAAACCAATGAATGGCAAGTGGTACCACAAGACAACTTTCCCAATCACACTTGCATATGCTATCACAGGACACAAGGAACAAGGATGCACAATCTCAACCAAAGCAATGGTGGTCATTCGGGAAGCATTCACACTTGGGCTTGCATATGTCATGCTATCTAGAGTCACATCAAGGCAAAATCTTCACATTTTGGGCCAACAAAGACCTGATGACTTTCAACCTATCCTATTCTAAATGGTACTATTAGAATAATTCTAACTTTCTTACATTAGTTGCAAGAAATTTAGTGCAGGTCTAACTTTCATTATCTACTTGCAAATCTACATCCATTCGATAATTACCAATCACAGCATTTACATGGATCCAAACCAGGTACAACATAAACTATAATGTCCTATTTAGTTACCATCATTTATTAAAAATCTGATTTACCTTACAGCTAAAACCAATCTCCATACATAACACCATATCATAGTTATTCAACTTGTACAAATCGCAAGTCAACATTAAGCTAGCATTAAAAGCCAACAAAAAGAAGTCTACTTGTCAACTCCCCAAATAAAAATGGCTAGCAATGCTAGAGAAGAGCCGACCACATACATATTGGGGTTTCCAACATACTCAATACTGAACGAGTTTATTAGTGATTGCAAGCAATGACTCTTGAACAAGGAGAAGCCTAATCGATTAGCAAATGGTAGTAAAACTATCCCAAAACAAAAATCAACATCACAGTAATGATGATTTTCCTTGATCAGTTACAAACAAATTGATATCTAGGACAACTATTTTTAAGTACATGTTTGTTATCTCAAAAATCACAATTAATTGTAAAAATCCATCACAAAGTTATAACTTCCTTTGAATGTATACATTTGTTGCTTTCAATCAGAAAAGCAAAAAATTAGTTGTGTTTTCATTCACAACATCACCAAATTATCTTTCTTAGCAATGCCATTCATTTTCACAATTGTGTTCTCCTCTACGATATGCCATCCAAAAACTCTAGCAAATTTATCATTGTACTTTTTCACTTTCCTGATCAAGAAAATATCACGAGAAGAAAATTCTCGCATAAGTCCTTCACTCTACTCACATCGCATGAAATTATGGTATGTTTCATGAGCGGTGGCCATCAGAGGTGTCTGTAAAAGGTGGTATGAGATGAAGAAAGTTGAAGGTGTTGTGTATCCCTTCGATTGATGCTCGACACATAGGAAAAGTAGGGTTAACTTCAATCCACTTACTCAAACTCCCGTGAATAAGGAGCCAATTCTGCAAGAGTTTCCAAATTTAAGAACCAAATTCAAAATTGGTTGCATGATTAGATAGTAAAAAGCTTGAGAATATATTTTCTAGATTTTGCCAAGATAAAATTTTCCAAAAGAAAACACATTCCAAATGTTTAAAACCAATATAGGCTCAATGCATGAAATCTAAAATTGTTAAGGTTTACATTCATAGGTCATGTCATGCTTGAAAATATCTTTTATTAGTTTAATCAAAGTATGAATGTGGAAGGTCCGAAGGGGCTTCCATTTATCAATCATTGATGTGCTTTAAGGCACGTTCTTACTTCCTTTCCATCCAATGTAATGAAAAATTCTAAGTCATCGAAGGTGATTATAACAACATATTCTCAAATCTACTTCAATCTCCAAATGTAACCTCAAGACAATTTCACCATTTAGAATATGTATCTCTATCTCTGGGTGTCGATTACATCACAATCCATAGGAAACCATGTGCCATAATTATTTTTCCAATGTTTATAGCCTAAATATAAACATAGCAAAAAAATCCAGATATTTGATGTAATAAATTATGCACACAACTTCAGAAGAATTGATATATCAAAATCCTATAGCTGGTGCAAATTATTGTGTTGGAAAAGATGCCCTCCATACAATGGGATGGATATGCTCCTAATAAGGAGTTGGAGGTCTTTTGTAAATCCCACATGGAATGGGTGCACTAAATTAGTACTTGGATATATGTGTGAGATAGCTACACTTTAGAGTATCCCCCACCAACTCCTCCTATAAGGTACTATACTAGATCGAATACTCTGTAATGCCACCCACGAATGAAAAAACGCTCATAAACGGTGGTACATGGTAAGGTGCATTAATAATGACGACAAATCCTATCAAAGATGGTAGCTTACAATGGTAGATCTCATGAAGCGTGAACAGACGGTATGTTGCATTATATTGCCAAATGCTAATTTGTTCTTGGTTGAATAGCCTTGGAAATGTTCTCACGAACAACGTGTCTTAAGGTTTGTTTCTAACATTGCCTTGTTAGACAAGTGATTTACCAAGAACTTAGAACCTCGATTTTCCATTTTTCTTTTGGAAGAACCTTCTCCTTTCTAAAATTGATACAATTGCTCTCCGTGTAGAAGTTCCCATCCAACTACCTACCATTTTTCTTTTGGAAGAAGCTTCTCCTTCTGAAAATTGATACAATTGCTTCATGTGTAGGAGTTCCCATCCAACTACCTCGCTAATAGGGCTATCTACCCATATCTCTCAAGCGTATAGATCTTGCCTTGAGAATCCCTAACCCTCTACTAAAAACTCAAAACATACTACTAAGCAAGGCTTGGCTTTCAAATATAGAGTTTTAAAGGTGACTTTTCCCTTCTTATTCACCTTGCCTCTCAACTTTTCTATGCTTTTTGGCCTGCCCTCTGGGTAGCCTTAGCAACAATGCAATTTTGGGAAAGCAGAAATTAGGCATTTCTTGAATTTTTTAGAAGTGCATTTTCCTATTGGCTCTTCTTCATTGGACTTCAATGCAGACTTTAAAGTGGTTGACTTTCTTTCTCTCTCTCTCTCTCTCTCTTTCACCCCTCTCTCTCTCTCTCTCTCTCTCTCTCTCTCTCTTCCCTTCTTTATCTCCTCAAGTCTTTTTACACAAGATCTCCACCTTTTCTCCCACACCCTCCCTTCTCTCTCTCTCTCTCTCTCTCTCTCTCTTCCCTTTATCTCTTCCAATCTTCCTCCACACCATTTCCAGTGGATTCCTCTTTGTTTACTTTTTTTTATCTTGGGCAGGCCTTATGAATGATTGAATATCATTCACCTTGTTTGATATAGAGCTCTTGTTTTCTTCCCTTGCTTGTTGGATTGCATGTTTGAGGGGCAATATTTTGAAGTTAAAACCGATGTATTGGTTGAGAAGCCGAGAAGGCTACCAAAAGTGGATGAGCATAGACGTACGAATAATGGGTCTAGCTTTCTGTCAACTTAAACCCCAGAGTGGAACGCATTCCCAAGATAAAGCTACGCACAAATATACCCTTAGACGATATGCGCACAAGTAAACTCCAAACAAACTTAAATATCTAAAGAGGTATGTACGGCAATGTAGACAAGCAAAATGCCATGTAACATAATGCTCCAAAAATAAGACAAATCTGGTACAACCATCAAGATATTTCCTCCACGTAGGGGAAATAGAAATGCATATGGTGTATGCCACCAAAGTAGATAAGGGAATGCTTTCTGTGTCCACACGCAAGAACTCTCAAAGCACCAATTCTGGAGAATAGACAACAATAGAACAGTCCAAAACATCTCGAAGTATATTGCAAACTTTGTGTCCACAAGAGAGAACTCTGTAGTCCAATTCTGGAGAATAGACAACAATAGAATAGTCCAAAACTAAGTATATTGCAAAACCTGAGCCTCCCACAGAGATGCCAAAAAATGCAGCAATGCCCTGCCCATGGTAAGCACATGAACGGCACAGGTGGGACAATCGACCTTAGTTTTCCAACAAACACCCCAGTGTGACCATACGCAGAGAGCTAGCACCAAGATGGGGTTGCTATCAAACGGTCCATCTCTTTCCCCTGTTGTATTGTGCTCTTCCTAGAATTTATGTTAATTCCAATGGGTGAGGGAATGGGCATATAGGCGAAGAGCAAGTCTCTCCTCCCCCCCTTATACCCTGCTCTTGGCCCGCTTGTGCAAGCCAATTGATCATTTGTAGGCCAACCATAAGGGCCGACCAATCGACCATCATGACTTGCAGCAGACATAGCCGAACCCTCCAAGGGCCCACAGACCGGCATTATTACCTGGTCTACTTGGTGCTCAGGCCAGCCAGATCTAAGACCTATAAAGTGCCACTACAACTCTCCTACTTGGCCCTTTGCTAATAGCTTTACCCATAGGCCTTAATCTTGCCACTGTGCTGCCTCCATCAGCCCCATCCACCCTCTATGTTTGGCCAGATCAGCAACTTGTGTGGCTGCCCAAAGTGCTGCCCATGTGGCATCCCATGTTGCTGCCCACATACTAGTCCACATGGTGGTTCTTCTCGAAGATATGCCCATGTGGCACCAATTTGGGGGCTCACGGGGACAATGACCAATCTGCTCCAATACCCCCTCAACGACCAGCCCACACTGACCTAATCAAATATCTGCTTTCATGTAGAGGCTCTCAAGAGCACAGTACAAACATAATATCGTGCGTCTATGGCACTGCCAACCCTTGTCACACCCGGTACAGTATTCAAGATACCCAGGCAGCACCAACAGGTTCATCTAACCGTCCCCCTCTGAAACTAGGAGCAAACCACATCCTGCCAGGCACCAAGCATATTCTGTCTATTTCCACCTGTTCAACATCTCCTTCCAAACACCCTGGAACTGCTCCTAATTATCTCCAAATCCTCAAGGAGCTCCACTCACCTGTGAATCTTGAGCCCACCCTCTCCTAATCTCGTGGCTCTCTGATCTTTAACACACAGCACCAACAGGTTAAGCACTCCATGCAACTGAACCACCTTGGAAAGTCCTCTAGTCAGCTACCGTCATCCGTGCAGGATATGTGATACCACCATCCATAATCTCAACAAACAGAAGCAGAAGGCTTCCAATGCCTCTGCAATGAGACTTTGTATGTCTAAAAGGCTTTTACAATCCGTCTGAACAAACAGTGTTAAAGGGTGCGACTGAAATTAATAGTGATGCACAAAGCGATGACATAGTCTAGTTCTTCATCCCATTGTCTATTGTTGTAGCAAGCCGGGAACCACCTGTAAGCACCCACTAATTCAGCATCAAGCTAATACACAAGTCGGTGTTCCCAGCTGCCACACACTTTGCCTCTCATCTTGCCCACTGCAAACAACATTTGGCGCAATCTGAGCAACCTTTGTTGTCCTTGACTTTACAAAGAGGAATCTGAATCGTTCGACCATTGCTCCACATCAAACATGAGTATTGTCACACCCGCTTAATATATCCAAACTCAGGGCTAGTGGGTGTCACGACTAAGAAAAGCTCTTCTTTCACCAAATTAACTGCCTCTGATCTGCCGCCTTGCAATCTTGCGCCAAGTCTCCAGACTGATCACAATAATAGTGTGTCTTTCTTTTCTCGCTTTAACTATCTGAAGTGTTCCTATTGTGTAAAGATTCTTTGCTGTTTGGTTTTCCTTGTCCGAACTTGCCCTTCCACGACTCTTCCCTTGTTGGAAGCCGCCAAGTGCCTTCTTTGTCACCACCTCCCTCGTGTGTCTGCAAAGCCTCCTTTTACAGCAGCAACAGACCAAGCTCCTCAAGCGTGAGTGGCTTCAGGGTGCAGATGTAGATGATTTCTACACTCGTAGATGATTTCTACACTCGTAGATGATTTCTAACTTGGAAACAATTATAGATGGTTTCTACACAATTGAACGCTCCAAGAGCTCCAAAAATAGAATAATGCTAAAACAAAATGTTACATGCAGTGTGCCTAACCTGCAGTGCACCAAGATAAGGCTGCTATAGTGTCTCAGTCCATCTCCTCCTCTGTTCTGCTGCGCGCTCTTCCTAGAGCTGCCGACCAGTCTGCCAATGACTTAGTGCAGACCTGGCCAACCATACATGGCCCTTTGCTGGCTCTCCAACAGCCCCAGTAATGGGTCTTAACCTTGTTACTATGGCTGCCTCCAGCCGCCCTCTGTGTAGGCCATGTGGCTGCCCAAGATGCTGCCCATATGGCCATCCACATGATGGTCCTCCTAGATCTGCCCATGTGGTACCAATACAATGGGCACACATTGCATCCTCTCACAAGTCCATGTCCAAGGTGCCACACCATTCCCCTCCTCGTATGGGAACTCACTGGTGGGGCGAAGACGAATCTACTCGAGAAGTAGGAACATTTTAAATGCTGTAAAATTTGTTTAAAATGACTGCGTGGTTCTGATTGAGATCTAAACTCAGGTCCAAATCCCTTGACCGATAAGCTGCAGAGGTAGCATGAGTATTGGAATTGGGTTAACTGCTGCTCAAGGCCCCATATTCGTAGACAAGAGTCACATTACATGCTAAAATAAAGTTACATTTCATGTGTACTGGAATTGGATTTGATAGAGTTGCACCTCAAGAACTCAGATACGCAGACAAGTTACATCACATTTTGAAATAAAGGGCTTTAGATTAAGGATACTCTTTTGAAGCCAAATCTGCAATGCAAGCCTATGTAGAGGTATATAAGCACGACAGTGGGAAGCACATATTTCTGAGCCAATGAACACATGCAAAATCTTAACTTACTGCTTAGCCCCTTCGACTAGTTTAACTGGCCAAGAAAAACATAAAGCTGAACGAACAAATGAATTCCATATGCTGGCTACATTTTCATAATCTCCTTGAGGCTATAGGTTCCCTGAAACAAGTTTAGGGATCTTTACATCTTTTCAGAGAACTCAGTAAATCTAGTCACAGTCTTCCCATTAAACTCTAAACAAATAATGTTCTTAACCATAACGATTAAACAGCAATGCACTGTTTTCCAAGAGCATAATTGATGTCAATGATCGTTGACAAGCAATCCATTGTGAACATCATATAATAACTGTCTAGTATATGTTTTGAGCACAAAATTTGTCGCTGCATACCCCCATCCCAGCATGTGAGCAAAAAACCATTGTCCATGTTTTAAAGTTGGCTTTCATCACAATTTCTTGTGTGCCAGTACAAACACATCAACATCGAGACATCGAAACACCTCATCCAACTCTTCCTCTGCGATTTTCTCGACACAGAACCATTTTCCCACTTCTCTTAAGTATTGTTCTTCTGCTTGCCGATTTCTTCCATAAGCCACAAAAATTCTGCTTTGAGAATTAGATATCCTTAGCATGGTTGTAATAAAGGCACCAATTACGCTTACATCATACATGATATCAGCTGCAAGAATTACATCAAAAGTTCTGTCAAGAGTATTGTGTTGGCTCCCCCATTCCAGTGCAGCTACAGAAACTGTATTCGATACTCCATTCTTGATGACATTTTGTTGGAGCAAGAAAAGATTCTCCGAGAGATCTGTGAGCATCACCGAGGACGCACCAAGGCAAGCAGCTGCAATCCCTGCAAGCTCGATTGATGGTGAGCGAATTTCCCCTTATTATTAGGTCAATCTTCGTTTGCAACACATTTGTGTTGCCTCATTGCTGGAAATCAAGTAAGCAGAATTCCATGATGAGCTCAATATCATTCATTACGTTTCCTTTTTAAAGCCACAATTCGACCAATAGATGCAGCATTGACGTATAGAACTTCAAGCTTCCTCACGCACAGACACAGCAGACATTAAGCCTACGCTCCCTCCTAAAGTACCTGGAAGGCCACATCCTGCACCTAACTCAATGCATTGCTTCCCAGTGACTACCTGAGGCCATCGCTCCAGATACTTGCTCAAGACAATAGCGCTGTCCCATACTGCCCATAGGCACGGATGCACAATTTAGAACAAACGCGAAGAGCGCAATCACAATGGATCAGGAAGAGCGAAGGGGAAGGGACCCTACCTGTCGAGGCAAAACCTTTGGTCGAAAATCGGGCCTGGGCGATTGTGAGCGTGCGGGGCTGGCAATTCACAAGCAGCGGATGGACATAAGGCCGATCGAAGCGATCTTTGTCCGGCCTGCTTGAAGTCAGTGGAAACGAAAGAAAAGTTCAAAAAGTGGAACGATAGAAACTCGAGGCACGAATGCGGGAAAGGATGGAGCATACTTGTGCTCTCTCTTCCAGACCCATGATCGGAGAAAGGGGTTGACGGAGGTGGAGGATCGCGGGGGAGGGTGATGAGATTGATTGGAGTGTGAGGAGGGCGCCATAGCCAAAGAGCTGAAGCATGCAAAACACTCACATTCATAGGAGGGCGGACGCCATAGCCAGAGAGCTCGAAGGATTAGACAGTGAAGCTTCAAAAGGTGGCTTCAGTCCTCCTTGGCAGTCCTAGTTGGCAGCCCGCTGACAGTTGGCAGTCCTAGTTGGCAGCCCGTGGACACTTAACTTTTTTTTTTTTTTTGGGTAAATGCCCGTGGACACTTACACCAAAGACCTAGCCAACTCCTCCAGCTGTTACATGATTGGCCCATCCCATCTCCAAGCCCTACACCCATGTTGGTGTCATAAATTGGCAGCCTGATGACCGTCGCGTGGTGTGACCCACCCCAAATTTTCCTCTTCTATCGGCGCCGAGGGGTTGGGCGGGTTTGCCAAGCTGAACGACTTTCTGCAAATCTTTACCATGTGCTCAAGGTGTCACCTCGACATTGTAAATGATGTGGTTTAGCTGCTTTCATTTGATTGGGCAATCCATCACCAAGCTCATTTGAACCAAGCCTCAAATTCACACAAGTGTCAGGCAAAAGACCATAGCCGTAAACATTTAGCCACCAAGATTCACACGTTTGGACAAAGGGAGGGTTGAACATCGTTGCCACAAAGTAATTGGATGAAATTCATGTCCGTCGTATTTTTCGTGTGGCCGAGGTCCGTCCAAGGTGTGGACATCCCTAGAAAGTGGAAGCGCCCCATCTCATGTTGATCCAATCAAATAGGTAGAAGCTGCTGCAATGTCTATTCATGTGTGAAATATATCAATGCTCGAACATCATTTCGCAGCCCATGCATTTGGACATGTGTGAATGCTGTCTTTTAGAATGATCAAGGCTTATATAGGTTGAGTTTTTTCCCCCTTTCCCCCCAACACACACACAGTCTTCTTCAATCCTCCTTCAACTATTTCAGTTCTCCTTCCAGAATTGGATATGCTGAAAAGTATTTCAGAGGATGCTATTTTTATTCAAGGAAGGATATTTTTCATAGTCTTTTTGAGGAATCAAAATGATTGTAAAGCCTTTTCTAGAAGACTTCAAAACTTTTTTATTTTTTGAAATTTGACTTAAACCAACTCAATGATATATTGCTATACCAACTATTGGGCATGTTTAGGACTCCAACTAGCTCAATATTTAGCCTGCATTATGTCAAGCATGTGTATGATGTGTCATCATAGTGCTTGCATCTAGTCCCTTTTTTGCAAATGTCCTTGAAACTCTCGTGTTGTTGTGCTAAAACAATGTCACTTAGAATGACTACCTTCTCTTGCATTATGTTGCTGCCCACAAACTCCTCACATTGGGATGGACCTCCATCACTTCCATTCTATGGCCAACTGGTTGCAAGACCTGCCAAACACGTGTAGTGTTGGAGGAATCCATGTTTGAGGCAGGCTTTCAGGCAGGAGCTCGAGCCACGAGGAGTTATTCCCGCTAACTCAGGTGGCACTAAGTATTTCAGCATGTATTTGTTTGGACATTATGATCCTGGCAGACCTAGAAGGGGGTCTCCTGTAGGAACAAGAATGGAGAAGAGTTGTGAACACGAGAACAAGAAGTAGTACCTAAAGTACCATGGTTGCACAGATTCATCCACATGTGGATATAGCAACCTATGGGAGTACAAAAGAAAACACCCCCCTTGACATTGTTTGTATGTCTCATATTCCCAAGCTATGTCGATGTCGTGTGAAAAGAGGCGCTGATAGGCTTTTAGTGAAGATATCGGTCACATTGTCCTCATTGGAACAATATGTGAGGTTGATGAAGCCATCTGTGATAGAATCCCGCACATAATGATAGTGATTCTCAATGTGTCTCATGTGAGCATGAAATACAGGATTGTACCAATAGCAATGCAACTCTGGCTGTCACAGAAGATCTGAGTTGCGTCACCATACTTAGCATGATGCAAGTGATGCAGAAGCTTCCTCAACCACATACATTCCATAGTGATTGAATTTGCAGCTTTGTACTCTACTTCACTACTAGAGAGACACTCAGTCTTGCTTCTTACTGACCCATGATATACATGCTGAGCCCATTGAGAAGCAATAGCCGGAAGTGGGCCTATGATCATCTATATCCCCTAACCAATCTGAGTCTGTAAAGCCACTCAATGAAATGTCACCACCTGGAGCATAATGCAGCCCATAGATAAGTGTACCATGTACATAACGGAGTGCCCTCTTTACTACATTCCAATGCGTGACTATGGGACAATGCATGAACTGATATAGAAGCCCTGTGGCATAGGCAATGTCTGGCCGCATAGACCATAAGTAAATCATACTACCAACCAGCTGCCTGTACAAAGTACCATCAAACTTTTCAGCCTCATCATGCTTACTCAGCTTGAGTCCTTTTTCCAATGGAGTGGCCATAGGCTTACTATTCTCCATCTTAAATTTCTACAGCAACCCCTTGGCATATTTGATCTATGACATAGAAATCCTCCCTTGGGTTTGCCAAAATTCAATGCCAAGACAATAGTATAAGAGGCCCAAATCTGTCATGTCAAATGTCTAATAAAGAACGGACTGCACTACTGCAATTTGCTGAGAATTATTGCCAGTGAGTATGATGTCATCAACATAAAGAACTAGCAAGACCAGATCTGATTTCTATTGCAAAACATATAAATTTGGCTCTGTGTGAGTGTTCACAAATCCCTTGGACAGCAAGAACTAATGTATCTTATGATACCATGCATGAGGCAATTGCTTCAACCCATACAAGGCTTTCTTGAGCTTGCATACCTTGTACTCTTGTCCCTAAACAACAAAACCCTAGGGCTGATGCACATAGAGCTCCTCCTTGAGAACCCCATTGAGAAAGTCGGTCTTTGAGAGTGCTCTCAAGGGAAGCAAGAACAGAAGAGGGAGAGAGAGAAATAGAGAGCCACACAAGTTTTGGTGGGTGCAAAACACCATAATCTTCTTTTTCATTAATTTATATATGCATTTGAGTATTGTACATAACCGGGGTAAAGGCACAGTGACCTTTAACCCCCACAACCTCCCACTTAAAGAACAATGTGCCTTTAAGGGAGAACAACCAGTGAACATACTATCCAATGCCCATCAATACACGACAATACTCAAACCGCTGACTAGGTAGACTCTTCATCAGCATATCTGTAGGGTTATCATCTGTATGAACCTTTACAAGCTCTATGCGCTTGTCCTCAAGTACGTCCCTGATGAAATGGTACTTGAACTCAATGTGTTTGGTCTTTGAATGAAAGACCGGATTCCGTGCTAGCTGAATAGCACTCATGGAATCACTATGCAATGTCGGTACACCTGTATGAATCCCCAAATCTCCCACTAGCTTATCAGGCCATATAGCCTCCTTGCAACCCTCTGTGGCTGCAACATACTCAGCCTCTATGGTAGACAAAGCAATGCACTTCTATGCGCGAGACATCCACGACACTGCACCACCTCCAAAGGTGAACACATAACCAGAAGTGGATCTCCTACTATCCACATGCCCTACATAGTCTGAATATGTGTACCCAAGTACATGCATGTCTCCTTTACCAAAGCAAATGCACATCTCCTTGGTACCCTTCATGTACCTCATGATGCACTTAACTGCCTCCCAATGCCTCTTTCCTGGATTAGCCATATACCGGCTAACAACTCCCACTGCAAATGCAATGTCTGGTCTAGCATAAGACTCCCAAGTGCTGATGCATAAGGAACCTTCGCCATCATGGCCCTCTCCTCATTTGATTTGGGACTATCTATATGACTCAGTTTCACATATGGAGGCAATGGAGTACTCACTGCCTTCCCCCCCTCCATATTGAAACGTTGCAATACTTTTGTAACGTACTCCTTCTGTGAAAGCCAAAGGAGTTTCCTACGCAGATCACGCACGATGCGCATACCAAGAATATGACCTGCAAGTCCCAAATCCTTCATATCAAAGGCCTCATGCAACTTGTCCTTTAATGCATCTAGCTCATAAGTATTCTTGCTAGCCAATAGCATATCATCCACATATAGTGCCAGGATTATCAAGCTATTATCCTTAGCCCTTTTAGTGTAGAGGCAGTGATCAATTTCACTCCTTCTAAAACCTTGGGACCGAATGAAAGCATCAAACTTTTGATACCATTCTCTAGACGCTTGCTTAAGGCCATAGAGACTCTTCTTCAGCTTACAAACTAAATGATCTTTGCGCTTTTCTTCAAAGCCTTCCGGCTGCACCATGTAAATTTCCTCATGCAAATCCCCATGCAAGAAAGCTGTCTTGACATCCATCTGCATAAGCTCCATATCCTCTGATGCCACTAGTCCAAGCATGCATCTAAGTGTGGTCATCTTCACAACCGGAGAGAATATCTCATCAAAGTCCACACCCTTCTCTTGCTTGAACCCTTTAGCGACCAAACAGGCCTTGTACCTAGGCACATCATCACCTGTGACCTTCATCTTGTAGACCCATTTACATGGCAATGCTTTCTTTCCATGTGGCAAAGAAACCAAGTCCCAAGTCTTATTCTTCATAAGTGAACTCATCTTTGATTGCATAGCATACTCCCACTTGTGTTGATCCTTGCGCATCATAGCCTCTCTGTAGTAAGAAGTCTCCCCACAATTAGTAAGCATCACATAGTCTACCCCTAGAACAAACCTATCAGGCAGTCTAGACACTCTAGATGACCTTCTCAAGGGCATTTCAGCTTGCTATCCCACCTGCATATCAGCCACATTTGGCTCATCATTTCCACCAATAGATGATCCATCATCTATGCTTGATTGTATACCTGTGGGAGTACTTAGTAGTACCATTTCTTGCACATTTGGTGCATGGACAGCTTGCTGTCTATCAACATATGCAGGTGGATTCACATCTTGGAAAGTGATTCTCCTCATTTCAACATCCCTCATGGATGCCTTATGCATTTTCTTCTCATTGAAGACTACATCATGGCTGCGTATGATCTTCTTTGCTTCTGGATCCCAGAGATGATAGCCCATCTCTCCACTTTCACCATAACCCAAAAAGATACATTTCCTAGACTTAGGATCTAGCTTCTTTCGAAGCTCTTTTGGCACATGTGCATATGCCTCACACCCAAATATATACAAATGAGAGTAAGAGCGCTTCTTGCCACTCCATGCCTCTTCAGGAATACCACCATCCAAACTCTTACTAGGTGATCTATTGATCACATGCACTACAGTCCTCATTGCCTCAGCCCAAAAACCACCAAAAAGACTTGCATTGGAAAGCTGAATGGTACAGTTCATCTTTTCTGCAACTGGATTTTGCTCTGGAGTACAAGGAGATGTGAGCTCCCTCTTAATCCCACGTGTATCACAGAAATGCTGAAAGTCATGAGAGAGATACTCTCCACCATTGTCAGTCCGTAGGCATTTAAGTGTTCTACCTGACTGATTCTCAACCAAGGCCAGCCATTTGTGAAATACCTGGAACACATCACTCTTCCGAGCTATAGCATAAGCCCACACTTTCCTAGTTGCATCATCAATGAATGTCACATAGTATTCAGCCCCGCCTAATGATCGTGTAGGCATGGGACCACATACATCTGAATGCACCAAATCAAGCTTTTCAAACTCTTTCTTTCTCCTTCTTTTATGGGCTGATTTAGTCTGCTTCCCATAGAGACAGTGCTCAGAAAATTCAAAATCAGAGAAACTCAAATGCGGTACATAACCCAAACGGGATAAGAGTTTCATTCCATTTTGGCTCATGTGCCCTAGCCAACAATGCCACAAAGAAGTGCTTGGCTGCCCGGTTATTGCAACAACATGATCAAATACCCCTGATACATGTAAGGGATACAAAATCCCACACTTGGCACCCCTGGCCAAAAGCATAGAGCCCTTCTGAATTTTCCAACTCTAAAAGCCAAAATTGGTGTGAAAACCAGCATCATCTAGCTGACCCGCTGAAATAAGGCTCTTGGTCAACTTAGGCACATGTCTCACATGTTTCAAAATAAATGCAGACCCATTTGCAAAAGAAAACTTTATGTCACCTACTCCCACTATGTCACATGTATAGTCATTTCCAAGATGCACACAACCTGTCTTTCCACTGTTATAAGTGGAGAATTATTCCCTATGGGGAGTAACATGGAATGAAGCACCAGAATCCAAAATCCAATCCTGGGAATATGCATCATATGAAGTGGTAAGCAACTCTGCAAATAAACTAGACATGAAGAGAACATCATTGTCGCTATCATGTGTGACTCACTTTTCCTTTGTCCTCCCTTGGACTCTCTTCCTTCTGATTTGCACCCCAATTTGCATTCTTTTTCTTATCCTTTTGCTCTCTTTTTAGCTGGTAGCAATCCTTTTTCATATGGCCCTTCTTGCCACAGTGGTAACACTCAATGTTCTGTGCCCTGGATTTACTACGAGACTTCCCTCTTTCTTGGGACTTCCCCCTGAACTGTGATCTGCCCCTTTGCACATTTAAGGCTGCATCCTGCTTGTTGCCATCCATAGACTTCCGTCTAATCTCTTTGGCCAACAAGCTACCCACAACATCATCAAATTTCAGTACTCCACCAGGTGTAGAGTTACTGGCAGCTGTATGGAAGGTATCCCATGAGGATGGCAATGAACATAAAAGAAATATTGCCTTAGTCTCTGCATCAAAATTCATCTTCTGAGCCTGAAGTTGGCTGAAAATAATATTGAATTCATTCAAGTGAGAAGCAATGGAGACCCCTTCCTTCATCTGCAGCTCAAACAACCTCTTCATGAGGTAAACTTTATTAGAGGCAGTTTCCTTCTCATAAGTGGCACACAGTTTCTTCCACAAATCTTCCATAGTCTGCTCATTTACTACTATGAAATAAACTGACTCTGCAAAGATGAAGTCTAATAGTAGACTTTGCTAATGCATCCAACTCATTCCAATCATCCTCAGACATATTTGCAGGCTTAGCTTCAATCCCTGCCAAGGGTTTAATCTGCTTCTTTTTGAATAAGCACATCCCTTATCTATTCTTTCCACAAAGAAAAGTTTATCCCGTCAAACTTTTTAATGTTGAAAAACTCCTTTTCAGACATGGAAGAGGATGCCATGATGCAAATAAACCAAAATCCCAAATGCTAGTGCGTGTAAGAGAGAATCACACCAAATACTAGGTGCACCCAAATGTGTATGCCATAATAGACTGAAATATCACCAAAACTCAAAGCTCAAAGCATCAAAAGATGCAGCTAACTCATGTGCATGTACTATGCATCCATATGAGCAATTCTGGCCCAAAAGAAAATGCCAACTGCAATGGCAATCCAAATTGCCAATAAGTGCCAAATGGCTCAAGCATAAACACCGTCCATGGGCATATGCATCAACAATATCTCATCCAAGAGAGCATAACACTATCAGTGCATCACCTGCAATGTGTCAAAGCTGTCCCTCAGCATAAAATAGCATCCATGTGCAAAGCATCCATAAAAATAGCATCCCACAAGGCAATTTGGGCCTATCAGCGCATCCAATAAGGATCGCAATGCATCCAAATGGCCTATAAATCATCCACTGCAACCCAATGCACACCACGAATGAGTGCACATGGCTCAAACTGTAACCAGAGTGATCTGCATAAGGTATGCACAAGAAATCATGGTCCCACGGAAAAGACTGCTACTAAAAAATAGAACCTGAGATGCCTAAAAACATGGGCGCCATTGCACAATCGGACTCAGCAAGAAAATCTACAAATATCTCTCTTCTGTCGGAACTCCAAAATCCCAACCGATGAGTGAGAAATGGGAGTCAACACTTATCCACTGCCATGTGGCATAAATCTAAGGTTTCAAAACCTAAGAATGAAAAATGCATAACAGAGAGATGAAATCGAATACATAAAGATCTATAACTCTGAAAATACTCCACCAAATCGCGTAAGAACTGACAGGTAGGGGTTTTTGGGCGTCTGAAACGCAATGGGATAGACGGTTTTGGAAACCATGGTCTCAATCACTAGGTCCAACACACGGATTGAAAAACGTTTTTGGAAACAGAGTTGTTTGTAAACTCCACCGGAGTGCGAATGATGAGCAACATAGAAGTTTTAGGACCTCTTGAGTCCACCGGAATGGACAGATCTACAAATGGTTGCTCCAAACTTAAGTTCCAACACCTGGGCAGAAAAACGTAAGAACTAACACAGTGAGTCAAAAATCCAATGAAATGCTCCTTGATTCAAGAATGAAGCTATTTCCAAGCTCTTGAAGTGAAGTGGACACCAAAAGCAAGCAATAGTTGCCTCTACAAGTCAATACGGAGTCTCTGTCATCGAACGAAACAGGGAAAAGCTCAAAAAACGACTTTTTCTTTGAAAACACTGAACAGGCTCTCAAAACCACTTCACAAAACCAAAGTGACTTTTCCAAAGGTTCCTCCAAGGTCTTTGCACGCTCGGATGCAAGTAAAGTCACCCACAAAGCTTCCCACAGAGCTTCTCCTTCCTCCCACAAAGCTACTGAGCTTCCAAGCATTCACACACGCTCAGCTAGATCACCTGGGCTCTGATACCAGTTGAGAGTGCTCTCAACGGAAGTAAGAACGGAAGAGGGAGAGAGAGAAACAGAGAGCCACACAAGTTTTGGTGGGTGCAAAACCACCCTAATCTTCTTTTTCATTCATTTATATATGCATTTGAGTATTGTACATAAACGGGGTAAAGGCACAGTGACATTTAATCCCACAGTCTTTACATCCATCTGGTACCCAACCATAAAACACAGCAAGAGAGATGACAAAGTCAAGGGTAGTCATCTTGGCCACTGGAGAAAAAGCCTCCTCATAATCTATCACCTCTTCTTGTGCATACCCCTTGGCAACCAAACGGGCATTGTACTTCTCAACTATACCATCTGCATGATACTTTATTTTGTAGATCCATTTTGTGCCAACCACATTCTTACCAATGGGTGCATCAATCAAGTTCCATGTAGCATTATTTTGAATGGATCTAATCTCAGCTTCCATGGATTTCTACCATGCCAGATTGCCCTGAGCATCCTCAAAGTGCTAAGGCTCAATTTCAGCTTCCATTACTTGGGTCATAAGAGCAAAATTCACCTAGTTGTTAGCATTCTGAGTGCTGGCCCTAGTTCTCCCCAATATAGGCTGATATTTAGCATCTGCAAGTGCCAACCCAGCCCATCTAGGAACTAAATTCTCAGTTGTCCCACCGGGAATAGCATCTAGAAGTGCATTTGGAGTAACATTCTTTGCATGGTGTTGATAATGCTTCCAAATATTGGGTTGTCCCTCCCCATGACTTGGCTGCAAATTTGAAACATTTGAGGGAAAATAACCCTCAACATGTGGCATCCCTGCGGGAATCTTAGAGGTAGAGAGAACATCAACTAGAGAACGAAAATTAGCATCATCCTCAAACTGAATGATTGTTAGAAATGACCCAATAGAGGGTACACATAGCGGAAGACTAATAGAACTGCCCAAGAGTTCACATAGTGTGGTGTGGGGTGTGGAATCACAAACTTCTTAAGTTAATGTGCATTTGGTGTGCAAGCCAGTAAATAGACAATGCTCAGAGACAAATATAGAAGCAACACTTTATATTTCTATCCATCCACAAAGTAGGATAGGATACAATACCAAAAGGTTCTCCTACTAGATGTCAAGCACTTCTCGATCTCTGAGCCCACGTGCTCCACCTCAAGCATATGTAGACTCTTTGTCCAGAGTGTTCTTCTCCACCTTACTGCCTGTGAATTAGCCTAGGTGAGTAGCACCTTGCTGAGCTAGGTCTGTAACCTTCCAACTCTTGTGATCCTCCAGGATAGGCTCCAAGTGTGCTAGTGTCTGCTGCTCCTACTACTCCTACTTTTGCTACACCAAAAGATATGGTATGAGGGCTGAATGGCCCCCTTTTATAGGCCTAGGGCCTGAGATCTGGTAGGGGAATATGGGCCAACCAGATTGCCCCTCCCTACCTGACTTTGTGGTCCATAAACCAACCTTCAGGAAGCCCTTGATTAATGGCTCTCTTGGGCTGCTGCCGAGCCCTACCATTGGATCCTTCTAGGGCTGGATTGTTGCAGCTGTTCCGTCACCAACAGGCCCTTATTATAGGCACCCTTGCCCTGCCATGTTGCACCATGTGCTCCTACTGGATCTGCCCTCTACCAAGTTCTCTATAGCCATGTGTGTAGCACCGTACTTCTGCTGAGGTCAACCGCCATGTGTCACCATCATGCAGCCACTCCTTGCCTCCATCTGGAGCTCCAAATCCCACGGATCTACTCCTAGACCTTCTCTAGATGTGCTACCCACATGACAGCCATGATGCTGTCCATGTGTTAGTCCCTTTCTCTCTTTTTTTGTGGGGTACTGCCCTAGGTCTCCTCCCTATGCTCTCCTCATATGGGGGCTTACAGATGGGGAGGTGACCTTTCCAACAATGATGTCCAGAGGTGTATCATCATATGGAGGCAACTCCTCACCGATGAGATGCTGCTATCATGCTCTACAAACAAAACATCCCTGCTTATGATTACTTTCCTTGTGGCTAGATCATAAAGCCTAAAGCCTCAGCTTTCAGTGCTATACCCCACAAAGATGCATTTAATGCTTTTATCATCAAGCTTGGATCGATTTTCAGTTGGTACCATGCATATGCAACAGACTCAAACACTCTGAAGTGATTCGCCTTGGGCTTGTTGTACCCATAAAATGCCTCAATGCATCCTATCAACCAATGCTTGTGTAGGGCAGCGATTATGAATATATGTGGCTGTAACAATTGCTTCACACCAAAATGCTTTTGACATTCTCTTAAATTTCAGCATACACCGTGTCATCTCCATGAGAGTCATGTTCTTTCTCTGTGCAATTGGATTATGCTGAGGCGTGTATGGCACTGCTTTGTGATGCTTTATCCCATGCTCTTTCAAGTACCCTTTAAAAGCATGTGAAGTATACTCTCCCCCATTGTCAGAATTAAGTGTTCCAATTTTAGAATTGGTTTGGTTCTCAGCCAATGCTTTGAACTCCTTAAACCAATTGAACACTTCAAGTTTGCTTTTCATGAGAAAGAGCCAAGTGAACCTTGAATATCGATGAATGTGAAAAAATACCGATACCCTCTATTGGTTGTGGCATTCGTTGGTCCACAAACATCACCATGCACAATCTGCAAGACCCTTTGTGCTCTTACGTTGTACTTTGTAGACAAATCCATATGTGCCAGAACCTATCTTTTCACCAACTTGGATCTCATTTTCAGTTATGTACATCATGAAGGACACATTGCTTATATGACTTGCCCTGATCTGTAGCTTTTGAGAATCACTACCTTGCACTTGTCGCATTTTTCCATTCAAAATCCTTGCACTTTCTTCTCCTTTTGCTACTTCCTCTACCCTTTTGAAAGCAATTGTTGACTTTTTCTCCCAACTTACAGCTAGTATGGTTTTTAATCAGGTCCTTCGAGATGAGCTTCTTGTAGAGATAAATAACATGAGTACAAAGGAGATGGAGATGACCATAGAAAGCACTTCTAGATTGCATACGCTAAAGAGCAAGGTTGTTTTGAATACAAGGCGCCAAGTAGAACTGGATCCTAACAGGAAACACCTTGTAGGGATCAAGCAATAAAGTGAAGGGAGGTTTTCTTTGATTGTCTCAAAAGTTTTTAGCCATAGTAAAGGTTGCAGTGTGGAGAGAAGAGAGCAAGATCCAAGGATTCATCCAGGCTCATTGGCATTCATCCAGTCTATCTTTGGCAAGCAAGGTTCTATCTGATCCTACAGGGGGTTCTATCTACGAGCTCATGGTTGCTTGGAAGTTATGATCTCTACACATTTCATCTTTGGATCTTCTACAGTTATTGGTAGCTATCAGTATATGGTATTTCTCAGTGTTCCCAGTTCATGGCATTTTGAGTTCATCTTAGGATTGTGTTTCCTCTCGGTGTGTTTGCAAACATGACTGTTCATCTAGCTATAAAGGCATTTCAGTGTAGCTATGCTAGTCTCATCACGTATTTGGTGCCTCCACGGAGGAACGGTCTCTGGCCGGGACCTTCAATTGTTTTGAGTTCTTGGGATTGTGTTTCCTCTCGGTGTGTTTGCAAACATGACTGTTCATCTAACTATAAAGGCATTTTAGTGTAGCTCTGCTAGTCTCATCACCGTCTTATTGCATAACTCAAACGATGTCGGATTCACAGCAAATAGATGACCATGGAACTTAGCATCCCCTAGACCTATGAGGAAGTGTGCATCACTCATCCTTTCATGGGTTTCACATCGCGAGTTTAGATGTTTAATCCTGGTGATATAGTGGCTTAAGGA
The DNA here is from genome assembly GCF_047967505.1 of Dipteris shenzhenensis. Taxonomy (NCBI): domain Eukaryota; kingdom Viridiplantae; phylum Streptophyta; class Polypodiopsida; order Gleicheniales; family Dipteridaceae; genus Dipteris; species Dipteris shenzhenensis. The sequence goes on from NC_141610.1 coordinate 25,754,190, forward strand.
CTCAGTCTCCTTTTGCTTGACCTCATAAAGCTGGTTAATCAGGCTCCACTTGTGGGGCCACTAGGGGCAAAACCCACAATGAAAGATTTATGCAATGTTCTTCAAGATTTAGTGCTTTGAACCATTGTCTAGCCTTGCCATCAAGGCTTAAGCCAAAGGCATTGACCTTGTCTAGATCCGCAGTATCACCAAATGTCTCTCAGATTTGTTCAAATCTCTCAATATGGGAGACTGGGTCTCCTTCTGCTAGGAACTTGGTGATTAGCTTGGAGATTGTGATAGTATTTTCTCCTTTAGGGGTTGGTATCCCTCCTTAGAAACACTGGTGGTGGTGCCGCAGCCACCCTTCCTAGTTCTTGCACTAAGATTCTCATAGCTTCATTTGTAAGGATCGTATGAGGCATAAGAGGACGTTGTGAAACAACGGGCCTTGTCCCATACATTGGTGGTCTCGAATGAATGGTTCCATGGATTTAATGCAACAAAATTGGGTTGGAGGACCTAGACCCACTAGGCATTTGCATTGTGACTTGGGTTCAATTGAGCCTAACCGGTTGGACTAGTCATGTTCACACCAAGCATTGGTCTATAAGGGGCAGTTGTTGGTTAGGGAATATATCCCATATTTTGTTGCCAAGGAGGGAACATTGGGGCTTCCGAGGTGGGGGGTCTTATTTGTAGACCTTCTAGGTTCAGGTTACCTCTTTGTCCACTTTGTTCAGCATTTGGTACTCTCGTGGGAATCTAGGGTCAAAAATCCATACCCATAGGACCATCTATCATCAAAGAATTGGTACTTGAGGGTTGATTGCTAGTAGGTGTAATAGGACTTGGTTCCTTGAGTATTGCTTCTGACACCGGTGGTTGGGCTGACACTTGAGGCTCTACTAATGCTTTGACACCACCATAAAGAGGGCCCAATTCGAGTTCTCCACCTAGCCACGACTTTCCAGAGTGCTCCCCCTCATTCAACACTGTGAACTTCCTTGTTTCTTCTCTTTTCTTTTTTGGAGCCTCTCTCTGGAAGCCTCCCCTGAACCCCCAGTGCATGCCATGTGGTCTTCCTATGATGCCAAGTGTCATTTCCAAGGTCCTCACCCTTTTAACCCCTCTTGGCATCCCTCTTAATGCTAGATCTATTTTGCCTAAGCATTAATTTATGTGTCCACCGTTGCACTGTCAAGCCCTCTAGCTTCTTGCCTTATACCATGGTCGCACGGTATTATAGTTGACGTAACATTACCTTCCCCTTAAGAATTGTTTACGTCCTCGAAAACAAAATTGGGAAACCTCCTCTAGAGACTGCTTACCTTTTCCCATGTTGAACTCTCTTCAGGTCTATCTTTCCACTTAACCAAACATTCTTTCCATATAGTATGTCGCGCTCTTTTTTCTTGTGTATCTAAAATTTTTCTTGGTTCATGTGGTAAAGATGCGGGTTCAATAAGTTCAATTAGGACTTCATTTCCAATGAGATTATCATCATCTCCTAATTTTCTTTTTAGCCTACTAACATGAAAATTTGGATGTACTCTACATCCCTCAGGTAAGGCTAATTTATAAGCAAGTTCTCCAATCCTCTTAAGTATTGTGAATGGTCCACAATACCTAGGAGACAACTTCGGACATTTACATGTTTTTAGAGATTCTGAAGATTCAGGTACCTTAAGGTAGACTTTCTCATTTACTTCAAACTCCAACTTTCTATGATGGGGGTTTGCATAACTTCGTGCTCTATCTTGAGCTCTTCTTATGCTATCTTTAGCTAACTTAAGCATTTGATTCATATCCTCAAGAAAGTCTTTGGCCGCTTGAATCTTCTCTTTTTCAAGTCCCACTGTCATTGGGGCTCTAGGTTCAAATCCATACATCATTATGAATGGACTGAAACCTGTAGCTGAATGTTTGGCACTATTATATGCAAATTCTAATATGGGCAAATACTGTTCCCAATTAGTTTACCGTTTACTTACATATGCTCAAAGCATATCCTCAATGATTTGATTGACCCTTTCAGTTTGACCATCACTCTATGGATGATTCACGGTGCTCATATTCAGTGAAGTTTCCAACCTCTTAAACATAGCCCTCCAAAAATGGCTGTTAAATTTGCTATCCCAGTCACTAACAATACCGACGGGTAGCCCATACAGTATGTAGATATGCTCCACATATAGCCTAGCTAATTCTAGAGTTTTAACATCTTCACTGACAGGAATAAAATGAGCCATCTTGGTCAACCGCGATCCACAATTACCCACACAGAGTTGTGCCCCCTCCGTGTCCTAGGTAGTCCCACAATGAAATCCATGCAGATGCTTTCCCATTTGCCAGATGGAATCTCCAATGGGTGTAGGAGACCTCCTACCTTAAGGCGTTCAGCCTTATTGACTTGGCATTTTTGGCACTTCAATACATAATCTTGGACGTCCTTACCTATTCCAAGCCAAAAGAATTGTCTTTTTAGAAGTACATATGTCTTCTGAATTCCCGGGTGTCCAGCACTCGGACTATCATGACATTCAAAAAGGATTTGGCGCCTAATGTCATTATCATCTGAGACACATACTCTGCCCTTGTAGAGTAGGTAGCCATCTTCAATAGCATATTTTCTCCACTTGAGTCCTTTATCACCAATCTGTGGTGTGTCGCCATTTCCATGGGACTCCTCACTGAAAGCCTCTTGATTAGTTAGATCCCTGTTTTTAATTGCTTTCCATATCTCAGAGAAGTAAGGATCAAACTCACATTTCCCTTTTAAGGACTCTAAGAAATCATTCTGAAATTGAGTAAAACTCAATTCATTAACAATTGGCATTCGGCTAAGAGAGTTTGCTACCACATTAAACTTCCCTTTCCTATATGTCAATCGTAGATCAAACTCTTGCATTAACTCAGCTTTTCTACTTTTAAGCTCTAGCTGATTACAAATCCATTTAATGCTTTCTTGATCAAACATGATCTCAAATTTTGCACCATATAAATAGTGCCTCCACTTCTTTAAAGCATGGACTACAGGATATAGTTCCTTCTCATATGTCGAGTAATTTACTCTACCACATTAAACTTCCCTTTCCTATATGTCAATTGTATATCAAACTCTTGCATTAACTCAGCCCATCTAGCTTTTCTACCTTTAAGCTCTGGCTGATTACAAATTCATTTAATGCTTTCTTGATTAAAGATGATCTCAAATTTTGTACCATATAAATAGTGCCTCCACTTCTTTAAAGCATAGACTACAGCATATAGTTCCTTCTCATATGTCGAGTAATTTCATTGGGAACGATCTAGCTTTTTGCCTTCAAAAGCTACTGGTCGATCTTTTTGTATAAGTACTATCCCAATAGCAAAATCACTGGCATCTATCTCAACCATGAATGGTTCATTGGGATCCACTACTTTTAAGACAGGAGCTGCTGCTATAGCTACCTTTAATTTTTCAAAACTTCTCTTTTGAGGTTCATCCCATATGAAGGTGCTTCCCTTCCCCTTAAACTGGTCCATCATCGAAACAACAGTCTTAGAATAATCTTGGATGAATCTCCTATAGAATCCTGACAAACCTAAGAATATATGTAATTCTTCTAGATTTGTAGGATGTGGCCATTCCAATATGGCACTTACTTTGTCAGGGTTTATACGAACCCCTTCTTGGGATATTATATCTCCCAAGTATTTCACTTCTTTTGTAAAGAATTCACATTTGGATTCTTTTGCAAAGAGTGAATTATCTTTAAGTAGTTGGAACACTTTTTGCAAATGTTCCAAATGTTTTTTTCTGGTTTTACCATAAATAAGGATATCGTCTAGAAATACTATAGCAAATTTTCCTAGATATGGCCTTAAGACACTATTCATAAGTGTCATGAAAGCTGTTGAAGCATTTGTTAACCCAAATGGCATTACTTTAAATTGATAATGCCCATACCTAGTATGAAATAATGTCTTAGGGACATCTTCTTCCCTAATTCGTACTTGATGATATCCTGATCTTAAATCAATTTTAGTAAAGTATTTTGCCCCTTGCAAATGATCAAAGAGCTAATCAATGCGAGGCATAGGATACTTATTTTTTATGCTGATTTTATTTAGTGCTCGGTAATCTATGCATAAACGCATAGTACCATCCTTTTTCTTTACCAATAAAACTGGAGCAGTCCAAGGTGAACTACTTGTTTGAATTTGGCCCTTTCTAAGATATTCCGTTAACTCTCTTTCGACCTTATGTTCCTCTGTTTGACTAAGCCTATATGGGGATTTATAAACAGGGGTAGATCCAGGAATTAAATCTATTTTATGATTTACTTCTCTCTCAGGAGATAAACCATCAAGTAAATCAGACGAAAAAACATCTTTAAATTCAAACATTAAATCTTTTAAAGAAGATTTATACTTTTTAACATGATAAAAAACAACATTACTTCTTTTCAATGCAGAAGACATAAAATCACTAATAAAAGTAAGTTCACAAAGATATACCTCGCATTGTTCTTGGTGTAGTAGTCATTCCAATTCCATCGAACAAATAAGAGGAGAGTTAGGCACATTATGTTCTCCTTGAATCTGAAAGACTCTACCCTCTTTTTCAAACATAATGGAGTTATTAAGATAACTCCTCTGTAAGCTATGCCCAAGACTATACAGCCATTCTCGACCAAGCATTATATCTGTTCGGTCGAAATGCATGATTTGGAAATCCAAGGCATCCTAATATCCTTGAATATCCATCTCTACACCATATATCATGGTGTCCCAAACTTTTTTATCACTGCCCTTCGCCAAAGAGACCACATATTTATGGGCACTAGGACTCTCAGGTAATTTTAATTTCTTAACTAATGAGTAGTTTAAGAAATTATGTGTTGCACTATCATCGACCATCCATCAAATCATAAGGACCAAAGGTGGGTTGCCACATTGTCGATGATAGACAGCACATATGGGTGCTATCCTCATGATAGACCTCTACCTCAGTGTACTTTTTAGTACCATTGAGCGGTAACACTTGCACCGCATGCACTTGTTTTTGTGGAGGTCCATTTTGGGGCTTTAGCTCCCACTAATTTATTTTTAGGATAGTTCCAAGCAGCATGGTCTTTGCCCAAACATTTGGAGTAAAAATTTTCTTGCCTGGCCCTTTCATAATCCTCTTTTTTCAAGAGAGGATAATTTTGTGTTTAAGGTTTCTTATGTGGTGCCTGAGGAACCTCCTTCTTAAAGTGCCCCTTCCTTTTCAAATTGGAAAATTTATTGAACTTTGAAACAAAACCTGTTTGCTCCGAAGTTCCAATTTTGAATTTCCCCGTCATATCATCATATATTTGGGCATACTTAATGGCTTCCTCAAAGGTCTTTGGAGAATTTCTTTTCACCTCAACCTTATAAGTGTCGTTGAGACCTCTCACGAAACCCCTTATCTTTTGGAATTCATCAATTCCCTTCAGCTTAAGGACTGCCTCCCTATGTATTGGACTAGAGTGTTTTTACCCATAGTGCAATTGTCCCAAGCCTCCCACACTCTTTCTAATTCATTTTCCGGTAAAAACTCTTTTAGGAAGGCTTGTTCAAACTCAGTCCAATATCTAGGAATTTTATCACTCTCCCTGAGGCTCATCCACCATTTATAGGCTTTATTTCCAAGGGAAAGACTTGCTTCTACGACTTGATTTTCAGGAGGTATATTCCTAAGTCGATGAAAGTCTTGCCATTTTTGCAAGAACGTATTAATCGTATCTTTATTATGCTCCTTTTCTTCCCCATTGAAAATTGGCGATTTTAAGTCCTTAAGGATGTTTGAGGTTTCTCTAAGTCGAGAGGTAGACCTCTCAACTTGATTAGGAGGAATCGGTGATTTTTCAGTAATAGATACCGATTGAGAATTGGCTATCTTAGTTATAGCTTCAGCTACGGTCTTTAATGTTTCACTGATAACCCCTAACTGTGTTTCTATATTTTGCGTTCGAGTTTCAAGTTTAGTGAATTCCGCATATGAAATTCCATAATCACCATAATCAATATCCTCCATTTCTACATTATACTCTTGAGTTTCAGTTTGTACCTCCTCATGTATTTCCTCTCCAACTATCACTTTTCCCTTTCTAGCCCTTTCCTCGGCCTCCCTATTCTTACCATCTCTTTTTGGAGTTGTCATTTCAAAAATGTATATTTTAGAGAAAATGTAAAGCAAAGCGCTTTATGTCAGAGAGAAAAATATGCTACCCACTTCCCTGGTATTTGTTTGATGGTCTTGAATTTGTCTCTAAAGTTGATGCGTCCTCTCACGCTTTTAATTCTTGATCTCTCGTTCCGATCCCGCTTTCCTTTATACTCTTTGTTTGAACTTTTCTACCCATTCTTCGATCTTCTTCTTTGAATTTGGCAAGGCTAAGGAGATTTAAAAGAAGAAGGGGGTGAAAAAACTTTGAAAAGAGAAGGGGGGCGCCTTTAGACTTTAGAGAGGGGTATGAATGAGTACTCTGATGAGGTGGCTTTTTCCAAAGGTTTCTCAACCTTTGGATGATATGGCACTTTTTTCTTTCTTTCAAAGTTGAGAAACTTTTGCCTGTCAAAGCTTTAAACAAAATTAACGAGATGGCGTAGAGACGTCAAGCTCTATTTACTCCATGAAATGACCACGACGCCTTTCGTCTTCCTGCCTCCTCCAAGGTTTGTTTCATTTCACCAACGTTTCATCTCACCAACTTCCAAGCCTCAAGGCTCCCGTTGCACACTCCAGAATCTTTTAAGGCTTCATGTCGAGTTCACCATGCTTCCGTTGCCCACACCTTTGAAGTTCTAAGAGTCTAAATCCTAAGACTCTAAAGTCTTAATAGGCTGCAGCATAGTAGCTAAGAGCCAAGACTAACACAGGGACTCCCGTGATGGCTCCTTCACAGCAGCGCAGCCAACCTTCATGCATGCTCCATCCCTCAACCTTCCTGACCTTGCTTTCGGTAGCATATCGTGTCTCAGAATTCGAATTTATTCACACCATGGATTCCATAGTGAAACATCGTCATGACTCCAGTTCTGGATCTGAAGATTTTGAGAGGGTTCGAATGAATGCTCAAACAAGATTCCCCTCAGCATCTGAGAATCCCACAGACTCCTCAAGTGGTTGCCTTGCTCTGATACCAATTTGATGCCACTGTAAAGAGGGCCCAATTCGAGTTCTCCACCCAGCCATGACTTTCCAGAGTGCTCCCCCTCATTTGACACCATGAACTCCCTTGTTTCTTCTCTTTTCTTTTTTGGAGCCTCTCTCTGGAAGCCTCCCCTGAACCCAGTGCATGCCATGTGGTCTTCCTATGATGCAAGTGTCATTTCCAAGGTCCTCACCCTTTTAACCCCTCTTGGCATCCCTCTTAATGCTAGATCTATTTTGCCTAGGCATTAATTTGTGTGTCCACCATTGCATTGTCAAGCCCTTTAGCTTCGTGCCTTATACCATGGTCGCACGATATTATAGTTGACGTAACAAATGCCCTAATCTTTTGCCCAAAAAATGAGGTTTCATATATGTCACGTTAGCCAATCCAAACCTCCCCATGATATTGGAAAATGTTTCCCTTAAGCTATAGAAGGAGTAGGAGACTAGAGATCATTTGAGCTAGAGTTCAGAACCAATGAGGCTCTAACATTGGAGGGATTTCCCATGTCTCTATCCTAGCTCATGGACTCTTTTGAGCTATATTAGTCATCTAGTGGTTCATGCAAGGAGTAAGAACCAACTTTAGAGATTGCCGACCTTAAGGATGACAAGCTAGGTATGGAGGTCGACAAGATGGTATTTGAGGCAGTATCCTTAGGCTCAGGGCTTGTAGGACTCTTTCTGATCTCAAGAGCATGTGTCAATCTACATAGCTAGGGCCCCAATTCTAGGTTGAGTTTTCCTTGATGCAGGGTCAAGGGGTGGCAACCCCTTGATGGCAACTTGAATGCAAATTTCATAATTTCTTAGAGCTCAAGATCTCAACTTTCAGGTGCTAAATTACCAATTTTCTCTTCCCATGCTATTCTCTATGTTATCTTGGGGCATCATGATAAGTTCTAACTCGATGACGACATGATAAAAGCCTACCATGGGGGCATCGTGTGTGATAACTACTAACTTGACAACATCAGGTTAACTAACCCAAGGGCATCATTTTAACTGCTAATCCAAAGGATGCCATGATAAGGGTCTAATGCGGGGGCTCTATGTTAAATCTATCTCATATTTTTATGTTGAGCGCTAAGTCGACGGTGTCGCGATAGTGGGCTAGCCCGCAAATTGCCTAACCCAGTTATGTCGTGATAGATAAAGAGCTAGCCCAAGGTTAGGGGAGCTTAATTAATGCAATTGATAGCTAGGTAGGGGTGGTTGCCTAGGACATAGTGCTAGCAGGCTAACATGATGGCACCATGATAGAGCTAACTCGGGGGCGTCATGATAGCAGGCTAATTCAGGGGATGTCTTGTTAGCCCTTTCTGTTGTGGAGTTTGTCAACTAGTTTTTTTGGATTCCTTGATGATTGGAGGTTTATGTCAAAGGTTTTGGGGCTGTAGGATGCTAAACTACCTAGTTTAACTACTAAAAAGGAAAAATATGAAAGAAAAATAACATTTGGATGCAAAGTGAGGGATTCTTGAAGAGGTTAATGTCAACACTCAAAACCAATTCAAATTTCAGCTAGATTCCTCATTCTTGGTTGCTTTTTGTGAGTTTTGACAACACACACCCTTCAGCAATCATCAAGCAAGCTTCTCCTATGATTTAACAAAAAAAAACACTCAGAAACTAGCTACAATTCATCAAACACTCTCTATGAATGGAAATTTATAACTAGTTTATGGTTTTCTTCTCTAAACTCACTTATTTTCCAATCAAACCACTTCTAAACTCCACTATCAATGCTCCTAGTTAAGAATTAGGCAATGAGCAATGGGTAATGATGAGACAAAGCAAGTTGAATGCAAAAGCATACCTTGAACTCCCTGGAAACGATGCCAAAAATGTGTCGTCCAATAGCGACTCCATGTGTCATAGGGGAACTTGAAGGAATGATGATGGGGACTCCACTCTAAGGTACTCTTTGTGAGAGGAATGAATGCATGAGCCCTTCACAAGTGTCACTCAAGCGGCTTCTGGATTGTTGCAATGGGCTCCATGAAAGAAAGAGGGAAAGGGGAGAAGGGAAAAGAGAGGAGCGAGGGGACGAGAAGAGGAAAATGAATGGGGATGGAGTGGCAAACACAAAGGCACTACAAAGGAAACAGTAGAACACCCAAAAACACTCAAAACACTCTTGGAAGAGAAGAGGGAGCTTTTATTCCAAATTTGTGTATACAACAAAGAGAAGAGGGAGCTTGTATTCCAAACTTGTATATACAACAAAGAAGACCAAAGTCGACAACTTGTGGGGGTTAAAGGCCATTGTACCTTAACCCCAATTATGTACAATACTCAAACATATATATATATGGATGACATTGAAGATTAGGGCATTCTACACCCACCAAAACTTGTGTGGCTCTCTCTTCTGGCTCTCCCTCTCTCTCACCTTCTTCCATTCTGCTTCCGTTGTTGAGATCTCTCAATTGGTATCAGAGCGTGGGTGTTTTAGCTAACCCCGAGTGTGAGCCTCGAGCCTGAAGTTTGCTGCTACAGCTCTGTGGGAGGAAGGGGAAGCTCCATTGGGTGACTTTACCTGCATCTTGTAAAAACCTTTGGAAAGTTCTCTGTGTGGTTTTTTGCAAGCCAACAGGAGGTTTTGGAGGAAAAAAAGATGTTTTTTGATGATTCCCCTGTTCCTTTCGACTACTGACAGTTTGGAATGATCTTTAGAGAGGCAACCATTGCCTGCTTTTGGTGTCCATTGCACTTCGGGAGTTCAAAAACACCTTCATTCTTGAATTTGGGATCATTTCATTGGATTTCTGACTCACTCTCTCTGCTTCAACGTTTTCTGCCAGTGTGTTGGAACTCAAGTTTGAGGCAACCATTTGTAGATCTGTCGATTTTGGTGGACTCAAGAGGTCCTACAACTTCTGTGTTGCTCACCATTTGCACTCTCGTGTGTTTACAAATAGGTTTGTTTGTAAAAATGTTTTTTGGTCCATATGTTGGACCTGGTGATTAGGCCCACGATTTCTAAAACCGTATGTTCCATTGTGTTTTGGAGACCCAAAAACCCCTGCCTATCAGCCCTTGCATGATTCCGTAGAGATTTGGAGAAGTTCCGTCTCTCTGAGGCACCGAATCATCTGTTTCTTTGTCAAAAATCCATTCAAAGGTTCAAACCTTTGATTTTGGATTATAGGTCAATTGTAAGGGTTGAATCCCCATTTCCCATTCATCAGTTGGGATATTGAAGTTACAGCAGTAGGGAGATATTTGTAGATTGTCTTGCTGAGTCCGAGAAGTGATGCCTATGTTTTGAGGCATCCCAGGTTCTATTTTCACTAGGGTCATTGCTGTAGGGCCTGATTTCTTGGATATACCATATGCAGATCACTCTGGTTGAAGTCTGAGCCGTGTGCACTCATTTGTGGTTTGCATTGGGTTGTAGTGGATGCTTTACAGGCCATTTAGATGCATTACGATCTTTGTTAAATGCACTAATACGCCTAGATTACCTTGTGGGATGCTTTATTGATGGACGTTTAGCACAAAGATGCTATTTTATGCTGAGGGAAATCTTTGACACATTGCAATTGATGCACTCATAGTGCTTTGCTCTCTCAAAAAAAAAACATTGTTGATGCTTATGCCCATCAGCCCATAATGCTGCCATGAACTTATGCTTCCAGTTTGTGTTTCTCGTTTCAACGGTGTGGTGATTATTAAATAGAATGTCTTATTTGAACTTTTACTAAGCCATTTGCCTTGGGGTAATAGGTGTCAATTTTCGATGGATAATCATAAATTTGGTTGTCGAGATAGCAATGTCTCATTGAGGAAATGGGTTCCTCTACCACTGACCAGTTCCAAGGGACATCTAAACCGTGTAATTATGTTTTCATACAAAAACTTGGTCGTCATCCTTGCATCAGCCTCTCTTGTGGCCTTCATTTCTACCAATTTCATGAAGTAATTGGTGGCTGTGATTATATATTGAACCATTGTCTCTTTGGTTGCTAGGCTTATGGGGACAATGAAATCTCTAGCCCACTTTTCAAATGGTTGGTCAGTTACCACACCTATGAGGGGCATAATATTTTCTCCTTGAGGGACCTTCACCCTTTGGCATGGGTCGTAACATTTAACACATTTGACTGCATCCACAAAGAGCATGGGCAACCATAGACCTACTTGAAACACCTTGCCTACTATAATTTCTACGGTGAAGTGGATGTCTACTATTCTTGAGTGTGCTTCCTCAAGCACATCTATAAATTCATCCTCACGCACACATCATCACATAGTGCCCATTTGATATACTTGCCCGACTATGAGTTGGTTTGGTGTGGAGTCCTTGATGAGTTTTTGGGCCCTGTCCTTGTTGAGAGGATTGTGTAGTGGGAAACCATTAGTGAGGAAGTGTCCTATTTTCTATTTCCTCCACCCATTCTAGTATCAAATCTATGAGGAATAGTGAGGAATTTGCCCGTGGGAGGTTCTCCATTGGGAATTCTGGATAGGTGTTTAACTAGCACATAGGTTCTTCCTTTATGAACCACAATGATGAAGTCGAGTTCCAAGAGGACTAACATCCATCATGTTATGCATCTAGTCATGCATGGCTTGTTGACTAGGTAAAGGAGTGTCTGACGATTTGCAACAAACATGAACTTGTTAGCTAAGAGGGGATGGATTTGTATGGCTAAGAGGGCAAACATATTGAAGGTTCTCCCAAGGGGAGAGTGATTTATGGGATTCAACTCCCTTGTGTGCACGTGCCAGAAGCACAGGGTATCCCCCCCAATCTTGTATTTCCACACTTGTGTGAGGATGATGGCCACCAATTCCAACAAAGATCAGGGTATGCTCCACTATACACAATACTCAGATGTTGTGGCTTTTCCTTGGGCCTTTAGCAGCTTAATGTTAACCACATTTATTAAAAACATCATTTGATGGTTGATGGCAAGTTTGTGGAGCTAGGATTGTGCCTTGGAGTTAGATGGGACCAAGAGGATGCTTAAACAATGAGGAGAGAGAGTGGTAGAGAGAGATTAGGGTTGGCCCTCCCTTCAAAAGGTGACATTTATAAAAGGCCTAGTTGTGAGAGATCTCAACAACGGAAGCATAACACAAGAAGGTGAGAGAGGGAGAGCCACAAGAGAGAGCCACACAAGTTTTGGTGGGTGCAAAACACCCTAATCTTCTATGTCATCCATATATATATGTGTTTGAGTATTGTACATAACTGGGATTAAGGTACAATGGCCTTTAACCCCCACAAACTCCCACTTAAAGGACAACATGCCTTTAAGGGAGAACGACCAATGGATATACTATCCAATGCCCATCAATACATGAAAATACTCAAATCGCTAACTAGGTAGACTCTTCGTCAGCATATCTGCCGGGTTATCATCTATATGAAGAACCTTGACAAGCTCATGCGCATGTCCTCAAGTACCTCCCTGATGAAATGGTACCTAACCTCAATGTGTTTGGTCTTTGCATGAAAGACCGGATTCCATGCTAGCTGAATAGCACTCATGGAATCACTATGCAACGTCAGTACACATGTATGAATACCCAAATCTCCCTCTACCCAATCAAGCCATATAGCCTCCTTGCAACCCTCTATTGCTGCAACAACCTCTGTGGTAGACAAAGCAATGCACTTCTGTGCACGAGACATCCACGGCACTGTACCATCTGCAAAGGTGAACACATAATCGGAAGTGGATCTCCTGCGACCTCATGCCTTACATAGTCTAAATTTGTGTACCCAAGTACATGCATCTCTCCTATGCCAAAGCAAATACACATCTCATTGGTACCCTTCATGTACCTCATGATGCACTTAACTGCCTCCCAATGCCTCTTTCTTGGATTAGCCATATACCAGCTAACAACTCCCACTGCAAATGCAATATCCAATCTAGTAGCTATCATAGCATACATAAGACTCCCAACCGTTGATGCATAAGGAACCTTGGCAATCATTGTAGAAGTTAGTGGGATAGAAGAGATGCATCTTGGAGGAGAAGTGAGAACACAAGATGCAAACCAAAAAATGTTGTTCTACTTGATTGTGAGAGGTGACTCTCTCCTATAGAAATGGGGAGAGGATGGCCTAGATCAAAGGCACCTTCCCTACATCAGTGGAAATTAGCCCCTACATCAGTGGGATTGGCTAAATCAAAGGACCTCCCATGTGGGGACCTTTGTGCTTACATCATCACTTAGGTCACACACTAGACACCTCATAGCACTAGGTGTGCTTTTACAACACACACACATACACACATGTGACTCCCCTAGATGCACACATGCACCTTAGAGCAAGCCCTTGACCATACTTATCCCAACATACTCCCCCTCAAGGGTTTGCCTCTTGTAATGTCAAGGATTCATCTAGTCACATAGTTTCTCATGCCATCTAATGGTGGTCATAGATGCCATCTCATGGTGGTCAAGGATAAATCTATGGCTAGGATCTCATACTAGCAAAGGTTCCCAAGGGTCAAGGTTTACAAAACTAGGATAGTCCAAACACATATCACATGGCCTACATCATATGGTGACCAGAGGTGATTTACAAAAGACAAAACACATGAAATTCTTTTTGGAGTACTACTCCAGGCAGAGAACCTCAAAATTTGACCAATTAATGATAAACAAAAATTCAAAAACAAATTGCTCAAAAGGCAATGTCGTTGTCTTCTACCACAAAGTTTATTTGTGAGTTTGTTGAAGTACTTTCCTCAATCAGATTTGCCTTGGCATTTTGTGTAAATGCTTGATCATCTTCAAGCTTTCCAGTGTCCAAAAGTGATGCCTCTTGTTGAAAAGACTCACAAGAAATATGAGTATCATTCTTCATCTTGAAAACTTTGAGGAAGCCTTATATATTGATCTTGACATCCATATACATTTTGTAATTTTCCAAAGAGATTGACATAAAATTCAAATGTGAAGAGAGTAGATCTCCCTTTTCCAATGATAGCACCAAGAATATCTCATCATCAAGAATGTTGTACTTCAGAAGTACAAAGTATTTCCAAAAGGAAACATACTTTGAAACATAGTCATCAATAGTTGCATCCATTTGTTCACCACTATGAGTGATCATAGACTTCATGATTGTAGAGAAGAATTCAATAAAGTTTGTCTCACCATATGCATACCATACTTGCTCATCTCCATATATGTTGGTATGTTTGTTCACACCTTGTCCTGAGCACCTCAATTTGTCTTTGTTGTTGATGAAACTTTTCATGAGATTTTTGAAATATTCATGCTTCATATTGGGCATTTGATCATATTGTGATTCATAGGAGAATGCTATTTGAGTAGTTCTTACCTTTAAATAAGGCAGTGTCTATACTCTTACAAGTGGCTATGTATCATCATAAAACTCTCATAATCCTTTGAAAAATAATTCCCAAATGATGTTTATACTCAACCAAAGTTATGATCAACTGAAAAACACAGTAAATGAGCAGTAAGACTAAAACCCCCATCACACAGTTGATTGGTCAACCATTATCATCAGAAATTAGTCAAAAATCTTCAACCATCAAACTGAAAATTTGGAGTCCAAGATTTGCACAACTTGTAGCAGATTTCAAGGGGCTTTCAGTGCAAAATAAACGCTTACATATCAACTTGAATCCCGCTCTAAAGAATCATGCAATTGTTTGTCATGTCGCCATACCCAAGCTTGGCAAATTCGACTGGTTTTTGTCCCTTTCTCCTTAAATACTTGAACAAACGAGCTCAAACTTCATCAATAGCTTGCTTGTAGCGTCACCCAACTTAAAGGGCAGGTCACCATTTGCTTTGTAGGCACATAATTAAATGAACAGTCGACGCACTTTGTCTGGATCACCACAAGCGACTAGGATCAAATCTTCGAGAATGCTCTGAGCCAGAGGTGCGCCCCAGGGGGTAGAAGCTCCAATTTAAAGGGTTTTGCAAATGACGGGCTGTACTCAGAGAACAAGCTCTCACAAATTTGGGGAAGAAGAGGGGAAGAAATGGAGATGATGAAGAAGCTTGAAAAAGTCTAAGAATTCATACTAGGAAGCATCTAATTCTAGGCTAAACTAGATCTAGAACTTGAAGCTCTGATACCAAATGTAGAAGTTAGTGGGATAGAAGAGATGCATCTTGGAAGACAAGTGAGAACACAAGATGCAAACCAAAAAATGTTGTTCTACTTGATTGTGAGAGGTGACTCTCTCTTATAGAAATGGGGAGAGGATGCCTAGATCAAAGCACCTTCCCTACATTAGTGGCAATCAGCCCCTACATCAGTGGGACTGGCTAAATCAAAGGAATCTCCCATGTGGGGGCCTTTGTGCTTACATCATCACTTAGGTCACACACTAAACACCTCATAGCACTAGGTGTGCTTCTACAATACACACACACACACACACATGTGACTCCCCTAGATGCACACATGCACCTTGGAGCAAGCCCTTGACCATACTTATCCCAACAATCATGGCCCTCTCCTCATCTGATTTGGGACTATCTGCCTAACTCAATTTCACATATGGAGGCAATGGAGTACTTACTGCCTTCGCCCCCTCCATATTGAAATGCTACAACACTTTTGTAACATATTCCTTCTGTGAAAGCCAAAGGAGTTTCCTACTCTGGTCACACATGATGCATATACCAAGAATATGACCTACAGGTCCCAAATCCTTTATGTCAAAGGCCTCATGCAACTTGGCCTTCAATGCATCTAGCTCATAAGTATTCTTGCTAGCCAATAGCAAATCATCCATATAAAGTCCCAAGAGAATCTCACTTCTTCTGAGACCTTGGGACCGAATGAAAGCATCAAACTTTTGATACCATGTAAATTTCCTCATGTAGATCCCCATGCAAGAAAGTTGTCTTGACATCCATCTACATAAGCTCCATATCCTCTACTACCACAAGTCCAAGTATGCATCTAAGTGTGGTCATCTTCAACTCGAGAGAAGATCTCATCAAATTACACACCCTTCTCTTGATTCAACTCTTTAGCAACCAAACGGGCCTTGTACTTAGGCACAGCATCACCTGTTACCTTCATCTTGTAGACCCATTTACATGGCAATGCTTTCTTTCCATGTGGCAAAGAAACCAAGTCCCAAGTCTTATTTTTCATGATTAAATTCATCTTTGATTGCATAGCATACTCCCACTTACACTGTTCCTCGTGCATCATAACCTCTCTGTAGCAAAAAGGCTCCCCGCAATCAATATGCATCACATAGTCTGCCCCTAGAACAAATATCTCAGGTGGTCTAGACACTCTAGATGTTCTTCTCAAGGGAAATTTAGCTTGTTGTCCTGCCTGCATATCAGCCACATTTGGCATATCATTGCCACCAATAGATGATTCATCATCTGCCCTTGATTGTGTACCTGTGGGAGTACCTAGTGGCACCATTTCTTGCACATTTGGTGCATGGATAGCTTGCTATCTATCAACATATGCAGGTGGATTCACATCCTAGAAAGTGATTCTCCTCATTTTCACATCCCTCATGGATGTCTTATGAATCCTCTTCTCATTGAAGTCCACATCATGGCTTCATATGATCTTCTTTGCTTCTGGATCATAGAGACGATAGCCCATCTCTCCACTTTCACCATAACCCAAAAAGATGCATTTCATAGACTTAGGATCTAGCTTCTTCTGAAGCTCTTTTGGCACATGTGCTTATGCCTCACACCCAAATATATGCAAATGAGAGTAAGAGGGCTTCTTGCCACTCCATGCCTCTTCAAGAATACCACCATCCAAACTCTTACTAGGTGATCTATTGATCCCATGCACTGCAGTCTTTATTGCCTCAACCCAAAAACCACCAAAACAACTTGCATTGGAAAGCATACATTGCAACCTTTCCTGAATGGTACGGTTCATCTGTTTTGCAATTGGATTCTGCTTTGGAGTATGAGGAGATGTGACAGTCATGAGAGATATACTCTCCACCATTATCAGTTCGTAGGCATTTAAGCATTCTACATGACTGATTTTTGGCCAAAGCCAACCATACCTAGAACACATCTCTCTTCCGAGCTATAGCATAATCCCACACTTTTCTAGTTGCATCATCAATGAATGTCGTCTAGTATTCAGTCCCACCTAATGACCGTGTAGGCATGGAACCACATACATCTTAATGCACCAAATCAAACCTTTCAAGCTCTTTCTTTCCCCTTCTTTTATGGGCTGATTTAGTTTGCTTCCCATAGAGACAATGCTCACAAAATTCAAAGTCAAAAAAACTCAAATGTGATACATAATCCAAACGGCATAAGAGTTTCATTCCATTTTGGCTCATGTGCCCCAACTTGCAATGACACAAAGAAGTACTTGGTTGCTCGATTATTGCAATATGATTAGATACCCCTAATACATGTAAGGGATACAAAGTCCCACACTTGGCACCTCTTGCCAAAACCATAGAGCCCTTTTGCATTTTTAAACTCTGAAAACCAAAGGTGGTCTAAAAACCAGCATTTTCTAGCTGACCCGCTGAAATAAGACTCTTGGTCAGCTTAGGAACATATCTCACATTTTTCAAAACAAATGCAGACCCGTTTTCTATCCACTGTCATAAGTGGAGAACCATTCCCTATGGGGAGTAACATGGAATGAAGCACCAGAATCCAAAATCCAATCTTGGGAATATGCATCATCTAAAGTGGTAAGCAAGTATGTAGGTAGACCAGACATTAAGAGAATGTCATTGTCACTATTATCACTAACTGCATTGATCTCCTCGATCTTCATTTTTCCTTTGTCCTCCCTTGGAATCTCTTTCTTCTTATTTGAATTCCAATTTACATTCTTTTTCTTAATCCTTTTGCTCTCTTTTCAGCTTGTAGCAATCCTTTTTCATGTGGCCCTTCTTGCCACAATGGTAACAGACTTCCCTCTTTCTTAGAACTTCCCCTTGAATTGTGATCTGCCCCTTTGCACATTTAAGGCTGCATCCTGCTTGTTGCCATCCATAGACTCTCGTCTAATCTCCTCAGCCAACAAGCTACCCACAACATCATCAAACTTTAGTACTCCACTAGGTGTAGAGTTACTGATAGTTGTACGAAAGGTATCCCATGAGGATGGCAATGACCATAACAGGAATATTACTTTAGTCTCCGCATCAAAATTCATCTTGTAAGCCTGAAGCTAGCTGAAAATAATATTGAATTCATGCAAGTGAGAAGAAATGGAGACCCCTTCCTTTATCTACAGCTCAAACAACCTCTTCGTGAAGTAAACTTTATTAGAAGTGATTTCCTTTCCATAAGTGGCACATAATTTCTTCCACAAATCTTTCATAGTCTACTCATTTACTACTGTGAAATAGACTGACTCGGCAAGATGAAGTCTAACAATAGAGTTAGCTAATGCATCCAACTCCTTCCAATCATCCTCGGACATATCTACAGGCTTAGCATCAATCCCTGCCAAGGGTTTAATTTGCTTCTTTTTGAATAAGCACATCCCTTATCTGTTATTTCCACAAAGAAAAGTTTGTCCCATCAAACTTTTAATGTTGAAAAACTCCTTTTCAGACATGGAAGAGGACACCATGATGTAAATGAAACAAAATCCCAAATGCTAGTACCTGCAAGAGAGAAATCACACCAAATACCACGTTCACCCAAATGTGTATGCCAAAATGGAAGGTAATACCCACCAAACCTCAAAGGCTCATCAAAATGCATCTGACTGATGTGCATATACTATGCATCTATATGAGCAAATCTGGCCCAAAAGAAAATGCCAACTGCAATGGCAAAACAATGGCAACCCCAATGCCATTAAGTGCCAAAATGCCTCAAGTATAAATGTTATTGACCAATCTATAAAGTGGCTACAAATTGCAACCCCTTTAGCTTAGCCTTCAGGGCAGACGAAGTGATGCCATGGAATTCCTAGTTCATGGCCTATGCATAGCAACTAAACAAAGGCTTATAAATAATGCCCTATGCGAGCATTTAATTGAGCTTGAGAAGCTTGATAAGGCTCGGCTTTGGGTAGCCTCTTTCTTAAAGATTGAAAAGGCTCGGCATAAAAAATGGTTTGATCAAAATCTTAAGAATAAGGATCTAAATGAGGGGGACCTTGCACTTTTGTATAGCATAAGGAACACCAAGCATAGGCTTAAGTATAGGGGCATGAGACCCTATTGAGTGGTTTTGATATAACTCCCCAAGGGGCATGTAGGATTGCTACTTTGGATGGAGTGCAAATTAATGGTAGCAAACTCAAGAGGTACTATGGCCATCTCACCCTCCAAAGCCTTCAAGCAATCCATAAACAAAAGGAGTTAAAGGTAGAAGTAGAACATATGAAAAAGCAAGAAATAGAAGAGGCTCAAGCCTAAAATGCTAAACTTAAACAGAAGGGCCTAATGAGAATTTACAAGGCCACTTGGAAAAATAGGATAACCTTGATGAGCTAACAATCAATCCTGCTAGGTTATCAATTAAGTTGTAGGTTTGTAGACAAACACTATATTCCATAGAAGCGTTGGTGGATCCCAAAGCAAGCCACAACTTTATCTCACAGAAGGTATGGGAATGATTATCAAAGATAGACTTTAAACCTAGCTCTATCCTCATACCAACAATTGGTCAAGGCATGGCTCCTGCCAAGGGAAAATACCATGCCAACTGAGGTCCTAGCCACAACTCAAAGGTACCCCCTCCTAGTAGCTCGCCACTCTTGCTAGCATTCCACTTGTCCAACAAAGTCAACTCTTGCTCAACATGGTTATTGATGCAATAGTATACTAATCTTCTCCCCCTCCTTCATCTTGACCTAAAGCAGTTATATAATCACTCACATGCATTCATAGTCCTTATGTCTAGGTGAGTCCCAAGGGCAGGCATCTCCTTACAAGCATATCCCCATGCACAAGTCTACAGAATCATGATGTGGAGAATTATAATTAACAACAAGGGTTAGCACTAGTTGATTAGGACTAGGTGACAATGCATTAGGGCATGCTGATGCTCATAATAGTCACTCCACCTAGAATCTATGTTGCATCATGGTCTATTCATCAAGACTTTAAACCTAGCTCTATCCTCATACCAACCATTGGTCAAGGCATGGCTCCCGCCAAGGGAAAATACCATGCCAACTGAGGTCCTAGCCACAACTCAAAGGTACCCCCTCCTAGTAGCTCACCACTCTTGCTAGCATTCCACTTGTCCAACAAAGTCAAATCTTGCTCAACATGGTTATCGGTGCAATAGTATACTAATCTTCTCCCCCTCCTTCATCTTGACCTAAAGCAGTTATATAATCACTCACATGCATTCATAGTCCTTATGTCTAGGTGAGTCCCAAGGGCAGGCATCTCCTTACAAGCATATCCCCGTGCACAGGTCTACAGAAAATGATGTGGAGAATTATAATTAACAACAAGGGTTAGCACTAGTTGATTAGGACTAGGTGACAATGCATTAGGGCATGCTGATGCTCATAATAGTCACTCCACCTAGAATCTATGTTGCATCATGGTCTATTCATCAAGACTTATCTAGCACATGGCTTCAAAAGGCCTGTTTAGCTCCATCAAGGAAGCCACCCAACTGACAAGGATCCCCCAACACCCCTAGGATGAGTTTAAAAATCAAGGAAGGGGGCAATGAACTGATTGGAGTCAGTCGTAGGGATAGCCCCTTAACCCCTTGACCGTGGGGTTAGCTAACTGTTGTGGTGACACGAAAGATTAGCCAAGTATTCTAATGATCGTAGGGTTAGCCAACATTCTAGCTAGTCACAACCCAATGATCTCTAATCCGAGAACCTGTGGGGATACACCTCTAATCTGATGACCCATGAGAATAGCCTGTAATCCAATGACCCATGGGGATGGATGCATATTCCAACAACAATCATTGTTTTAGACACACATTCCAATGAATCCTACCTTTAACCCCTTTGAATTTGAAAAGGATCTATGAGACATCCTTCCAAATCCTCAAGCTTAGCCTGCCCACACTTCATCAGTCCAAGCTGCCTATATTGTCATGCTATCCAACATAACAGATAAAGAGCTCAAAGATGATGCATAAACCTCCCAAGATGAATACACAACCAGGCTAGACAAGAAGAGAGCTCTAGATGCATTAACCATGTCTAGATCTCTAATTGTACTAGAATATTTCACAAACCTGTTTGAAATGCTCTACATAAGGTTGGGTCTCCTTCACCCAAGAATTTGGTGAGCAACTTGGAGATCATGATAGGCTTACTCCTTGAGGGATTGTTATCCCTTTCTAGAAACATTGGAGATAGCATGGGCCCCCTTCCTTGTGCTTCCACTAAGATCTATAGAGCTTTGCCTGTAAGGACCATTTGAGGCATATGCAGAGGTTATGAAATGATGGGACCCATCCCGGTCCCGATGAAGGGTTCCATGGATTTTATGGTATATAGGTGGGAATAGAAGACCCTGACCCACTTGGCATTTAAGTTGTGACTTAGGGTTAATTTGGACTAGAGGTCTATAAGGGGTGGTTGGGTAGGGAATACCCCATGTTCTGTAGCCATATAGAGAACGTCAAAACTTAGAAGGTCATGAGCCTAAGTGAGGTCCCTCAGGAAAACTTCATTGATTGCCTTGTTGTAGTCCTTGGAATTCTCATGGAACTCAAGAGTCAAACTCAATTCTAAATGAATGACTATACTCATAAAACTGGTACAATGGTGGTTGATTATGCCAATAGATACAGTGGGGCCTGATTCCATAAATATGGGCTTTGACACCATTGGTGGAGCTATCATTGGAGGTTGTTTCCAGTAAAATGCGTTTACCATATTTGCCAACACTCGTAGTCCAAACCTCCCCATCATATCAACAAAGGTGCCTCTTATTCACCCCACCAACAAAACCCTACAAAACTCTTTATTTTTTACAAATAGGGTCTACTTGAGGCCATTCCCAGGAGTAGAACAAAAAATTAGAAGCGATACCAAGATAATTAGGACTGGAACAATGAAAAAAATCAACATACCAATCCTTATGAGATAGGTGGGAGTGTGGTTCCTTGTAGTTACCCATAGGATTCATAGAATAATGGTTGCAGTTTTGTTGCACAATATTATAAATTTGGATGTAGCCATTGTATTTCCTTGGTTTTGGATGAACGTAATAGGGGAAAATGAAATCATAATAGGAAAACAATATTTCCTCTCAATTCAGGACGAACGCAAGAAGTGCAAAACAAAGTCAAAACAGGAAACAGAAATCGGAATCAAGAATACAAAAAAAGAATCATGAAAACTGCACCTCTTTCGAAGTTGCTACAGATCCGAGGGTGTGTAGAGAGTAGGGCACCATGGGCACTATCCACGGATGATGGATGGGCCCGCCCACATCCCAGATGCATGCAATGCACCATGGACGGATTGTGTCCATGGAATCACCAGTTTTGTGAACCTCTGTCATCTTTCTCCGAATGTTCAAGCAAGTCACAAGCTTTTCGAGATCAATCCATCCGCCAAGACTTCTTATATAAGCACATACATCGATCAACGCTCGTCACTTCGTAACATGCAAAACCACAAAATCAGGTGCAATCACAGCAATCAAGACTTGAAAGCACTCCCAAAAAGGCAAACATATTAAATGAGCAGCGTCGGTGGCAGGTCTCCAACCAAGTGCAGAGTCAGTGCCAGAAACCGTGAGAAGGGCTTTCTCCAGCCAAGAGCATAGTCAATGCCGTAGCGCAGAAACTACAAAAGGCCTTTGTCCAACCAAGCTATAAGTGTTAAAGTGTGTTAAAGGTAATTTCACCAATGCATTAGAGCCACGTGACACGTGGATTCAATGGGCACGTAACAAATTCGGACTTGAGTGCAAATTTTTGCTTTGGAAATTTGCCAATTAGACCTATGTGGCAACCCCAAAAAAAATATCATCATCTCCATGTTGGTGACACTTGCATGCAGGGTGGTGAAAATAGCTTTTGCATGAGAGTAGATTGAGGAGTGTTAAGAGTATCGTGTCTTGACCTTTTTGGCTACCCCTTTCTTTGGCTTCTTCTCCACCTCCTCTCACTACTCGCTTGGCGTAGCCATCCATCGAGTATCACCCTGCTCCCTATACTTCCTCACCATGCCTAGGCAGCATACTCCCACTCCCGATGACTGGCGCCCCTCCCCCTTCCCTTTTCAGCCCTTACCACCCTAGCCTTTTCCTCACTTGGACCCATAGCTGGTGTTGCCATGTCAACACTCAGCATCATATCTCGCCCGATTGATGGTGGAAAAGGATCCCACCTCACCTCACTCCCCCCGGGCCAGGGTGTGGGCCAGGGTTCAATCAAGGAAAATGAACTCCAACAAAAGAGGGCAGCTTATCCGAGGTGGAAAGAGGTAGCCTCAAGTGTGGAGGCTCAACGACAACGAGAGGCGTTCAGAGCTTTGATGAGGCCTCAGAGGTTTGTAATTCCTTTGATAAATGAGCCGTTGTTTACCTTTAATAAATTCTTCTTCTCTCTTGCATTGAGAAAGAGCAGCAGCCACTATTTATCTTCCAATTTGTTTGTCCATTATTTGCATTGAGTTCCACCATGTTGAAATCTCCCATTACCAGGGAGTTTGGAGAGACAAAACTTGAGTCCCATGACAAAGTCCTCTTTTTGGTGAAATCTCCCATTAACAGGGAGTCTGGAGAGCCAACTACCCATCTGGATTTTCTCGAGGAAACCCATATGTAGGGGCCACATATTCCGTAGGCAATACCTCGAATTTCATAAAATCATATATATCTGCTCTTTCTCAATGCAAGAGAGAAGAATAATTTATTAAAGGTAAATAACGACTCATTTATCAAAGGAATTACAAACCTCTGAGGCCTCATCAAAGCTTTGAATGCCTCTCATTGTCGTTGAGCCTCCACACTTGAGGTTACCTCTTTCCACCTTGGATCAGCTGCCCTCTTTTGTTGGAGTTCATTTTCCTTGATTGAAATAGCTTCAGCCCTGGCCCGAGGGGAGTGAGGTGAGGTGGGATCCTTTTCCACCATCAATCGGGCGAGATATGACGCTGAATGTTGACATGGCAACACCAACTGTGGGTCCAAGTGAGGAAAAGGCTAGGGTGGTAAGGGTTGGAAAGGGAAGTGTAGGGAGTAAGTAGGGTGATACTCGATGGATGGCTATGCCAAGGGAGCTATGAGAGGAGGTGGAGAAGACGCCAAAGAAAGGGGTAGCCAAAAAGGGTTGAGACACGATACTCTCAACACTCCTCAATCTGCTCTCATGCAACATGTTTTGGGCATACTACAACGGTTCAAACATAGATCAGCGGTACTCCCTTATTCCTGCTCAACCTTTGAGCCAAGAAACTGAGCATATGTGCACATCAAAACTGCAGATGAAATATGATGAGCAGAAATCAGCCCCCTTCTTCTTTAGTCGTGTGACAAAAGCTCATCACACCAAAAACTGTGCACCGCTTCTATAAATCAATGTAGACTTGAGATTGTAACACGTAGACTTGAACTCCGCCGAATAGTCCTCGCTTCCCCTTCCTGTGCTGTGCGGATACTCTAAAATGAGCCTCAGCATGACAGCAAATCGCCAGTTGCTTTATAGTAATCAGCCGCTCTTTAGAAATATAAGTCCAAGAACTGGTGCGCTCCTTCTTGCTGCATGTGAAAAGAAAAATCGTCCAAATCTAGTCGCCACTAACTGAAAGCAGTATGGACCCACGAGCACCCAAGCTGAGCGGGGAGTACTTTGCTGCTGCAGGGAGCATTCTTGTTCCCTCTCCTGAATTTTGTTATGTTGCAGCTGTTCCTGAATGGCAAACATGGCCTATCCTTGTGCTACACCGGCCAGGGGTGCAGTACTGCAGCTTTTGGCCTCAACGTAGCTGGCTCTATACCCATGAGGAGAGAGTGAGGCTCTCATCATGCTGTGTTTCAGCCTGCTCCTCAAGCGGTTGACTGCAGTGATTCATGGATAGGCTGTGCCAGAGAGATGATGGGCTCCCCTTTGGGCTGCGTTCCTCTTGCTTTGCTCCTTCACCTTGGAATCACCAGTTGGAATTCTCTCTCGATCCCCTCCTCGTGTTCTTAGATCACCACCTACTAGAAAGGTACTGCGGCGCCAACGCTCTGATACCACTGAAACTTAGCTCTTCTTATGGCTCATGGATCTCCATCAGAAACTCAACAATACAACGTGTCTCAAAGCTAGAAAGAGGGTGTGCGCCAAATACAACAACTAAAGGCTAAAAACTCAATCGAGTGAAAACAAAAGGTTGGGGAGAGAGAGACAGAAGAAGAACATTAATAAGAAGAAGAAAAATATTTTTATCGTCACGGGGTCATCAAACCTCGATCTTGGGGATCGAACTTAACATACCCAACAAGAAGAGTAACTCCCTTGACCAATAAGTTTGCTCAGAAAGAACGGCAAAAATGTTGGCCGGGATGAGACTATACACACACTGAGGAGAAGAATATTTTTAACATCAGACGTCGATCTTGGGGATCGAACTCAACACACTCAACAACAAGAGTCACTCCCATAACCAACAAGTCTGTTCGCAATGTGTGTGTGTGAGAGAGAGAGAGGTCTTCGAGAGGCCTCGCAAGCCTATGAGACAAGTACAATCCAATAGAGAACTCATACAAGCCGTACCTGTGTCTGCCGGAGTGGTGGAGAGCGTGGTCTCCTCGATCTCTGTATCGGGTGGGCTAGGTCGAGGGTAAGGACTCGTCTCTAGCAATCTCCTCTAAGAAGAGCTAAGATAGTCCGGACCTCGATCGTATGTGTGTGTGCGCTTTGGTCACTCTCCGCACTATGCGGTCTATGTGCGTCTCTGCTGGCAATATCGTGGCGACGGCTCTCACTGCTGATCCATGATGTCCTCATCTCATCCAACTCCTCCTCCTCAATCTCCCCTGGGCTGTTGCCTCCAAAGCATAGAAGTATAGAAGTCTATAACAGGTGTCTGTGCCCGGTTAGTCCCAGTATCCTGTGGCATCATCTCTTGCTGCTCTCTGGTCCATTGCATCACTGTATTTCTGTATCGTCGCATCTCGATGAGATAGAGCCGAACACAGACCTAGTCGAAAAAATGGATCAGCCATGTAAAGGCCAAAATCGTGCCCCTCCTGAAAAAGAGGCAGTGGTACCGTCCTCAGATCTCATAGTAGACTGGACAGATACATAGAAAGTGCTCCTCTATCTCGACCTCCCCCATTGTGCATAGTTTGCAGATCCTTTGCTCTCTTGGTATGCCTGCAGCTCTACCTGCCTCAATCCTCAACAGTTGTGATGAAACTCGTAATTGTCCGATGGCAATCCTTAGTGCATGTGAGACATCTTGGTGGGGAACTCCTGGTCCCCCCCCCCCCAAAAGTCTGGGATGTATGGAGCTGAAGGAGGTCCAACTGTATGATATGATTGATCTCATCACGTGGGATCAACTCAGGTGGTGCATCCATGCTGTACTGAAATGGGGGGAGCCTATCCATTTGAAGGTCGTGGCTGTCAAACCACATGGACACCCATGCATACCATGCTGTATCAACACCGCTCTCTACTAGGCGTCTGGACGACTCTAGTGCTAGCCTCAGTAGTCTCCACTAGGGTAAGGCCCAAACTCTATGGAGGAAAGTCATTGTCTAGAAGATAACGTCAACCTGGATAGGGGTTATGGCGAACTCTGCCTGTATGATCTGATGTGGGATTGAGGGCTTCCTCCAAATCATCTTAGCCTCTCGAATCTCTTCCACTCTATTGTTGCAAGGTCACTCCCCTGAAAAGGTGTTGCATACATGGTAGTCAGGTGTCAAAAAGCCATTCTTTCGTCAGGGGATCCTGGAAGTGCCCTTGGAAACATTGTCTCTCAAATCGGGCCAAAGACCCTATCCTCGTGTGAGTCGTGCTTTGGTGGCACGAGTCATCGTGAAGACTAGTCCTGTGAAGATGGCTCCCAGATATGTGTAAGACTTCACTAGCCATATAGCAAGCAAGTGCATGGAAAAAGAAACAATTCAAATTTATAAATAGTGTTGGATTTTTTAAAAGATATTTGCACATGCACAAATTGCACATTTTCAACTTCTTCCATTTTTGAGTGAATCTAGATACCAATATCAACAACTATCAATGTTTTAAGACCACCATGTAGTAGTCCCACTAGTTTGGATTCCAAATTCTCAATCCTTTTTTGTTTTCAACAAATCAAAAAAAGCGATGGAGCGTGCCCTCAAATGGGTGTGCATCACTTTAGCACAACATTGGAGGCCCGTTAACCCATGCCTAATGTTCTCATTCAGGTGTGGTGTCCTTGGGTTGAGGAGAAGATCACGTAGTGTACTTTTAAATGATTACTTGTTGCATATATGTACAAAATAAAATTTTGACATTTTTGAATAAATTGCTATATCCTTTAGTCTAAAGGATACATGCTTCACATGCAACATAGCACTTGTAATGCTTTAATGATCTTGTTTCAAATCCTATTCCATAATTTTTTAGCCTCATGTTCAATTTTGGAATGTGTTCTACAACTTGAAGATAGCTTTCTGAATTCCATTGAGCAATGCATAAGTTATGGGTCATGCAAAATACCTATAGATAAAAAATTCCCTGAACCTCACCAAAAATGGCTACACCCAAGCAAACAATGACCCATGTGTTGCACTGACCTGGACTCCAAGTCAACAAAAGTAGATTAGCATCAGTCATACAAGGAACACAGAAATGGTTGTATGTAATATACACTAGAATTGATATCTGCTTGTTGTTTTGTATCTCACCTTGTTCTTGAAATGAGTAATTTTTGGCAAAATCTATGACAGAGACAATAGTATCGTGGGGAAATTTGGCAAGGCACCTCTTGAACTACTTATCTTGCTAGTAGCTAGCCGTAAAACTGTGAAGCACATATTTTGGGATGGATTGAACCAAGTGCTTTACAAGCTCCCTCGGCTTAGTGAGCTTACATGATAGTAGCCATCTCTTTTCCTCTGATCCTTCAATGTTAGAATGTTGAAATCTCCTCCATTTTACAGCAACGAAGTTGTCTTTCCTCATTTCATTTGGGCAAATATTATATTGGCTCTTCTTTAGATTATAATCCATGCATGTGCCACGAATGCATTCAATGTGGTGCCACTCAGAGTCTCCCTTTGGACAAACTATTGGCTCCCACAGAGACCTTAGGCTACAAAACTTGGTCTCCCTTACAACACATGATGAGGATCCGAGCTCTATCTGTTGTATCCTTACTACCCTCCCTCTGAGGTGGTCAACTACTAAGACTCTCTGATCCTCTCGAAGTCTCCTAAAGGCCTGCCAGGCAGCTACTATAGAAGCAGGTCCCCTCTCCCATCTAGACCACTGCATATAGTGTGACACTCCAAGTGGCCTGCCATGGTCATCCAATATCAAGTCATTCCACATGACTGGCTGCCTGTGAATTTCTTCACAAGAGGTGGGTGGAACTCTACAAAGATGTTTCTGAAGATGCCCCAAGCTTTCACATCTAGAACTAACTTGGAACATATGGTTGTGGGATTATGCACTAAAACCATATATATGAAGATTGTTTTTGACATCTACTGAACCCTGGGAACACACCGCCGTTAACTGAGGTATGGCCTTGACATTCCCTTATAGTTTCACTTTTCAAGCCATGCATAAATATACATTGTTTCCGAAACAATCAGGGAAACAACATATAAGTATACCACGAGGCCTTTCGAAGACGTTAATACATCTTTCTTTCTTTCTTGTATTAAGATACAAGGCTTAGGATCAAAAAGAGACTAATCAAAATGATAAGAATACATGTAGATAAATTCCCCAAAATTTAGTTCAACCATCATTGATCTCTCTCAGGATAGCATCACACATTCACTGAAATTTCACATAGAGAGTACAACATAGAGAGGAGAACAACTCCTCATCACATTTTGAGAAAACTACTCAAGCGTGAGCCAAATAGGTCCAGCCAGAGATGCTGGGCAAATAGCAATCAAGGATGATTGCTTCCTATTGAGATCTACAAAAGAGAAAGTATATCACAATCGTGTCAGTCTATGGGGCCTTCAAAGGCTTCAGTAGCTGCATAGAATGTGCAGAAGAAAGATGCCTATTCATAGGAAATGTAGAGGGATGAACCTTGTCAAACATAGCCCACTGGGTCTGTCAAAAATACTCGACTGGGTCTAGTAATTCACTGGTTGCATCTGCCCTGATTTAGTATGAAACCTGATATTGCTGGAGGTACCTACTGCCAGGCCTATACATAGACCCTGGCAACACATGCCATGTGTTATTTCTCGATTGATCTGGCAAGCACACCTGCTGTCATTAAGCAAATCGTGCTCCATATCCAAATGCACCCAATGCTCCAAAAAACTCCATCCAGTGTGCATGTGCTTCACACATGTATTCCTTTCCTCCATGCCATGACCCCTTGTTCATCTCATATGGAGGCACATAGGTGGGAAAGTGACACTTCCAACATAGCTATGGCAAAGAGGTTGGTTGTCAGAGAACCCATTAGGTTCACTGACGAGGCTATCTTGGAGCAAGTATAAGGTGCCTCAGAGGGTCTGGCTCCCCACTATTTTGCACACTAGGGAGGATGCTGCCATGGTTGCAACCATTGTTGCAAAAAGTTGTTGATCCGCTTGATTGAGAATAAGGCAGAGGATTGGATTGGTGGGAATGGCTGCCATGGAGTTCTCCTGAAAGAAAGAACAAAAGTGGTAAGCTCAGCTTCCACATGAATCCATCCATGTGAGCTCACCCTATAGCATTCACCAATGGAACCTCTAAAGGCAAGGCTTCCCAACTACTAGAAAAAAAACAACTAAGTCTAGTGGAAGAGAGCAAAGGACCAAAATGGGGGTAAGAGGAGAACCATGTGGGCTAGAAAAAGAGGGGGAGGAGGTCAGGAAGGAGGGAGACAAAATGAAGAAAATAGCAAGGTGAATTAATATTAATGCTATGATAAATTATTCTAAGAAAATATAATAGAAATAGTGATGAGAATTAGGATGGAATAATTCATGAAGTTTCTATGAAATTATTTGAATAGAAACGAATGCTTTTGAATTAGATAATGGAGTGGGAGAGGAAGAAGTTGTGTTCCACATGATTGATGATGAATAGGTGTGTATTTTTTACTATGATGAGTCATTTCTTTTTATGATGTGATGTTTTACAATGCGATGCTTGAATATCAGCTTCCTATATTTAATAAGTATGTACATCCATCATAAATACACAAATCAATTGTAATGGTGGTTTATTATGTCTTAATTCTTTTAAGGTTCACAAAACACGATTTTCCTTGAGAGAAGCCTCCACCCCATGAGACAGGAGGGCATGTATACTCCAAGAGAAACTATCAGTGTCTCTTGGAGGCAATGAATGATGAAATAGTCCCCATCCAAACTGCCATAGATGAGGAACTCCGTGCGGCAGGGTATTCCTCATGGAAAGAGTACGCAATAAAGGCAGTTTTGGAGAACTGGTACATTCAATATCTCTCTCTTTGTGTCTTTCATCTTGTTCTTGTTGCCACAAGACTTTATTTTCCTTCATTTTGTCTTTCCTCATCCCTTTTTAGGCACCCTTGGATAGATCAGCAAAAGTTTATTCAAAGGTTATCGCACTTGCCCGCCGGTTGGGAGCCTCCTTTGCCTCCATGCCTGCTTCCTAGGAGAAGCATGAGGTTGAGATGCAAAGACCATGAGGGATCACGCTTCTACATCATTTGACAGTGATTGATGGTAAGCATATATTTTATATAATATATGTGTGTGTGTGTGTGTGTGTGTGTGTGAGAGAGAGAGAGAGAGAGAGAGAGAGAGAGATTAACATCCGTGGAAGGCCTCATGGGCCTA
Source organism: Dipteris shenzhenensis (assembly GCF_047967505.1). Lineage (NCBI taxonomy): Eukaryota > Viridiplantae > Streptophyta > Polypodiopsida > Gleicheniales > Dipteridaceae > Dipteris > Dipteris shenzhenensis. The sequence goes on from NC_141610.1 coordinate 25,785,216, forward strand.
TGGGACAAAGTAAAAAACTCAAAAGGACTTGCATCACCTGGGAGAACCCAAAGAGGTTCAAGATAGTGCCTTAGCAGCTCAGCCCAGAATTATTATAGCATAACTACATTCAAATACCATCTTAAAGCTGGCTTGAAAAACATCAATTTAAGAGAGAGTCTTTAGGTTTGGATTTGAAATCTTTGATTAGTGCCTTTTCATCCCTATAAAGAGTCCATTTTCTTGCCTTCCAAGCTTCCTTCATTTTAGTCAATTCAGTGGTCTTGAGTTGGAGCTGAGTTGGAGTGAGCTCCTTCACTATTACTATCTTAGTACCTTTCAGCTTATTGTTTTGCTTGAGAATCTTGCGCCTTTTCATCTTGTCCTAGAAGCATACATCGGCTTGTGTCCCCTTGTGGTGGGTCTCAGTGGTGACTCACGTGTTGTGGGGTAGTTGAAGATATGCCAACGGAGCTTCCACTCTTGGCTACTCCTTTTGGGAGCAATGCATAGCACAAGCTGTCCGCAAGTGTCACTCAAGCAGCCTCCGGATTGTTGCAATGTGGTTTCGCGCAAGGAAGAGGGAAGGGGAAGAGGGGAGGGGAGAGGAAGAAGGAGGGAGAAGGGAGGAGAGGAAGGGAAGAAGGAGAAGGGAAGAAGGAGAAGGGAGTGAAGGGGGATAGAGTGACAATCACAAAGGCACTACAATGGAAACAAAAGAACACCCAAAACACTCTCTTGGAAGAGAAGAGAGAGCTTGTATTCAAACTTGTGCAAACAATAATGAAGACCAAAGTCAATCATTTGGCCTTTTATACAAGTCACCTTTTAAAGGGAGGGCCAACCAGAATCTCTTTAAAGCACTCTCTCTTCTCATTCTTTTACCATCCTCTTGGGCCGACGATATAGCTCCAAGGCACAATTCTAGCTCTATGGACTTGCCACTGTCCATCAAATCACATCACTTAACCAGCGGTGGTGTATTGTTAACCAATCTGTTAACATACCCCCCTTTTTGATCTTGATCCAGTCCTCTGGATTGTGCAACATTCATGGTTGTTGGAGTGTTGTCAATGAAGATTGTGCCAAGTAGTCATTCATGTTCATTGGGCTAAATCGTCTTTTTTTGGTCCATTGCAGCAGAGGGATGTACTGGCTCCTTGTTATGGAATGCTTGCTGGAAGTATGGATGAGTGATTCTTTTGGAACTAGCACCTCAGGGTTTGAGTGAGCTGAGTTGAGTTCTTGTGACCATTCAAAGAAGGAATAAGAAAAAGAAAAAGAGAAATCTAAGGGGTAAGTTAGTAGGAAGAAGGTGTTAGTAGGGATTGATGTAACGATCCTCGTGGTGTTAGTGTTAGCAGAGTAAGTAAAGTGCATTCTCATGCTCCTCCTAAGTCCCATATTTGATTTGAGTGGGACTTCTAATGGATTCTCATGAGACTATGTCTTTGTCACGCCATGTTTGAACGCCTGGAGTTTTGTGCATGACATTTTGTCTTGCTTCTCTACATTGAAATGCCTTCAAAATCCATTTTATGCATTATATTTCATCGAGGGCTTTGCTTGGAAGTATTTGTACCCAATAAGGTTGTTGCACCATCTGGGGCTTTATTTGTCCGAGTGATCAAATCAAGAGGAGCCTGATAATACACCATACAAACCCCTAAAATGAAAACTATGCCTGAAGAGGTTTATAGAAGGGGGATTCTAGGAAAGATTTCTAAGCTAGAACTGAAAGAAAAGAAAAATAAAGGAAAGAGGATGAGTAGAAGTTAGATAGTTAATGGTGATGTTAGTAAAGGAATGTTAAAAAAGCTTTGAGGGTTACAAGAAACTCATCCAAACCTACATTGGTGTAATCACCTTCATCCTGCAGTTGAATGCATCCTTGAGAGCTGCTTGTGGAGAACCACTTGTCATTCCATGTGTGAAATCCAATTCAAGACCCTGATGATTTAGGCATAAGTCCATGCCCTGTTCTTGTTTTGGCTCTGCTAATGGGATTTGTTGTTGATGCTGCTTGGTGTATGGACTTTCCATAGTATTTGTAGCTTATCTTCCCGAGACTGAGGAGCCCTTAGGTTGATGTACTTTGTGATTTGTTGAGAGTGCCATGCTGAGGACCTGAAGAGGACTGGCTGCCTATTTTCACCTAGGACTTCCACATGTGAGCACAGTGGCAGGACTTCCACATGTTATAACTTTATTGCTCTTTATGGACACACTTAGACCTAGCAAGAACATCATTTTGTAGACCCCTAGAGTAAGTATAATAATCACTTTGAAGGAGAGTTTCTAAGATATTAATGGATATCTTTGTTGGCGAGCAATTGTCATCCCATTGGCAGCAATGTTGCTTGAAGTTCTTTGAGTTCCTTGATTGCAGCAGTGCTACTCCATTTTTAGGAGTAGGTTCTTGTGGATCTACTTTTGGCATGTTTCTTATTTGTAGTGTTGCACCATTGAACATTGCAATCTCCCACATGTACCTCTTCTATGATACTCATCGTAATAAAGTGAGATATGTTCAATGTATCAAGTGTGAGTAGGATCGCAATGTCTCAAAGATCTTTTGCTTTTGTTGAGCCCAAGTTTCAGTTGAGAAATTTGTCAAGGATGAAGACAATTCATTGTTTACATTGGAAGGTTCTCGTGGGACTTCCATTGTGTTGGGAATTACTTGTGTGGCTGATTCTTGCGTAGCTTCCCTGATGATAGATGCCAAATTTCTTAGTAAGGAAGGTTCTTGTGGGGCTCCCAACATGGAATCATCTTTTGTCTTGGTAGATTCTTGTGTTACTGTCTCTTTTTTCAAGACAGGTTCTTGTGCTACTACCAGTTGCCTTGAAGATGATGCAATAAATTGACATGCCTTTAGATAGACTTGCAGTTGAGTAGGTTCTCGTGGTGTTGTCTCCCTTTTGGAGACAGGTTCTTGTGTAACTACTCTAGAGGAGGTAGATGAATTCCTTTGCATATGATCCTCCTGCATTGGTGCTTTTCCCTTGTTGTTGCAAGCAAGTTCTCGCTGTTTCTTGGCATCTTTGGAGAGTAGGTTCTTGTGTGACTACTATTGGTGCATCTGCACTCGTTGATGCTTTTGTATTGATAGATTTGGAGCTTCTCTCTTGCTTTTGCGATGGAGATGGTGTACATTTAGGCTTAGGGCAAGCATAAATGGGTTGTTGATTGCTTTGGCGAGGCTTGGGTACCCATATATAAGAGTTGCCAAGGTAATATCCCTGGGCCTCAAGTAGTCTTGTGGGAACCCATTGGTAATGTACCTTCCTTGTTGGATGGCGTCTTCTTGTCCTCTGATGTTGAGGTTTATTGTTTACATGAGGAGGTTGCTAGCAATGGTGAGGCTTGATGTTTGGAGGAGGGGGTGGATTCATCTATTGAGGTCACTTTGGAATCCAAAAATATGACTCACCCTCAAAGTATCCTTGAGCCTTCAATAGATCCTTTTGGACCCATATTTTCTTGGTTGCCTTTTGTCTTTGTCTTCTTCCTTGGTGGCGTCATTGTCGAGGTGGGGAGGTGGAAGTAGTTGATGATGTTGATCCTTGGCTAGCAATTGGTGCATCTTGAGGGGATGATTCATCACCAAATAACCCTTTGTAAGTGTCTTGGATCCCGCTTTTACCAAGAATGGCAACTTCCATTAAGGTACCTGTCGGAGCTACAAAAAACTTGCAAGGCACAATGTAATTGTCAAAGGAAACATTTAACATTAAAGAACCAATAACCTTAATATAGGTACCCTCTATGGATTGAATTTCAGGATTGCATACTTGAAGGTGTACCTGGCCGAGATGCTTTAATGTTTCCTAGGAGATGAGGTTGTGGCCTGCTCGCCCATCTACCGTGGCCTGTATTCGGCACATTGCACCTACTGATGTTAGCTCTACCCAAAGTTGAGATGGAGTCATATCTATCTCGTTAGGAGCAAGGGAATTGTCAATTCCTAATTCAATTTGATTAGGTAGTACCACTTTTATGGTGTAAAAAGGTGTAATGGAGCTAAGTTGTTCATCATCAAGGTACATCGTCTGAGTGCCCTCAATAGTTGGTTGATCCATTGCCACCAGTGTATACATCCAATCAATTGAGTCTTCTAGATTTGGTAAAGGAGCACACCATGCTTCATCAAGACTCTTCTCACTATCCTCTTTCTCATATTTTTAAACTAGCTTTACTGGCACAGACCTATCGGTGGTATCACATTCAGCTAAAAATAGATTTTTGGACATAGTGTGAGCCTTCCATGTTCGGAGATCATCAACCCTCACAACTTGCTGATCTTTCCTGAGATAAATGTTATTGGAGTGCCAATCATGGATCAATCTTGCCATACGCAAGAAAGGTCTTCCTAGAATAGCCTCATACCCAGGGTTGTTTTGGAAATACATTACAACAAGGCACACCCGATATGTGAGACCATAGGTTTTGATTTTAATGTCCTTGAGTACTCCCATGGGATGAGTCATGCCTCTATTAGCTAACTTAACTACCAAGGAAGTACTCTATCGGTTGGGGCTTCCCCAGTTTTCCCAACATTGTTTTGTGATGATGCTAACACCTACTCCTTCGTCCAAGATTGCCATAGCTTTCTTATCACGGAAGGAGATGGCTATCACTACATTCGTGTCATCACTCTCAAAATATTGGCCCAATTTGTTAATAGGAACCCTTGGAAGGTCTTGGGCATGATTGGGAGATTTAACATTATTAGGATTTGTGGGTTGGGGTATCACAATTTGCCCATTCATCCAATCCTAGAGGTCTCTCCATAGAGTAGGATTCGGTGAGACCTTGTTTCCCCACCCATGGGTTGGAATATTCACCGTGACCCTTAGGTATTGTAGCTTGGCCATGGGTTGAAGCCATTATCGATGCCTTAGTTGCCTTAAGCAGGTGGTTGTTGCTGGTACCGTTTGAGAGAGTATCATCAGAGGAAGATGATGTTGGTAGGGAGGCTGTCTCTTCATCCAACCCATCTTGAATGATGACCTTATTTTTTCCCTTCCCAATCTTCATTGCACCCTTGGTGATTACTCATGTTGATTAAGTTGCATCTCTAGGCTGTGACGTGCTAGCTTTATCCCTTTTGGCTTGTTTATGAAGGTCTTTATTAAGGGCTTTAGCTTGCAATCCCATGATTACTTTCAAGGGTACTGATGACACTTGGCCTCTATCAATGCTTAACAAGTTAAGGCTTGTGGACTTAGATGGCCTTCTCATCGAGCAATCCTTAAAAAGATGGTCCACACCACACCCAGTGCACAATGGCGATGGTGTATTAGACGCTGGTGCACATGTGATTGGCTACTTAGATTGCCCCTTATATGGACACTCATTAGCAAGATGTGCCCCTTGACACATATGGCATTGAATGGGTTGTGCCTTGGTCAATTTGTTCCTATCTCCCATTTTATGAGAAATCTATGCCATCTGGTAGACCGGAATGTGTTGGTCACCTTGTATAATGTAGTGACTTAAAATGCTAGACCGATTTGCATTGTCACCGTTTTGGGGATAGTTGTGCCCAATTGTAGGTAGGTTTGGGATCTTCCCAATCACTAGGTAGCTCTTCCACCAATACTTGATTCAAGGGAGTAATTCGTGGTGATTGTGGTGGTTGAGGTCCCAGTACTAGCGGGGGTAATGGAATATTTTGCACCCTAAATTGCCCTTGATTGGCTGATGTGGCTCCTTGTATTGCTAATTGTGCCTGATTCGGCTATGCGGGAAATGGTAGATGTGGGCTTTGTTGATACATGGGTTGAGGAATCACCCTGGGATGTGTCATGATTTCCCCAATGAACACAATGGGCACAGTAGAGTGTTGGCCTGGCCCTAAGACGAGGGCATTCCTGAGTGGTATGATTTGTAGTGCATATCCCACACCATATGTTGTCTCTTTGTGGAAAGAGATGGGGGTTGATAGGAGCATCTTTTGGTGCTTCTATATATTATTGTTGGCTCAACTTGTTTAATAGTTCTGTGGCCAACTCTTCCATGTTGAGCACCTTGGGCATAATGCTTGCATCAATAGTTGCTTCTGAGGTTGAAGCCTATGCTATTTGGGACATATCTAAGGAAGCTAAGGATTTATCCTTTTGGGGCACCTCCCTCATGTTATCCCCTAAAGCGTATCATTTTCTTGCTACATAGCTCAAACGATGTGGGATTCATAGCAAACAAATGATCATGCAGCTTAGCATCCCATAGCACTATGAGGAAGCGTGGCAGAAGTTTCACATCGCTCATCCTCTCATGGGGTTCACATCGTGAGTTTAGATGTTTAATCCTAGTGATGTAGTCTCTTAAGGACTCAGTGTCCTTCTGCTTCACCTAATAAAGATGGTTAAGTGGGCTCCACTTGGGACCACTGGGGGCAAACCCCATAATGAAAGATCTATGCAATGTGTCCCAATTTATTTTCTTCTTAGGGTTTAAGGCTCTAAACCATTGTCCAGCCTTGCCATCAAGACTCAAGCTAAAAGCATTGACCTTGTCTAGATCCCCGCTATCACCAAAGGTTTCACAGATTTGTTCAAATCTCTCAACATGGGAGACTGGGTCTCCTTCTCCTTCAAATTTGGTGATTAGCTTGGAGATTGTGATATTTGCCCAATGCCCATATCCATTGCTACTCATCGCTACTCATGAGATATTTCACCCAAATACTCCTGCCCATTTCCCCATCGCCAATTGCCCATCTTTCTCATCCACCTAGCTTTTGGCCACATCTATAAGTAGATGTCATTCAATGATCCCTAGCTATAATGCATACATGATTTCAAAATAGAGATGCTACAATGAATGAGGGTGTGCTTGGGAGACCCATTGCAGGCACTATGAGCTAGTGCATGAATTATATGATTATAGTAAGCATTTGCAAGTATTGGGTAGTGGTCAGTACCTCAGGCGGAGGGAGAGAGGGGGGGGCTCGAGGGGCTAAACGGAGGAAGGATAAAGGGGAGAGGGAAGGGGGAGGATAGTAGGCAGATGGGAAGGAGCCCCAAGAAAGCTAAAACTTGGAGTATTGGGCAAGGCATCCATAGAGATGTGCCACATGGAGCCCTCTTTGCTTAGAAGAATCCTCCTCATGGCGATAAGAGATAAGAGAAGAGGACTCCCCTTTGAGCCACATGGGCCACACAATAGGCCCTATATTAGGCTAGAGCTCCTGAGGTGGACAAAAAGGCCCATGGATGGGGCAGAGATCCAAGGGCAGCAATTACCCTGCAATGGTAGGGGGTAGGGGATTTTATAGTCCATAGGAAAGCCAGCACTAGGCAGGATAGTCGACGGGCTACAAGAGGTTGGGCCAGACAGTTGGTCGGTTGTATAGCAATAGGTTGAGGAAGATTTATGGCACATTTGGCTTGCTCACGTTGGCCCTTGATGAGGCTTGGTTGGCCAACAAATCAGGGCATATCTAGCCCTAAATAAATAGGCCCCAATGGGGTCCCAAATAATCCAGTCAGTGCTCTCCATGGCAACAAAGCTTTTGCAGGAATAAGAGCTGCAAGGAGAGGTTGTGGGACAAGACTTCGCCAACCCACTGAAGCTCTACATGAGTATGCAAGTCAATAAGGTCGAGAGGTGCCTGAAGGAGGTAGAGAGCAGCACCCAAGAGTTCCAAAAGTCCACATCTAAGCAACACCCATGCTACTAGATGGTGGTAGGTTGTGCATTGTATTTTGTATCAGGGTTTGCCTATTTTGGTGCATTCTATTATACATGTTTTAGCTATTCTACTTCGTGTGCATGTGTTAGCTTTTATCTATGATTTCCTTATATATTGTGTACACATGGGGTTGTTTCTCTTCCATGGTTGTGTGACAGGGATGATTTTTTTGCATTAGTTTCGTTAATAAGCGAAAGTTTTATATGGCTTGTGAAAGTTGATATGCTTTTATAAAAATAAAAGCTTAGTATATTCTCCACAATTTGAAACTAAAATTGAAAAAAGAGTTGGGTTTAGCCTTTAAGATTATAAAATTATAAATAAAGTCCATGAAAATTCGCCAAAGTTTTATATAATAAATAAATATATTTGAAAACTTTCACCAACAAATTATATATACAATTTAAAAATTTGGCTAGATCTATAGAATTAAGCACCAAAAGAAGACTTGTGCAATCAAGAAGACTTATGCCCTTATATCCAATGTACATTTGGCTAACTTAGGAAAGAGAGAAGGGAAAAGAGAGAAGGGGGAAATAGAGAAGGGGGAAAGAGAGAATAAGAGAAGGGGGAAAAAAGAGAAGGGGGAAAAAAGAGAATAAGAGAAGGGGGAAGAAGGAAAGAGTTTGAGGGGAAGAGAGGGTTCCTATGCCCATCACTGTAGCTAGCGCTTAAGGCGCTAGCTGCAGGCCAATGCAAATAACAAAAATAATAAATGGAAAAAAGAGGAAGCACTTACCTGAAATAGTATGTCTCGCTCAGTGTAGTGGATTGGCCCTACAAAAGAGAGAAAACAACCCATTTTTTCAAATAAGATGTTAGTGGAAGGAGGAGATTACAAAAGCAACTTCTTGAAGGGAGGAGATTGAGGAAACAAGGAAAGGAGGAGATTGAGGAGACAAGGAGAAAGAGAAGGAAGAGAAATACAGAAAAAAGAGGTGAGTTTTCTTTCTTTCTTGAAATCTCGTTTTTTGTTTCAATCCTTTCAAAACAAGCATGAAAACTAGTTTACAGGTTTAGCAATACAAGAAGAAACACTCACAAAACTAAAGCTAACAAACAAACAACCTACATTGTTAAAACAAACTCACCTCTTGAAGAACTTCCTTTCAAGAAACCAAAGAGGGAAAAGGATAGAGAGGGAGAACAAGAGGTAGGAGAAGGGTGAGGAGTGGAAAATAGAGTGGGAGGTTGCTTGAAATAGGTGGGAGGTCGTCGAAAATAGGTGGGAGGAGATATTGGCTTGCTTACTTGAGAGATTAGGGAATAGTATGAAGAAAACGCCGCGCGATTATCGTTTCTGGTTTTAACCCACAGCGTCGCTATATAGTGATATTTTTAATTAAAAACGTCACTATATAGCGACGGAACAGAGGAAAAGTCACTATATAGCGACGCTTACAGAAGAAGCTCAAACATGCTATTTTATAACTGTTAATATCTCCTCTTCATGCTTATGTTGTGATTTTATAAGTGTAGATGGAAGGGACGAGTGGAAGCTCGTCCGATGATGCGCCAACGCCCGGGAGCACGAAGTGGCTTACGGAGAGGTTATACTGTCATTGCACTCATTGCAAGCGAGAAGTACGACATCAACGTCGTATTATCATGCGCCACTTGCAGATGTATGGGGAGGAGCCGGAACCAGTACCCCCCATTGGTGTTGCACATGTTGATGGACCATCGGTAAGTCAAAGCTATTTAAGTTCGCAATCTTATTGTATACCAGGAAATAGAAGATCTTATATTTACACGAAATCTTAAAACAGGATGAGGAGGGTGACGAGGGTACACATATACCTTCTCACTTTCAGCAAGACTATAGTCTACCGGATGACGACGAGGGTATGGTCGACATGATGGATTCCATTTTTAGGGGCACTACATCCCACTTACATGTGATGTCAGAGTCTGAGGTCAAAATGCGAGAGTTGCAATCAACACAATTGTACGAGGGTGCTAGGATGTCTAAACTACATGCTTGTCTCTCAATCTTGAATCTACAAGTACAGTATGGGTGGTCGGATACAAGTGTCTCGGCCTTAATGAGGTTAGCCCTTGCATTAATTTGACTCATTATTTGGATATTGTTTGTTTTGAGAATCATCATTTGGATAGTGTCTTTGTCATAGGTTGCTCCAGAAGATGTTGCCTGCACCAAATACCATGCCCGCATCAAGAGATGAAGCGAAAAAGATGCTAACAATGGTGGGTATGGATTATGATACCATCCATGCTTGCCGTAATGATTGTATTCTCTTTCTTCGTGAGCATGGAGATTTGGCTAGTTGTCCAAAGTGTGGGGAACAACGATATAGAGATGACTTGCAGGGTGAGCGGGTACCGGTAAAGGTCTTGAGACACTTTCCCATCATTGCAAGAATACAACACATGTTCCGATGCAAATCCATAGCGGAGTTGATGACATGGCATGCATCTCATCGGTCCACTGATCACACATTGAGGATTCCCGCAGATTGTGCAGCTTGGAAGCACATAGATAATCAGTGGCCGGACTTTGCGAGGGAGCCATGCAACTTACATCTTGGGCTAGCCATGGATGGTGTAAATCCTTTCGGGTTACGCTCGACATCTTGGTCGACATGGCCCATAGTCGTGGTGAATTACAATATCCCACCATGGCTAACAATAAAAAAGGGACACCTCATGATTGCACTACTTGTGCCAGGAAAGTACAAGGCAAAAAACATGGACGTGTACATGGCACCTTTGATAGAGGAGTTACAGATATTATGGAGAGGAGTGCAGGTCTTTGATATTTCCAGAGCTCCTAGACATACCAATGATATTTTGGTCAGGGGTATCTTGATGTGGACCATGCATGACTACCCAGGATATGGAGAGTGCGCAGGTTTGTGGTTGTGTCTTTACATGTACAATGAGGGATTATACCATTTTTACTCTCTTTTGCACGCATGTCTTGTACTAACACATTCATGCACGCGTGCAGGACTTGTTACAAGTGGGTACCATGCTTGTCCTGTTTGTGGACCGGCTTTGAAATCGCTTGCATGCTACTCCAAACATATGAGGAAAAATGTTTATGAAGGTCATGCTCGATACCTTCCGCTCGACCATCTCGCACGTGGAGGTCAGCTCGATCCACCACCATCATATTTGAAGGCAAGTGATTGGATTCAAGCTTGGAGGGAGAATGGAGAGGAATCTCCTCTTGGTATGAAGAGGCTATCGATCTTTCACGAGCTTCCTTATTGGGGTCAGTTACAAATCAATCATCTCTTGGATCCCATGCATATCTTCAAGAATGTGGGGGCTACTATTTGGGCACACTTGGTTGGTTCCAAGGACTCGAGAGGAGTGCGAGAAGACTTGCGTGCTATGAATACAATGTCTCGTTTGTGGCCCCAAGTGCATGCTTCGGGAAAAGTTGTCCTCCCGAAAGCAACGTGGATCCTCTCTACGAGGGAGGAGGCAGCGGTCAAGGCAGACATTGCCTCTTTTCAAACACTGACAGGGTACATGCGTTGCTTGAAAGGAGCATTTTCAAAGGACAATAAGCTTAGTGGCCTCAAGTCCCATGATTGGCACAAGGTCTTATAGGTATTCTAAGTAGAATTAGTGTACTGATAATCGTGATGCGTTAGCGTAATTATTATTATGTTATATTGTTGACATGACTTCATTGTTGCTTTGATAGTTCATCCTCCCAATTACAATAAAAGGGTGCTTACAAGAAGATGTTAGAAATGCTATATTCAAGATCTGTGGTATTATGAGGTATGCTTACTATCAAATCGCATTATGTATTTTCTTCATGGACATGTGAAATAGGTGGATATCTCAAATATCTTACATATGCATGGACATGTGAAATAGGTGGATATCTCAAAAAGAGATCTCTATATCGAGCATCGAGAAGGCTAGGGTGGAATCCATCGAAGCCGTATGCTTGCTTGAGAAGCACTTTCCCTTGAGCATTATGACAACTCAAGTCCACTTGCTTGTGCACATAGTTGATGAGGTGGCTATAGCACGTACCGTTCATAGTCGATGGATGTTTTTTCTCGAGCAGTTTATGAAAACTTTAAAGGGGTTTGTAAGACAAAGAGCAAGACCAGAAGCAAGCATGGCAGAGGGATGGCTTGTGCAAGAGCCATTAGTATATATCACAGAGTTTCTTGCATCCACGGATTTTGATATGCCGCAAGCTTGGCACAACAAGGATAATGATCGCATCGTTGGCGAGGTTCCCCAAGGAAAAGGGATTGAAAGAAAGATGAGCGAAGATCAAATGGAGAAATTCAATAAGTTTTGTATCCTCAATAGCCCTAAGATGCAGAAGTGGATTGAGAGATATGAAGTGGCCAAAGCAGAAAGAATAAATGCAAGGACGAGATTCAGAGTAATGTACAGGCGATCACAACCATATCCATGAGATCTGGCTCTTCTCCCTACTCACATGTCACTTGATTGGCTACAACTGGCTCTACGTAAAGCCGAACGTGATGGAGAGACAATAAACGAGCGCGAGCGAGAGTTATCATCTGGATGTATGGTGCATGTAAGTTTCTTACCTCTTGACATAATTAAGTAATTATTTGTGGCAATATATGCTATAAAATAGATGCATCTTCATTGTTTTAATGATGCTCTTTTACAGTACAAAAAGTATAGTGCATTATGGTCATATGGACGACATTTTCGCATGGAACGCATCGATTTAAAGAGAGTCACGTATGATTGTGGAGTCATGGCTAACTTCACACAAGATAGCCAAGCAAGTGCTTCAGATACCAATCTTCTCTCCTCACAGTTGGATTATTGTGGAACCATACGCGACATCTATGAAATTGATTTCAGACGATTTACTATTTTCATTCTTGATGTAAAATGGTTTAGAACTACTTACAACGGTCCCCATGCAACAGTGAGAAAAGATAGTAGCGGTCTCTTTGCAATAGACTCCACCAAACATTGGACCAATGAAAGTGATACTTTTGTTCTTCCCAAGCACTGTGAGCAGGTGCATACTAATGATTTAATTAGTCGAAGCTTTCGTTTTTAAAGTCCATTGATACATGTACTTGAGCATAATTTCATATATATAATTGACGACACTTGGCACCCATCTTCAATATAGGTGGTTTTTCATTCAGATCGTTCTGATCCAAGATGGTGGTACGTGATCCAAGTTGCACCACGAAGTAAGCAAATTTTTGAAGATCGAGATGTGGATATGGAGATGCCACTACCAATGCCGGATCCAATTGATGAATCTAGTGAAAAAGATGTAGATCACCATATGAGCCAAGAGGAAGATGCGCATAATGACATCGCATGGGAGGAGGATGGAGATCACGATATTGACGAAGAAGACAACAATCATCAAGATCAATCACCACACTTAAGCTTTATTGAAGAAGATGATCAAATACTTTTAGGTGAACGTACGATGCTAGAGTACGATGATGGTATAGGAGATCAACTCGGTATAGAGTTGGAGATAGACTTGCTTGGCGCCTTAGACTTGGCTCAAGATGAAACAGTTGATGTAAATGCTCTTATTTGATTTTTCTCATCTCAAACTTGGACATGAATATATGAGCTTCAAAGGCTTGATGTACATGCTCTCATTTTTTTATTCTCTATGAGCTCAAACATGTATGAAAATTTAAAAAATTTTGTCATTAGAAAAAACTAACTTTTAAGGCCTATTTAAAAAAAAAGACCTCTCTGTAAAAACGTCGCTATAATATTTTGTATCAGTGTCGCTATATAGCGACTTTTAAAAGTCGCTATATAGCGACTTTTAGCAACAGTCGCTATATAGTGACGATTTAGGAAACCCGCTTTTCATACCGACGATTAACGCTAAGCGGGCGCTAAACGTCGGTACGTAAACGTCGCAATAGGATCCGTGTGTAGTAGTGTCCCAACAATCCCATTTGTTTTCAAAAAGAGATAATGTATGGTGTGGAATCTGCATCAAAAGCCATCCCACTAATGAGTGCCCTCATCTTAGGGCAAGTCCAACACTCTATTGTGCCCATTGTGTTTGTTACGAAATCATGACATATCCCAATGTCATTATCCTAGGGTGATTCCTCAACCCATGTATCAACAAAGAAACAACTAACATTGCTTGCACCACCTAATCCATCCAATCAGGTAGAGTTGGCAATACAAGAAGCCACATCAGCCAATCAAGGCCACTTTAGGGCTCAAAATATTCCAACAATCAAGTGTTGGGGGAGGAACTACCTCGTGATTGGGACGACCCCAAGCCTACCTTTAGTGGAGATGACTATTTCCAGTATGGTGATGATGCAATCGGTCTAGCATTATAAGTCACTATGTTATGCAAGATGACCAGTTTATACTGGTCTACCAATTGGCACCGATTTCTCAAACTATGGGAGATAGGAATAACTTGACCAACACCACCCATTCAATGCCACACCTGTCAAGGGTCCCACCAAGCTAATGAGTGTCCATATAAGGGACAATGTAATCAGTCTATCAAATGTGCACCAGCTTCTAATACACCACCACCATTGTGCTCTGGGTGTGGAGTGGACCATCTCTTTAAGGATTTCCCAATGTGGAGGCCAGCTAAGTCCGTGAGTCGGTTTCAACATTTTATTTCATGCTTTTTCTTGCATTTGCATTATGTTGGCCTCATAATTGTTGATATTGACTATAGCATTCATATGTACCCCCGATTTCCCACCTGCATCATTAGGTAATCCATTTCTTTTGAATGCAGGTGGATATCCACGAGAGAATTAAAAAGTCTTCCATTGAGGATCAACGCCACTAAAGCTTGAGGTTAGATTAAGAAGGCAAACAAGTGTTGCGGACATGCAATTGCATTTAACTATGCACCTAGTGGATGAAGTTGCTTACATAGGGATTGTGCATAGTCAATGGATGCTTTTCTTAGAAATATTCATAAAGGTTTTGAAAAAGTATGTAAGGAAAAAAGTAAGAGCAAATGGTAGCATAGTATAGTTGCATCTTAATTCCTCTGATTTGGGACAATAGACAACACCTTTTGCTTTTACAATTGTGGAGAAATGGAGAAATGGATTGGAAGATGTGAGGATGCAAAAAGATAATCCCGGGGGATTCACAAGAGGAAACTTATGATATCACGTGAGTGTACAATAGGGGGGTTTTTTTAAATGAGGCATAAGCTTATACATTAGGGGTGGGGGGCCTTTTATTTTTTCCCAATATTGAATTTAAGTTAGGGTGGCCATGCCATATTTAAGAGGGGGGGACATAGTATAGGCTATCTTGGATAACCAGTCCAAACAAGTTTGGTTTTGTGTATGGTTTTAAATAGTCATAGGGAAAGCAATCTAAATTTTCTTATTGTGTGATCTAAATGCTTGAGAAAGAATGTAGATTTAAGGAAAGGGGGGACATAATAGAATTTTGGTGGTATCTTATATGCTTAAATAGGGGTGTTTTATCATCCTACATGGATCTTAAATAGGGGGTTTTCTTAAAGTTCATGCACGCAGGTGACGTCCCCCTTTCATGAAGAGTGAATCCCCCGGGAAGATAATGAGGGGACAATAGGAGGAGTTTCAAGCAAAGGAAAGGGGGATGGTCTCATCCTCAAGAGTTATCTTCAATGCCCACCAAATGCACCACCAAATGGTTGGAAGAAGCTCTCAGGGCAGCCAAGCAAAGTGAGGAGGAAGTAACATATAGAGAAAGAAAGTCTGCATAGGGTTGTGGTCTCCAGGTTTGTAAGCATAGTACTACTTTTATGTGCCTTCCTTTTGCATCTTTATTTTCTACATTACTTATAAGTATTCACTATTAATGAAGTACTAATTTGTTTGATCATTTCTATCATTCATTCAATGTAACGTGGTCACATGGTAGTTTAGGCCGTACGGAAAGCGTAGCATTCCGCTTGCGCATAGAGGATGGCAGGAGTCACTTTCGAGTAGAGAATATTGATATTAAGCGCAATACATTCAATCATAGAGTCATGCAAAAGTTTCACAAGGCAACAAAGCTAGTGCCAGGGATACAAATATCATTTCAAGAGAGATGGATTATATTGGAATCATACAATACATTCTCCAAATGAGTTTTTGACAATATTCATCTTTAATGTCAATTGGTCCAAGGTTGTGTGTAGAGGGGCACATGCTACATTGAGGAAAGATATGCATGTTTTTTTGCCATTAGCCCAACAAAATATTGGGATGATCTTACACACACATTCTTGACCTATCAATTGTAAACAAGTAAGCACGTTCCATCATATGGATGCATTTGTTCTATGCAAGCAATATGACTATGTGAGCCATGAACATTAATTATGGATTGTTCTCTATAACTCTCAAGTTGTTTTTCAACCGAATTGCATTGACGATAATTGGTGGTATGTGATTCAAGTTGCATCTCAAAAATGCCATGCATCTAAACATGTGGAAGCAGAGCACCCCATGCAAGCAGGGGAAATAGAGGACATGGAAGCTAGCACATCTAATATGTTTTTGCATGTGTGTTTGAGAATGAGGATACTTTGAGCTCATCCGAGTTTTTCCCAGACGACTATGACTTGGGAGATCTACATTTGATTTCACAAGATGCATAGAACTTGGCTATTGATAATAGAGAATCATTTGGTGCTTCTTTGGACTAAATGGTGAATTACATCCAAATATTGCCAAATGACCCATATTCACACATGAGCCATAGTTTATCTTCCAAAAATCATGTTTGTGAATTCTAGCCCCTGTATAGATGCTTTTACATAACATTTTTTCAAGTCTCTGAAACACCGATTTCCAACTGAAGGAATTTAATTCCTGAGTTCTTAACGCTTTGCATTGCTTGAAAAAACTGTGAGAGCAAGAACAAGTGTCTGCATTCTTGGACGCTGAGGTATTTAAGAAGTGGATAAGTCGAGCTTTACCTCTGAATATCAAATTCTTTAGCAACAGGATGAGAAACCATTGCTCTGATGTCACTGCAACTGAGAAGGTCGATTGCATATCAAGACTCCCCAAAGTCAAAACAAAAGGAATAAAGCAGGAGCAGCGATATAAATATGAAAGCAAGATGACAAGAAGATACCATAGTTGCAATGAAGCGCATTTTTTATTTTTTGAAACGTTGCCAAATGTTTGGAAATAAAAAATGCTTTTTTTTGGCAGTGGTTTTTGGGGCAAAAGGCCCTAAGGTCAATTTTTGGCCCTATTTTTTATCAAAACAGTCGAAGGAGCTGTCGCCATCATGATTTGTTGGAAAACGCCTTCTGGGCTCACTTCTGAGCGTATGAACATATTAGATTTGCTGAAATGTTTTCCTCTATGTTCCTCAGTGTTATGGGTGCCATTAGTATATGAAAGCATGCATTTTAGGTCCCAGGAATGTGTACTTATATAGTAGGCATATAATTTTTGGTAAAACAAGCACCTGGGGAAAGTTTTAAATGGAAACGCGTGGGGGAAATTTTGAATGGAAACACATTTAGAAACGCGTTTCCAAACGTGACGTTTCCAAATGTTTGGCAACTATGGAAGATACTAGTGAGAATATGGATCACAAGTTTAAGTGGGAAAAAAAATGTCTTTTGTCATTGTACTAATTCTTCTGGAGTTATCATAACTGTTATTTATAATAGTACCTACCTGTCCTTGTCCTGGAAAATGAAATTGCTCCAATTTCTATTCTTCCTTCCAAAAAAAAGTACTTTCTATTAAATTCTTTGAAAACAATGCAGCTATCCATTACAAAAAGGAGAAAGTGGCTGCCTTGCAGCTTGCTCCACTGTGTACTGGCTCACAGGTGCCATTATAGTTCTTCACTGGTCACCTTATTTTGAGCACTTGCCAAATGAAATTAAATGAGTCAGTATGACCATGGGATAACAAAGTCTCCAAGAAAAACTTTAACCATTCATGCCTAGGATGGTTGGCTAGCACGTGTTTGGATTGGTTAAATTTGTCCTTGGGAATTGAAAAGTATATGGTTAACTCCTCACTTCGAGGAACGGGTCTATTAAAAGCTTTCTTGCATGAAGCCACTGTTCAACAAACTCACAAACCGAGGACAATTCACTTATCCACTGCAACTGATCTATTACTATGATGACAATTAAATAAGAGAGCATTACAGAAAACATCAGGCAGAATATGAGCAAAATAGAAAATGCCACAATTCAGTCAGAATAGAATGAAGCCAATCACTCACAAATTAGGAGAGATTCCAGACAGTACTACAGTAACTTTCTTGTAAAATTGCACAAGCATTAATTGTTGGCACTTCTAGTGACACGCCACACAAACATGCCTCCCGTACATAAATTCTCGGGCATAAACTCAATAGTGCCTGCCAGATGATGATTCCCAGTAAGTGATGATAAGGCACCCCAGGTTTTCAAGATGTTTAAAGTCATCATCTTGCAGATAACCACAAGCATTACATACTTCCAAATAACACTGGGATGGCATGGACCTGACGATTGGTTGCTGCCAAGATGACAGCCTTCAATTCGACTTCCTTGTTTCCTTGTCACATCTGAGATCAATGGATGATAGGGGTGTCATAACTCTACAGATAAGAAGGTACTCCTAAAATCTCTTAGAAGTCACTGGATGATGGGGGTGTCATAACTCTACAGATAAAAAGGCCCTCCTAAAATCTCTTATAAGTCATTGACCCAGCTGTGAGCCCCAAAATGAGGTAGACAAGGTATCACTGGACTGCAGGGGGTTAGTTTTACCTGTACCAGAGGTTTGCGAAGCTGATGGTAGTGTTTTGGAGCAGTGGTTGCATGGAGAGAACACCCAGGAATGGACAGGAGCCTTCTGCGTGGCAAATGGACAGATGGACAGCATGGATTGGCCACTTTAGGTGTGGAAGTCTGCAGCAACCGGTCGGGTTTTACGGACTGGGTCGGGTATTCAGTTGGCCATTTCAGGGAGGTTCTCAGCCTATATATAACCCCTCACTTCTCCACATGATATAGAACATTCACTGAAGCTTCTTCCTGGCAATGTGGACTGGAGAGAGTGTGGAGTCATCTTTTGGAGAATTCTCAACAGTTGGATTGCAGTTTTGTGCCCAGCCCCTTTGCTGGAAGCCTTGTGCTGTCTTGCGAGCTGTTTTCCCACCTCATGGATGAATGAAATCTGAGTTATCGCTCTCTCTAGTCTTCCCTTCTATCTGCCATATAGTTTCTGCAGTGAGGCTCTCTCTATGTGAGTGTATCTAGAGTGAGTGGAAAGTGTTTCTGAGACGAATCTGACGAGGTCACCTTGTTACAGCATCAAGTCGTGATCTTTCTATTTCTTTAATACCTGTAGGTATCATGTAAAAAACCACCTTTTCAACTTTTGACCACATAAAAACTCAAAATAATAGACGCCATATATGTTGTCTTGGTATCTCAAATGTGAATGTCTCATTGTAACATCCACATCAACGCTTTGGATTCCTACCCAGGGCCTGTAAAACTTGATAGCAATCGCATACTTCAACGTCTTCAAAACAGAAATTCAGAATAGAGGCAGCAGCTATACTGTGCACCTCAGCAAAGGTCTTGTAGCCTGCTCTTTT
This sequence comes from Dipteris shenzhenensis, assembly GCF_047967505.1. Lineage (NCBI taxonomy): Eukaryota > Viridiplantae > Streptophyta > Polypodiopsida > Gleicheniales > Dipteridaceae > Dipteris > Dipteris shenzhenensis. The sequence continues at coordinate 25,804,471 of NC_141610.1, forward strand.
GGTGATTAAAGATAGGTGTACCCCCTTTAAATAGACTAAACGATGGGTTACATTGAAGCCAAACACATACATGCAGATTATTTCTGCAAGCCCTTTCTCTAAAATTGAAGGTTAAGCACAGCGAGGAATGATATTACAGACGCCAACAGAAGGTTAAGGAGAAACTGGGATCCATCTGGACTGTCTCATATAGTACTGCAGGCTTTGCAAAACAATGATTACAAATAGTTTCGATGAACATCAACCTTATAGAACCAGTATTGATGTGAACATGTATTGACATGGAACTCTAGGTACAATCATGAATAATCTCTAAAGACCAGCATGGAGGCATCAAAGCGCTGCAGCATGATCACCATGGAAGGCGTCAGGCCTTCAAAAATTCTCAGAGACATCAAGGTTCAAAACACTTCTTCGCCCAGATGATGATCATCTTCACAGGTGTAAGTCCCCCTTCCAGTGTGGGCTATTAGCAATGCCTTGTTCACCAGATACACGTATATACACAACACTGTTTGAAAACTATCAAGTCCCCCTTCCAGTATGTGCTGTTAGCATTGCCTTGTTCACCAAATCTACGTATACACATCCCTGTTTGAAAACTACCCATCTTCACTGCTGCGATGAATGCTAAATGAATCGAAACTCCAAATGTTGGGAAGGCAAAGGAGCAGATATAGTATGGGCCTTGACAACAGAATAGCAGGAGTAATTGAAAGATCCTATGATTCTTACAATACTTGAAAAGTATGAACAGTTTTAACTTTAGTAGCCTCAAGTATTCCATTACACCAAATACATTGCTCAAGAGATTCCTTTCGCACTAAAATCAACTGCAAGAATCACCACTACTTTGAAGTTTACGAGAAAAAGAGTAATTGCATCGAGGTTTGTGGCGTTCAATAGTCATATCGTTAAACACAGGGTGAAATGGTAAAAATTGGCCTAATAAGCCTTCCGACCACAAAGTCCTGACCAGAAGGCGCGGCCAAAAATACAATATTGGTGGCTGTGGCCAAAAATACAAAATTCGTAAGAAATTACAACGCAATCTTCCGCATCTCCTTCCTGAGAGCGTTGGCTCTCACGAGGCTGCCGATCGTGTTCACTGCAAGCTTTAGATCATCAATGGGGTTGCCAGGCACAACCGTCTTGTAGAGATAGCTATCAAAAGTCATCTTTTGCACATACTCGTCGGCACAAAGCTCAACGAAAGCCTCTCGGGCAGGATTGGACCTGTAGAAGAGCTTCTGGAGGATGTCAAGAACTTTGTAGGTCGGCCAGTATGTCTTGTCCCACTTCTCCAGGTACACCCTTATATCTGATTCATCTATCATTCTTGTGCCCCCCTCGGATCCTGCAACAATGGCTTCAGCGCACATGCGACCAGACTTGGCTGCAAAGTATATGCCCTCACCGGAGCATTTAGTGACATAGCCAGCCGCATCGCCAACCAATCCCACTCGGTCTTTCACTCTCCTTGGCCTCGGGTGCTCAGGGATAGGATGGGCTTCCACTCTGATGATTTTCCCTCCGGCAATCTTGTCCTTGGCTCTGTTGCGTGTGGCTGTCTGATACTTCTTGATAGCGGGCTTGTTGATCACAGTACCAGTGCCCACTGCTACATGGTCGCATTTGGGAAACACCCACCCGTAGAAATCGGGAGATACATCATCTCCAACGTACATTTCAGCTAAGTCCTCATAGTATGCCATCTTGTCGTCTGGGATTTTGATCCTCTCCTGGAAGGCGATAGCGTAGTCGTAATCCCCGGCATCAATGTCTTTGGCCACTCTGCTGTTGGCACCATCTGCTCCGATGACAGCATCAACCTCCAGGGTACACGGAACTCCCAGCTTGGAGGTTCCATCAAACAGATTGTAATTCAGCACATAGGGGCTATCCTTGTCTTTCGGAAGCTCCATGCCAAGGAAAAGGCCATTAATCACGTTGGCACCTAAGGACTGCGCTCGTTCCCTCAGGTACGAGTCCAGAACCTCTCTTCTCACCATGCCAATGTACTCCTTGTCATTCAAGGTTTTCCCCACATCTACAGCCACATTGGACGGAGAAATCATCTTCATCTTAGTCACCCTTCTGTCGATGATGTCCATGGGAAGGTCGAATTCCCCCACCATGCAAATCGGAATAGCGCCTCCACATGGTTTCGCATTGTCAAGCTTTCGCTCGATCAAAAACGTCTCAATCCCCCCTTTGGCAAGCGTTTCGGCCGCGCAGCCCCCTGCCGGGCCACCGCCCACGACCGCTACTCGCAGCTTCCGACCTTCGAGCTTCCTGCTATTCTTCGCAGCGACAACCACCAGCTGCAGGTACCCCTGCCCTCTGCCTGAGGAGGCGCCTTTGAGCGCCCACGAGCGAAGCTCGCCCTCCGGGTAGGGGGAAGCAGCGAAGGGCGAAGCGCGGAGCCCCTCGAAGCGTCTGATAGGGGAGGAAGAAGCCAAGAGGGCAGGAGGGGAGGAAGAATTGGGGTTGGATTTGGGCAAGGAGAAGTCAGGGCGAGGGGAAGAAGAGGAGTGGTCAACGAAAGAGGAGGAAGCGGGGAGGGAGGAGAGGAGGGAAGAAGCCATAGTGGAGATTGGGGAGGGAAGCAAAAGAAGCTAAGGAAGCATGAAAGGAGGAAGGGAGGAGGAGGGGGGAGGAGGGTATGCAGGAGGCAATCAAAGTGACAGTGTGAGGGGGAAAGACTGCGAGGTAAGCTTGGGGGAGGTTGGCTATGGCGGAACGGGTGGCTATGGCGAACTCCAACAACAGTTCGGAGGAAGAAGATGACTCAAAATTCACCTTCACATTCACATTCAAATTCACATTCTCTTCCCCTCCTCCTTTCTTGGCCGTCCATCCTCCCCCCATCCTACGGCCCTCCCTTCCTCCACATCCTTTCCTAGATAAGGTTCCCAAACACTTTTCATCTCCTTCTTTCTTTCATACACCTCTTCCCACCATGGACGTTCACACCTGGTGTGATGGGTTGCCGTCCTCGGTGTCCCACAATAGGAGGGACGACGATCCCGAACACTCTCTCACACAAAGGATCTGTGCCTGGCCCATGCAGGCCCACCCACTCCATGGCCAACTCCTCCATTTGCTACATGATTGGCCCATTCCATCTCCTCCAACCGCTGCACGAATCACATTATGATGACATAAAGCTACGTGGTGTCCGCACCCTGGTGCTGGTGGCCATCCTCCAATGATATTTCTTCCTCCATCCCACAAGTTCAAGCCGGGCAATCATAGCAAGTTGATTCCACAGGCAACTTGTCCGGCATATGTTAAGCTTGCCCACACCACCACCTATCCAAGCCCTACCCGAGCACCTGACAACACACTAAAAACATTCGCGGCTGGCGTGAACCTATCAGGTATTTGGCAATATCTCTAGCCGTCCCATCTGAACATGGCATGACGGTGTTGTCCCAATTTGAACCCAGCCTTACAAATGTATTTCTTCCTCCCTCAATACAACCCTCTATTCTTCACTATCCTCCTTTTTGGCTCACCATCAACAAGGATTCGATTTACAATGAGTGGGTAGAGTCTTGTCCTCCATCATTGAGCTATAGTTAAATAAACCACCATGTACGCTATGCACACCATTCAGCGAACTACAACTTTACCTCTTCACAAACCACAACTTTACCCATTCAGCTTCCTCAAATTATCTCAAAGCTCCGTTGCCTAGTGCAGATCTTCAAGGGCAACATACATATGGAAGAGAACCCCATCCTCATAGAAGGCCAACTAACAATATTAGAGCAAGCATTCCTAGAAAAGGCTGCCATTATAAACCTGGTTAGAGTCTATTACTCAAAAGTCAACATACTATCCATTGGAAGTTATGCTAAGATTATGAAGTTTGGTTCCTTTACAATTAATAGGTCACCCTCCCACAAGTTGGACACTTCCACCTTAGATGTTGTTAGACAACCAACAGTGTGATGGTGTGCACTGATCAAAACTCAAACATTGGTCACCACTCACAATCATCAATCGTAATGTCTTGTGTTGACTTGTCCCTAGGCCATGCAATCAAGCAATCATCAACAAATGCCTTGTGTCGACTATTCAACTGTGTCACCCCAACTGTGTCACTAGCAACTCCTATTTAAGGTCCAATAAAAAGCCTCCCAAAAATATCCAACAAATTTTGGCAAAGAATGTTGAAACTTCACACAAATCCAAAAAGCACACTTTGAAATTGTAAATATCCTCTGCTTTCTTCACATTGTCAAGAACCACAAACAAGGGGTAGCCCTTTTAAAACCTCTGTGGCATTTTTCTTGACACTTTGGCCTAAAGAACTGGCTTGGGTTCGACAATGTTGTTCTTGCAACTACCAAGCGGAATCGTTAACCCATTTTGATAGCCATCACCTTGAATTCACGCCAAACCTCAAAGACCCGATCCCACCGTCAATCAATCCAACAACCTTAATAGGAAAACAAGACATCAATTTGTTATAGCAAGTTGCCCCACATAGGAAAGCTTGAAGTAATTTCTCTATCTCAGGCGAATGAGAGATCTTAGAATACATGTCTGACCCATAAAAACCTCTGGCACACCCGACATTTGATGAAGACTCCGATTCCTCCGATACCAGTCTTAACTTGTTTGATGAAGAAGGATTCCTTATTGGGGAACAACCTTCTTGAAATTCACAAGTCTTTTTTGCGTTTAACTGTACTTGCAGTGTGGACCATGGGCAATTTGTCCTCTTTGGTAGAGCCAATTTTTTTACCTGGTCTTTTTTTAATGGAAGAAATCATGACAAGAATATGGTCGATGCTCGAGTTGGAATATAGATACACTCATTGAGATTTAGGTAATATATCATTCTCTTACATAATTGCAATACCCAATCTCGGCGCTAATATTCTCGATGATTACAACCTCAGCGCACGGGGAAGGGCCCGTTCCCTTGGATTATAACTATTAGGGGAAGGAAGCGCGCCAGCTCCCCGCCCACACTATGTGTGGTTATATAAAATATATACATATCTATATATATATATATATATATATATGTTTTCCATTTCAAGTTTTGTGTTTTCTTTTGCTTTTGCATATTCTAACTTCTTCTTTTTCTATTTGTGTGCCGAGGTGTTCGCAAGAAGGGAACGCTTAAACACATATGCCATTTGGTCGGGCCTGCTATTGTCACCTTAGTTTATAGTCAGGTATTTTTCAAACACCAGCCTATCATCTTTTCTTCATCGTTAATTTGTAATCAACATATTATAGATTACTCTCTTCATTCATTCCGCTTAGGCAGCCTACCGCACCCTAGTTGAATTTAGTTATGAGGAGGACACTCACCTAGTTCAAGACCGCCTTTCCATCTCTATCTTGAATTTAGTTGGTGAGGAGGACACACATAAAATTCAAGATTACCTTTCCATATTTGGCTTGGATTATTTCCCCATTAGCATCAATTTTGTAATGTGGGGTTGTGGAGTGCTCTGTGAAGTTCTAAAATCCCACTTGCAAAGTGTGATGCTAGCAAGCATGCATCTCATAACTAGGCTTATCACCTCACTAATGCTTTTCATTATGAGAGGATGGCTTATTGCATTGTAGTTTGGAACCTCTCCATCTCCATTTCTCAAAAAGTTCTAGCTCGCTTTAGCAGGTACACATTGGAGGTCCCTCTTGGCCTTCTCTCAATATCACCATTTGAGCTTTTGGAGCACTTCTTGGGGCCCCAATATGGTCTGGATCTATCAAAATACATCCTTCATCTAATCAAAGAATCTAATATGAAACTAATATATAATATATGAACAATGAGACCTAAAATTCGACACAATATAGAAGCACATGGCAACAGAGGGAGAGAGGGGAAATTTAGAAGGGGGAGATGAAGAGGAAGATAGAAAGGGAGTGGGATATGTATAGGTATAGGGGAGTGGGAAAGGGAGACGGATATATATAAGGGATCAAATTTAGAGAGGAAAGGGAGTGAGAGAAATTTAGAGGGGGAGATGGAAAAGGGCCTAAACCTAATTAGAAGGATTGACTTCTCCATATGCCCCTCCCACCCTCAATTTCTTGACTTAGAACCCTATCCCTTTCATTTTCCTTCTGCCTCCTAGAAATCCCTTTACCCAAAACCCTCTCTCCCTCTCCTTCTCCCTCCCTCTCATTCTTAGGGAGGCATACAAATAAAAAGTAAAGGATAAAGAGTGGGAGATAGGTTGAGAGGGAGAGGGAGAGGGTTTTGGATACGCTGCATTTCTAAAAACAAAAGGAAAGTAAGAAAGAGATGGAGATGGGGAGGGAAATCCAAAATACCAAAGGAGCTTGAGAGAGTAAGAGAACGGGGAGGAAGAGGAAGAGAGAGAGAGGGTGAGAGGGGGAGGGTGCAGAGAGAGAGAGAGAGAGAGAGAGAGAGAGAGAGAGAGAGAGAGAGTTTTGGGCAAGGGGATTGTCTACAAACCAAAGGAAGGTGAGAGAAGTGGGGAAGGTGCATTTTGAACTAGTAAATGAAATTGAGAGGATGAGAGGGAGAGGGAGAGGGACGGAGGGTGGAAAGGAGTGATAGGTACCTAGGGAGGGAGACAAGAAGAGAAAGAGCCTAGAATGAAATTGAAAAAAAGTGCCTTATTTCTACTATTCAGCGGCTTTGAGCTTGTGAGCCTTTCAAGTTATGTGGGAGGGAGAAGCAAGTTGCCGGAGATGGTTTGTGAGAGTTGGAGGGCACTATTTATAAGAGGCAAGACAAAAAGAAAATGCAAAGACAAATAAAGAAATCATCATCACAGCTTTTTTATTCTACTTTTGGTGTCCAAAAAGCATCAGTATAGGTGTTGTTCATGGTTCAATATCATGTGCAAATGGATTCCAATACTTTCCTGGCAAGGATTGCATATCCACATAGTCACATACATTTTTTGTTGATTTACGTACGTGACCCTCATTTTCATGCAATGATTGATGCAAACATGGATAAATGTTCTCGGTATAAAAAATTTGGAAATTGACAAACTATCATCGAAAGTATTTGAAATATCATCGATATAGATTAAACTTGCCAACACGACGATAAATGTCCCCATTTATTGCGGCTAGTACAAGGACTACTATTGCCATGAAAGTCAATAAGTACCGGTGATAGACTTTCATAGTACTATTATCAATAGTAACGAGACTATTTTTGCTAGTAATATTACTATTATTGCTAGTAGCAAATCTTGTGTGCGATGTTAGTAATACTACCTTTACTATGTGGCAAGCATGTAAGGCCATTTCTCACACTTTGTATTTGAGAGGTAATTTTCCTCTCTTATCTTAAGCTCACCCGAGAGCTTGGGCTAGGGAGTTGTTTCTCATGTTGTGCCCACAAGGCAGGGGGGGACTACTTATTAGGTACAGGTACCTAGAATCCCTTTTTTTTGTCATTTTTTCATTTGCATATATAAAATGATGTTTGGATCATGTTACATGATAGTAGCCTGTGTTGAGATATGGTGCCATGAGCACATAATTAGAGGCTAAGGTATGGTATAGGAATGTATCAAAGTAGCCACCCTAGGATGTGGACTACATGATGTGGAGATGTGGATCAAGGATATCCACAAGGAGAAATGTGGATGAGAGGATCCCACTTGTTGACTATTCTAAAGGCTCTCTCTATATAATAAGCCTATCTTTGTATTATTCAAATACACATTGCAATAGATTGAGTGTTTGCTTCCCTATGTCTCTCTTGTTGTGCTTTGATCCACCTTGATCCCTCACTTTGACATGGTATCAGAGCGTAGGTCTAGTCTCCTAGATTAGTTGTAGGCATGCCTTAGGAGATCATGTTTTCTACGAGATTAGTTTTAGTTTTTGATTGAGAGTTCTCTTCTACCTAGAGAAATTTCTGTCATGCATTTCCATTCATTAGAAATTTCCGTTAGTCTCATTTATGTCTACTCTTCTTTATTTTGTGTCAAAAAGAGAGAATAGAGTTATAAGAGAGTAATGCTTCTCCATCAACCTTGTAACCTCTGCGCCCATACTCCGGCATGTATTGGCCCAAGCATTTCGAAGGAGCTTCAGCAGATTCCTAGCCTTGTCTTAGCTCTATCTATGCAATCGCTCTAAATCAATAAAAGTAACTCCTTGATGATTCCTGCTTGCTATGCATCCTTCTGCACCTTCTCCGAATAGCTGCAAATTACAAACAATGATCCTGCAACATACTCCATTACACAGTCGGAGACTTTAAGAATCACCGCCATGACTTCAGCAACTGTCTCCCAACGTCCCGTCAGTTGCTCCAAACCCCATGCCGTTCTCTAGCATGTCTACACCAGCGACCTACTTGCAGCTCCGGTGGAGTTCCACAAGTCTCCAACCAATGTGGCTACCCATGACCGCCTCTCCAATAGTAGCAGCAGATAATGCTTCAAGCAAAGGCCTCCAATGCTCCTACAGAGCGGCTACCCCTCTCATGTGCTTCACCAGCCTTCCATCAACATAACTCACCAACAGAGGCCATCCCGTGAGGCGACCTCTCCAACTGCAGCTAGGAGGAGCAAAATGCAAGTGAGCAAGGGACCAAGGGCAGACAACGCCTCCACAAAACAACGCCAAAGCAGCCTCCAAACAGTAGCGACGCTCACATCTCTGTCGTCATCATGCAGCATCCCTGCAGCTTGAAAGCTTTTCTACAAAGGTTAACAACCTTAGGACACGTGGAATTTCCATGTCATCATCCATGTGGTAGATAAGACTCAATCCTGGTCTGGTTAACTTAACCCACCACATGGTTAGAGTTAGGGTTAGTTATGCCACATCAGCATGCACAGTCAGAAATGCCACCCATGCACAGTCCCTTTGTAAGCACAATCCTACATGCAGCATATGAACCCTTAAACCACATCATCAATTGGACCCCTCTTCTTCATAAAACTTCGACAAGCCGTAACTTCTAATCCAGGAAGAATTTGCACACTCCAAAAAGAAAAAGTGATAATCTTTTCGAGCTCTACGTGCCTGTTAAGTTAGAATCATTATTAGCAATTAGAAGCTGCCAAATAGTATCTTCAACTGGTAAGACCTTTGCAATGGCAATACGCACCCCAACTGTTGAGAAGTTCACTGGGGAAGGATTTCACACCTGGTCTACACAAATGAGGTATCTCTTGATGCATCAAAAGCTTTGCAAGACTATAAAAGAAGACATACCCACTGCACAAATTGATGCCTGGAAGGAAAAAGACAAAGTAGCACTATCACTCATTGGCTTGCAAACATAATTCATCATATAGACTCCAAGGATCATGCCAAAGATGCATGGGATGAGTTGAACACAGTGTTTGGTACAAAAACCAAAAACCAAGAAATTCATCTTAAGATTGAAATCTATGGTTTGCACATGAGCTTCAATGAATCCATGGCACAATTTGTCAACAAAATCAAAAGCATTATGACCCAACTACAAGGCATAAATGCAAAAGTAGGGGAAAAAGATGCACTTGCAATCCTCCTTAAAAGCATGCATGCAAAGTACAACGCACTGACAACCACTTTGAAGAATCTCCGAGCTCCAAAGTTTGAGGAATGTGTATCCTCTCTTCTTGAAAAAGAAACCGAGTTGAAGGCATCGACATCGACATCTACATCAACACACATCAGCAATAATGAAGAAAAAGCATTGTTCATTAAAACATCAACGAAGTGTTACCATTGCGGAAGGATGGCCACTATCAAAGTGACTACAAACTGAAGAACAAACCAAAGTGTCACCATTGCAAGAAATTGGGACACAAGGAAGAAGATTGTAGATTGAAGAACCAGTAAGGCAACTATGTGGACTCATCATCAAGCCATGACTAGAATGACAAGAACAACATGTATTGAGAAGCAAAAGCCTTGCCACTTTAGCCCACATGTTTGTAAATTAAGCCTGACCACGTGAGAGTAGCCATGTAAGCACCCAAGGGAGGATTTGATCTTGTAACTCACATCTGACCACCTTACAGTAGCCAAAGGATCATGGCACCAAGGGGAGGTGTTGAGATATGGTGCCATGATCACATTTTGAGGCTAAGGTATTGCATAGGAATGAATTAAAGTAGCCACCCTAGGATGTGGACTACATGATGTGGAGACGTGGATCAAGGATATCCACAAGGAGAAATGTGGATGAGAGGATCCCACATGTGTTGACTATTCTAAAGGCTCTCTCTATATAAGAAGCCTATCTTTGTATTGTTCAAATACACATTGCAATAGATTGAGTGTTTGCTTCCCTATGTCTCTCTTGTTTTGCTTTGATCCTCCTTGATCCCTCACTTTGACAGCCTACACTTTCGAATCTTAAGGGATGTGTCCACTATCTGTGTTTCCAACTTAAAACATTTGATACATCATGCATGTTTCATATGTCATGCATGCATTTGTGCATTCATAACTTGGATTGTCTCATACATTCATGCATGTTTCATATGTCATGCATGGATAAAATCATGTGTGTATCATCATGTGTTAGAAGTACTTTGTCTAAAGAATGCACATTGCATATGCACGTTTGGTATGTTAGTTGAGCATTATGGGCGATGTCCATTCAATTGACATCTGTACACCATAAGTTGTACTAACATGAGAATCTTGCAGTGGCTTGCCATATGCAAACATCACATGCAATTTGCAACATTTGCAAGTACATTTTTCTGCGAGATGGCATGAAGTCAAAGTTGTATTGGCTCTAGTACACATTTGATATTGTGTCAACAAAGGTGTAACACAAGCTACTTGATTAGGTGCATTAAGAACAATTGCTAGAACAGATAAACAACAAAAGTCTTGTGTACCCAAAAAACCCTTTGTATACAAGACAAATTTGTGCATACATTTGTAATGATTGTTGTAATAAAATCAAATTTTGGGTCTCATTTTTCAGCCTCTGAAGTCTACTTTCCAAAAAATTGCTTTAAATTGATTGTATAGCTATCTTTGTAATTGCATCCTACCATGCATCATATCATATGACTTTTTATTCTAGCTCTTTATCATGTTTGCACATAGGATTTATCCACTGTAGACTAGTTTAAGCACTCTATATCCTGAGATACTCATGTTTCCCCACGGTGTCAAAGCCTAGTTATGTTGTCCATTGAGGCAGTGCTTTTGGAGAGATTGGGTGAGCTTCTTCATGATTTTGAGTCTTTCTTTGTGTGTGAGATATTTATTTATTCCTTACTATTCTGCTTAGTGCTTCTTTCTTTCTTTCCCTAGTGTTTGTGAGAGGGCATTCTTATGTTTGTGAGAGAGCATTAGCATATTCTACACTGTAGCCTCAGCAGAGCAACGTCCTAGCCGTCAATGACTAATCAAAGCAACAAAGTGCATATAAACCCAACTAATAAGGCAACTCGTCATGAACGAGACCTCTAGCAAGTAAAGAAGCTTGTAGGAAAAGCCCTAGAGACTTGTTAAGGTCCTGTAAAAGTCCTAGAACATGCAGAGAACTCACAAGGTAAGGAAAGCTTCAAACAGAGCTTCGAGAAAAGACTCAGGCAAGCAACTTATGCAAGCACACAGACGAATATAGCAATGGCAAGAAGACTTCACCCAAGCTGCAAAGACCACGAGATTCCATCATGCTATTGATTAGACACTATATCATCTGTCACAGGCCTTGGCCGTCTCCTTGTTCTGATAAACAAAACAATTGCAAGAGTCCCCTGTGTGATACAAAACAATGATAAGCAGACTATAAGCACTAGTAGTCATTTTGTGGTAAGGTCAACAAACTGCAATAAGCTTGGTAAGTGCCTTTGTTTCATAGTTAATAATAAACACAAGCAATGGAGACAAGACAAAGCCAAAAACGAGCAACATGATTGGGCACACAATCAAAGCAAAGCTAGAACCAAGTAACAAGAACTAAGCAAGCAACAGAGCAAACACACAACAAAGAAATACAAACCACAAAGTTAATTGTCTATACACTATGTACACAATATCAAGAGAAGCTACAAAACTAAGTGATGCTGAGCAAGCCCAAGAAGAATAGCAAGTAGCAACCACACAAAGAGAGATGGAGGAGAAGGTGCCATGTGACACAAGATAAGGCCCCATAGCAAGACACATGTGGCTACAAAGAAGAGATCCTAGTAACTAACGTGTGATAGGTGCCACCTCATCCCATCGTCACTACACATAGCATGCAAGTCAATAATCCACTCAATAGGACACATTGCAATGCAACATCACCACTTTCACGTGGTAGTCTAATACCATCGTATCACACACCATGCTTGTTGCTAAGCACACTTTATAAGCAACATGTGAACACGTACTACCAAACCACCCATATACCACATCATCATTTTGATCCTTCTTCTTGATCAAAAATTTGAAAAGCTATAGCTTTTAATCCTTGAAGACCTTGAATAAGGTCTAAAAGAAAAAACGATCCGATGTGTTCATCACTGTATGCAATTAGATACTTACAATATTGGCCCTTGCAACAAATGGCAAAACAAAGCATGAATGCACAAACCACCATCCTATGCTAGCCAAAAAGCACCAGTGCATGAGACAACCATAGCACGTAACATCGCATCGACACATAATGCATTAAAGGCACATATGAAAATGAAGAACAAAGCGTCATGCATCAAGCTACATCATTTTCACATCAAAGGTGCTACCAAAGAGCTAAGAGACAAGCCAAAGTGTAACAATTGCAAGAAGCTAGGACAAGAGGATGAAGATTGCAAATTGAAGAACTAAAAAGCCAAATATGTGTCTTCATCAAACAAGGATGAGAACTGCAACGACAGATTTTATTAAGAGCCACAAAGACAGACCTTACTACCTTAGCCTATGATTGTAACAGATCCCTATGAGTAATCCTCGTTTTGTATTTTTAATCAAACTAACCATATAAGAGCAACTATGCAAGCATCCATGGGAGTATTGACATGTCGTAATACCATACTTTACCACTTTAAGTAGCAATGTATGCAATAGGCAAGTGATGGATTTAAGTACTTCACATCTTACCGCCTTACAATAGCCAATACATCATGGATCATGGCACCAAGGAGAGGCATTGAGAGTTGTGGTGCCATGCGCACAAGAATAGAGGCAATGTAAGACTAAAGACATGAAGTAAGAGCATGCTACTACATGGTAAGAAGGCATTATCCAAGCAAGCAATGCAAGTATGTATCCACCCCCTATAAAAGGGAGGTCATTTTCATGCAATAACATATTGCAACCTCTCAAATCTCTGAGTAAAAGTTCAAATCTTGTAACCTAATTAAACTTGAGTCTTTGCTTGTTCAATCTATCCCTTCATCGTGTTTTCATAGAAGATTCATCCACCATAGACTAGTTTAAGCACTCCATATATCCTGAGGTACTCATGTTTTTCACGTGCAAAATCTTGTTCAAATAGGCAATTGTGACAATGCGGACTGTATATTGTCTCGAGCCGTTGATACAATCATACAAAACCTAACAATTTCAATGAGTATCATGCATAATCTCCTTAAATCATTGCACATGCTTGTGTTAAGCTTTCAACATCTTCAAGGTAGGAGTGCAACACATTGATGCACACAAATGCTAGGACTCTCTTTGTAATAGTCTACCAACATTTTTACAACTCTCTACATTATCCTTAGCGATCTGCACAACTTCGTATGGACCCATATCCCTTATTGTTTCTACCAAAATACTTGATGTGTAAACCCCAGGATTTTTTCATTTTTTGAATCAATGGACTTATGAACGACCTCCCCTCTCAATGATACAATCATCACATTCAATAACCAACATCTTTTTATATATCTCCATCTAATTATGGATTCTACCTTTTTCCATTTGTCTCTAGTTTATCTTTTAATATGGAGAGGGAGAGAGAGAGAGAGAGAGAGAAAGGGGGGGGGGGGGGGGGGACTTATAGGGATAGGGATAGAGAGAATGCCACAAATTGACCGACTATTGCTGGTGCCTACTGACCAAGACAAATGTCACACAAGGGCTATTGCAAAGTTCTAATCAATCCCACCGACCTGCCACGTTGCAATCAGGTACCTATCGTACATGTTGCACATCCACGTCGGGGTCTTGTACAAGCTGCCTTACTATGCTATCGACCTAGAATTGGTCTATGCTATTGACCCGCTCTATCCTATGTTACAGACATGAAACGCCATACAGGCTGACATCATCGTGCCCTTGCTACAACTTGCTCGCTGACTTGCTCCTATGGGCTACAAGGCTTACAGAGCTATAAAACTACCATGTAGGCAAACCAGTCATTACTAGAGCGACAACTAGTGGGATAGTTTGGGCACCATAAAATGTACCCAAGCCTTCTTACTGGTGCAGTCCTTCCAATTGACTACTACGCGGTGGTCAGCAAGCCACAGGGCGCCCATGATTTTGGGCCTAATTCAATGACAATGAACGTTCACTTCTTTGCCATCTGACTGATGCAGAGATCGACGCCCCACACTCTGGCTCTGGTGTAAAATTGGTGGCTGGGCACTCGCAAATGCATTGTGAAGTGGGAGCAGCATACTAGAAGACGAAGCTTGGTGGCGAGGTCTTATACAACAAATCCTCTGATTTGCCACCATGAAAAAGGATAGGATAGTGACCTTCTAAAGTTGAGAGATGGAACTAGTCTATCAAGCTCTGCTACTTTGGCTTGAAACAATGAAAACAACAAAGTTCGACCCCGTTTCTCCTTTGCTTCTTATGCTAACCGGAAGTTACCGATGCACTCTTCTTTGGCCTCTTGGACAGATTCTTTCAATTTCTGCCTTACTTGGAGATGTTCTTCTCTGGACTCTACTTGCACTTCTTGATCTCATGCAAGTGAAGAGGTTTTATGTCTGCTGAGCTTGCATCTGCATCACGGCCTGCATCATAGTCATGTGTCTCCGGTGGTGGAGATACTAATTGTGTACCATCCAACCGCCTCTTCCTCCAAGCCGAGCTTGAACTGGTCTCCGGGACTCATGGTCACCTTGCCGAAGCAGGTCATCATCATGCAATGGCTCTCGATCTTGGGGATCTCCCCCCAAGACTGGGATGGAAGAAAGTCATGGAGAGGCTACCTGAAGACATCTGGGGTGTCCTACTTCCACACCCTACACTCCTGCTGCTGCTCATAATCTCAGAAATTTTTTGAATCTCTGGTACCAATGTTGTAACAGGCAAGGGGCTTGGAATACTCTCACTAACTGTGCCCATCCTAACTACAGAGTCCGGAAGCATGGAATGCTGACGAGAGAGAGAGAGAGAGAGAGAGAGAGAACTGTGGACATCATGGTTATGCTAACTACTGTCTTCATTCGTATGTTTGGGCCTGGCAATCATCAGTAACACCCCTCTGTACATTTGTTGGTCTTCCTCATTGAAGAGGGGGCGTTTGAGTCCCCACTGGAGAGCTATGCTGAGGCTATGAGGCTGCCCATGCTGTAGAAGCTATGGGAGAACTGTTCCCACAAGAGGAGGGTGCCTGTAGAGGCTACGGGGTCTCAAGAAGCTGCTCAGACTGCAGCTGCGTGAGACTGCTGTGGGGCTGTCTGGTACTGCTGCATGGATTGGACTGCTGAAGGTGTTTCTGCTAATGCTACTGGGGCTGCTTCTGCTCTGGGAGATTCTGGACGAAGGGAGGATGGCCCTTTAACAGGGATAGGGCTGGAAGAGGGCCGATCCAGTCCGTGCCCTGCAGGATGCCCCAGACTGGCCCGACTGCTGCTGCTCAGACAGTGAGGCAGAAAGGTCGTAAGGGGCAAGCTGCTCCCCGTTGAGGGATGAAGAGGCAAGAGGAAAAGGCAGAGAAGACAAAACGGATAGCAACGAATGTGACATGCAACCCTTTTCAGCCTTTCCCTTCGCCCAAGCATAGTTTTTTCCATACGTTACCATACGCATACGTCATACGAGTATGGGAGTATGATTGGAGTATGGTTCAGCCCTAGGGCTGACATTACGTGACCCTAATTTTACCCAAAAACATTTAGAAAAATATACATTGTACACATTACATTGACAGAGAGCTACAAAACTTTCAACTTGAAACTTCAGACTTCAAACTTGTATTAACATTAAAGTCATGATTCATGAAAGTTCAAAGAGTCCAGCCTTGGCCCTTCAAAAACCAGTCATCGGGAATCTGGATTCTGATACATAGTGTCAATGATAGATCAATACCACACCAAACATCATGATCAAAGGTAGTAGGTAGTAGAAACTTGGAAGTAGGTACTACACCAAAACATCAAAGGCAAAACATCATATAAGAAAAGGCTGCCACAGCCTGGAAATAAAGCTGAAAATTGAAATGCATCGCGATTCACAACCGATGAGCCTCAAGCCTCTAGCTGGAGCCTGCATCCTCAACCTCATTCTCTTGCTCATCCTCATCCTCATCCTCATCATCATCATCATCTGCATCAATGCCATCCTCCTCCTTGAGACCATCCTTGAGGCCAACCACAGCCAAAGTCGGCCAACAGTGTACAGAGTACGGATTAGAATAGTGCTAAAAAATGTATTTTCCAAGGTTTTGGCCAGGCACGAAATCGATCCCCCCCCAAAAAAAACCAAACCCCCCCCCCCACACACACACACAACAAAAAAACCAAACCCGACCAACCCACCCCAACCCCCCCCCCCAAAAAAACAAAACGTACAGAATACCGTACGTATGGATGGAGTACGGGAAAAAATGTATGTACGCGTACGGACCTAAGTATGCGCCCAAGTAGGCTCTTTGGACAGCCAGGAGATCACAGCCCTAGAGGAGAATTAGGAAAGAAGAGGGAAAGCGACAGCCTGCATGACAACGCAGCTACATCCATTCAGGCAAAGAGTTAAAGCATTGGGGAAAATACTCTCTTCAACATCGGTTACAATACATGCAACCTTGAATCATAAGAATCAACAAAGTCATAAACTCTAGTAAGAAGAACGACCAATCATTTTTCTGCACCATTAAAACATATACCCCTCATATACAAGGGCAAATATTGTCATCTGATGCATAGCATGCCTCCCACAGCCTCGGTGCCAAACTAGACATCAACTTAACACACACAGCACATGCTGATAATTTATGATATGCTTGATCTCAATGGCTGATAATTTATGATATACTTGATCTCAATGTGCACTGCCACATTGGGAAAGCTGTTGTGCGAGGAGTTGACCAAGACTACAATATTTTACAGAAGGATCTTTTCGATGAAGGAAAGGAAAAAAATCCTAAGCTGTCGCAAGGACCAAAGATTTCAGCAATTTCAAATATCCGAACTGGCATCTGATTCTTTCAATGGAGTTTCAGGTGAGATTGTGCATGTAAAAAATGCTCACCTCCTCTTGGCAGCTTGGACTTCCTCATCACTGATCAATCCTCTATCTTCAAGTTCCAAAACTGACACTGAATTTTTCCTATCTGGAAAGCCTTGCTGGAGAGCAGTAGAAGAGGCACACTTTCTTTGTCAGCTTCTCTCATCTATGAGGAAACCAGAAGTAATCCCCATCAGAAATGAAACATATGCCTTTAATGGCTTAAAGGTACAGCATAGTAGAGCTGAAGAGAGACGATTGCGGGTGTGTGAAGAGAGCAAACTCCTTCTTTAAATGTCAAGTCTGCCTCATGGTTAATTAGAAGGAAACGTGTCACAACTGTCAGTTCCTCCAGCTTGATCATCTTGCAAAACTGCTTCTACCCATGATGCATCATATCCAGCTTCACAGATAGTATTTCCATCGGAGGTAAGTCAAGAAGACCTATGCGTTCAGCTGACCCTCCCCGTTGTTTCCTAGCCACAGACTCTATATAGCCAAATTCCTCTTCGTTGTCATGCAGTAAGTTCAAAGAGGAAAGCCTTGCGGCGTTTATACTAAGATGATTAAAAAAGCTAAACAGATTTAGCGGCTCCTCTGCCAAATTCTTACACTGCGTCCGTCCTTTCCTGCAGTAAGAATTATCCCATCCTTTGCGCTGTAATGTAAGAGCGTATTTAAGCTTTTGGGCAGATCCAGACTGCAAAACATCAAGTGGCTGTGGGACTTTCAAGCTTACCACATGCAAGTCACAGGGTAAGTTTACTGCCAGTGGTGCAAACCTCCTTTTTATGAGAGCACTCCGGGCACTTGAAATATTCTCGAGCTTGGCAAGGAAAGTGTGCATTGGATAATTGAGATGGGCCAAAGCTCGGTGGGAAAGGAGAGATGGCACACGGGGAGTGGAACTAGCAACATCTGGTAGGATCGTAATGTTGCTCTCTAAAAGAAGGTGAAAGACGACCTCCATAGGACGATTGTCAAGGACTCCTTGACCCAGACCTCGGTCATCATCTCTTGTCAACCGTCTATCAAGCATCACCTCCAACCAGCCACTTTTCAAACTTGCTACACCCAGGGACTGGCGTGAGTGTACAGAAAATCGTCGACCTGTTGACTCTTGCAGAAATGCAAGTGAAGGCATCGGATAATAATTCCCTTGCAAAGGGATTTTATCGTAAGTCTCCCTACGTATAGTTTGGAAGCCATTCAAATCAGAAAAAAAAGCCCTGCCACTATCCAAATCTGTCTGGAATCGAGCAATCAACTCCTTGTCACTGTACTCGTAGTCCAGAAATTCCACATGGTATTCCATCTCTGCCATGAAGGCTTGCACAGATCCCCCTCCACTGTAGAGACGAGTACTACGTATAACTGGAGAGGAGCTCCAGGCAGTTTTGGGTCGAGTGTAAACTTCCTGCATTAAAGGACCTTCTGTCACTACTATCAGACCACCTGGATGAACTATTGATTTTGCTTCTCCCACTGGTTTAAACAAATATGCCCCACTTCCACGGCTCGAGTACAGGCCGATGTCTTCTTCCAATTTCATCTCATTCCCATCTTTGTGGTTCTTCACCTGTAGCAGGAGTCCATTGTTAACTGAAAAGACCAATGTTTGTTGTTGATTCTGTATTTGGACCACCTCACCTTCTGCTTGAGAGCATTTATACGGCGAAGGGCAAGCAAAAGAGTCTGTTGCATGGAAAATCTTAAGTTGAGCCGGCTCTGCAGCCTGACATGATTGTGGCTCATCCAAGCTGGATATGAAGTAAGTTTGTACACCCATGGGAGGAACAGAAGCCTGCCAGTGCAATCGGTGCATGCCACCCGCAACCTCCTTGGCATCATGGCCCCAACCAGGACTGACCTGACTCTGAACAGAGATCCAGTCAGAATCCATCACACAGACATCTGTCCTCTTGACGAGGACCATCACAACCTGGTTTACAGCCTCCTCCAGAGGGTTGTAGAGTACCACTCGCTGCATGTGACCAGAAGCCAAGTCAACTACTTTCCTGACTGGCAGAATATCATGTGATGCTCGCAGTTGCTCAGGTTCAAAAACAATTTGATGTACATCTTTGCATATGCCTTCTGTGATGCTTTCGCCAAGGAGGACACCCATACTTTGAGCCATAAATTCTTGCAAATCCAGCAGTGCAGAGTGCATTTTCTTAGCATAATCCACCACAACATGGTTCTTTGCTGTGCCTGTTATTCCATCATGGTGCTGAAACAATGCGAGTGTACGTCGAGCAGCTATCAGCTTCTCACTGAAGGAAAGAGGAAAACTGCTCTGATGTGATGTTTTACAATAGGCTGAGGAAAGAGTGAATAAGATATCTGCTGCCCGCAATGTCTCCTCCAACACTCTGTCTACAGCTTTATAGTAAGGTCGTGACACATAATAGCCACTCCAGTAATCCTGTTGCCTATCTGCATAAGTAAAAAAATCTCCTGAGAGAGAGGGAAATTTTGCAGCCCAGCTCTCATCTTTCTTCTTATGATGGTGTAAACTTACTTCAGCTCTAAGAGTTGTAAAGTAATCATCTAGAGTTCCAAATTGCACTTCGGCCTTCAACTCCCGGTGAGCATTGATGTAATCAAAAATCTTTTGGTAGTTTTCAAATTGTAAATCAGCCTCTGCAATAGTGATATAACGGAAGTCGTCTCCAAGTGGCACAAGAAGTGTATTAGTCTTGTACAGGGTGGATTTTTTCCTGTATTGATCTAGCAATTTTCCAGACAACTCTTTCACGTTGCTGGTTGTTACCTGTTGTGGATTATGACCCCAAGGACAACGCTGTGCAGTCCCAAACCCTGGTAATCGCCAATAATCAAATTGACAACAAATCGCTGGTTCTGGCCCACATGTGTGAGGGATGTCGTACGAATAAAAAGGCATCATGTGGCAAAAAAGGTCAGTAATATTGCTTGTATCCCAGCTCTGCCTCCATAAAAACTCCAGATTCTGTTCTTGTGCTAGTATCTTTTTAACCTCATAATGGGTCCTTTGAATGAGCATATTCTGGAAGCCCATCCGGCGAAGAAGATAGGCCATTGTGGGTGAGTGTCCAAACGGATCAATTGCCCATGCATTCTTAGGGGTGACTCCCACAGTATGCTGAAGCCAGAGATTTCCCTCAGTAATCTGAAATAACAGCCAATGTGCTTTGTCTCAGTTCACAACATTGGATCAGACTGAAATACAACCTTATAATACCTATTCTATTGTCATTAAACAAATGAAAATTATTCTGCAGCTTGTAAACGAAACTCAAGTAACTGAAAGTTAAGGAACTGAAAGAGAGATTACAACATACTTGCTCAATTATGGCAAAGTAATGGGAATTTGCCTGTCACAACAATAAAAATGTATCAGTACATCTGCTCTTCCATCAAAGGAGTCAAAACACAAAGCATGCCACATCAAAACTCTTAAATCGGACTTATTGTCCTCATGCCAAAATTCATAATACCAGAAAACATTCATGACAACCATTGTTGGCTGGAACTTTGAAACGCTTATCTGATATGGCAGCATTCCAATTTCTATGTATGTATGCATACATGCTTGCATTTTAACATCTTAAACTCAATGCATACATCAATGTTAATGTTTACATAAATGGTCATTTTACATTAAAGCATCTCATATAGGCATTTTCATTCCTCCATCTACCTCTTTCTCGTTGCACATATCTGTAAGCATCCATAAACAAACAGATTCACTAGATAGTACCAGTGCACATATCTGTAGGCATCTATCCATAAACAAACAAATTCACTAGATAGCACCAGCGCTGTGGTCAATAGTCTCATGTTGTTGGACAACTCCTTCCCAATGACAGGTTCACCAGCTCATTGCCCCGAAAGTTTTTGGTTTCAAAGAGACATGGCACCATCATTCTGCTTGGGAAACGGGGAGAGGGAAGGAGGCTATAGATGTTGCTTTTTCATAAAGATTTTTACAGTGATGAATCATCTTATGCAAGCCTACAAAGTGACAAATGCATTGTCATCATAACATACATTCAAAAGAATCATCAAGCAATTCAGCATTCTATCACTTGCTTGCTATGAAGCAAATAATGATAAACTCCAGGGAATGGAACAAAATCCTAGACACACTAGTGACTGCATTTTCCTTTGTAAGACATAACAATGGTACCAATGCCTAAGAACAGGTTAAGTTTCCCACCGGAAGCTTGCTTTTCAAGGAACAATGTATGCGGGGGCTGTATATCACCAATCTGCCACACAGGCAGCAAGCATGGCTACTGAAGGGCAGACGCATGCCCTATCAAAGGTGACATCGTGTGCCAATGAAGAGGTTTTCTATTAAGATCCCATTTTCATGATTCAAGTTTTCAGCACATCCTGCCCCATGCACTACAGAGCGGGGGCCAAGGGGAACCCAAGCGGATCTACTTCGGCCAAAGGCAAAGGGAGACCCAGTTGGACGAGGAAGTAGGTTTGCTCAAGTGGCAATGAATCAGGGTTGTGAGTCATCTTGGCAAGGGATGGAGCGTTGACCCACTGCCAACCATCTTGGGGCAAGACCAGTCTCAATGGTGGCTTTGGTTGTGGAAGGGCCCTCCCCTACTAAGGGATACATTGCGCATGCACATTGCTCCAGTTGCCTTGGAGAAGGCCGTGCTCGCGAATGTAGCTTGCAAGAACCCGAGTCAGTGGTTCTGGCCATCTAGAGTAAGGTACTTGGCGAGGATTACATAGGTTCCCTTCTTCTCATACTCTAGGTGCATCGGCCAATTTCTATAGCTAGATGTGGCTGCCTGAACCCCTTCAAGAGAGTGGCATTGGATAGAGTAGCAAGTGCCCCAAGATTGTCCTGCCTATGGACTTGACTTCATCCACAGAAGATTTCATATTTCTTCTTGATGGTGGCCCACAGGGGGACTGCCCATTAGCACATGGTTGGAGCAGATGTGAGTAGATGGGAGGTGCCACCACGAGAGACCTTGAGACAATACCGCATTGTCTGTGGAGCTGCCTCGCAGCACAAAGAATTTGGCAGGGCCCTCCAAATATAAGCTCGAACACAGAGCATGCAATGGGACTTCACTTGAGGCATGCCATCCTGGTTGACAGAGGCATGTCATGCCTATTTGATCGAGATAGTCTCACCAGCCTACAAGATTGTTGGACAAAGGGTCTTCTAGAGAGTTGCAAGACTCGATTCCTCCATTCCGTCAGCAATATGTATCCTCACCCGGAGATATTAGTGTTAGAAAATACCCAACAAAGGATACACGCAACGCAAGACTTATAGTAATGCCCAGGAGCTCACACAGTGTGGTGTGGGTGTGGAATCACAAACTTCTTTACTTATGTGCATACAATAGGTGTGCAGACTCATCGACAATGAACCAACCAGATAGAGAAACCACCAAAATATATATTTCCATCCACAACTATGGACACAATACAAAAGAGATAGATCCAAAGTCCCACCAATGATGTGGTCCTCTGATCTTACCACAAGGTCCTTCTCCTATCCACTGGCTATCTCTAGACTCGAGCCCGCGTGCTCCACCTCGAGCTTCTGTAGACTTTCCGTCCAGATCCCTTCCACCTTGCTGTCTTTGCACCAGCCTAGGTGGGCAGCACTCTGAGCTAGGTCTGCAGCACTACAGCTCTCTTGTCTCCTTCTGGATAGAGACCCACAAGTGGCTGATCTGCTGCTCCCTCTGCTCCCTGAACTGCTGCTCCAAGTGATAAGAAGTGAGGCCTCAAGGACCTCCTTTTATAGGGCCCCAAGGGCTGGTAAAAATACCGACCAGCCTGCAGCAGACTGGCCAACCAGTCTGTGGCTGGTCCAGCCCTATAAGGGCTCACAACCCAGGGCTTTTGGCCCAAAATTCCAGGGCCTTTGGCCCTCCATTCAAGGCAGGGGTCCAGCCTATATAAGGCATGCCTTCTGCCCAGTGGCAGCCACATTTGCTGCTCCACATCTGCGCCTGCACATCCTGCGCCTCTGCCAGGCCCTCTCCCAGTTCCGTACCGTGTAGATGTCAGCGCCATGTGCTCGCTTTTTATTCCGGGTTTCTTGTGCTGGCTACTGCTTCGCCTTTTGCTGCTGCAGATCCATCCTAGCTCCAGGTACCCTCCATCTCTTTAATTCTTGCCCACAACAGCTCTAGATGTGCTGCCCACATGACAGCCAAGATGCTGTCCATGTGGCAGCCCCATCTTATCACTCAATCCCTTCTGGCTCTTGTCCACATGACATCCACTCAGATGCCCATGTGACAGACACTCAAACCCTAGGTTCACCCCTCCCATGCTCTCCTCATATGGGGGCTTATAGATGGGGAGGCGACCTTTCCAACACCCCCTCTCACCGACACATCTCGGCCCAATGCCAACGCGTCGATGACGATGCTCCAGTAACTCCATGGTCGTAGTCCTCTAGAACTTTTCGGTGTCGAAATCTTTTCCTGGCTTTTCATCCAGTGGTTCCTACTCCACCAAGTCTGGTTCCGCTTCTGCACACCATCCTGATACACAGGTCCATCTTTGGTAGCACCTCCTGGTACCACCTCCTTCAATCACGTTCCCGCCTTTGAACTCGAGCAATCCAGCCGTCACGATCTTCCAGTCGTCCCCCTCATAATGAGTGAACAACCTGGAGTCTTCCAGGCAGCATGCTCTGAGGGTCTGTTTCAACCCGTCCTTCCTGTGGCAAGGTCTGCAACCAATGAATATTTCCAGATAACCTGGACCATGAACTCTCGCTGAGTTCTCAAGCAGGTACTCTTCTGGCTTCAGTACTCTTTGTCCATCACCTTCTAGCAATCTGCGTCCGAGATTTGAAGAAGCACCAATACTTCCCCTTTTGCCTTCGAAGAAGGCCAATTCCTTCCAATCTCTTATCACCTAAGACAAATGAAGAGCAGAGTCTCTCCACAGCATGCTATAAAGGCTCAAATGCAGAATATCAAATACATACCAGACTGTTGTACTACCTGAATGTTCACTCTGAAAGCAAACTCTCATTGAGGCACCCACCAAGCACTTGTGTAATCATGTACTGTCCCCTTCTGAACTCCAGCATCCATCTGACCATGAGACCCCACGGCCTTCCATGGAATTTACCCTCGTGTCAGTGTCGACAGCCACAAACCTGGAAGGTACCAAGCGCTCCATGCTGTCCTTCACCTTCACAAAGGCATCTAACTCCTCGTCGACCCACATCTCTATGTTAGACATCCTCACTCTGATTTCTGGATCAACATATCTGACCTCGATAACACTCGGTGATGTCACCAGGAACAACTCCTTGATTACCACATTTGCTTTGGCCTCTCCCTCTGAATTTGAGTCAGACTCCTTTTTATTTTTCAGATCCGCCTTTTTCTTTATGCAATCCTTTGCAAAATGTCCTGGCGTATCACAATAGAAGCACTTCTTCTTATGCTTCCTCTTCGAAGTCCCCTCGTCGTCAGAGTCGTCTTTCTTGGACTTGCCACCGTTAGGCTTGCCCTTTCCTTTGCCAGCAGAATCCTTCGCCAGCATCACCTTGTCGTCTTTGTCCTCGTTGTAGAGCTTCTCCCGAGCTTCCTCCTATAGCAGTAACGGACCCAACTCCTCAAATGTCAGAGGTTTGGTCCTCTGTCCTGCTATCACAGTCGTAACAAAGCTTTTGAAACTCCAAGGCAGTCTCCTCAGTACCATCGAAGCCAAATGGCATGAGTCTGTCTTCTGACCAACTGCTGCCAGCTGATCCCTCACCACCTTGACCTTCGTCAAATGGCTATGTACCGTATCTCCTCCTTTCATATCAAGATTGTAGAGTTGATGCTGAAGAAGTAAAATCCGGAGGTGTTGTCCGTCTCGTACAGATCTTTCAGGGTGGCCCACGCCTCTACTGACGTCTCGGCCACTTGGATATGTGGAAGAACAGAGTCCACCGTAGTCCCTATGATTATTGCTAGGGCATGGGCATCTCTATCTTCCCAAGCTTCAAGCTCCTCTCTATCTACTGCCATGAGTATCTCCCCTTTTCTGTCCACCATGTCCTCCGGCTTCGACTCCAATCCCGTGGTCAGCTTCCACAACTTCCAAGCCACTAAATGACTCCGAATCTTCACTTTCCAGATCAGGTAATTAGTCCCGTCCAGGTTCCCAGACTCTCCAAAGTTAAGGATAGTGAAAGAGAGAAAACTGGGGGAGCAGGAAGGGAAAGCAGGGGCTGAAGAGGCTGTAGAGGTCGACATCTCTGTTGTTTATACCACACAACAAAGTCAACCAAACTTAATTGCAGTAGACCATAATTATGAACACACCTGGCTGAACCTGAGTCACCCTCCTTCTTGCAAGGGCACAATCCTCCAGTCGTGGAAGTCGATTCCCAAGAGCTTCTGAATCAGGGTCGTCCTTCAGCAAGGTCCCTGCCTTCAGGCTCCCACACATGTGAGCCTCCTACTTGGGCTCTGATCCATGTTAGAAAATACCCAACAGAGGGTACACGCAACGGAAGACTTATAGTAATGCCCAGGAGCTCACACAGAGTGGTGTGGGTGTGGAGTCACAAACTTCTTTACTTATGTGCATACAATAGGTGTGCAGACTCATCAATAGACAATGAACCAACCAGATAGAGAAACCACCAAAATATATATTTCCGTCCACAACTATGGACACAATACAAAAGAGACCGATCCAGAGTCCCACCAATGATGTGATCCTCTGATCTTACCACAAGGTCCTTCTCCTATTTGCTGGCTATCTCTAGACTCGAGCCCGCGTGCTCCACCTCGAGCTTCTGTAGACTTTCCATCCAGATCCCTTCCACCTTGCTGTCTTTGCACCAGCCTAGGTGGGCAGCACTCTGAGCTAGGTCTGCAGCTCTACAGCTCTCTTGTCTCCTTCTGGATAGAGACCCACAAGTGGCTGATCTGCTGCTCCCTGAACTGCTGCTCCAAGTGATAAGAAGTGAGGCCTCAAGGACCTCCTTTTATAGGGCTGGTAAAAATACCGACCAGCCTGCAGCAGACTGGCTGACCAGTCTGTGGCTGGTCCAGCCCTATAAGGGCTCACAACCCAGGGCTTTTGGCCCAAACTTCCAAGGCCTTTGGCCCTCCATTCAAGGCAGGGGTCCAGCCTACATAAGGCATGCCTTCTGCCCACTGACAGCCACATTTGCTGCTCCACATCTGCGCCTGCACATCCTGCGCCTCTACCAAGCCCTCTCCCAGTTCCGTACAAAGCCGTACACCATGTAGATGTCAGCGCCATGTGCTCGCTATTTATTCCGGGTTCCTTGTGCTGGCTACTGCTTCGCCTTTTGCTGCTGCAGATCCATCGTAGCTCCAGGTACCCTCCATCTCTTTGATTCTTGCCCACAACAGCTCTAGATGTGCTGCCCACATGACAGCCAAGATGCTGCCCATGTGGCAGCCCCATCTTATCACTCAATCCCTTCTCGCTCTTGTCCACATGACATCCAATCAGATGCCCATGTGACAGACACTTAAACCCTAGGTTCACCCCTCCCATGCTCTCCTCATATGGGGGCCTACAGATGGGGAGGTGACCTTTCCAACAATTAGAAGTTCCCTTCTGGTAATAAGATGCTGTCCATGTGGCAGCCCCATCTTATCACTCAATCCCTTCTGGCTCTTGTCCACATGACATCCAATCAGATGCCCATGTGACAGACACTCAAACCCTAGGTTCACCCCTCCCATGCTCTCCTCATATAGGGGCTTACAGATGGGGAGGTGACCTTTCCAACAATTAGAAGTTCCCTTCTGGCAATATATTTCCAAATCAAACTCTTACACAAGTTCATACCCACAGATCCTTCTAGGTCAAACCAAAGCCTTCCAATCCCAAAAACCTTGGTGAACAGAACTCATGCAATAGTTTCATTAGGAAATACATTGAAACTTCAATAGGTTTGCCAATACCTAAGCGAAATTCCAAAGGTGCATGCTATTTCCTTTATAGAAACATCATCAAATTTTTCTCATCTCAAACAGCTGTTCCCTAATCACAAAAATAAGGGAAAGAACGGCAATTACAGCAAAACCCAAGCCTTCAGGAGGCTCATCTACTGCTGGACACTCATCTAATTCTGCCCCGTCTGATGCAAAGAAGAAAAACAGCAAACATTGTAATTATTGCCGGAAGCCAAGACATGACATTTCTGAATGTCGCAAGCGCATCGCTTCTGAAAAGAAAAAGCAGCAAAAGCGACTTGCTGTCACTACTATTGTTGCTGCCCCAGATCATGGTCATGAGGCAACAAACATTGCTCACCACGAGTGGGCTTTCACGGTGACATGCCAATACCATCCAAAGAAGCATGCTACAGCCTTGTCACTCTTAGATTCTAAGTCAGATTGGTGCTTCGACAGTGGTGCTTCCAAGCACATCACTTCTTGCAAATCACTCTTTCAGACATTGGGGGCTACTCCACATGGTGGCACAGTGACATGTGCCAACAATGCATCATATCCCATGAAAGGGATTGGCCACGTCAAGGTCACCTCAGTTTCACGGGATACAATCACGCTCATGTACGTTTTGTTTGCCCCAGGTATAAAGAAGAACATCATCTCCATTGCAGCCATATCCTTGAATGGCTTTCCGGTTCTCTTTGATGGTTATCGATGTGCGGTGTATGACAATCGATACGATGACATCGTAGTACTTACTGGGTCACTTTCTTCTAGGCTATATCATCTTGATGTTTATGACAAACAGCCTACTATAGAGGCAAATTTGGTGGCTGAATCTGTAATTTCAGATTCCCACTTATGACATTGTAATTTCAGATTCCCACTTATGACATGCGAGGTTGGCTCACCTCAACTACAGAAGCTTGGTTAAAATGCATTCACAAAACATGGTGGTTGCTCTCCCACCCATGCATGCAACGGTTAAACATGTTTGTCAGCGATGCTTGTTGGGCAAAATGCACCGTTTCTCATTTCCAAAGGATGGGACAGTTAGTGCATCCAGGAAACTTCACCTTGTGCATAGTGATGGCTTTTGGACACTCTCAAGGACAGCAAACAAACTGAGCCTTTGCCAGCCTGCACTAGAGGTGCGCATAAACAAATGCATGGCAACTGGCTGTAGCTTTGGTTGCTACTGCTTGCAATGAGGAACCTTTATGTCACAAGGATGCCTTTGACAGCAAGGAATGGATGGATGCCATGAAGGCTGAGCTTGAATCCATTCATACAAACAACACTTGGAAGTTGTGTGACTTGCCAGTAGGCAAGCATGCCAAGGCACAAAGTGGGTCTACAAGGTAAAAAGGAAAGCTGATGGCAGTGTTGACTGCCTCAAGGCCCGCTTGGTTGCAAAGGGATATGCACAGCAACACGGCATTGACTTTGAGGAGATCTTGCCCCACCTCATGCATTACTACATGCATTTTTGACAGCCCGCGGCTTTTAGAATAGCCCAACCGAGGCCACTCTTTATGTCCGAAAGAGTGCATCAGAATTTTTAATTCTGATTTTATTTGTGGATGACATGCTTATCACTGGGCCAGATATGGAACAAATTGCAGATTTCAAGGCTGATTTACAGCAGTCTTTTGCCATGACAGATATGGGTCAGTTGCACTATTATTTGGGCATACAGTTTGCATATGTTGAGGGGGGTACAATGATGAGTCAATCCAAGTATATTGGACAGCTTCTCGATCGCTTCCAATTCGAGAATTGCAAACTAGTTTCTTCTCCATTGGAGCTTGGCTTTCATTTCTCCTCCGAGGATGGAAGTCCGCCATTTGATGCACCCCTTTATCAGCAGGCTATTGGTTGCCTCATCTACCTTTGTCATACCCGGCTGGATCTTCAGTATGCCATTTCCCACCTCAGCAAGTACATGCACAAGCCTAGTACGCAGCATTGACAAGCAATGAAGCGGGTCTTTCAATACTTGGAGGCCTGTCACACAACGGCAACTGTTTTATGTTTGGAGCTTCATGCATCTCTTGGTTCAGCAAGAAGCAGCCTATAGTTGCCACATCCAGTTGTGAGGCTGAGTACAGAGCAGCTTTCACAACTACAGTAGAGTGCGTTTGGCTTCGCAAGTTACTTGCAGATCTTGATATCATTCAGTCCGACTCTACTACGATCTACACCGACAGCTAGAGTGCTTTGGCGGTTGCTAGAAACCCGGTGTTTCATGCGCACACAAAGCATTGAAGTCCACTATCACTATGTTCGAGAGCGACTGTCTAGCGGAGACTTCCAGTTGTCCTATGTTCCCACTAAGGACAACTTGGCAAATCTTTTCACGAAAGCTTTACCGCGGCCAAATTTGAGGCATTTCGACATGCTTTACACTTGGCTCCTTTTGTTATGTGAGGGATCACCCTATACATATAATACATTGTTATATCCCTCTGGGACAAATATGTGCAATTATGATGTAGTTTCCAGGTATTCCTGAGATATTTACAGGATACTTCAGCCATACCATGGAGGGGGGGTTGTTAGCACTTAGCCTTGGTATGAGCCTTGTAGGTCAGGTCAACCATATGGTTGACTTGGGGGCCCCCTTGTATTTTCCTCTTATCCATTTGACGCTTTGCTCCAACTTGTTGTTTGCTTCCTGCACTCCACTCCCATTCCATTGCTTTCTGCATCCAACAATCCTCCACCCAAGGGGTACTCCCTATGAGGTTCAGTCGTGTGCGCGCAGCACAATCTCTTTCTTGAGCAGCCAGCTGCCTTGCTGAAATCAGCTGCATCTTTTGGTTTGTCTAACCTTGCAACACCACTGCTTTGCCTTTGTGTGCAAAATGAAGAGTCATGGCATTCAGATCAACACAAACTCTCCAAGTTCAGTCACATCCCATAACAATGTCAATGGGATCCATGTCCAAGGCAAAGAGGTCTCCTACAAAAACACAATTGTGTGAGAATCAGGCCCATGCTTAGCTTGCTAGTCATGTGCTGTCTATTGGCAGCCTCAACAGTCAATCTTTGTGGCTGCAAGCTTAATATTGATAAAACTATGGGTACTGCCACTGTCGATTAACATATGAACAGCTGCGCCTGGTTCAAAGCCCACTCCAGCCTCAAGTGTTTGTTCAGCATTGTTGGCACCAAATAACCCCTCGTGAGTCTCATCAAGAATCTCAACAGCATCCATGAGCTCCTCTTCATCATCAAAAAGCTCCACAATCATGCTGAGTCTGGCTGTTCCCCCATTTCTTATTTCTCAAAATTCCTTGTGCTCACAATGTAAACTGTAGTAGCAGCATGCTGCGTCGTAAGTTGAGCGCTTGTAATCCATGCCCTTATATGCAGTAAACTACTACTGCTCCCGATTTTATCTATACCTTGATTTAGCCATTTTGCTGCCATATACTATCAGATGCCTAGCCATTCAAGCATTTAGACAAGAGTTCTGCATCCAACATAGGTATTTTTTGCATTGAGTTTTTAAATCTATCTTTAAACTAGCACGGCTTGTTAAAAGCAAGTTTCCCTAAAATTAGCAATGTATAAATATAATAAGATTTCTAAAAATAGTAAGTAGGTTCTTCCTATCTATCTTCACATTCTGAGAAATGCCTAAATTTAGCAATTTTCCAAACACATTCTCAAAATAGCAAGCAGGATTTTCTTATCTAAAAATAGTAAGTAGGTTTTTCTTATCTATCTTCACATTCTGACTTTAGCAATTTTCTAAACACTGCAAAAATTTTGGAAACTTGCCAAGTGTCGTAATTGACCAGCTTAGTTGATTTGCAAACCTGAATTCTGAGGCCAATTCTACTCTGGGATCTGAATTTGGTTCCAGTTTCACCGTCGGGTTTCTAACACTAATCTTTATAGGATGACAAACCTAGAACACTAATTAGGAAACCTTATTTTGGTGGGCCTTCCTACATATCCTACGACCAATTGAGCATGCCGTCTTACGGTGTATCTTCAATCATCTATAATGTCATGGGCCACTATGGACATGAGCACTATGGTATTATAGGGTATCATGGACATGGGCATTATGGCATTCTTTAGAGTGATTGTAGGATCGGATTGTTCCCGTTCACAGTGATCTGAAAAGAAAATACATCCATATTTTGAATGTAATAAAATGAAAAGTACATAAGTTTACGTAAATTGCCGAACAAGAGCGGCGATCCAGACTTCCATGAAGATTGCACTTCGTGAGAGTATCATGAGCCCTGAATAATTATAATAATTCTTGAGATTCTTCAGTAACTCCACTTATAACTAGCACACACGGCTAATTCAAATTTGAAACCGTGATCCTCACACACAACCTATAAACAGAATCATACGGAGGCACATGGGAGAGAGCGGACCTCGTCATTCATGACCCAACCGCCACCAACAATCTCAAGCTGCCCATTCTTGACGAGCCTGATAAAATCTTTCTTCTCAACCTCTGATGCGTCTCTCCACCATCTTTCAAGGTAGGACATCTCTTCCCAGATAAATTTCCGCTTCGCATCCTGCAGTATGCCCGATCGCCCATTCAAGCAGAGTTGACAGCACTTCACATTTGTCGCAACAGCAATCAACTTAGAGTTTGTGTTTACCTTCCGAAGAGACTGCACTATCGTTGACAAGATCCTGCGTGATCTCTCCTGGTAATATTCTTCGACGGTGCGCAGCCATCCAGGATCGTTGTGAGAGTGCGGCACCACGAAAACCTTGAGCTTTTCCTTGTTCCACTCGTCGCCCCGGTACTGAACGTCCCACCCCTGCTTCCAGGCGCCGCCATCGACGTCCTTGAACTCAATGACGTCGTACAACTCGTTCGTGTTGAGATCGACGAGGGACTGGGAGAGGTTGAATCCGAAGGAGGGGGAAAGCGAAGGGGGGGCGTGGGGGGAAGGTTTAGGGAGGCCGATGGTGAAGAAAGCGAGGGCGAAGAGGGCAAGGAAGAAGAGGGAGAGGAGGCGGAAATGGCAAGCGAGGAGGAAGGGGAAGGAACGGGAGCGGCGTTTGGGTTTGGGTTTGGATTTGGAGGAGGGGGAGGAAGGGAGTTTGGAAGAGGGAGAGGGGCGACGAGAGGAAGGACCAGGAGCGATCATCATCGTAGTGAAGAAGATCGGCTATGGCGATGAAGAAGAAGATGCCGGCTATGGCGATGAAGAACTTGTTGCAACATAAGCACACTTTTTGTAGTAGTCCTTACTAGTAATACTCTAGAGAAGACCTAGGACTTCGCACACAAAGAGATTTGACCACAAAGAGATTTGACCATTCTCTTTCATCGAGCACAACTACTAACTCAGAATTGAACTTGAATGTTAGGATTTTATGAAATTTTTAAGGTTGCGGTAGGTCTTGGAGAAAATTGAACCTGAATCCTAACATTTTATCAAAATTTTAAAGGGAAAAGGCGAACGAGTAAAGATGTGGACATGACGCAGGGTCCCTTAGGACGAGTACAATCATATGAATAAAGGTGTCGATATCTTTCGATCTTGCTTCTAGCTTGGATTTCCTTGCGCCCTTGCATCGAAAACATGCATCAAAAGAGAGGAATGTTGTAAGAATTCACATTAAAAACAAGCAATTTTGAATGGACGAGTAATTCAAAATATATGTATGATAATATATAATATATAATTATTATAACCACACATAGTGCGGACGAGGAGGCGGCGCGCTTCCTTCCCCAAAGAGTTATAATCCAAGGGAACGGGTCCTTCCCCGTGCGCTGAGAATATAAACGTCGAGAATATTAGCGTCGAGAATAAGTCTCGCGAATGGATAAGATACTAGCATATTACCTGAGTGTCAATAGTCGTAATCGTAGTCGAACATGGTAAGTCCATTGCAAGTTCCCTTCCTCCCGTCTCTTTGTTGAGGTTTGAGCTCCAGCTTTCTCCACCAGGCCATCAATGAAACTTACAAGCTTTGAATCAGTTTGCAACGTCTGGATTGATGGAATACTGAATATCTGTGTCCACCCAATGAAGGCTAACCTGAAGCACATTGTTCTTGAGTTTTGATGCTGCCGAATTCAGTGATACTCTTGCATATTACCTAGATGTGAATAGTCGTAATCGTATTTTTGCATATTGGCTGTAAAGGCCACATCTTTAATGACTCCCTCAGTTAACTTGCACACACAAATAGAGAACGAGCAAAGCACATTAGGGTGCTAAAATTAAAATTTGGTAGAGGACTTACAAACCTTGCTTTTATCAATGCTTTAGATATAAATTAGTAGGTGGATCATTGGATTCAAAGCCAACACTTGGAAGAAACTATTCAGGAAACGTAGTATGACGTGTCAAGGAAGCCATCCAGCATTGTCAAGAACATTGTTCATTCCAATGATGATTGCCAAATTGGCTTGAAGCAACTCTATGCAAGGGATTCAAACTAATGCTAGTTTAGACAATCGCCTAACTTATCCTATGCAAGATGGATGGGCTGCTTTCAACGGGAAACCCGAAACTACTTTGTCCAAATAATCCCATAGAGGTTGACTTATTATCTTGCTAGGTTCTCGCTATGATATAACTCTAGGATACTTATTTCATGTTCCTTTCGTAAACTAACATGGATAGTTGTGGCACATAGTGCCCTGAAAATCATAATGTAAGAATAGCATCTCGTGAGCGTGAAAGTTTTGCAAATTTGTTATTGATTGATTGATATTCTTGAGTTGTCATACCTACGTAGCTCTCCCTCATAATGTAGAAGTTTGTATATATAACTTGATGACGCTTTTCTTGGCATCTGGAGTACCAAGGCCTCTCCACGAGGCAGGAATAGAAAATTGGGCGGCGCCGTCCTGCTCTAGGGGGAATGCTATAGTAAAGAAGTGTGCCCTTCAAAGGGCAAAATTTTCATTTTCCAAAAACCTGGATGTTTGGTTGGAAGGATTTGTGTGTGTCGCTCCAGTATGGATAGGCTCAATTTGTGGCACCGTCTTCTTTTCCCATAGATCTTACCTCATTACTTGCCTTCATTTAGATAATTTTTGACACGTAAGTTTGTCCAAGCGCTCACAACGTTTGAACCTGAAGCATGGCAGTTGGTACCTGCACCCCTTTCCAATCAGCGAGAAGCGGCTTCGGTACCCTCTCCACTTCCAACGTCCAAGCCACCCACCGTTTCCTCTCCTCTATTCCACCCTCCTAATTGAGGAGTTGCTTCACCCCCTAGTCTTGCAGCACATTCCCTAAGCTCTTCTTCCACCCTCGCCAGCCCATCCACAGTTCCACCCGCTAGTCCTGTAGCACTCCCTCGTTTGTTTCCTCCACAAGCCTCTCATTCAAGCCTTCGAGAAGTCGTTTCAACAAAACATGAAACAGTTGTTGCAGCTCTTATGCTTCTGCGATCAAGCTATAGACAATAGTAGATGATTTATCACAAGGTCCATGCTACGTATGCTTGAACGAGTACAATAGCTCGCAGCGGGAGAAAAGCCAGAAGAAAACAGTGTAGGGGCTCGTGGATGCTTGCAACGACTGATCGCCAATTGCTGTTTTTGCTCGTTCTAGAGGTTCATGATCATTTGAAGGAGCTCGTGGATGTTCGCAGCAACCTATTGGTTGTTGCAGTTGATAGTGGGAGCTAATATTGGAATTTGAAGGTGACATAAGGGCAGCGTTTTGAGATTGTGAGCTTTTTGCTCGCTAGTTCAATAGTTGTGGGTGAACCATCAATCGTAGAGGGCAGCTGAACGTTGAATGTGATTAGAGTTTTAATTGCTCTGGTGGATCATGGGCATTATCAGTCCAAGTTCGTGTGATTTTCGAAGATCTTCTTAATGACAGTCATGAAGATAAGAGCTAGTGCTAACCATGTGTGATTCGAGGAGTGTTCCATGAGTTGACAGTAAAAGAGACGGGATGCTATTCGGCTGTGATCGTTGCTAAGCAAAGGTCAAAAGGCAGTTTCACTATTGATATACCCAGGTATATGGCTCGCTTGCAGGCAGTATGAGGAGGAAGGTTTGAACAATTGATCATGGCTTCGAAATAGTGGTGCACCAGGAGCTAGGGAAGCTGTTGCTTTTCATCTTGGATTAATTGCTAGCTCTAGTGGATAGTGGACTGCTGTTCTTGAGCATTCAAAAAGGTAGTGGGAGCTTCGGGTTGTGCCATTAGCTTTACATGCAGACAATTTTGATCATTGATGCCACTAAGGAGTATCATGTGCTTGTGCTGCTCCTGAGGTTCTATGAAATAAATCTTGAGGAGGCAACGTCTCGTACCAAAGCATGAAAGTTCAAAGAAGGTACGTATCATGGGATACGAGAAAGGATTGTCCTGTGGCTGCAAGAAGCTTATAAACCACTTGGCGCTGCTGAAGACAGGAAATAATGGTGCAGAGGCCTGCGATTTATAGGAGAGCATATTCAATTCTGTAGTAGAAGACTATGACCAAAGGCGAATATCTAGAAACTCATTAGTTGGGAAGGTATATGTGACAACGATAGCAGTCCAGAGACTGATCAATAATTGGTATAGAGAATCATCTCCTGCTACGCACATGCATAAACAAAGAAAAGTTTGCACTCACATCTCGTCTTTGTACAAGAAGAAGATCTCAAGAGGCCATCTTAGTCGACGAGAAGAAATGAAACCTACTGTGACATCCACAACCATCTATGAGTATAGAAGTAGTAATTGACACAGATGCTCTGCTTGAAAGATGTTCGCATTGTCATGAGGAAACAAATAGCAACTTAGAGAACTCGGAGCACTTTGAAAAATAAATTCCAAAACTTTACAATACTAACTTGAGGTCGCCATCAGAGTATGCAAGACTGGAAGCATGAAGGTGCGGGTAGACGATACCTCATTCAAAGTGGCGCCTCCATAAAAGGCGAATGAAAAGCTAAAAGCTAGAGAAAGCTTTTAACCTTTGGATGAAATCGAGATAAAGGGCTATAATTGTGACATGTGGCTGAAGGAGGGCTCATAAAACTAAAACATGCCTGTAGGCTACCTGCCGTAAACAATTTGGCTCATCGAGGTGGTTTCCTTGCTCCAAGACAATCAAATTTGAAATTCTAACCCATTGCTGACTTGCAATAATGTAAGAGCTTGTTCACCTCTGAGGGGGGGAAAGCACCCTGGAGTCAAGGAGTTTGGGGGAGGGAGTTTGGAGGAGGGAGAGTGAAGAAGATGCCGGCTATGGTAATGAAGAAGATGAAGAAAAAGCTCTCTCTCTCTTTCTCTTGAGCTTGTTTGTAATAAGCACACTTCTTATAGTAGTACTTAGTAGTAAGTAGTAGTAGGATCTAGGGCTTAGCCCTTCCTAGGAAACAGAGAAAACCCACTTATAGCAAAAAAAGAGAAAACTAGCTAGTTTCCTCCTCCAAGGCAAATCAAATTTGAAATTCTAACCCATCGTTGATTAGCTTGTGCAAACCAAACGGGCTCCACTTTTCCATTTGGGTTCATACGTGGTGGCGGAACACCTGGTTGTTGCTCGGGCCCCTAGTCTAGAGGAGAGGCCAACAGAAAAACCAATTGCCAGCCCGCCTTGACAGGGGGGACAAGGTGGTTTACAAACCACGCCTTCAACCTGAATAAGCTCTAACTAAAAAGTCTAAAATTCTAACCAGTGTTGGATATCGTGGGTGTCTTTTTTTACCAATGAGCCAGTTGTCCTGTGAATCCTTCTTTGCGTTCTTAGCTTCTTGGTTTTTTTTTTTTTTGGCTTCTCTCTCCTTGACAACCATCAAGTGCACACACTCTTCGTGGGGAGTAGCACGTTTGTTCGTTGCAAAGATTATTGAGTCGATGGGGCAAAGGCATTGATATTTCAGATGCCAAAGGCTGGGGATGCAAATGTGATCAACAATATTGGCTACGATATTTGAGACGCACCCATATAGTCAACGATATGGTCAAGTGGACACTTATCACTTAGGAGAGTTCCCTTGGTTCATGCACTACATCTGGGAAGTTCCTATGCAAACAGCCTTGGCACTTCACCGTCATCTAACTCACCACCTTGCCCAACCTCCCTCTCATCATTACCAGAGTGCTTCTCAATTAGCCTCTTGCCTAGTTCTTGCAGAAATGTCAAGCGGAATTCATGGTTGCTAAAGACCAAAGGCTTTGAGCCACCATGGAATTGCTCAACAACATGAAGGTTCTTGCAAAAATGCCAAGCGAAATTCATGGTTGCTCAAGGCCAAAGGCACGGAAGTGCTCAACATGTGAAGGTTCTTAAATTGCAAGCTTGCTTCAATAGATGTTTCATGGTGAAGTGTGTCGGTGATGAAGATGAAAAAGAAGAAGAAGCTCAGCATTTGTTGGGAGAGGATGGCCAGGAAGAAGAAGAAGAAGCAACTTAGTGCATTTTGTAGTAAGCATACTTCTACTAGTAGAGTAAGTCTTGTAATAGGTCTTTTGTACTAGTAGAGCCTACTGTAACGAGAAGATCTAGGAAGTCTTTACATCCTTAACCCCTCCTCTTTTTGATTGACTGTTGACTTTGGACAAAAATATGTCCATGGACTTGGATTGATCATTAACTTTATAGCTCAATGAGTTGGTTTATTACTCCCCCAAGATAATCAAATTTGAAATTCTCACTGGTTGTGTTGATTAGCCCAACCCTTTGGGATGAGAAGTTTTGGGAGGCTGTGGAGGTGGACTGTCAAGAGGAGGACAAAGGGCTTGTGATGCAGAAGATGAGGAAGCTCAGTGTTTGTTGGGCTTGTTGTAGTCAGCACACTTCTGCTAGTACTCAGTAGCAGCAGTAGTAGTATAAAGTAGAGAAGACTTGGTACTTTAGTCCTTTTAGAAAAGCCCCCTCCTTTTGTATTAACCATTATTGACTCTAGAAAAAAAAAAAGCTTAACCAGTGGTTTCTTTCTCCAAGGCAATCAAATTTCAAATTCTAACCAGTTATTGACTAGCCATGTAATTGGAAAGTCTAATTTTCTAACTGTCTGGTTGCCCTAGGTTTTCTTTTTGTGTGCCCCCATTAACTAACACAATTGTATCTTCATAAAGATCTACTGGTGTAAACCCTTCTTTGCTTTTTTTTGTGAGCCCTCATTACACGACACAATTGTAGATGTTGATCTTCATAAAGATATAATGGTGTGAATCCTTCTTTGCTTCTGTTTTGGATTCCTACTCTGCTTTTTTGGTCGAAGGGCCAACGATGCAGAAGAAGAAGATCTTTGTCTCTTGAGCTTGTTGTAATAAGCACACTTGTACTCGTGGAGTAAGTCTTATAATAAGTAGAGTAAGTCTTGTAACATTAAGTAGAGTAAGTCTTGTAACATTAAGTAGAGTAAGTCTTGTAGTAAGTAGAGTAACTCTTGTAACAAGTAGAGTAAGTCTTGTACTAGTAGAGTAAGTACTCATAATAAGTAGTAATAGCCTATTGTAGAGAGAAGACCTAGTAAGTCTTTAAGTCCTGGGTCAATATTTGCTTGGGTATAGCCATTTTGGTGAGGTTCAAGGTATTTTTTGTATATAGGTATCTTGCCTAACCCATAACTTTTACATATCAATAGAATTCAACAAACATGGCAAGATGAGAGTATGATCAGCATTTGACTTAATGTATCCCTGATTAGCAAAATAGTTGTTCATTCTATTGTACCAACTTTTGGGTGCTTGGTTTAAGCCGTGGAGAGTTTTCTAGTGATGGCAAATCTTATGCTCTTTTCCTAGTTTAGCATACCTTGCTGGTTGCTACATATAAAATTCCTTGTCTAAGTAACCATTGAGAAAAGCATTTTTGACATCTAGCAGGTACACATTCCAGTGTGGCTAGTGATATCAAAAATCTTATGGAATCCATCTTTGCTACTAGAGCATAAGAGGAGCATAAGTCTCATCAGGGCGAGGAAAGAAATGGCATGGTATCGATGAAACGGCGATGGAAGGCACTTTTGCAACGTTTGTAGAGTGTTATTGTCTGTGATTGGGTTTTGGAATAGTTTAATTGTTTAATTTCTAAACTCGACTGGCTTGAACTTAATGTGATTGTCATAAACCATCCCAGTGGTTGGAACATGATGCAATATATCATCGTGCTAGTTTAGGTCAAATACAAGTTATGTGATTGTCCTAAACCAACGTGGTTGAATAGCAATTATATTTTGCAACAAAAAGAAACAATAATATATTATTATTTTCCGATTGATGACCAGCTCGGTGGTTGAAATTGTTGTATTTCTAGTAGTTAAATATTAGTTAAGTTTAATTTTCAAATTGGTTTGGGTCATATACAAGTTAATTTTTAAATCAGGCTAGCTTGGACTTAATGTGATTGTCCTAAACCAGCTCGATGGTTGGAACATCATGCAATATATCACCGAGCTGGTTCAGGTCAAACTGGAGTTATGTGATTGTCATAAACCAATGTGGTTGAAACAGAAATATATTTCACCACACAAAAAATTGATGGCCAGCCCGATGGTTGGTTGAAATTATTGTGTTT
The DNA here is from genome assembly GCF_047967505.1 of Dipteris shenzhenensis. Classification (NCBI taxonomy): domain Eukaryota; kingdom Viridiplantae; phylum Streptophyta; class Polypodiopsida; order Gleicheniales; family Dipteridaceae; genus Dipteris; species Dipteris shenzhenensis. The sequence goes on from NC_141610.1 coordinate 25,844,220, forward strand.
CCTAGTAGTTAAAATTATTTAAGTTTAATTTCCAGCCTGGTTCAGGTCATATATGAGTCAATTTCTAAATCAGGATGGCTTGGACTTATGTGATTGTCCTAAACTAGCCCAGTGGTTAGAACATCATGCAATATATCACCATGCTAGTCCAAGTCAAACCAGAGTTATGTGATGGCCCTAAACCAGCATGGTTGAACAAAAATAAACATAAGTATATTTTGCAATCGAGATCATTGATGATCAGTTCAATGGTTAAAATTATTGTGTTTCCTAGTGGTTAAATTAGTTTATTTTACTAGTAGTTGAATTAGTTTAGTTTAATTTCTGAGCTAGTTCGGGTCATACACTGGTTGGCTTGGATTATGATCGTCCAACCCGATGGTTGGACGTTTGTTGTAGAGGAGCTCGCTAGTTGGAGCTTGGGTGTAGCCATTTTTGGTGAGGTTCAGGGCAAGTTTTGTATATAGGTATCTTGCCTAACCCTTGGGACAATAGGATTTTTATAGAATCTCCTTTAACTCTTCGTGATAGTCGTAGATGGTTTAAAAACATACAAATATTTGCATCTGAAATACATTATATCTCTAAGCTTCAAGTTATAGTACACATTCCAATGAACATGAGACTAAAAAAGTATGGAACTAAGATCTAGAACGAGATTGTAAAGCATTACAAGTGCTGTGTTGCATGTGAAGCATGCATCCTGAAGAGTATAGGATATAACAATGTTTTCAAAAATATCAAATTTTATTTCTACGCATAACAATATATAATTCAGCTGATTAATGTGATTGTCATTTAGTTGTTTAATTTATGGGCTGGTTTAAGTCATGTGATTGTCGTAAACCAGGCCTGTGGTTGGAACAATAATATATCATCGAGCTGATATAGGTTAAACACCAATTATGTGACTTTTCTAAACCATGTGGAATTGTTTTGTTTCGTAGTAGTGAAATCGATTTGTTTTCTAGTAGCTTGATTAGTTTAATTAGTAGTATGATTGCCCTAAACCAACCCGATGGTTGGAACACCGAGCTAGAACAGGTTAGACACCAATTATTTGATTATCCTAAACCAGCCCAGTGGTTGAAATTGTTTTGTTTTGTAGTAATGAAATTGTTTTGTTCTCTAGTAACTTGATTAGTTTAATTGGCTTGATTAGGCTCTTTTTTTGCACATACCTGTGTTTGTTTTGCTCATACTGGTGCAAAAAATATAGCATTTATTTCCCTAAATTTTTATTTTGCACATGTTGGGTAAGCAAAAGCCCTAACCCTTTGATTGGGAAAGGAAGCTTTGAGTATCGTAAGCCCTGATATTTCAAGAAACTCAAAGACATGAATGTGTGTTGTTGTAAAACACACATAAAACTTTGACCTGGCCTAGCAAGCATTGAATGACTTGAGATCTGGTCGTGTTGGATCATTGCTCCATCGATTAGATGCCCATGTCTCGTAGATGAATGTGCAGTTTGTAGGTGCCACCCAGATCCTTGTCATGTGTTGTGAGGGAGACCAAGGTTGGTAGCCTAAGGTCTCTGTGGGAGCCATGGGCCTATCCAAAGGGAGACTCTGAGTAGCACCGCATTGAATGCATTCATGGCATATGTACGCATTGTAGTCTAAAGAAGATACAATTGGATGTCTATTCAAATGAAATGAGGGAAGACAACCCTATTGCTCTAAAATCCCGGGGGATTCACTCTTCATTAAAGGGGGACGTCACCTGCGTGCATGAACTTCAAGAAAACCCCCTATTTAAGATCCATGTAGGATGATAAAACACCCCTATTTAAGCTTATAAGATACCACCAAATTTGTATTATGTCCCCCCCTTTCCTTAAATCTGCGTTCTTTCTCAAGAATTTAGATTACATAATAAGAAAATTTAGATTACTTTCCTTGTCACTATTTAAAACCATACACAAAACCAAACTTGTTCGGACTAGTTACCTAAGGTAGCCTATACTATGTCCCCCCCTCTTAAATATGGCATGGGCCCCCTAACTTAAATTCAATATTGGGAAAAAATAAAAAGGGCCCCCACCCCTAATGTATAAGCTTATTCCTCATTTCAAAAAAAACCCCTATTGTACACTCACGTGATATCATAAGTTCCCCCATGCGAATCCCCCGGGTCTAAAATGGAGGAGATTTGAACATGTTGTGTTGAAGGATTGGAGAAAAAGAGATTGCTACTACATTATAGTTGAGGGAGCTTGTAGAGAACATGGTTCAATCCATCCAATAACAAATTGTGTTCCCTCCTAATCGTGTTGTCAACCATTCTTGCAAGCTGAAGAGCTTCATATTCGTCGTCTGTGCTATTGCGCTATCATCTAGCTCGTGACTTCGATTTCCCCTTGGTGAGGACTCAAACACACCTGAACTAGAGGGTAAAGTCTTGATGGAAGTAGTTTCTGCTTATCACTTTCTACTGTTTATGAAGTTTGACTTGTAGATGTTGGCATATACTAAATGAGGCCCGATTTCATTCAAGTTCAACACATCATTTCTTGAATTGATAGCATTAATATAGCAGTTCATCATGCTTGGAAGGAGAAGGAAGTATTCCATTCGAGACCTTTCAATAGATGGAGTGCTTGTATTGAAATGGTTACTAATATTGCTAAAGATTTTGGGAGAGAGAGAGAGCAATAAGAATGAGGAGACACGAGAAGGTGATGGTTTGCGTGAGTTTGTAATTGTTGTTGACTATTGCTGCGAATCCATTGGATCCTATTTTTCCTTCATTGCTTTCCTCGGTTGAGCTTTTCTTGAGAGCTATAGAGCATGCTAGGCTGGGTGCAACTAAGGTTCAAAGTGGCTTCAAGAAGGTGACACACCATCGGCATTCTTCTTTAGAACAGTTAGAGAGAAAAGTATGCTTAGGGAAATCTAGTGTATGAGAAGTCAAAAATAGCTGACATTTTTCATGTAGCATTTATCTAGCATTGCGAGTACTAGGCACAAATTACAAGGTAAAGCTAAATGCATTCATTTGCACGATAAGTGGTGATGCCTTATGAGGCTTTGCTGTTGCAAAGGCCTTTCTTCGATCGAGATCAAATATGTTCTTTGGCTGAGATCAACGATTGAGATCAAATATGTTGTGTTCTCTATGGCTAGAGGTAAGTCACTTGGGCCTAGCAGTATGCCTATTGAGTTCTATCAACATAACTTGTGGAGGATGTGATGGAAGTAATTAACTGGTTCTTTCAAAGAGGTGTGATGCCTCAGAGTATGGGTATGATAAAGCTCATTCCTAAGGAGCAGAATAGATGGTTACCATGTCATTAGAGACCTTTATCGATGCTCAATTTTGTGTGCAAAGTTATGGTCAAGGATTTTGCCAATAGAATCAAGCATATTCTGAGTAGGGTGGTGCATGCCAAACAATATGGTTTTATATATGGAAGGAACATAGAAGATGTCGTTCTAAATATATTATATCATGCAGTGAATCATAATGAATCATATTTACTTTTAGTCTTTCTATCTTTGCAGAGATCATGGTAGCTATTGTAGCTCGCAAGGCATCTAAGAAGATATCACAAGTGCAGGTCCTAGTACAAAAGAAATTTTATCTCGGTATGCACTGGAGTTTAATGAGAGCAGCTATTGTAGCTCACAAGGCATCTAAGAAGATATCACAAGTGTAGGTCCTAGTACAAAAGAAATTTGATCGATATGCATGGGAGTTTAATGAGGAGTATGGGCTCAATATGGTTGGAATAGATCCAAGGGAGATACGAATAGGTTCGAAAGACATCAGCCTTCCACACGATTGGGAGTTTGTATTTGCATGTCCCAAACTAGTTTTTGGGCAGAAGAAAGTAAAGTCATATCATGTACATGATGAGTTTGCCGAGAAACTTGTGCGGTGTCACTATGAAGTCTATCAAGAGGGGCCGCCCAATTACGAAATCGGGCTAGTTTTTGCAAAGTCCTTTGCCTTGGAGAATTGCAAGTCAACGCAAAGAGTTGAGGACATGCAGCCTGCATTGCATGGGGTCCATTTGTGGAGAGTGCAATGGAACATGCTGAGGTTCAAGGGCATCTAGGTGCAAAGCGCAAGAGGTGGGAAGAGAATATGAGATCTTTACATGGTGTGTTCCCTTCACCCAATGTAAAACCTATCGTTTCCACAACACCAGTGAAAAACCTATTTTATATGAGCCCAGAATTCCCAAAAAAATAGGAAGATGGCATTGCTAGAATGACAAGTGTAGCTAAGATTAGGTTGGGACTTCTTAATGAGGAACGCCAGGTTCTTGAGGTCGCTAGCCAGGGCTTGTGTAGAGCAGAAGGCAAGCACACAGAGATGAACAGGATGGAAGCTAAACTGTTCATTCTTGGAGAGGATGCTGATTGAGAACAGTTGTTACAAATGTTCCAAAGATTGCATACCAAAGACGATATACAGGAACTACAAAAAAGGGTTGATGATGCCAAGGTGAGTCTCCCAAATTATTTTATTTTATTTTTTATTTGTGCTATATAGCACTTAATCTGATCTCTCAGGCATTCTACATGAGCTATATATCTCATACAGTTTGCTATGTTTCAAGCCTACTAAATGAGCTATATAGCTCATGTGATGTACATTATCTCTGCTATATAGTACTTAATCTAATATTTCAAGCATGCTGAATGAGCTATACATCATAACACATATCATGTGCTTTTTGTATGCTAACAGCTTATTATTTTTTCAATGATGCACCTAAGTATCATTGCACAAGGTTGGTTAAAATACACATGTTTGGAGTTTTTGGAAAGTCTTGATATTTTGTATATATTTGCAGGTTTCAATTTTACAAATAGAGAGAATAATTGAGGAGCATAGATATTTTTGCTTACAATTGAAGTCTAGGGCTGAGTCCAGGTGCCCCATTGGTATCCGTCCACATCCATCGATTGTTGATGGTGTGGGTGGTTTGCTTTTTAAGGCCAGTGACTACAGCCACATAGCCTGTGGCTTCCCTTTTGGTACTCAGTCATTTGAGGTGTTTGGATTACAATGCGGTCACATCTACCACTTTATATGCTTTGCTCATGTAGCAACAGAGATTGGTACGTCTGTACATAGTGCATGTAGGGAGCCCATTTCTAAGAGATCGAAATCAATTCTTGGCATTCCAACTTCCTGTAGATCTAGTTTATATGTGTTTTTTTCATCGTGGCAAGTTGGTTGTTAGATTATTGCAGTTTTGTTATGTTCATGTGTAGATGGCCAACTTAATCTTGAGTTTACTTCTCCCGATGGCAAGCACGTGATGCCTATTGCAAGTGTGTATTGCGATAATATCCTCAACTATTCTTAGTGTCCATTTTTCTATGATAGTACTTTCACTATTAATTTTGTAATGTAGGTGAAGGAGAATCTATGGGTGGAGATGCAAGAACACTTTAGAGACAGAGGACCAGTGATCTAGACCCACTTTTGTACGTAGTAGTTGTGACCACTCTGCATTTGTGGAGTCTAGCCATGGTCCAAGAGACATCACATTGTGTATGGTTGAAGGTGTGAATCTTTAACATTCATAATTTCATACATGTTCATCCTACTAGAGGATCTGGTATCAGTTGAATATGATCTCCAAATGGAATTTCAAGCTCAAAGAAATTCAAAAGAAGAAAGAAGGCATTGCAATACCATGAAGCCGGAGTGACTAGAAGAATGAAGGAGAAGGAATCATTACAGGTTGATGGCGGTGATGAGTTGTATGGCTCAGGAGGGCAAGCACAAGATGTGGAGTCGTCTGGGGGGACATCTGTTGGACCAGTGGAGGTAGTTGATGATGACATTCCCTCATGTGTGGTTGAAGGTATGAATCCTTAACATTCATAATTTCATACAATGTTCATCCTACTTTGAGGATCGTGGTATCAGTTGCTTATGATCTCCAAATGGACTTATAGGCTTGACAAATCAAAAAGAAGAAAGCAAGCATTCCAATAACCTAAAGCCAGAGGGAAGGCTAGAAGGGTAGTGACTAGAAGAGTGAAGGACAAGGAATTGTTACAAGAGGATGGAGGTGATGAGGAGTTGGCAGGCTCAAGAGGGCGGACACTGGATGTTGAGGATCCTGAGGAGGCTCCCGTTGGACCACTGGATGTCACTGATGATGACATTACATTATCTCACTTCACACAAAAAACACCCTTGAATTGTAGAGCTCAGGGAAATGGTATGTCATTGAAGTGTAATGACTTCCATGACATTGAATACATTGTATGGGAGGAGTTATTTGCAAGTTATTAGATGAGCATCCCAACAGTGTAGCTTACAAGAGTTTTTTGCAATATAATAAAGTATATATATATAAAGAGATACTACATAATATAATATATTATGTACCATATTATAATATACTATATATTATTATAATTTATATGTGTGTGTGTGTGTGTGTATATATATATATATCTATATCTATTGCACCCTATATATATTAAATAAGATATTAGATATTATTAATATGTATTTTGCTCTCTCTCTCTCTCTCTCTCTCTATATATATATATATATATATATATATAGAGAGAGAGAGAGAGAGAGAGAGAGAGAGATACATATATATGTATGTATATATATATAACGTTATATTATTTAAAATTTATAATATATTATATATATTATATATTAATAATTATATTATATTTAATATATATCACTCTCTCCCATGTGTGTGTGTGTGTTTTTTTTAAAATAAATATATGTATATATGTATATTTATATATAAATATAATTATTAT